>NW_026693876.1:407500-1607500 GCF_021218885.2 Marmota monax | reverse complement strand
TACTTTAACTCCCCCCAAGTCTCATGTCAATTGTCACTGTTTCTGTTGTTGTTCGTACCAGCGATTGAACTCAGGGGCACTCGACCACTGAGCCACATCCCTAGTCCTATTTTGTATTTTATTTAGAGACAGGGTCTCACTGAGTTGCTTAGCACCTCAATTTTGCTTAGGCTGGCTTTGAACTCATGATCCTCCTGCCTCAGCCTCCTGAGCTGCTGGGATTACAGGCGTGTGCTACCGCACCTGGTATCAGTTGTCACTATTTGATTTTACTTTTTGAAAAGCTTTACTTTCAGAGCTTGTCTTTGGTTGATCCGATTCAGCTCATTTAATGCAAAAAGCTCAGTTTCTAGGGGTTTTGTGGGGGAAAAAATACTTTATAACACATGAATTTTGACACCAAAATAAGGGAAAAAGATAAAGCACAATATGTCTAAACTAAATGGGGAGAAATAGTCACCAAATAGTAATATCAAGAGAAAAAATATGAAAAAATAAAATCGAAATATGGATTAAAAAATAAAAACTCACTAGAGGGTCTCAGCAGCATTTTTCACCTACCAGAAGAAATAACAAACTTGAAGACAACTCAATTGAAAATATCCTGTCTGCAAAAAAAAAAAAAAAAAAAAAAAAAAAATATATATATATATATATATATATACACACACACACACACGCACACAAATGAGTCTTAGCATTAGAGACTGTAGGACACTACCAAGTAATACTAATTTGTAGAATGTAGATTCCAAAAAGAAAAATGGGCAGGAAGTATGTTTGAAGAAATCATTGTCAGAAACATATGAGTTAGATGAAAAACAACTGCACAAACAGAAAGCTCCACAAACTGATAGAGCCACAAAGGAAAAAATCTTTGAAAGCAGTAAGAGAAAAGCAGTCATCACATAGAAGAGATAAGAAATATTAAAGGGAGTCTTTCATGCTTCATTTAAAACAAATAATCCAATCAATGAATGAGCCAAGGACCTGAACGGAGACTTCTCAAAGAGGATTTATAATCAATCAACAAATATACAAAAAAATGCTCATCATCTCTAGCAATCAGAGAAATGCAAATTAACACTACTGTAAGATACCATCTCACTCCAGTGATAATGGCAGCCATTATGAAGACAGACAAGTGCTGGCGAGGATGTGGGGGAAAAGGTACACTCATACACTGCTGGTGGGACTGCAAATTGGCACAGCCAATTTGGAAAGCAGTATGGATATTCCTTGGAAAACTGGGAATGGAACCACCATTTGACCCAGCTATTCCTCTTCTCGGACTATACCCAAAGGACCTAAAAACATATTACAGGGACACAGCCACATCAATGTTTATAGCAGCACGATTCAAAATAGCTAAACTGTGGAGCCAACCGAGATGTCCTTCAGTAGACGAATTGATAAAAAACTGGCATTATTCACAATGGAATATTACTCATCAATAAAAAAGAATAAGATCATGGCATTTGCAGGGGAATGGATGGCATTAGAGAAGATTATGCTAAGTGAAGTTAACCAATCCAAAAAAAGTGCTGAATGTCTGATATAATGGGTATGACTCAATGGGGTTGGGAGGGAGAGCAAGGGAGGAAGATTATCTCTAGATAGGGAATAGGGGTGGGAGGGAAAGGGAGGAAGAAGGGGAATAGCATGGATGATGAAAGACCCTCATCACTATACAAAATACATGTATGAAGATGTGAATTTGGTGTCAACATACTTTATAATCAGAGATATGATAAATTATGATATAATGGTGTATTAAGAATTGTAATGCAAAAATAAAAAGACATTGGATAGTAACATGAAGTATACAAGAAATAGCACTGGTGCTGGGTGCGGTGGTGCACGCCTGTAATCCCAGTGGCTCAGGAGGCTGAGGCAGGAGGATGGTGAGTTCAAAGCCAGCCTCCATAACTGTGAGACCCTGTCTCTAAATAAAACATAAAATAGGGCTGGGGATGAGGCTCAGTGGTTGAGTGCCTCTTGAGTTCAATCCCTGGTTACCCCCTAAAAGAAATAACACTGGTAAAGGTAATTGAATAGCTAAAATACATAGATGTTAACTGAGGCTGCTATAACAAAATAGCAGATGGCTAAAAACAAAAGGCCCCACTTCCAAATATCATATTGGGGGTTAGGAATTATAACAAAGGAATTTGGAGAAACGGTTGGTTGATGAAATGTTTTTTGATTTTTTTATACTTTTGATTATAAGAAAATTGTATACAGTACAGTTGTTTGATGATGGTGATAGGTTATAAGAAGTAACCATTAGGTGACTTCTTTGTATAAACATACCTAGATAGCATGGCCTTACACAGCTAGGCTATTTGGTTCTGCCTGAAGGACCTAGACTACAAACCTACCCTACAGTGTTTAGTTACTGTACTGAATACTGTTGATAGCTGACTTATATTGGTAACTTTCTAGGTAAACAGAAACGATACAGCGGAAACATAAGCCAGGCTGGGCGTGCTGGCACACGCACTTGTAATTCCAGAGGCTCTTGAGGCTGAGGCAGGAAGATTGTGGGTTGAAAGCCAGCCTCTGCAAAAAGCAAGCCATTAAGCAACTCAGTGAGACCCTGTATAAATAAAATACAAAATAGGGCTGGGGGTGTGGCTCAGTGGTCTAGTGCTCCTGAGTTCAATCTCTGGTACCCTCCCCAAAGAAATATAAACCAGGAGTGATGATGCACATGAGAAGTCTAGCTACTGGGAAGACCTAAGTGGGGCAAACTCTCAGGTCCATAAGTTTTTGAAACTAGCTTGGGTAACAGCAAGATCTTATTAAAAGTACACCTGTATGGGGTACTGTTATGAATGTAGTCTGCAGGACTGGAACTCCTCCTGGTGAGTCAGGTAGTGACTGTGAAAGCCTAGGATGGTACTGTACACTGCTGTAGACTGCATTCAGGCTACACTAAATTGATAAAGTAAGTTCTTTGTCCAATAGTAAATCAACCTATAATAGTATCTTTCTCATTTTACAAAGTAATTTTTTAACTTTTTTACTCTTATAATAACATTTAGCTTGAACAAAGTAGAGTTGTACAAAAATATTTTTGTAACCTTATAAGTTTTTGTTTTCCATTTTTTAACTTCTGAAAGACCTGCCTGAGGTTTATCTTGAGGTGTGTCTCTCTTGAGAAATGTCCATAGGGGTTTACTTTTTTTTTTTTTTTAACAGATTTCCTTATAAGCAGATAATGTACCAAGAACAGTCCTCTCGATTAGAAGAAACCTTTTGGTGCTGGAGTCTGTGTTTTCAAACTCTTAAGGAGCTTGTTGAGGTCTGCAAATGTTTCCCCTAGGGTTGGGTATACAGAGAACACTTGTGTCCACGAGATCTGTGTTTGATTCCCACCACTGAACCCCTACCCCACTGCCCAAAAGGTTTCTCCTAAACCCTTCCTTGTAAATTTCCTCATGGGGTTCTTTTTCAGCAGCTATGCATTTGCTGCCAGTAACTTCATTAGTTACTCAGAACAACCTTTAGGAGGTCCTCCTTGTTGACATCACTTTAAGCCCATGCCAAGTCTTGGTGTAGTCATCAGATGCAATCGCATCAGTGTCTTCCTCAGCTGCAGCAATAGCCTGCACAAATGAGGTCCTCCTTTCTTCCACTGTGTGGACCAAATAGGTGGTGTTTGGAGGAAGAAACACTACTGAGATTGGGATGAAGATAACCATAAAGGGAGGATATAGAGGAGTATTATTAACAATAAGGAAATACTGAAAGGGCTAGGTGCAGTGATACACTTGTAATCCCAGCAGCTGGGGAGGCTGAGGCAGGAGGATTGCAAGTTAAAAGCCAACCGAGTTATTCTCCAAACAATTCTTCTCCATTTTACTGGCATAGCAGTCAAGGAGGTCATCTTGGAAGACCCCTTAAATAGCCAAAGCAATCTTGAGCAAAAAGAACAAAGCTGGAGGTCACCTACTACCTGACTGTAAAAGATGCACAACAGTATGGTATAGGCGTGAAAACAGGCATATACACCAATGAAACAGAATAGAGGTCAAATCCATGCATCTAGTCAGTTGATTTACAACAAAGATAACCAAAGACATGGGATGAAAAAGAACCCTTTTCTAATAAATAGTGTTGGGAAAACTGGATCTCTACATGCAGAAGAAGGGAAGCTGAACCCTCATCTTATACCACCTACCAAAATCAATTCAAAGTTGATTAAAGAATTAACTGTAAGACAGTTAAAGCTGTAAAACTATTAGAAGGCTGGGGGGGTGGGGGGATATGACTTTGGTCTGAACAGTGATTTGTTTGTTTTGGACATGACTTTAAAAGCAGGACAAATGCAAAAACAGACAAATGTGGCTGCATCGAAAACAAATGCATCTATGTAACAAAGGAGGGAATCACCAGTGAAGAGAGAAACTGCAGAATGGGAGAAAATATTTGCAAACCATATACCTGATACGGGTTTAATATTCAAAAATGTTTACAGAACTCAATAGTTAGAAGTTCCTCTAATATAGGCAAAGGACCTAAAAAGACATTTTTCAAAAGACAAATACATGAAGAAATGCTCAATATGACTGATAACTGGGGAACTATAAAAGCCACAATGAGGTATTAATAAGGAGATGAGGAGGGAAAAAATTGTACACTGTTGGTGGGAAAGTAGGTTAGTATAACCATATGGAAAACCGTATAAAAGTTTCTCAAAAAATGAAAGTACTGTATCATTCAGCAATCACACTCTTGGCATATATCCAAAGGAAATAAAGTCTGTTAAAGAGACATTTATATCTGCATTCTCATGTGGTTTAGTGCAAAATTATTCACAATAACTAAGTTCTGGACCTAAGTGTCCACTGATGCATGAGTGGATAAAGCAAATGTATGTAAACATATGCGTGATCTAACCTATGTGGAATCTAACACAGTTGAACTCAGAAGCAGAGAGTTGAATGGTGGTTGCCAGAATATAAGAGATGGGGTGAGGGAAGGTGAGATGTTGTTAAAGGGTATAAAAAAAATTGATGAAAAGGTAATGTCCTATTATAGGCTAAAGATGGCCAACCCAGGGGAATTCATGTGGAGGTCAGAGTGTAAGCAGGTGTGAGTGGATCCAGCAGAAGGAAACATGGCTACCAAAGTGTTTGAATCCATTGGCAAGTTTGGCCTGGCTTTAGCCGTTGCAGGAGGTGTGATGAACTCTGCCTTATATAATGTGGATGCTGGGCACAGAGCTGTCATCTTTGACCGATTCCATGGTGTACAGGACATTGTGGTAGAGGAAGGAACTCACTTTCTCATTCCTTGGGTTCAGAAACCAATTATCTTTGATTGCCACTCTCGACCACGTAATGTGCCAGTCATCACTGGTAGCAAAGATTTGCAGAATGTCAGCATCACACTGCGCATCTTTTTCCAACCTGCTGCTAGTCAGCTTCCTCGAATCTTCACCAGCATTGGAGAGGACTATGATGAACGAGTGCTGCCATCCATCACCACAGAGATCCTCAAGTCAGTGGTGGCTCACTTTGATACTGGCAAACTGACCATCCAGAGAGAGCTGGTCTCCAGGCAGGTGAGCAATGACCTTACAGAGGGAGCAGCAACATTTGGGCTCATCCTGAATGATGTGTCCTTGACACAGCTGACCTTTGGGAAGGAGTTCACAGAAGTGGTGGAAGCCAAACAGTTGGCTCAGCAGGAAGCAGAGAAGGCCAGATTTGTGGTGGAAAAGGCTGAACAGCAAAAGAAAGCCGCCATCATCTCTGCCGAGGGTGACTCTAAGGCAGCTGAGCTGAGTGCCAACTCACTGGCCACTGCAGGTGATGGCCTGATTGAGCTGCGCAAGCTGGAAGCTGCCGAGGACATAGCATACCAGCTCTCACGCTCTCGAACATCACTCACCTGCCAGCGGGGCAGTCCGTGCTCCTCCAGCTGCCCCAGTGAGGGTTGCCCTGCCCGCACCTCCTCAGGCCACCTGGGCCACAGCCCCGATTCTGAACACCACCTTTCTTCTACCCCTACCCCAGAAATCACTGTGAAATTTCATAATTGGCTTAAAGTGAAGGAAATAAAAAGTAAAATCACTTCAGATCTCTCTAAAACAAAAACAAAACAAAACAAACAAAAAAGATGGCCAACCCAAATTCCTATGTTGAAACATCCCACAAGTTAATTGTATTTGTCATTTTGACGCTGTAGAGCCCCTGTCAATGGGATTAGGACCTTTATGAAAGAGACTTCAGAGAGCTGTTTTGCCCCTTCCACCTTGTGAGGTCTCAGGGAGAAGATGGCTATCTGTGAATCAAGGAGCCAGCCCTTACCAAACATGGAATCTCTTGGTGTCTTTAAGACATGCAAGAAGTAGTAATGGAAAAATTTAAAAACTAAAATCTCAGAGCAACTCTTACATTCAAATTAAAAGCAGGACCCTCTTTTAAAGGAAGTGAGAATAAAAGAAAGAATCATACAGGAAATATTTAAAACCAATAAAGTGAAATATATCTCTGAAAATTTGTAAAAAGACATAGAAATTAGAAAAAGAAAAATTTACAAGTCTAAAAGTTCTGAAATCTAAGTATAAAAAGTTTTAGGAAGAAAGAAGGAATGCATGAGAGAAAATTATTAAGCAACACAAGAAAGTGACTCAAGTGAAGGACCTGGGTTTCCAGTCTGAAAGGACTCAGACAATGCCTTCCATGAAGAATAAGAACTGGGGCTGTAGTTGAGTGGTACAGTGCTTGCCTCCCATGTGTGAGGCACTGGGTTTGGTCCTCAGCACCACATAAAAATAAACAAAGAGAGTGTGTCCATCTACAAAACAAAAACTAAAAAGCCAAAAACAAAACATGTACAGCAAGCATGGGAATCTCGCGTAGGAAAATAGAATATATATAATCAGAGTAATCCCTTTTATCTTTCATAGTTAAAATTCAATAGATGATGCCTAAGCTTGAAAATAAGGAGGACTGATGATGTTCTTCATTGGAATAGTCATGAAATTCATTTGGAAAATAAGAGTTCCAGAATAGCCAAAGCAATCCTCAGCATGAAAAGTGAAGCAGGAGGCATTACAACACTAGACCCTAAATTATACTACAGAGCTATAGTAACAAAAACAGCATGGTGTTGGCACTAAAACAGATATGAAGACCAAAGGGACAGAATAGAAGAGACAAACTCACCTAAATAGTTATCTCATACTAGACAAAGATGCCAAAAACATACACTGGAGAAAAGATAGCCTCTTAAAAAAACGGTGCTGGGAAAACTGGAAATCCATATGTATCAAAATGAGATTAAAGCTGGGTGTAGTGGTGCACATACCCAGTGGCACAGAAGGCTGAGGCAGGAGGATCCCGATTTCAAAGCCAGCCTCAGCAAAAGCAAGGCACTAAGCAAATCAATGAAACTCTCAATAAAATACAAAAAAGGGCTGGGGATGTGGCTTAATGGCTGAGTGCCCCTGGGTTCAATCCCTAGCATTCCCCAGCCCCCCATAATAAACGGGATGGTATCAAACTAAAAAGTTTCCTCACAGAAAGGGAACAATCAAAAATGTGAAGAGAACTGGGCTCGGTGGCACAGGCCTATAATCCCAGTGGCTCAGGAGGCCCAGGCAGGAGGATCATGAATTCAAAGCCAGCCTCAGCAACTGGGAGGTGCTTCAGTGAGACCCTGTCTCTAAATAAAATCCAAAATAGGGCTGAGACGTGGCTCAATGGTCAAGTGCCCCTGAGTTCAGTCCCCAATACCCACCCCTCAAAAAAGAATGTGAAGACAGAGCCTGAGAAAATTTTTCACCTACACCTCAGTGGTAAAGTGTTTGCCTAGCATGTGTGAGGCACTTGATTCAATTCTCAGGACCACATATAAATAAAGTTTATCAACAACTAAAAAAATTTTTTTAAATTCTTTAAAAAATGAAATTAATCTCCTATTTCTCACCCTGCACAAAGTTCAACTCAAAATGGATCAAGGACTTAAACATTAGAACACAGACCCTGTGCCTACTAGAAGAAAAAGTAGGCTCAACTCTCTATCATATCAGTTTAGGAACTGAATTCCTCAACGTGACTCCTAAAGTGCAAGAAGTAAAATCAAGAATTAAGAAATGGGATGGTATAAAACTAAAAAGCTTCTTCACAGCAAAGGAAACATTCAAGAATGTGAAGAGAGAGCCTAAGAGAAAGGAAGAAAATCTTTGCTGCTTCAACCTCAGAGCATTAATATCTAGGATATACAAACAACTCAAAAAACACCAAAACAAACAAACCACAAAAATTAAAAAAACACCGAATAACCCAATCAATAAATGGGCAAAGGAACTGGACACTTCATGGAAGAAATACAATCCGCTACAAATATGTGAAAAAGCGTTCAACATCACTGACAATTAGAGAAATGCAAATTAAAAGTACACTGGGGCTGGGGTTGTGGCTCAGTTGTAGAGCGCTTGCCTAGCATGTGTGAGGCACTGGGTTTGATCCTCAGCACCACATAAAAATAAAATAAAGATATTGTGTCCACCTACAACTGGAGAATAAATGTTTTAAAAAAATTAAAAGTACACTGGGATTTCATCTCATTCCAATCAGAATGACACTTATCAAGAATATAAGTAACACTAAATGTTGGCAAGGATGTGGGGGAAAAGGTATACTCATACATTACTGGTGGTACTACAAATTGGTGCAACCACTCTGGAAAGCAATAAGGAGATTCCTCAGAAAACTTTTAGAATGGAACCACCATTTGACTCAGTTATCCCACTCCTCAGCATATACCCAGAGGACTTACTATAGTGATGGTGGCCACATCAATGTTTATGGCAGCTCAATTCACAATAGCTAAGCTATGGAACCAACATAGGTACCCTTCAACAGATGAATGGATAAAGAACATGTGGTGTATATATATGTAATGGAATATTACTCATCCATAAAGAATGAAATTATGGCATTTTCTGGTAAATGGATGGAACTGGAGACTATCATGCCAAGTGAAATAAGCCAATCCCCAAAACCAAAGACTGAATGTTCTCTGTGATATTTAGATGCTGACTCACAATAGGCAGAGGGGAGGGAGGAGTGGAGTTTCATTGGATTGGGTGGGGGAATGGAAAGACAGAATTAATTGAACGTAACTTCCAATGTTCATATACGAATACACAACCAGTGTAACTCCACATCATGTACAACCAGAAGAAAGGGAAGTCATACTCTGATTATGTATTGTATGATGTGTCAACATATATTCCTACTGTCATATATAATTCTAAAAATAAAAGAAAATAAGAGGATTATGGGTATGTTATTTAGAAATAGGAAGTGAGTCGTCCTTGGCCTCCTATTTCCACTCCTAAAAATTAATTTGATGTAAAAAAATGTGTATTGCTTTAGTAAAACAACAACAACAAAAAAGATGAAAATAAAACAGTGGCTCTCCTTTTTGTACCTGGATAAGGCCTAACCTTAGCAAAGTTATCTTAGTTCTTAGAAGATGAAGGGCTGATGTCTGTTTCTTCCTACCTCTGAGACATGAATGCTTTATCTTTGAAGGTATGTAGCAAAATCTTTCAGATTTGGGCACACTTAAGATGCACAAACTAAGCCCTGGGAAAACTGGGGCCATAGAAAGTGAGAATGAAGCTGAGTTAGTGCTTTCTGCATACAAATATTGAGTAAAAAGTATACTGATTAAGATTTCAGAAATGAAAAGTGTACAGTTATCTTTTATAATAATTCTGTTCCAGAAGTTTCTATTGGACTTCCTTTTTAACTTCGTAAACTTCACATGTCCTTATTTTCTTTAATAAATGGAGATTACCAAGTGGCTAAAAGCATGAGCTCTGATGTCTGCCTGGGGTTGAATCTTTGCTCTTGCTCTTGCCAGTTTGAATGACACTGGTTAAATCTCTTTCTATGAAATGTGGATGATAACTACTGCTATAGGTCATATAAACATTGCCAACACACATGGTTAGTGCTGTCTCACATAAATACAAGCTATTACAATTAACACTTCACTTCCTAGAAGGTGTTTTTTACAGTTTTATCACTGGGGTCATCTCATTTGCTCTTCTTAATACACCTTAATTATATAAATTAGGTTTAAGAAGTTAATACATTTTGGATAACACATACTTACAATTTATTCATATTTTAAATTTAATAGTCTTTATTGATAATCTCCTCCAGAGAGCTAGAAAAGGATCCTTGAGCTGGAAGAGGGGTTGGTTCTTGCAGAGTGGTAAAAGTTGGTAGCAAAGGAGGGGATCAGGGCTGGGGCTGTAACTCAGTGGCAGAGCACTTGCCTAGCATGTGTGAAGCACTGGGTTCCATCCTCAGCACCACATAAACAAATAAAGGCATTCTGTCCATAACCAACTACAAAAAAATTTGCGGGGAGTTAGAGTCCAGGGATGATGAGTCATTGTAGACAAATACTGACACTATTGTTTTAGATGTTCAGATTTTGCAACATTTTCCTGGGCATGGCAAATTCCCTTTCCTAATGATGGAAAGCCACATTCTTACTATTGAGACTAATATTGTGAGATGTTTACTTTATCCATCCCCTTGTACCTTTAAGGCTGAGATGGCTGGAAAACAGTTTGATCCTCCACACTGGCTGAACTGCTATCTTGGTGGGTTTTGTGAGAGTAGACACTGGTCAAGAAAGTAGTATTCTGAGAACTGCAATCAATTGTGGAAAGACTTAGATGAGTATCCTCTAAATCCCTAATTCCTTGTTATCTTGGTGATGACCCCTTAGTAACCTCACTGAAAGGAGTTGCCTTGGAGAAAAGCCCACATGCCCTATATGTACAATCCCTTATTGTCTCAAAGACACAACAAAGATGCTGGAGAAATAGCTCAGTTGGTAGAGTACTTGCCTCACATGCACAAAACCCTGGGTTCAATCCCCAGCACCACACACACACACACAAAGACACAACACAGCTTGAATCTGATTTGAAAACTTGAGTGTGTGTTGCTGGGGATTGAGCCCAGGGCCTTGTGCATGCAAGGGAAGCCCTCTACCAACTGAGCTATATTCCCAGTCCCCTTGATCATATTGATGATATGTAGAATAACTGTGGAAATAGATTTTGAGTATATAAGGCCTTACTTTAAGGCAAGAACATGATTTTAAATTGCACCAAATTATCAATATTAGGGTACTGCTGTGGCTTGAATGTTTTCCCCCAAAATTCCTGTTGAGAACTCCCCAGAGTTCTGCCAATGGTATTTGGAGGGGAGAACTTTTAGAGGTGACTAGATCATGGGAGCTCTGCCAGCAGGGATGGACTCACTCATGGATTGAATTATTGAGTTATTGAGGGAATGGCTTTGTTACGTAAGTGAGCTCTCTGGCACACTTGCTGTCCCTCATCATGCTGCCTTCTGCCACATTTTGATGCAGAAGCAAGCTCTCACCAGATGCCAAGATGCTGGCACCATGCTCTTAGACTAGCCAGCCTCCAGAATCACAAGTTGAATATATCTCCATTCTTTAAAAATTACCCACCTGTAGTACTGTTAGAGCACCAGAAAACATACTAAGACAAGTACACCTATAGTAGAGATTCTGGCTTAGTTTGTGAACCTGAACAAATTGGAGTGGTTCTGATCACTTGATTGAAGGACATTTGATTCAGCAATGGCTCATCTAAATTGGAAGTGAAATGCTAGAAATTCATTGATACAATGAAGGAAATGAAAGACACACTATGTGGAGAAGATTTAATATATGTGATCCTTTAGCTATTTTTCCCTTATCAGAAGTCTAGCCAATTGATGCATAAGTAAGGGTCTCACCAGATGCTGAGATGCTGGCACCATGCTTAGACTAGCCAATTGATGGATAACTCTTTACAAAGGCATTAAGAAAAAGCACTGGTGAACAAAGCACCTGCATTCTAGAAAAGATTTAGAGTATGTCTGTAAGCTAGGGCAGTGGGAGATGCTTCAGTTAAAATGGACTCCCTGAGTCAATGTGCTTTGTCAAGATTAATGTGTCTTGAAACAAATTATAGTCATTCATTGCTTGGCAATGAAGATGCATTCTGGGAAGTGTGTTAGGTGATTTCTAGGTGTTGCAAACATCAGAGAATGTACTTACACAAACTGAGATAGTATATACTAAGTTGATAATTTGATGCAGCTTCTTGTTGCAATCAAGCACAGTAAACACAAGGTCTACAAAGCTGCTGCTGGCATAACATGGCATACTGTTTTACAGTGAATTTTTTTTTTTAATAAGAAGTATACTCTAAAACAATGATTCAGAGTAAATACATAAAGCAGTAACACAGTCTTTGATGATCATTATATCAAGTATTATACTTTACACAATTATATGTGCTCTATTTTTATATGACTGGCAGCGCAGGTTTGTTTACATCAGCATCACCACAAACATGTATGTGCTGTGCTATGTTACACTAGCTATGATATTACTAGGCAAGAGGAATTTTTCAGCTCCATTACATTATAGAACCATCACTGCATACAGTCCATTGTTGACTGAAACATCATTATGTGGCACATGACCATAGTTCACTTAACTGCTAGACTAGAAAAGTGGGAAAGTTACTATAATAGGCAGCAGGACTCACAGGACAATCAGTAGAGTCTAACACAAAGTTTGGCCTAGGATAATCGATCAATTGATGTACAGAATCAAAATAGACTCCATGGTCCTATTTATGTAATTAAAAACCACAGGTCTGATGTGAGCCACTCTAGTACTCATCCAATATTCAGGTCTGATTTGTTTCACATTCCTGGATCCCTGAAAGGACCCTGAATAATATCACAAGTATGTAATATGTATTTATCTCTTAATCTTCTCCAAAGTAACCCTGTGGCCCTTTACTAGAGTAATTATGCAATGCAGAAATTCTTAGACCTTGTGGGATCACTTCTTGAGTTAATTCTAATTTCTGTGCACCAGAACACCATACATCTATTCAGAGTAGAGCCTATTGGAAGTAAGCATGGTAAAAGGAGCTTTGACAAGTTCACCACAATAAATCCCAAACCATCCTTTGGTTACTTTTTCCATTTCCTGAGTACTAAGATAAGCAACTAACAGTTAACACACACTAGTTTCCTAAAACAAGTTTCTTAATTTTTTTTTCCCCCAGTGCTGTGGATTGAACCCACCAGGGATTCATAAGTTCTGGGCAAATACTCTATCACTGAACTACAACCCAGCCCTCTTTTCTTAAATTTTAATGATGGGATACAATTGATGTCACTTTACAATGCTGTCAACATTGGAAGTGTCTCAAATTACTACTGTTGTTAAGGGAATAAGGTTGCTAATGTTAGAACTTGGTGGAATTTTTAAGTATTTCCTTTTCAGGTTGATGTAGTACCTTATCAGTTTCAAACTACTTTCTATTAAACATTTTTACTGGGGGAAAATGTGCATTTATTATGTGAAGCTAATACACTATATGTGTATTTTAGATAATACTAAGTTCCATATTTCTATATCAGATAAAGCTTCTTGCATAAAACCCAACTCAGCATCAACCCAACTCAGTATGTCATTCTGAGACACATTTAGCAAAATCTGAGATATTCAATATAACATGTACTAAATCAGATAATTAAAAATGCTGGTTTGCTTCCTTTTTCTTTTTGTTCTTTTTCTGGTAATGGGGATTGAACCTAAGGAAACTTTTACCACTTACTGGGCTACATTCCCAGCCTTTTTTATTTTGAGACAGGGTCTTGCTAAATAGCCAAGGGCCTCAAATTTGTCATCCTCCTGCCTCAGCCTCCTAAGCTGCTGGGATTACAGGTATAAGCCACTGCACAATAATTTTACTTCTAATTAAACAAAAAAGAAGGAAACAATAACACTTATTTTTGTGTTCATTTGGAAGTTATATATTTTTTTTAACATTTTTTAGTTGTAGGTGGACACAATACATTTATTTATTTTTATGTGGTGCTGAGGATGGAACCCAGTGGCTATGTATGCATGCTAGGTGAGCGCTCTACTTCTGAGCCACAACCCCAGCCCTGTAAGTTACAATTTTAAGTGGCAAAAGGTGTGAAGTTTTTTTTTTATAGTCACTGTAAAAACTGTCATATTTCACCTATTTTTAAAATTTTACTGAAATATATGATTACATTAATTGGAGAAAAGGAAAAAAGACATTCTCTTGGAAATATACAAAGAGATTTTCCTTTATTTCACTGATGACTCTGCCCCAACCATAACTGATTTTCTGTATGGCATGGGAGAGTTTTTTTTTTTTTAATGTAGTATTTTTAAATCTTTCCGTTGTAACTGCTCCAATACCTTCATTTTAATGATTGCAAACAGTTCTTTCCCTTGAGAAATACTTACAGGTAAATATTAATTAAATCCTTAAAACAAAAACTTTGTATAGCAAACTCTTTCTTCATCTAAATTCAGAGGTGCTTTACCACTGAACTATATATCCCCAGCCCTTTTTACTTTTATTATTTTGTTTTTACCTTGATACAGGTTTTCATTAAGTTGCTGAGTTTGGCCTTGAACTTGTGATCCTCCTGCTGTAGCATCATAAATTGCTGGGATTTATAGGCATGTGCATCTGCACCAGGCTCATCTAAAATCTCATATTCAAATTAAGCAAGAATACTGATGGAAACAAAAATTTTTTTCCAACTAATGTTTATAGTTATGTTAATCTGGGCTACTTCTATGAAAAATGTACACATAAACATGCCCTTGAAAAAACCAACACCAAAACTAAAAAAGAGTTTTATTTCTGAATGGTAGTACAACTAAGTGAATGAATAGTATACATGCATTAACTGAGGTACTTGAGATCACCCAACTTGTTTAATTTATAACAAAATCTCTCCTCATTAGGATTTAGGTAGGTACTTATGTTAGAATGGTCTCAATTTATTTTAACAAAAATCTTTCTCTGAAGTTGAGTCATATAGATTATATCTTGTAAGAAAATGTATTTCTTTCTCAGGCAAGTATTTAATTTCTCCAAAGCTAGTAATTTAAAAGATGACTGTGTACAGAAGTATGATTTCTTAAAAATCGGAAAATATTTTAGTTTTATATTCATGAAATATATGAGAACCTCCTATTTTATTTAGGATTGTCTTAGTATATAAAAGGTTTCAGCTTCATTTTGTATACGATATGTGGAAAAATATAAACATGATAATCAGTTTAAGCAGAGATGTCATTTAAGAATGGTAAAGGATAAGCCAGGCATGGTGGTAGTCCCAGCTACTCAGGAGACTGAGGCAGGAGGATCACTTGAGCCCAGGGGTCCCCATCCAGCCTGGGCAACACAGCAAGACCCTTTCTCTTGCGGGGGTGGAGTAGGGGGAAGGAGCTGTGGTGTTTCTCAGTAGTAGAGTGTTTGTTTGGGGCCCTGGGTTTGAGCCTCAGCACAAAAAGGACAGCTTCTACAATGTACATAAATTCCCAATACTAGGTATGTAAACCTATTAAACAGTAGGGTGATCCTCAGTCAGAAACTTGGCTTTATATAAAATGTTTCCATTAATATAATTTTAAATTTTCTTTAAAATAAGAAAAACTTGAAAAGCAAGGCTCCCCAAACCAGCTAAGTTAGAAACTGCTAATTTTCTGAATGAAAGCAGCACTGTTTTTTATTTTTACACCACTGAATTGGAAGAATAGAAAAGAACTACAGTTGGTATAGAGAAATGTTAGATCATTTATACAGACACCTGAGAATAAACTCTACAGTTACCATCTTCTACAGCCACTTGCTTCTGCTTTGTCATTCACTGACATTTCAACCCTATCAGCTACTGTATCTTCAGATGCTGATTGGACATTGCCTTCTGACTGTCCTCCAGTGTAAGTGGGGGTGCTATATTTTAAAAGAATAGATTTAAACTGCATCAGAGGTGCATCTGTACGAACACCCATTGGGTCAAAGTGAGTTCGGCTGACTCGAAAGCCTGCTTGAGAAAGATAGCACAAAAACTTTTTCAACCTGCAATAAGGAAAAGAAAAAAGATAATTAGGTTTTTGTATTTTTATTTAGATCACAATGTTATTAAAATATGATATACACACTTTGCCATTCACTGGCTGTCTTACTTGGGCATGTTCATTCCTTTAATGCTGTGTCTGTGGATGTTATAATAAAAGGGAGGATGTTCAGTACTGACATCAGTCTTCTGCTTCTTGGCTAAATTTGTAATTATCTCATTACTTCTTCTCTTTCCTGAAACACACACAGTTAGCATTCTCTTAAAAAGATTATTTATTCTAGATATTTTATTTTATTAAAAAAATTTTTTTTTCATATTTATTTTTTAGTTTTAGGTGGACACAATATCTTTATTTTTATGTGGTGCTGAGGATCGAACCTAGTGCCCTGTGAGTGCCAGGCAAGAGTGCTACAGCTTTGAGCCACATCCCCACCCCCATAGGTATTTTATATATATATATATTTTTTGGTGCTGGGGATTTGAACCCAGGGCCTTGTACACATGAGGCAAGCACTCTACCAACTGAGCTATATACCCAGCCCTTCTAGGTATTTTAATTGTTTGTTACTCATGTAACTTACTTAGGACCCTAAGCAACTTAGAGTTGTATAATGAGACCCTATACAACTGTATTTTAAAGTATACACACATCCCAAAATAAGAGAAAGGCCATATAATAAATACTTATGGCTAGAAAGTAAGGTCTTCTGGTTAATCAAATGGAATTGCCATAAATCAAATATTCATGAGCAATTTTTAAAGTATTAGAATAAAGTTTAATCCGAATGCTATAACTTTATCATCTATAACTTAATTCTCTAGTTTTCCTGAAGGGATCACCACATTATTAAAGATGTGAACAAAATACCTTTTGAAATTTGGAATTGTATTAATGCTGATTAAAATAAGTTTTACTATAGTTTTGTTGTTGGCATTATATGGTAAAAGAAACTTTCTTCCCCAGTACTAGGAATTGAACCCAGGGGTGCTCTATGTCCTTATTGAGCTACATCCCCAGCCCCTTTTTGAGACAAGGTCTTGCTAAATTGCCTAGCCTGGCCTCATACTGCAATCCTCCTGTCCTCCTGCCTCAACCTCCAGAGTTGCTGGGACAGGTATATGACACTGCACTCAGCCACCAATGCAATCTCTCTTTCCACCTCTGCTATATTCCTTTCTGCATGGATACATATATGTGTACTTACATACATACCTTGTGCAATGTAATCTGTTGTGACATCATCTGTAGTTTTAATAAATACACCATTTTCTTCTAAAAAAAAAGTGAGAAAACAGTATTTTCCAGATGACATTAAACAACAATTCAAAGTTTAAATAAAAATTTATACCAAATTCCATCTTTGGGATGTGTGTGTGTGTTACTAGGGATTCAACCTAAGAATTTGTGTATGCTAGGAAAATACTGTACCACTGAGCTGCACTGTAGCCCTTCCATATTTTTTGGGTATTGGAGATTGAAAGCAGGGGTGCTTTACCACTGAGTTACACTCCCAGCCTGTTTTATTTTTTGAATCAGGATTTCACTAGGTTGCTTAGGGTCTTGCTAAGTTGCTAAGGCTGGTCTCGAACTTGTGATCTTCCTATCTTAAGTCTCCAGAGTTGCTGGGATTACAGGTGTGCACCACCATACTTGATCATCTACAGTGGGTTTTATATAGGATTTATATAGTGATTATATAGGAGACTCTGTGGCCATAACAGGTTGTAAGAATGACATATTTTAATGTTCTATAATAGCAACCTCTTTTCACGGCTTATAAGGTAGTATATTTAGTAGACCCACTCTAATATCAACAGCCAGCTATGACTACAGAAATCTATTTATATTGAGAAGAAAAAAAGTAACTTTACTGAGTGATAAGTACCTTCTATGTCTCAATGGACAGTACTAACATTTGTGGCCATACCATTCCTAGAATTACCTAAGGGTTCTTTCTAGAAAGTACATACAGGGTAATAAAATTTATATCTAAGTTTTCTTATTTATTTTAATCAAATAAAATTAAAAACAAAAGGGAGATTATTTTAATGAAATCACATTCATTTCAGGACCCTAAGAATAAATGTGAAGAAAACTATGTATTTTAAGGAAAATGGGAGCTAGGGATATTGGTTCAGTGGTAAAGCACCTGCCTGGTTATGTGCGGGGTCCTAGGTTTGCTCCTCAGCACAACAAACAAACAAAAAACCACACACACATATACATACACACAAAAACAAACAACCCCCGCCCCCAAACAAACATTCTGTGGTGCTGGGGATTGAACCCAGCTACATCTACCAACTGAACTATATCCCCAGCCCACCCCTCCTCAAAAAAAAAAAAAAAAAAAAAAAAAACCAAATGAAATGGTAACAAATTATCTTTAGTGTTCAATTATTCACCTTGCTTGTTAGGATTTGAAGATGCATGAACTGAAAATTGACTTTGAGGGGTACATTCTGATTCAAAGATTAAGGTCTTTATTAGAGTCTGAATTTCATCCAAACCATGGTGAAGAGATTCAAACAACATCCTTTTGAGGAATCCAGTATTGAAAAGGGAACTTGACCTGAAAAAGAAATGAATATATAGAGCACTGGGTTTAAGAAATATTTACTTTCTTTCAAAAAATAAGTCTCAAAAAAAAAAAAGTCTCTATAATATATAAAAAACAGGAATTCAAAAAGAATTTTTGATCTTTAATATTCTTTATTTTCTATTTTTCCAATGCTGTTATTAAATCAGTTCTCTAAACTAGTAGGATTAGCCAAGAAAACTGTATTCACATTAAACCAATAAGAATTTACAGTTTTCATTAGTTGTACAGTACTATGATACTTGGGTATGTGTAGAGAATATACCAGAATACAATGCTGACCCTATAAAAGCCTACAAATGTAGACAAAATTTGGACAGAAACAATATATTGCAGAGGTATTTACAATGCACATTCTCATCAGTAAATCTTAAATTTTGTTTATATATGGTAATAGGTGGGAAGAAATATAAAAATTATATGTGGTAGTGGTGATGTGGTTTAAAAATGGCCCAGGAGTTAATGTGGTATGCTTCACATTGAGAATCACGGATATAACTGACAAAATATGAAATTCTAAGTTAGATAAACCTGGTTACCAAGCCCAGCTTCAGCAGTTACTAGCTATGTAATACTGCTTTTGAGTTTTGTATTCTTTATCATGCAATGGAAAATAAATGTTCTCACAAACTTGTTATGGGAATTAAGTCAGGTGGCATATGTACAATGCCTAGTATAAAGTATATCCTCAATCAATGTAGCCATTATTACTATATATGATTTTAAAGTGTCAAATGAATGATCAACATAAGCTAGGCAAAAAGGAATTTAGAGATTATTTTGGGTTGAAGCACTAAGGAGAGACTTCAAAAGGGAAGTACAATTTGAACAGGGGGTGGGAGAGAGAAGGGACGTATTCTGGATGAGAGTAAAGCAGATCAATAGTTTTGAGTGAGGAAATCATAAGGCATGTGTTAGAACTCAGTCTTAGGAGACAAAACACCTAAATTTCTGATCCTGATTGTACAAATAACTATTTTTTAGGATAAGTTTTAGCAGCATTAAAAAACATTGTGTTATAATTTCCTCATCTGTAAAATGAGGGATCTGGGCTAGAACATCTTCCTTCTGAACCCAGCCATCTGTTATTCTTAATTTCTGCAGTTCTGAGATCCGTGAGTAGGATCACTCAATTGCACATGATAGAGGTGAGTGAGTGCTGGAAGGTATCATCACAAACATATTTACCATTTGTGCCAATTTTTTAGGTTTAGTAGATGGCTAAGCCTTGATCTTGTAAAAACAGCAAAGAAGAAATATGTAATAGTTCATGTCACAATGTTGTTAGCAGTTTCCTATTTCTATAAAAATCTCTAGTAACAAAAAAAACTTATGATACAGATTCTAATTAAACACAATTTAAGGCTTTAAAAACACAGTAAATTGTTATCAATGATAAAAAAAAAAAAACCCACAATACATTAAATATCTGAAGCTTTATCCTATCCAAACAGCTTGACCTAAGACAAAGGCAGACATTTTATAGTTTTCTCACTAAAAACTAATTCCTTTAAGACCTTTTGTATTAGTTGATTTTTCTGTAAAAAGTCATTGTGATCATTTTACAATCACAACCTAGATTTTTAATGATTAGTTTTAAAAAGCTTCCTTCTTACTATTCAGAATGAATTGTCTAGTTTGTAGATAATCTAAGCTTCTCCTCCTTAGTGTTGTCACAAACTAAGGAGAACAATGGAAACAAATGAACCTTAAGTTCATAGGGGAGAGAAGTCATAATTATTTGCCTAGACTTAAAAATTCAATCTAGGGCTGGGTTTGTGGTTCAGCGGCAGAGTGCTTGCTTAGCATGTATGAGGCACTGGGTTCGATTATTAGCAATTAAAAAAAAAAAAAAAAAGTCCATCAACAACTAAAAAATTAAAAAAATAATAAAAATTAAATTTGAATTTGCTTGCCCTTTACCACATAATCAAAAGTTGACAATCAGCAAATCAATACATAAAGCAATTCTGAATATGTGATGCTTAGGCAGGCACATACCACAGAGGTCCAAGTTCTATTGCTGTCTTTCCAGGCATGCTTCCATGACAGTTACAGGGTAGCTGTCTATATGGGTTTTCTATTAAAAAAAAAATAAATAAAAAAAGAGAGAAGAGAGAGAGAGAGAGAGAGACAGAGAGAGAGAGAGAGAGAGAGAGAGAGAGAGAAATCAAAGGAGAAATGACTAATGCAAATAGTAGTAATTGTTATATTAATAATAATTTATAGTTACTATATATTGAGGATCTACTATATGCCAGGTATTATGCTAGGTATTTTTATATGTATTTTAAAAACTTAATCCTTATAATTCTCTGAAGGTACTATTAAAATCACAATCATACAGATTTAAGAGGATTAAAGCTTAAGAGGTTGTAGAAAACCAAGTTAAGTGGTTATTTTAATAGAGACATAGCTGAAAGTAGCTTTTAGTTACTATACTTTATGAAATAATGTTAAGGAGAAAGTCATAACAAATTGGAACAAATAAATTAATCAATTAAAAGAATTAAAACACAGAAGAACATGAAGAAATTTTTTAAAAAAGGAGTACTAAATCTTCAATTTCACAGGATTTTCATATTATTGGGGTATAAGTTATGTGCAATAAAACTATACTCATTTTATGTGAAAAGGTAGATGAGTTCTAACAAATGCATATACCCACATAATCAACATCTCAATCAAAAATATAGGCATTTTTCATAAGTTTAACTGGGAAGAAAATAAGTTTACTCTATTTCTATTATAATAGGCTTCATATATATCCAGTACCCAAAATGTAGGCCAGAAAAGTCTAATTCAGTTTGAAGAACAATTAGAGGCTGATAAGGAAAACTGGGGTGGTATTAGCACTGTTCTTAAGCTTCCAAAATGGAGCAACATTCTACTAGGGGACTTTTAAATTCTCTAAATGCCCAATGTTATAATTTCAACTTTTTTTTTTTTTGGGGGGGGGAGGCAGTGCTAGGAATTAAACCCAGGGCCTCCTGTGTGCCAGGCAAGTGGCCTACAACTGAGCTACATCACCAGCCACCGGAATAGTTATTTTATTTCATTATTGTGTTTTGTTTCTTTTTGGGGGGCGGGGAGAGGGAAATGGAGAGAGGGGGAGAGAGAGAAGGAGAGAGGGAGGGAGGGAGGGGAAAGAAAAGAGAACACAGAGAGGGAAGAAGTAGGAAAGAGAGAAAAGATGCAAAGCAGTCATTTTAAACTAGAAACTCGCCTCCACATGTGGATCATGTCTGTAATCCCAGTGACTCAGGAGGCTGAGGCAGGATAATGGCAAGTTTGAGGTTAGTTTGGACTACTTACTGAGACCCTAGTCAAAAATTAAAATAAAAAGTGCTGGGGTTTGTAGCTTTGTGGTAGAGAGCCCCTGGGTTCAATCCCTAGTCGCCCCCACCTCCAAAGAAATGAATGGGAAACTCTCTAACTAACCATCCCTAACACCAGACTATTCCTGGATTAAGCATTCACTTTCTTGGAACAGCCTGATTCAGTCAGTAAATCCTAGATACATCCAGAACCTAAGAATAATCCTTCTGGTAGAAACATAGGTCCATAACTTCTTACAATATTATTGTTATTCAGTGCAATTAATGGCGTAATGTATAGTTGTTAAACCTTTTTAAAAATATACTAAGATAAGTAATGTGACACGATGCCCTCCATTATCACCATCATACAGTACTTGAAGAAAGGAAAAGTATTCTATGCTTGGAGGAAATTTCAAAATCATAGTATCTATTTTCCCTAATTAATGTGATTTAAAAAATATTGGTTTATTTACTTAGAGAGAGAGAGAGAGAGAGAGAGAGAGAGAGAGTGAGTGTGTGTGTGTGTGTGTGTATGGTGGTAAAGCTTGAACCTAGGGGTGCTCTACCTCTGAGATACATCTCCAGCCCTTTTTATTTCGAGTCAGGGTCTTGCTAAGTTGCCAGGGCTGGCCTTGAACTTGTGATCCTCCTGTCTCAGTGAAATATGAGAGAGAGAGAGAGAGAGAGAGAGAGAGAGAGAGAGAGAGAGAGAGAGAGAGAGAGAGATATCGATCTAATACCAGAAACTCTCTGAAAACACACAATTTTGAGGAAGCATTGCTGTAACAGACATAAATAATGCTAAAAATCCTCTGTAATCAAAATGGCATGGCAGCCATTGGTGGTGGTGTGTGCCTGTAGTCCCTGCTACTCAGGAGACTGAAACAGGGTGGTAACTTGAGTCCAGAAGTTCAAGATCAGCCTGGGCAACACAGTGAGACCCTGTCTCAAAAAAACTCTAAAAAAACAATAAATATGGTGGTAGGGGTATGTGTATAGGTATCCAATCACTGAAACAAAGTAGAAAATCCAGGAACAAACTCAAATACATGTGGAAGTTGGTATAAGATAAAGAAGATATTCTCAAATCAGTTAAGGAAAAATGGACTATTTATTTAATAAAATATAACCTACCTTGAACCACTTAGGAATATGAAAGGTCTATTGACAGACAAAAATCTAGAATACATATAAGTATGACTAACTTTATAATAGCAACAACAAAACACTCCTGTATTAAACAAAAAAGATGCAAACCCAAGTGATGAGATGAGAAAAAAACATTTGTGACTCATGTAATAAGAGCTAAACTCTAATATATAAAGAGTTCTCAAGAATTCATATTTAAAAATACCCAAAACTTCTCAAGGCCAGTCCAGGCAACTTAGCATGAGCCTGTCTCCAAACAAAATAAAAAGGGGTGAGGATGTAGCTCAGTGGCAGAATGTTTGCCTACTATATACACAGAGAGGGAATACAAGGCCATGTAAGGCTTGAACCTTGCCGCAGTCTGGCTGGGCACACAATCACGAGCCACCACACAGCTTGTAGATTCAAACAGCAACTCTTTATTCCCGAACTCACACCAGCCGTCTACAATCACGTTCTGGGGAAATCCACGTTCTCTGCCCAAATTCACCTCCACTGGGCTTCTATCTCCAAATATACTGTCTGAATCCCGTGAGAACTCAAGGGGAACTCAGGCAGCAGGATACGCCCTATTCCCAGCAGGAATAATCTTAAACCTTAAACCTGGAACCTAAACTGGGAACGCCCTAAACACGATTATCTTAAAACCGGGAACACCCTAATCTGCCTTGGTCCTTGAGCAAGGTCACCTACATTCAATGTCACTGCAACATGTCAGCAACATGGGGTACGCTGGCAAGGAAATTGTCATACCTACTTGGCTAATGGCTCCCAGCAGAACCTATCGGTGCTCTACCTCTGAGATACATCTCCAGCTCTTTTTATTTCAAGTCAGGGTCTTGCTAAGTTGCCGGGGCTGGCCTTGAACTTGTGAACAAGCCATGGGTTCAATCCCCAGTACTACAAAATGCAAGCAAACAAAACCCAGCAAACCAAGAACTTAACCAAAAATAATGGGCAAAACTATAATTTCTATGTCCAGTAAAGTAAATAGAAAAATAGCTCTTTCTGAGGGCATGAGCCACAGTTTTGCTTTTCTCTTGTATCCTCAGGCCTGGCATATAGTAGAAACTCAATAAATGTTTACTGAATGGATTTTTAAACTGGTAGCTTTTATATTCAGCCAGAACATGATAATTATTTTTATAAAATTAATGATTTGTATCAGCCTAGACAAAAGTAATCTGACTTACGTTCCTAAAATTAGTTGACAGTGGAAACTAAGTTATTTCTAGATGTTTCAATAAAGGGCAGGGCTATAGAACAAAAACTGTACACCATGAGAAAATAACTTTAATAAACTCACTCGAATGTCTTGTCTGTTGATCAAAGTAAATCCAGTATAGTAAATAACAAAGTTAGCACTGTAATCTTTAAAATCAAAGGACAACAATATGTATAATTAGGGATGTAATAAAAGCTTTTCATTGGAGGCTTACAGATTATAAATTAAACTTAATATACAGTTAAGATGAAATTGAACTTACCTTCTACCATATTACCATCCTTCTGAAAAATTCTTTCTTCACACCACTGACAATGGATTAGGTACTGAATCTTCTTCGCTGTTTCATCAGCTGAGGTAGGCCCCCTCAAAACTCTCACCACCACCAAAACAAAATGTTCCAGAGCCACTGCAAATAGTACTTCTATGCCTTTGTTGCATCGGGCTGAAGCTCTATTAAAAATTTTTTGAAGTTATTTTTGGGTGATTATTATTTTCTTTTATTTGGCATTATAATGACAATACTAATGTGAACAGTAAACTATGGGTGGGTTATGGTAAATAAAGGAAAATTCAATATCTAGTAGTAATGCTTTTGAAAGATCATTACTAGAACTTTACACAAATAGAAATACATGGGTAAAGAACGCCCAGGAGGGTCTTTGGTCTTGACATTTTCCCTTATGACAGCCTCTCCGTAGGACTATATATTCTGGTTTTCAGAGTCACTTTGTTTCTCGTCCTTAACATTAGCTTTTTTCTATAAAAGCTTCTTTCAAATAATATATATTTATGTACGTTTACTGAGTACTGATTATAGGCATGATAGTATGCTAACTGCTGAATATTTAGAGAACAATGAATACTAAAAGTCTTTTCTACCATTAATTAAAGATTTTTTTGGACTGGATTAAGTTCTACCAGGTAAACCATTTCTGAATTTGTTATATTATAAACAGTTTTAAGTATGTGCAGTAAGTTATAGGCAGCACAAAATGTGCATAGAATTTTTGAGTTAATTAGTGATAACCCCAAAGGTCTATTAATCTGTGTTTAAATTGAGGCAGGAATTTCCATCTAAATGCTGTAGAACTTGTGTTTGAGCTAGTAAACTGGCTAATCATTCATTATCTATACTCCTAATTCCAATTATATTCTTGTTCTTCTAGCATAATATTCTACAAGTAATAGGTGCTCAAAAAAGTCTTCCCCATTTCAATGGTTATTTCTGATGAGAAGCTTCTTAGTTTGTAAGATAATTTTGTAGAATAAAGTTTATAAGCCATCCTTTTATTCAAACTATATAAAGATGAAATGGACATAAAACAAATAATCCTCTCTAAATCTAAGAAGTTTTTGTTTTCCATATCATGTTACTATCTCCTATCTACCCTAATCGTTAAGATAAATAGATATGAAATTAATTTTTACTTATATCTTTTCTTTCTTACTACTTTA
The DNA here is from genome assembly GCF_021218885.2 of Marmota monax. Taxonomy (NCBI): domain Eukaryota; kingdom Metazoa; phylum Chordata; class Mammalia; order Rodentia; family Sciuridae; genus Marmota; species Marmota monax. The sequence continues at coordinate 1,581,747 of NW_026693876.1, read as the reverse complement.
ATTATTTTAATAACATGTTGGAGAGTAAACTAAATATTTTAGATATAAACTTTTAAATAAGGTTTAACAGAATATAAGATTAAAAACACAATAAAACAAATTCAGATTAGCGATTTGGGATACAGAATCTTTATTTCACATTTTTTGAAAAATAATGCCTGTAATCCCAACAACTTAAGAAGCTGAGGCAGGAGGACCATGAGTTCAAGACCAGCCTCAGCACTTATCAAGCCCCTGAGCAACTTAATGAGACCCTGTCTCAAAATAAAACGTAAAAAGAGCTGGGGATGTGGCTCAGTGGTTAAGCACCCGTGTTCTATCCCTGGTACCAAAACAAAAACAAAAAGAAAACAAAACATGATCTAAGCATTCATTTGTAGTATTCTTTCAATCATTATGAAAAAACATTAGGTATACGATTGGCCATCTGGTACCTCGCCACTGCGGCTACGACAATTCTGGCAGCTAATTCCTTGTAATACTCAGTTCGAACAATGTTACATCCATAGTGACGTCGGGCAACGTGTTGTGCCTTGGCATACAAGGAACTGATATCTGTAGATGTCACTGATACTATGCCAAGGTTCCTTATATTTCTGAATGCAGAATCTAGATAGTTTACTGATGTTCCAAAAGGGTCTAGGTGTCTAAAATCAGAAAGAATATAGACATATTTAAACTCATATTAGTAACCAAAATCATACCCCTGTAATTATTTCTAATAAGATTTTATGATTCAAAAGTACCTTACAATCTATTTAAAATACATGGTTCTGTTTTTAAAATAATAAAGTAGTTATATCATAGATCAGAAATATAAATCATAAATCAGGCTAAAAATGCTAGAAAGTTTTCTTATCGCATACTTTAAGCCAATGTAAAAAGCTGTATTAATTTAAATAAACAACAACAATAAATTAATTTAACTCCGCCTTCCCCCAACCCAAATGTCCAGGTCAGTTTAACAAGTGACATAGAAAATCTTTTTCACTTACATGAAATCAAAAGATCTTAAATGCATCAGTACATTGGCATCCATTTTGGTCACCTTAATATTACCAAGATTTTCTTCTCCTTCTTCAAGAATATCATCACCCTCTTTCTTTTCCTTACTGTCTACCACCACTTTCAATTTGTTTAAATGGCAGTTTTCCTGAATCAATGTCACAGAGTTTTCATTCAAGTCATTAATTGTAACTTTGACTGCATTTCCAAGGTGCTTTGCCCACTGTAATCCCATTATTCCTTAGGGAAAATGGAGAAGATAACTAGTTTTTAAATTATAATAACTAAAGAATAAAAACAGTATGAAAAGAATATATTTTTATATATAAATCAAATTCCTTCAAAAATCTTAGTATTTTCATGAACAATTCTTATTTTACTTTCTTAAAAAAATTTTCTCAAGAAGTTAACACAAAAATTTGCCTAAAATTTTTAATACTTCTTACAATACACTTTTTATGAACCTTGTTCAAATAAATGTTCCATGTACTTTTAAAATTTTATTTTATAGAATTGGTTGTTATTATCACTGTTTTTTTTTTTCTTACAATGGAATAGTATTTCAAACAAAATCTTAAAGAGAAACTCATTATATAATAATAACAACTGTGGGGATACTCTGCTGGAAGGGAGAATGACAGGGTGACATTGTCCTGCTGAAGTTTACCTTCACATGCCAAAATATAAAAAAATAACTTTTCTAGAATAGCGATTTTCAAATACTGCACAAAATCATCACTGTGAGTTCAAAAGAACTTGTACATATAAGCAAATAATCAAGAATTTAGACCAAGAATTCCCCTCCTCACAGGCTTTGCATACTGACAGGATTAGTCATAAGTAACAGACATAAACACAACCAATTCGATTAGAACGCCCCTATGTATTAGAAACAGTGACCATTTTCTCCATGCATGTGTCTCATAAATGGAAAAAGTTCTTATCTACTGTGCATTAAGGCCTTTACATATTCTCATAAGTTCTAATGTCCTCATTAACATGGTAAATATGCATATGGCAGCTACAAACCCAGATATAAGGTTATGAAGACACATTAAAAAGAAAAGGCTGAGAAAAATCTTTCTTAGACATCAGCTTTAATAATTTCAGATTAAAAACAAGAGTAAAGAAAAAGGGCGTGTAAGGAAAAACACGGGAACATAGATTTGGAATAGTGGGTTGGGATCAGATTATGAAGAATATTAAATTGCTATTTGAGAAGTATGGACTATAGGTAGTAAAGATAGATGACTTTTTTGATTGAGAAGTAACAATATTAATGTAGTTCTTCAGAGGAATGGCTGTTTGGCAGTAATACAGAAGACAAATTAGAGGGAAGAGACAGATTATAAACCAGGGTACTAATTAAAGACAACTAAAATACACTTGGAAAAGGAGTGAGTTATAGTACCAAAGAAAAATCAAGAGATGTGGTGGCTGAGTTGATCTGACGAGAGTAGAGAGGAAAAGAGGAGCAAAAAATTATTCAATTTTCGTAGTTAGGTGACTCAGAAGTGTTAGTTCATTACTTTTACCCTATTTGCACGGAGACATTACCAATGAAGGTGTTGGTAGTAGCAGTAGTAATAATATAATAAAGGTGATCCTCAATGCTTTCATGGCATTTTCTACTTAACAGGTATTGTTCTAATGACTTTAACTATATTAATTTACTTAAATCTTCACTGCTAGAAGTTGCATACTGGTGTTGTCTCCTCCACTACTCCACTTCTATACATAAGCAATTTACTGTGGTCATACAACTAGTACATAATGAAGCTGGGACTTGAACCCAGGCAGTTTGGCTCTATAATCCATGCTTTTAATCACTGTTTTTCACCAAGGAGAGGAGCATAGGAAGGAGAGATTCCTCATGCTTGCTAAGAGCATAATCCTAAATTCTTTATGAAGAAAGCCTTGAACTGGGTACAAGTGGCTATTAAGAAACCATCTACTGTTTCCCTTATCTTTTCTCTATTGTTAAAAATCTCTTGGGGGGGCTGGGGTTGTGACTCAATGGCAGAGCTCTTGCTTTGCACATGTGAGGCACTGGGGTTGATCCTCAACACCATATAAAAAAATAAACAAAATGAAAATATTGTGTCCCATGTATAACTAAAAAAATATTAAAAAAAAATCTCTTGGGAAGAAGAATGACTTTCAAAGTTGAAGGCTACGCAATGGTTATTACAACACACAAAAAAAAGAGTCATCAGTTGCTTCCTGATTATAGAAAATAAGCATTCTTTTTTTTTAAATTTATTTATTTATTTTTAGTTTTTCGGCAGACACAACATCTTTGTTTGTACGTGGTGCTGAGGATCGAACCCGGGCCGCAGGCATGCCAGGCGAGCGCGCTACCGCTTGAGCCACATCCCCAGCCCGAAAATAAGCATTCTTGAAAAAATAATTTATAACTGAATCTGACCAAACCATCAGTTTATTTATTTTTATTTTTTTATGGTGCTAGGGATTGAAAAACCAGGCCTTTTGCATGCAAGGCAAGCACTGTATCAACTGAGTTATCTCCCCAGCTCTGAAACCATCAATTTACAAAAATACAAGAGAGAAAGGAAAATGTTATATGAACCATAGCAATACAATCAGCAAAATCTAGACTGTCAGAACTCTATAGGTCAAAAGACCTGTTATATCAAGAAATAATTAACACACACACACACACAGACATATATAATTAACACACACTCTAATAAGAGTTAAACAGCAAACAAAATACATAGTCTAGATTCTGATTTGAACTTTTAAAAACAAAACTGGGCATATATATACAACTGGTGATATTAAAGAGTTATTCTTATTTTTTTTAGGTGTGATAATGGTATTATAGTTTTATTTATTTAAAAAAATTCTCTTTTAGACATCCAACTTAAATATTTACATGAAATAACACATACATGGTTTGTTCCATATTAATGGGGATTGAGCAACTGAGGTGTGGGGTATGGGGAAACAGATAAAACAAGACTAAGTATGAGGTGATTATTTCTGAAGTGAGTGATAAGACACACAGGGAGTCATTAATTATACTCTTTGCTTTTGTATATACTTAATAGACAAATAAAGCTGGGAGCGGCAGTGCACGCCTATAATCCCAGCAACTCGGGAGGCTGAGGCAGGAGGATCATGAATTCAAATCCAGCCTCAGCAATGGTGAGGCAGAAAGCTACTCAGGGAGACCCTGTCTCTAAATAAAATACGAAATAGGATAGGGGATGTGGCTCAGTGGTAGAGTGCCCCTAAGTTCAATCCCGAGTACAAAATAAAAGAAAGTAAAATAAAGGTATTGTGTCCATCTATAACTAAAAAAAAATAAAAATAAAAACTATATATTTTCTAGAAAAAGACACTGTAAAAAACTGAGAAAGAAAATGGGATTCCAAAAATACTTCCTTCCTTACCAGTCGCTCCAAAGGCATCTAGACATTCCAGAGGTTTTCGTTCCTTAGCCAAAGCAGCCAATGTGCAGAATATCAGCTGTCTAGAAGAAAGTAATATAAAGGTAATTTTACGAGATTATAGCTTCATTATTGTAGATTTTATTTCATTTAAGAAAAGTGAGAATTGGAGGGGGTCTCTAGTTACTGTACAAACTATTTTGAAAAGAGAAGCAATAAAATATATCCCCATTTTAATAGCATAAAAAACTTAAGAAATTAAATTATGAATTTAATTAAGTTCTATCTAATAACTTTCTTCATTTACTTATTAATAAAACTGGCCTATGAAAGTGCAGCCTATTCATTAATTATATAAAATTAGGCCAATTTAACTTTCTGACAAAAACAAAACAAAGAACCATACACACACACTAAATAAAACAAACAAAAAACTAGATTGGTAGTCTGCACCTAAAGTTTAATACATTAGAACCATAGAGGTTAAAAAAAAGATATCTGTAATGATTTGAAATAGCCCATAACCCCTTTAAAAAAAATTATCTTACCGATTTAGTTTCATTTTGGGATTAAAATAGGAATCTGTTTTCTGAGGTATAGAATAGTTAGGACAAACTTGTACATCTGTGTCTGTTTCTTTCAAAATTTCAGTACATGGTTTAGCAGTAGAAGCTAAGATTGAAAAAAAAAGATTTCAGGAACAAACAAAGTTATTCTAAACATCTAAAACAACATACATTTGAAAAAAAACTATATTGTTTTGTGTTAATGTAAGCAGTTGGGTAAATAATAAAACCAAAACAACTCATTTATTCATCACTGTCTCCAAAAAAATGTTGCACCCAGGTAAGTATCTGGTGAATGAAAGAAAGTGTATTCACTTAAAATCTTGACTGTATAACATACCTACATATCTGTACTATGATATCTAAGGACAATCATTTTAAGATAGCATGAAATCCTAAAATACCTCTATGATTCAGCAAATAACACTGTTTTTATACGGCTGCTAAATATGTTTTATGATGGTCTAATTGTTAGAAAAAATGAGTATGAGCATCTCTGTATGGTTGCATTCTACCAGCCAGTATAGCTGAGTAAGAATCACTGTTTCCTAGGAACCAGGTGTGGTGGCGCAAACCTGTAATCCCAGGGGAGGCGGAGGCAGGAAGATAGAGAATTCAAAGATAGCCTCAGCAATTTAGCAAGGCCCTAAGCAATTCAGCGAGATCCTGTCTCTAATAAACAAAATACAAAAAAAGGCTGGGGATGTGGCTCAGTAGTTAAGTACCTCTAGGTTCAATACCTGATACCAAAAAAAAAAAAGGAATCATTGTGTTTCCAGAGCATACTGGACTTTAGACTCTAATTTTCTCATGATATTTTTAAATACAAATTATGTTCAAATGGCTACCAAGTAATGAAAAAATGACTCTACATTTAATATACATTAGAATCCTTTTTAAAAAATATTTTTAATAATTTTTTTTAAAGAGAGAGAGAATTTTAATATTTATTTTTTAGTTATCAGTGGACACAACATATTTGTCTGTATGTGGTGCTGAGGATCAAACCTGGGCCGAACGCATGCCAGGCGAGCGCGTTACCGCTTGAGCCACATCCCCAGCCCAACATTAGAATCCTTTGGGTATAAACTCAAATGATATACTGATGTGTACATTTGTGCATGTTTTAAATATCAAGAAATAAGACACATAATGTGGGGAGGGGGAAGAAATGAGATCCTTTATGAGAAAGGCTGACAAGCTATAGATGATTCTGTATCAGGAAAAAGGTTTTTATTTCACTCTGCATCCTTTTCCCAGTTTTCCAAATTAAGCACAACAAGTTTTATATATTTATATAAAATTTGTTATTAGAAATATAATTCTAGGGCTGGGGTTGTGGCTCAGCAACACAGTGCTCATGTAGTATGTGCAAGGCCCTGGGTTCGAGCCTCAGCACCACATAAAAATAAATAAAATAAAGGTATTGTGTCCAACTACAGCTAAAAAATATATATTAAAAAAAAAAAGAAAAAACCCTATAATTTTATAACGTTTAATTAAGATACCTATATTTACTTGAGGGTCACTTGCATTTTTTTACATCATTAATTAAATGTATCTGTTGAGAACAGCTGAATGTTACTGGAAACCTTACAGAAAGAAAACAAAATGTGAAATAAAGGATTGGTAGTCAACCAAATTTTTTCACTAAATCAGTGTATTTTATATGCCTAAGTTCTTGGGGAAAAAAAATAACAGGACCATTATTTAAAAATATACATGTTAATACGTTAATGAGATGCTTAACTTACCAGCAATATACCTGGACTTAGTCTCTCCTTTATTCACATGGCGCCTAACGTGTCCTAGCATATCAGTCCTTCTGGTGATTGTTGCTGAACAAATGATACAATGATAATGGGCTCCCATTTTACTGAATATCTATCAAACAGAATTTGAATAAGTTACTAAGACAATTAAACAGAAGTTTAAAGTTGCAAATACGTTAGTGTCTTGGGTTAAATAGCATAGAAGATAATGATCATTTTGCCATATGACTGTTAAAGAATCCTAACTTCCTTACAGAATTTACTTTCTCTTTTTGTGGGTGGGGAGTAGGAGGTGGTGTTTGAGGGGTTCCAGGAATGGAATCCAGGGGTGTTTAACCGCTGAGCCACATCCCCAGTCCTTTTACTTTTTGAAACAGGGTCTCAACTAGGTTGCTTATAATCTTGCTAAGTTGCTGAGGCTGGCTTTGAACCTTCGATCCTCTTGCCTCAGACTCCCAAGCTGCTGGGATTATAGGCGTGAGCCACAGTGCCCACCCAGCTCCTTACTAAATTTAATTTCCTAGTTTTCCACATTCTTTCTATTCAGGAAATAACTCTAAGGTATTTTCTATAAGCTGCACTTACAAATGCTAGCAGATGTATGCTGGTAAATGTTTAACTGACTCTTCAAGAAAATAAAGCCCTCACTTTAGTGTTTGCCAATTTCTACGGTATACTGTACCATGGCCAATTTCAAGCCATAATTGTGACAGATTTCAAAATACAAATGCAACATCACTGAATGTGGATTTGAGAAGAGATGTGTAAAATCATACCATTATAGAACATTATCACCATGCAGATGTAAATAACTTTGAGGGCACAGAGAGTGAAATGTAGAAAAAATAATTAGGAATGGTAAATTCTGAATATCATTAGCTTTTTTTGGTTAAAACTTTTAAGATTTCAGAAAATTTGTTGATTCTGTCAAACTTAAAAGTTCAAAGAACATGGGGAGAGTGAATATAAAATTGAAACATACTAAGTTATTTACTAATTCACAGAAATTTGAAGCTCGTATTCCATGATCAAAATTTATTTTAAAAGACAAAAATTACTCTGTAAATTCTCCATTCCAAAATTGGTAAATGATTTAATTTTCATTTTTAACACAAGAGCAGTTTACCTAACTGAAATTAAAAACCATAAAATGAAAAGTTAATTAAAAATGTTTTCATAAATCTCATATTTTTTCTATTATGATTATCTGAAAGCACTCACATGCAGAATTTTAAACTATATTGTTAAACATGAGCATTTTACATAAGTCAGAAATTACTTCTTGGCCTTTTGGTTGAAATCAAACAGTTCTAAAGCAAATAAAAACTGTATTTTTTTTTAAAAAAATTAAATTTAAAAGCAAAAATAATAATGTCCAATTACCTGTTCTCCAATAATATTTGGTTTTACTGGTCGACACGGTAAGTGACAGATGCACATCCTATAACCTAGAATGAAGAATGGCTGGCTGTCATATCATTGTTCATTAAAAATTCAATTAGCACTAAAAATTGTCAGTAAGAGCCTACTGCGCAGGTGGATTTGTCCAGATGTTTTATGAATACATTCCTTTACTTTACAGCCAGGGTCACTGTTTTGATTGTCACCTAAAGATTGGAGATAAGGGAAGTCCCAGCTTCCCCTCTCCATTTCCTTCCTTATCATATTTTTTACAGTCCTTGTTTCATCATAAGCTTTCCTAGGCAGTGATGAATGTTTTTTAAATTTATTCAAATTAGTTATACATGACAGTAGAATGTATTCTGACACATCATGCATATATGGAGTATAACCTGTCATTCTTCTGGTTGTACATGATGTAGAATTATACCAGTCATGTAATTATATATGCACATAGGGTAATAATGTCTGATTCATTCTACTCTCCCTCCTACCTCCATACCCCCTCCCCTCCCTTCACTCCCCTCTGCCTAATCCAAAGTAACCCCCACCCCCAGCTTATTGTGAATTAGCATCTGCAGATCAGAGAAAACATTCAGACTTTGGTGTTTTGAGATTGGCTTATTTCTCTTGGCATGGTAGTCTCCAGCTCCATCCATTTACCTGCAAATGCCATGATTTCATTCTTATTTAAAGCTGAGTTAATATTTCATTCTGTATATATACCACATTTTCTTTATACATTCATTTGTTACATTTTTGAGCACAAGGATTACAATTTCTCTACATCCTTGCTAACACTTCTTATTTTATGTTGGAGAGTAGCCATTCTAATGGGTGTGAAGTAGTTATCTTGTATTTTGATTTGCATTTTCCTAATCAGTGACGTTGGGATATTTTCATTTGTAAGTCTTTGGAAAATGTCTATTTAAATCTTTGCCCATTTTTTAAAAAATGTTTTTTAGATGTTGATGAATCTTTATTTTATTCATTTTTTATAATATGTGATGCTGAGAATCAAACCCAGCCTCACACATGGTAGGCAAGTACTCTACTGAACCACATCCCCAGCCTCCCTGCCCATATTTTAATCTTCTTGTTTGGGGTTTGCTGTTATCGTTTTTTTAGCTTGAGGTGTTGCCTATTCTGTGTTACTCTCTTATCAGATTTGTAATTAGCAAATATTTTCTCCCATTCTTTGGGTTGCCTTTTTGCTCTGTTGATAGTGTCCTTTCATGTGCAAAACTTATAAATAATTGTCGTGCAGTCCAGTTTGTCTATTTTTCATTCTGTTGCTTATGCTTTTGATGCCCTACCCAAGAAATTATTGCCAAATTCAATGTTGTGAAGCTCTGTCCGTGTTTTATCCTAAAGCTTTTATTTTTATTTTTTAATTTATTTTTTAGTTTTCGGCGGACACATCTTTATTTGTATGTGGTGCTGAGGATTGAACCCAGGCTGCACGCATGCCAGGCGAGCACGCTACACTTGAGCCACATCCCCAGCCCCTAAAGCTTTTATTTTGTTTCAGGTCTTAAATTTAGATTCTGATTCATTGATTTAATTTTTGTGTACGACCAAGTAAAGTTCTAATTTTATTCTCTCAAAAAATATTACATAAGAATTACATAAGAATAATTGGGATTATCCTTGTATTTGTAATGTCACAATTACTTGAATGAGACTGCTTTAGTTTATACATGGGATTGATAGATATAAATAAATACAGAAGATTCAGACTTGAATTCTAGTCTTGTAATGAATATTTAATCTGGGATTATTAGTCATTTAAAGTCTTTGACACTCAGTTTAATAGTGCTGCCTTCAATTTTTTCTTAGGCTTCATCTTCTTTGTCTCATACTATATTTGCCATTATACACTCTTTTTTTCATTTATGATCAGCACCATCCTGATTCTTTTCCCACCTTTTAAAATCTTCTTTTACAGATCTCCTTTGCATTACCTACTCTAAAATGTAAATATTACTTAGGCTAGATTAGCTGTGACTTTTTTCCCTTGGTTACTTTTAACTTCTTTCATGATTCCAATTCTTTCTCTTATAGGAGAGAAAGGCAATGATTTCAGAATATTTATCTTATAACCCAGAATAATCTGAGTATTCTTTTTTTAGGGGGGTACTGGGGATTGAACTCAGGGGCACTCAACCACTGAAGCACATCCCAGCCCTATTTTTAAAATATTTTATTTAGAGATAGGGTCTCAATGAGTTGCTTAATGCCTCCCTTTTGCTGAGGCTGGCTTGGAACTCGAGATCCTCCTAGCTCAGCCTCCCAATCTGCTGGGATTATAGGCATGTGCTAGTTACCCAGCTATAATCTGAGTATTCTTCTTTTTTTCCCCCTCCTTGTAAAGCATTTTATTGTTTCTCACAAATTAGGGGAAATATCATTATCAGTAACAGAAAAATCCTTACTTAACAAAACATGTGAAAGCGCAGAAGAATTTGGCAACAACTCTGATGAATTCCAGTGTTACTAATTTACAGTTCTTTTAAACTATACTGTAATTTATTTATTTTTATTTTTTTTAATTTGTTTTAATTAGTTACACATGACAGTACAATGATCTTGACATATCTTACATTTGAATCAGATGGGGTATAATTTCTCATTTTTCTGAGTGTACAGGTTGCAGAATCATATTGGTCATGCAGTCAGTCACAAATATACATACAGCAATAATAATGTCTATTTTATTCTGTTGTCCTTCCTTTCCCCCTTCCCCTCTCATCACTACTATACTGTATTTTAATACTCAAAGCTTTCATAAAGAATACCAGATTCAGTAACTCCTGAAATGACCCACAACAAGCAAGCACTGACACTACTCCTTTAATTCTTCCTATGTTCATGCTTATGTAGATTTAGTTCGCGAAACACAAATCTTCTCTTGCAACTACTAAGTACTCTTAACTCTAGTTTCTTAAGCCATCAGGAATAAAAAGATTTTTTTCCAGTAGTTTTGTTTTATTTTATTGTTTTGGTACATTTACTTTGCCTTCAAAATTATGTGTAAAATGGAAGTTGTTTTACTACTAATGGAAAAGTGTAATTTATTAAAACACTGTTCAATAAACACTATGGACTCCCAGGGCCAGAGTACCTAGTATAGAATAGATGCCTAATAAATGTTTGTGTAACTAAATTGTATCATTTGTATCTATTGCCTATAAAGCTATTATCTTATTTAATAAGGGGCATTAAATCCTTCATAATTTTGAACTGAAACTGTTTGATCATGTTCACAATAAAATTCCAAGACTAGTAATAATAATAAATTTCATGTATGTCATTTTTTTTTTAGCCAGCACAAAAATACTAACCTTCAAATTCAACTGAGACTTTCCAGTGTAAATTCTGAAGATGACGACGAAGCTTATGACTATTACAAGCTCTGAATTTTTCCTTAGGGCACAATGGACAAACTTGTTTGTTTCCTGAAAAAGTAACAAGACCCAAAAATGCACCAGAATATACTAGCTATTAATGCCTAGATTCAGCTATAAAAGAGGCAAAAGGGAACTTTCCCATGCTCCCCTCCTACTTTTTAGCAAATGACCCTTGACTTTTTTTTTAATTCTTTAGTTCCCCTTTCTGTGGCTAGCTGATATCTCCGTTGCTACTAGGAACAGAGAAGTTGAGAAAATGATACACATATGTACCACTTATCCCTTCGTCAGTTAACACTGAGGAAGTTTGTAAAATGGAAGAAGGAAGTGAAAGAGTAGATGAGACCCAATATAACTGGTATTCTGAGATGGTGGGGGGCATGGTTAGAACCACTGTATCTTGAATTTCACTGTATTGCTGAACATATAAGTTCATCATTCTTTATTCACATACTCCTTAGATTATGGATTACTAATTAATTAGAAATCCAATGTATCGCAATTAAAAACTTTTATAGTGTACAAAACAATTAAATCTTAATTCAGGATTAGAGCAATAAAAACTACAGAACTAAACAATAACTCATTTAATAATTTTTAGTCTAACAAATATTTTTCACATACAGCACAATACAAGAATAGGTACATAAAATTTAGCCAGGTACAGTGCATTACACATCTGTAATCCCAGGGACTCTGGAGGCTAAGGCCAGGGGGAATCACAAGTTTGAAGTCACCTGGGAAATGCAGCGAGAATTTGTCTCAAAATAAAAAGTAAAATGGGCTGGAGATGTAGCTCAGTGGTAAAGTGCCCCTGGTTCAATCTCCAATTTAAAAAAAAAAACAAAAAACAGGCACAATTTATGTTTTTATATATACTGCCTACCTCAAAAAAAAAAAAAAAAAAAACCCACCAAAAAACCATGAGGTTGCTAGGGTTATAGCTCAGTGGGAGAGCACTTGCCTAGCACGTGTGAGGCACTGGGTTCCATCCTCAGCACCACGTAAATATAAATAAATAAAGGTACTGTGTCCATCCACAACTAAAAATATTTAAAAACAAAAACAAACAAACCATGAGGTGATCTTAGTAAAGCAGAAAAAGAGGAGGCACTGACAACACTGCAAAATGTTCCAACCAGCCCTACTACACTGCCTATCTTGGGACTTTTACATATTATTTAAAATGCTGTTCTGGGGATCTCTGTTAACTTGTAGCCATGTAATTCCTAATTTACAGAATACACAGCCCTGAAAGACCAAGAGTTTGTAGTTTCCTTGAGGAGTTATGAATTAACTTATTTCACAGCACCTTTGCACATAGAAGCTACCAATTTCTTGAATAATATTTTCAAAATTTTACTATTCTAGTTAAATAAGAATAAAAAGGTCTGTTCTCTTTCTCTTGCAGTGTTAGGGATCCCAAGGCCTCGTCCATGCTAAGCATGTGCTCTACCACTAAGCTTTAATCACAGCCCTTAAACAAGTCTATTCTTAGGAAACTGGCAATCAGCTGAAAGATGACAACCCAACAGAAAGTAAGTGGGGACAGGGGGCAGATAGAGACACAATCAATCAATCAATCAACATACCTGTATCAAGATTATCTGAGTTCAATGAATTGGCAGAATCAAAATCCCCTTCAGTTACAAAAGCTAACTTCTCCAGATCACCAAGCTGCCTTTGAATTGAGATGTGTCTCTCTGAAAAGAAATTTGAGTTATAAAATTATTTTTTAACAATTTGTTTTTTAGTTTCAGGACAACAGAGAAGCCAAAGAAGTGCTGTAAAAGAGAAACTGCTTAGTATTAATACTAAATGTTACAAACAGTTGCAAAGACCAAGAAAAGATTACTGGATTTAGTATGTAGCATGTCTGGTGACCTTTAAAAAAGCTTGAGGTGCTTGGGAGTAGAAATGAGATTGAAAGGGGAAAGGAAATTCAGAAAATTAGTGTAATTATTTTTTCAAGAACTTTGGCAATAAACAAACAACAACAACAACAAAAAAACAAAACAAAAAATCAAAAGAAAGAAAAAGCAAATTAAAATTTCATCTAAGCACAGAAATACCCTGAATATATTTGCATTCCAAAGAAAAGGGAAATTTACAAAGTGGGAGCCCAATATAGCTCCATATGCTAACAGATAAAGCTCCTAAAGAGAAAGGAGAATATATAAATTGTTATGTTAAACAATTTTTGACACTCTGACCTTCCCAACTATTCCTCCATAAACTTCATTCTCAGTTCACTTGTTCACTCATTTGTTTAATTTAAAAAAAAAAAAAACAAAACATTTTTTGCCTGTGGTACTAGGGATTGAACTCTGGGCCTAAAACGTGCTAGGCAAGCTGCTAACCCTGAGCTGTGCCACCAACTCTTTTTTAAAATTTATTTTGATAGTCTAAGTGGCCCAGGATGGTCTCAATTTGCCTCAACCAGCAGTGGGATTACAGGCATGTGTCACCACACCTGGCTCATTTATATAATTTGTGTTATTATCTGTCTTTCCTCACAAATCAGCAATAAAATAGGGGCTATGCCTTATTCATTGGTTTAATGGTTAGTGCAGGAACTTGACAGAGCATGCACTGAAATTTATTAAACAATTAAAAAAAATTATTAGGGATGAAGCAGAAGCACACTGCATCAATAATTTGGGGATCAATTTAGCACTACAAACATTCCTGTTCAAGTTTATTAAAAATATGGTTTTCCACTTTATTTTTAATTGAATAAAAACAAAGAGCAACAAACATTGGTTAACTTTTTTTCTAGGTATTATTCAAATAAATTTTAATGAGATATAATTTGTCAAAACCAGAAAAAAATTTGATTAAATACAGTTTCAACTGCTAGGTCAGGCCAGGCACAGTGATGCACACCCACAATCCCAGCAACTTGGGAGGCTAAGGCAGGAGGATCACAAGGTTGAGGCCAGCCTGGGCAATTGAGACCTTGAGTCTAAATAAAAAGAGTCTGAGATGTGTCTCATTGTCAGGACACTACTGGGTTCAATCCACAGTACCACAGAACAATAAAGGAAATTTATAGGTAAGACATTAAAAGTCAAGATATGAAAACATGCATATAAACCAACCCATCACATTTGTAACAATAAAGACTTTTGGCTTTCATAGTTCAAAGAGCTGTATATGTGAAACAAGACAGAACTATATAAAAATGTACTCATTGAAATTATTCTGTTAAAAAAAGAGAAAGACCTCAGAAAATTAGAGAACAGAAAATCCTGTGGTCCACAATTGAAGAAAACTGTCAAAGACCTGTCTGAAAATTCGTAATATTCCTGTAAACATCTCTGAAATCACTTTCTGGTTTAAAACAGTAGATATCATCATGAAATCTGTACTTAAATCAGCCAACTTGCTTTTTGTAACATACTAATAATCCAGAAGTCAACAGGCACACCTTTTGTTAAATTAGATGAGTCCAAGTTGCTAGGAGGTTCTTCAACAACCTTTGTTACTTTCTCCTTAATTTTCAAATCTATTTCAGAAACACCATCTTCATCTTGCCTAGTTACAATTGAGTTGGAAGGACTAACTAGACTGTCTAAAAAATAATTTTTAAAAATGTGATTAATATGAATTTTAGTTCTAATGTACTTCAGATTTCTCAATCATTAATTTGTCCCAGCAATGCATTTTCAGGTTACCCAAACGGTGGACATACACATTTTTTAAATCACATACACTTTTAAAATATATAAGTAAATACTATGTTTAAGGCAATCTTAATGAGGAGAAGTGGAGAAACGTGCATTCCCAAAGCTGTTGAACCACTTCTGATTAACTTAAGCAGATAAAATCTGTAGTTGAGGCAGGACGCTATTTACTTAGGAAAGCATAATGCCTCTACCCACGTACCACAGCGGTAAATGAAGGAATAACAGACCTTACATTCAACCTACAATTCTGATCTTTTGAGGAGGAGCCTACCTCAGATGTCTGACGATAAACTGCTCAATCTGCTATAAATTATATGTTGTTTTAAAGCTATTATCCATTAGACGACTCAAGTAGTTTTTTTTTTTTTGGTACCGGAAATTTAACACAGGGGTGCTTAACCACTGCAACACATCCCCAGCCCTTTTTATTTTTTTTAAACTTTGGGACAGGGTCTCCCTGGATTGCTGAGGCTGGTCTCCAACTTGCCATCCTTCTGTCTCAGCCTCCCAAACTCCACAGCGCCCAGCTTATTCAGGTGTTTTATAAACATTAAAAGCAAAACTGCCCTAGAAGTAGTAAAGATGAATTAACCTAAGACAGTTTGAGAATTCAGAACGAGTATAAAGTTTATGGGCCACAAAATAATTTTTTTTGAAGGAACGAAGCCTTAGATTTCACATTTTAAAATGTTCAAAAGATCCTTTTAAAAGTATTAACCACCACTTAGAAAACATGCAAGCACATTCAGAGCACAATAGGGCCTATCTTCTACAGCTGACTCCTGGTGGGCTGTTGGGATGTACAAAACTCAACTAACGTTTATGTGTAAAGAGACGACTGAGTAGACTCTTCCAAACTCATTAGCTTCAAAATCTTTATAGAGACAAGCCCATCTCAAGGCAGAAAAACTGACAGCAATAGTTTCTAAATCTTCGCAGCCAGGATCTACTGTTAGGTTGCTTCGGTTTCTATGTCACATTTGAAAGGATTAAGTTAACTAAAGGAGCCTAGGCTGAGAGGGAAACTATCATATTATGGATAACTTCCTTTTCTATACCATAAAAATTCCTCTTCAACGAAGAAGGCTTTAACCTCATTATTTCCTTCTATCTGCAGCACCCCTGGCCTCCACATATCCTTCACCGTAATGTCCTCGAGATTTACGGTGTCTTCTTCCAGTACCGCTGCTTTACCCTTACCCGTCACACCGGTCTCGCCTCCCCCACCCTATATTTCCCTAAACCTGCCTTTCCCCATAAAACCCCTTCCCTACTCCCCAGTCGGGAGCCTTTTCTCGCTCCTCTGCGGTAGAAAGATCTAGGCCTCCTGCACTTACTGCTTTCATCCTCCTCAGGGGCAGAGGCTAGGGACGGGGACAGGGCCGGAGCCTGGGCCAGGGCAAGGGCTGGGGCTGGAGCAGAGGCCGGAGTCGGAGCCGAGGCTGGAGCCGAATCTGGGGCGGGAGCTGGGACCCGAGCCGAGTCCGGGGCTGGGGTCGGGACCTGGGCCGCTGCCTCCTGCAGGGGTAGCAGCTCCTCCTCCGCCATGTTCTCCATAGTTACCGCCTCCGTGCCAGGCCCGCCCGAGGACCGGGAGGGGCTCACGGCGGGGTGAGAGAACTGACGTTAATGCCCACAGGGCTAGATCCGAGGAGTGGGGAAGCACCGGGGAGGGCGGGACGCGTGCAACCGACAAAAGACGAAGAACCAGTGACCAAACCCTGCCCGCAGGAAAAGAAAAAGCCAAAGGCAGCGAATCGAGAACCCATGAGCTTCCCGTTCCTCGAGGCGTTACGACGCCGCCACAGACTGCGCAGAAGCGAGCTGGCGCCTGCGTCCAATGGGGTGAGAGAGTTCGATTTCCACCTAGCGCCTCCGTCCCGCCTGCAGCTGGCGAACGGAGCTGAGCCTACAGCCCCCAGAGTGCATTGCGTCGCGGGGCGGGGCGAAGCCAAGCCCTCCAAGCGAGTATCTGGAGGTCTAAACAGACGCAGCGGAGCGCTCGCGCGGGAGGCTGGGCCTGAGCGCAGGACTACGTTTCCCAGCGGGCCGCGGGCCTGCGGGGACCCATTCCCGTGCCTGGGCCTCCGGAGTCGCTCCTGCGGTGGGCGCTGGTAAGTGGGGAGCTGGGGGTGTGCCGGCCTGCCGCTGAGCAGGGTCCCCTCCGCCGTCTGCCCCCAGAACCCTAGCGGGCCGCCGCCGGAACTGGAGACGCGAGAGTGACTCGTGCCTGGGCGGAGCGACTCTGTGGGCGCATCCACGGTCGGCCCGGCGCCGTGGAGGGTGTGGTTCTAACCTGGCCCTGCCTCTGGGGCTGCCTTTCGCGGCTTGTAAGAGTCTGGGAATGGGCTGGTGGTGACCCAAATCACCGCGGGGCCACCCAAGAAGCTACCCTGCCCGACGGCCCGGCTGACTGGGACTTGGACTCTGCTCTTCGTATCACACTCTCACCCACGTCGTGACCCCAACCCCCTCTTCCTTTAAGTTGTTTACCTTTAGTTTTCAATAGCGCTGCGGTGTGGTCGTAGGTGTCCAGTACTTGGCACGTTGTTTTTTTGCCCTGTTTTGCTTTGTTTTTAGGCTTTTAATAGCCAGAGCTAAAAGCGTGTTGAGCTTTTGGGCACTTGATTGATGCATTCAGATATCTCAAGGTGTATGTCCGGTGAATCGTCCCCTTATCCCTCCATGCTTTTCTCCAATTTTACTTTCTAGCCTTACTTAGCATTCAGGGTTCCCTAGTTATTTTCCTTCCCCCCCGCCCCTCGGGTAAGCCCACTGGAGCAGGCAGGGCAAAACTTTTTTTGGTTGTCCTTCCTGTGACTGGTCTGAACGTTATGAGCTGCAGGGAAGAAGAGGGAAGCCCATTTTAGTCACAGGTACCAAACTGTTCGGTTTTCTTAGTTAACAAAGCTAAGTGCTTCTTGTGTTGTTTGGTTTATTTCCTACTTGTTTCGGAACCCAGTGGAGAGGACGCGTGATTATTTGGCACTTTGAACCCCTAACCGGAAGTTGGTCTCCTTTTCCTAGTTAGGAAATATATTTGGAGGGTTTTTTGTTTGTTTGTTTTAAAAATTTTCCCCAGTTTAATGGAAGCACTATCCCCACGAAGCTTCTGCGAGTTATAATACTAAAGCTCCTTTAGTCCACCCCCTTTTAATTAATATTCCTGGATATGTAGTCGACCCACTGTTTAACAGTTAATTAAAAATAGAATAAGAACACTTATTATAAACTGTGGAAGTGCCACCTGTGTCTGTATCAGTGCAACACTCGAGAATAATTAATTTTTTTCATTCCTAGATAATTGTTTTTCCCCTCCCCCATCCGTTCTGAGCATGGAACTCAGGGTAAGAGTACATACTAGGCAAGTACTCTTACTACTGAGCAACATCCCCCTGACCCAATCAATCTCTAAAAGACTAGATGGTTATTGAAACTTTTATTCAGTAAGTCATCCACATCATTTAAGACCAGCAGGAAACCAGATGATGAAAAGGATTTGATATTAGCCTGTGTTTTAGTAAAAATTGCTAAGTGTGAAGGAATTTTCAAAGTTGAATTACACTAAGGAAATGTACTGTTAGTTGGTAGCTGCATGTTATCCCAAAACTTAGTGGCTTAACACAATAATTTTATCACTTTAAAGTTTCTGTGGGTCAAAAATTCAGAAATGGCCTTTGAGTGGATCTGACTTGTCTTTGATGAAGCTGCAGTGAAGATATCTCTGACAGGGATGTGAAGATATGATAGGGCTATAGGATGCTTCAAAGGTAGCTCACTTACATGCATGGCAGTTGGTTCTGGTTGTTGGCAACAGGCCTCCATTCTTCTCTAGTGGGCCTTTCCCTGGACTGCTTCAATGTCACTTAAGACATAGTGTCATTCCCTAGATTGATCAATCCAAAACAGCAAGACAGAAGTCACAGTGTCTTATGCCACCATGTGGCAGTATCCTATTGGTTACACAGGTCAGCCCTGTTTCTTATGGAGGGGACTACTGAGCTTGTGATTGCTAAGCAACAGGAATCCTGGATAGCCATCTAGGTGAAGGCCCACATAGGGGAGTCCCCCTCAAGTTTGTTTTTATTAGCATAAATTCAATATGAATCTCACACTAATGTAAATGGAAAACATTTGTCACAGTAAACATTTAGATGTTTTTTGTTGGATAGTCCACTGTCTGGAGTGTTCTTTTTCAGTGTCTTGTAGGTAAGAGGTTTAAATTGGTATTGGGGTATCCACAGCAACAATAATAGACCAGCATGATAAGTTAAAATTGTAAAAGGAAACTTTATAATCAGTCAGTTGCCCCTAAGCAATGTCTTTAATGGAATGTCTTTAAGTTCTGTTGCCCCAGGTTGGCCAGGAACTCCTGGGCTTAAGCCATCCTTCTGCCTTAGCCTGGGACTACCTGTAGCCAACACCATGCTAGGCTGCAGGGTTTTTTGTTTTTTTTTTCCCCCAGTTGTGCATTTCCTTCCCCACCTGTGGAATGGAATCCTTGAGACAAGAAAGGGTAAAGATTACTGCTGGAAGGTCAACTGTGAATTCAACCATTACCATAATTATCTTACAAAGGAAAAATTGGGGGTAATTTAGAATTTGTTCTTAGAAGTTGTATTGAATATTCTGTAACCAAAAACTGGGTCCTTGACCCCAAATGCCAATTAATGCTAATTTAATAATGAGAAAAAGGAAAAAAGTTGTTTTATTGCTTTGCTAGTAAAGGAGAAACATCGGGAATCCTGTCCCTGAGGCTGTGATTCTCACTGTCAGGAGGGACAGGGTGGAAGGTGTTGGTTTTAAAGGAACTCTTCTAAGGTTACATTCCAGATGTGTTCTGGTAGGGGGTCCCAGGGCACCCTGTTGGCATGTAGGGATTCACTTGTTAATTTGGGAGATATTAATTTCCCAGATCCTCAGCAGGCATCTCCTTCCCATAGTGAGTGAGTTCAAGGACAATTAACTAGGAGAAGAAAAGATACACTGTCTCCCTAATATTTTTAGGGAGGGGGGAGGAAAGGGGAGAAGACCTAAAAAACAAACAAATAAACAAACAAACAAATGTTCTTTTTTAAAAAAATAAGCCTTGGAACAACAAGGGCTATATTCAGAAGTTGAAGGGACCACTGTTAAAATTCATTTGCTAATTTTTCTTATTAGATTTTCAGTTAGCTGTTAAAATTTTCTTCTTGATATTCATTAAATCATTCTAAAAATTTCAGTATAATTGGTCATTTTTTTGGTAGAAGTTCAGCTATTCCCATTATGGTTGACCAGTAGTAAGTGAAATTGCCTGGTTTCTAGCCTTTGTTATATTCACAATCTCAATATGTGTCACTGCCAGCTATTAATTGTTTTGCTTCTAGATCCTTTTTGTTTATTCCTGCCCCGACAGACCTGTCTATGTTCCCAATCCCTGGCCACTGTGTCCTAGTGTGAGATGCTGCTCTGTGCTGCTGGAGCACACTAATTTGAGAATGTTTATGACTGCAAGGTGTGGCTGTGTGTGCCTTCTACCCCACCCCTTTTGGTTATCAGCTTCTAGCCCCCCCCCCCTCCTTTGGTTATCAGCTAACAGTAGTGAGTGTGTTCTAGAGCAATTAACTAGGGGAAGAAAGGATAACACTGTTATCTTCTCCCTTCTTCCCCTCCCTAACAAGATTAGACTTGGTCTAGTGTATGAATGAAAAAGTAAAACTGGGATTGAAAGTGAACAGAGGAACAGCAGTAGGCAGGAGTTGGGAGTGTAATCACAAAATGATGGATGCAGACCTCTACAGATTCAGTGAAGCTGTTTATTCAGCTCAGGCACCGTGGGGCTCATTTTCTGGATGTGGAAATAGCTGTTGGTTACAGAGGGGATTTTAGTTTTATAGTGTACAGTGAGGTGGTTTAATCATTGGAAACTGTGGACTTGCCCTTTGGACAGTCAGGGGCTAGTTGTGTAGGTTAAATCTTTAACTCAGGAAGGCAGTTGTAAAAAGGTTGAAACTCATTGTTACCTGGAGAGATAGTAGCGCAGATTCCAAGATAGTACTCAAATCTCGCCCACTGGTTTTCTTTTTCTGGGATTTGTTGTTTCCCAGAGTTTCGATATTTGCTGTGCCTCCATTTAGGACTAATTTGCAGTGGGAGAAAGGTCAAAATACAAAGCCCAGCACTTAGTATCCGCCTGCTTCCTTCAGTGCCTGTTGTTTTTGGGAAAGGATTTACTAGGAGAAGTTAATGCTTCGCTAATTTCCCCTGCCTCCTCCTGAGCTGCACTGTAACCCTTCAGGAAGTGGCTCAGAATGAGTGAATATTCTGAGGAAGAAGAATTCATCCAGGTATTCACTCAGCAGGCATTTACAGGCATCTCTCAAGTTTTTCATACAGTGTATTTTTCTTGGTGCTCTATGTCTAGTAGAAAGACAAACCACATAAGTATTTATTTAGACCCCACTATGTACCACCCTGTGCAAGCTGCGTTTTATATCCATTATTTCATTTGACTCTCTCAAAAAGGGTGAGTTGTCTTTGTTTTTATATGTAATGAAAGTAGCACTCAAACGATTATGCAATTTGCTCTTAGCCTCACTGAGTGACAGAGGGTGTGTCTGGGAAACTGAAAATTTATGACTAATTGGTTTTGAGGTATAGAAGTGCTAAAATATAGTCCTGCAGGCAGTTGAAAATGGTGATCTGATATTTCAGGGACAAGTCAGGGTTTATGGCATAGTTTTGAGATTCATTCCTGAAAAGTCGATGAATAATGCTGAGATAAAGGAGCAACTTCTCATGAAAGAGAATGTTAAGTGAGACAGTGAGAGAATCTTGTCATCTTGAGAATGACTAGAAAATGGAAATAATTTTGTAAAACTCCAATCTTCATATAACAGAAAGAATACTTTTTAATGTACTTTTTATTTGGTAAACAACACATAATATATTTTTAATTTCTATTTTAGCTTTTCAAGATGTCCAATAAAGAATCTTATGGAAAAGAAGAAAAGTCTCAAAGAAAAGGCACTACCTTATTGCCAGTCTTTGATGAAGAAGTAAGAATTTTGATTTAATGACCTTTTTTTTACAATTTAATTTTGTGAGATGAAAAAAATATACCTTACTTTTTACAATGAGATATGTCAATATTTTGTTCTGTCCATCCGGCCTGGGAGAAGTCATTTGCTTTTCTCATTCTTTACTTGCATTATTTTATTTATTCCTCGCAAATCTATGATGTAGTTACTGTTAATTACCTCAGTTATACAAATTAAGGAATTAAGCTTTAGAACTGTGTGCGGTGGTGCATGCCTGTAATCCCAGCTCTATTGCAAGTTCCAGGCCGGCCTGGGCAATGTAGCAAGACCCTGTCTCAAAATTTTAAAAAATTTAAAGAAGAGCTGGGGTTTAATTCGGTGCATGAGACTCTGGATTAAATCCCTAGTACTAAAGGGAAAAAAAAAAAAAGAAATTGAGGCTTAGAGTTTAGTTACTCAGAGGAATGTAATTTGCCTATACATTCCTGACTTCCCTTTTAAGTCTCCTAAATCCTCATATGTATAATAATAAGTCCATTAGACCATTTCCCACATTTTCTTCCTTTTCCTTCTTCTCAGCATTCCTTGGGATTGTACTCTTTTTGCGGGTGTGTGTAATGTTTTGGAGGTGGGGTGTGTAATGTTTACTGGGGATTGAATTCATGGGCACACTGAGCCACATGCCTAGCCCAATTTGGTATTTTATTTAGAGACAGGGTCTCACTGAGTTGCTTAGCATCTCACTGTTGCTGAGGCTGGCTTTGAACTTGAGATCCTCCTGCCTTAGTCTCCAGAGTCACTGTGACTATAGGTGTGCGACACTGAGTCTGACTCATTCCAATGATTTCTCAGTTGATCTCCTTGCCTCTTTCTTTGCAGCCTCATGGTCTATTCTTTTTTTTTTTTTTTTGTAATCAAAAGATAATTTTATCTCTTACCAAACCTTAGAAGTGCATATAGTGAAGAAATCCTGCCTTGCTTCTAAATGAAAACTAGCAGGCTCATGGTTTTTCTCTCACATTTACATGATAGACTTGAGGTAACAATACAGTTTCAGCTCAGCAATAAGCCAGTCCAAGATGTTACTTTGAATTTTGATTTTGACACCAGCTCTACCCCAGATCAGGCCTGTGCTTCACCTGGAAACCCAAAGGGCAAGAGTTTCCTCCTCCTTTCTTCTCCTGGTTCTGCTAATGCTCAATGCTAGTTCACCAGCCACATTCTGACCCTGCATCATTGTCTGTTCTTAACATAGCCGTCAGTATGGTCCTATGAATTAGCAATAATCATGCCTCTGATAAACCTCATTGGTTATAATACTGCCACTTCACAAAGCTGTAGTATGGTCCTATTAAAATTTAAGTCAGATCATGTCACTCTACCTCCATTGGTTTTCCATGCCATCCAAAGTAAAGCTAAAGTCCTTGTTGGGGCTGCCAAAACCACCAGCTCTCCCCATGTTATCTCCTCATCACTATTCCCTTTGCTCTTCACCCCATGGCTTCCTTTTTATTGCTCCAGCAAGCTAGACACATTCCTGCTTCTGGGGCTTTGCCCTTTCTTGTATTCCTTTGAATTGAACACTCTTTCTCCAGGTATTCACATGGTTTATTTCTTCACTTCATTTAGGTCTCCATTCAGATGTCAGTTTATCAAGTGGTATTTTCTGACGACTCTATAAAATTGCAACTCCCCCTTCCAGCTCCCAGCCTTTCCTATCCTCTTTCTCTGCATAGTTTTATTCCATAGCATAATATAACACACTAAATATATTGCTTATTTATTTATAAATTCCTTTACTAGATTTTAATCTTTATGGAGCCAGGGGAGTTTGTTATTATTATTATTATTATTTTAATTACTCTCTGCCCACTGTCTGGTATGTCTTTGGTACATGATAGGTGTTAACCTGTTAACATAACTATAGGCTGACTTGAAAGTTAGGTCAAGCTGACCCCATTCTGCCCAGATACTTCGCCCTGCCCCCCACCTTCCTGCAAGAGCCCACTCACATAGAAGCTGATACCCCGGCCCACCTGTACTCTCACCACAATGCTCACAGACATTAGCCTACTTTCCAAGTATATGCAGAGGTTGCCAGTTCTGGGAACTTGGCAGCCATGTGCTTGCCCCTCCTGTCCCCTCCCCTTGTGGTTTTTGGAGTTTTGAATCTTGCTCTTTACCTGCAACAGCAAGGGTTAAACCCTCCCCTAATGCATGACCTAGATTCTGACTTATAAAAGTTTGGCTCAAAGGAAATCTGCTGCTGTTGTCTCTGCACAGAGGCAGCCTGTCAGATTCTGGACAATAAATCTGCTTTTGCTTAGCCTTGGTGTGTTGGAGTGGTCAGTCCTGCACCCAGTGTCCTTTGAGTAGGTACTGCAAACAAGGTTTTCCTTGGCCTATTGAATTCAAGATCCAGAGAAAAATAACAAATGTATGTTTTTGCTTTGTAGAAGACTGATTCCCACCATGGCAGTGCCACCTTACAGCATTCTTACCTGAGCTGCTTGCTCTTACACCTGTATCCATCTCATAAGAGCCCCCAGAGCTTTATGATTTCTTGTTAAATCTTCCTGCCAGTTGAGTCTCCTTTTTTTCTTACTAAAGTTTATATTTCTTTAAATGTTATTCTCAAGTTCAGTATGGAATGGGAATGTCAATTTATAATAATGGTGAAATAATACTTTTTTATATTGTTTTTCTCTTTTTTTTCCCCCCCAAATGGCACTTAGGACAAGAAAAAGAAAAACACCTCAGCAAGTTCTACTAGTTCAGTTTACTCTGTGAAATCAGTTTCATCAGAGAGTAGGAAACTGGTGAGTGTTTAGATATCATAATTAAATAAAAATTATGTCTATTAAATTTATTTCTTCATTTATTTTTAAAGGATCTCACTATATTCCCCAGGCTTGCCTGGAATTTTTAGGCTCAAGCTTTTCTCCTGTCTCAGCCTCCTGAATACTGGGATTACAGGCATGTGCTATTGTATCAGGCTATGTTAAAGTTTTAATGTACAGTTAGAAGGTTTTCTCTTATACTCGTTGATGGCCAGTTATTGACATCTATCCAAGTTGGCGACATATGCTGGGTTCACAAAACTTGACTATTCCAGTAATTTAATGTGGGAGTAACTTTTGCTTGCAGCTAGCAGCTACGAGTAGCTCAGAGTGCTAGGACAACCTAGGCTCATACAGGCCTGACGGGCATACCTGCAGGATGGGGCACTCTGCTCTAGCAAGCCGTTGAACAAAACCACATTCTCAGTGATTGAGTTAGTGTTGCCAAGGAACTGAGAGACAAGGGCCTCAGGGCACGATTCCCCCAACTCATAAGGCCCCCTTTCATAGGGACAATGATCCTTCCAGACAGCCTTCCACTACTTAGCAATATCTAGAGCTTCCTCATAGTGCAGTTACATTGATCATAAGATGATTGGTTTCTAAATGTTAGGTAACCTTGCTTATGTATGATTGGAGGATGCACCCTATATAAGTTGTAACCTCTTCCGCATTAAACCAGCTTGCTGGAGGTCTGCCACCTGCATGTTCTCACCAGCTCGCAGTATTTATGTCTTGACTCTACGTCCATACTCTCTGCAACTGAGTGTAGCTAAGGGATCCATAACAACAATTTAACAGCAAAGAAAGCTCGCAAACACACAGAAGTACCTTTTCAAAATCTGGGGATGACTCTGTGACCTTAGGGTTCCTTGGAAAGAGAGTGAGCCACTGGAATTCTTTATTCTTATATAGGAGACACACAAGGGGAGGTTCCATGGAACATTCTATCCCAAAAAGGCAAAGGTGTAGAATTACAAAGGAACAGGTGGGTATAATTCAACCCCATTGGGTGACGCCCACTCCTGGAGCCACATCTTCCTTATCTAAGTGTGGAGGCAAAACACAGCGTATTATGGGGTGCAATTACTCTTCAGTACCCCTTTACTCAAGACTTAAAGGTGTGCACATATCTTCTGTCCAGAGTGGCTCCCAACAGCCAGTGGAACACCAATATCTGTTTTTACTTCTTCCTCCTACTCACCTAAAAGCATTTATCAGGTTGTATCTTGTTCCATTGTAGTTTGGTTTGTTTCTTTTTTTAATCTTAGATTTGCTTATAAATAGATTATACACCGTAAATGTTCCTTTCTAGTAATGGAAACCTTTTGGTATTGGAGTCTGTGTTTTTAGATTTTAAAATAGCATGTTGAAATTTGCAAAAGCTGCTGCTAAACTTCACTGAGAATGTTAATGGGAGTTCTTTTTATTCTTCAACTTTCTTTTCTCTTGCCCTTTTTCAGCTGTGCATTCTTGTTCCAGTTTAACTATAATCTTATGAGATCACTATCATAAGTAGTCTCAATGACTGAAGTGTGACACATGACTATAAGTAAACTATTGTTTCAGTTTTTTTTTTTTTTGCCCCTCCAATGTTGGGATTAAATCAGGGCCATTCAGATACCGCTGAACTATATCTCTAGCCTTTTTATTTTTTATTTTGATAGAGGGTCTCCCTAAGTTGCCCAGGCTGCCCTTGAACTTGTGATTCTCCTGCCTTACCCTCCCAGGTTGCTGGGATTAGAGATGTGTACCATCAAGCCTGGCTCATTTTATTGTTTTTGTTTTGTTTTTCGTGCTAAGGATTGAACCCAGGATCTTGTGCATGCTTAGCACAGACTCTACCACTGAGCTACATTACAAGCCTCCGGATTTCTTAAAACATTAATTTTATTATGTTTGGTCTATACAGAAAGATCTTCATTTACTGTTTAGTTTGTTATTTAGGACTCTCAAATTTGGTTGCATCTTTTAAAATTTTTTTAATTGATTCTTTTTAGTTATACATGATAGTAGAATCCATTCTGATATAATTATATAAGCATGGAATATATTTTATTCTAATTAGGATCCATTCTTGTGGATGTACACAATGGTGAGATTCACTGTGGTGTATTCATATATGTACATAAGAAAATTATGTCAGATTCATCCACTATCTTTCCTTTTCCTATCCTCCTCCCTTCCCTTCGTTCCCCTTTGTCTGATCTACTGAATTTCTGTTTTCTGCCCCATCCCCCCACTGTGTGTTAGCTTGCACATATCAGTGAAAATGTTTGACCTTGGGTTTTTGAGATTGGTGTATTTCAGTTAGTCTCCATATCCATCCATTTTTTGGCAAATGTCATAAAGTCATTGTTCTTAATGGCTGAGTAAAATTCCATTGTGTATATATACGTTTTCTTTATTCATTTATCTGTTGAAGGGCACCTAGGTTGGTTTCATAGCTTAGCTCTTGTGAATTGTGCTTCTATAAACATTGACGTGGTTGCGTCACTGGAATATGCTGATTATATTTTTTTTAATTATGTGTTATTTATTTTAGTTGTCGAAGGACCTTTAGTTTTTATTTATTTATATGCAGTGCTGAGAATCAAACCCAGTGCCTCACACATGCCAGGCAAGCGCTCTACCACTGAGCCACAACCCCAGCCCAAGTATGCTGATTTTAAATCCTTTGGATGTTTACTGAGGAGTTGGATAACTGGGTCAAATGGTGGTTCCATTCCTAGTTTTTTGAGGAATCTCCATGCTGCTTTCCAGAGTGGTTGCACCATTTTCAGTCTCACCAGCAATGTATGAGTGCATCTTTCTCCCCACATTGTTACTTGCATTTTTTTAAAATATTTTTTTACTTGTAGATGGATACAATATCTTTATTTATTTTTTAATGTGGTGCTGAGGATCAAACCTAGGGCCTCACCCATGTGAGACAAGTGCTCTACCACTGAGCTACAACCCCAGCCTGTTACTTGTATTCTTGATAATTGCAGTCTGATTGGAGTAAGATAGACTCTCAGCATAGTTTTAATTTGTATCTCTCTAATTGCTAGAAAAGTTGAATACTTTTTCATATATTTGTTAGTTGTGTTTCTTCTTTTGAGAAGTGTCTGTTCAGTTCCTTTGCCCATTTATTGATTGGATTATTTGTGTTTTTTGGTGTTAAGTTTTTTGAGTTTTTTGTATATTCTGGAAGTGAATGCCCTGAGATGCAGGTGTAGTGATTTTCTCCCATTCTGTAGGCTTTCTCTTCATGTTCTTAAAATGTTTTCTGTGTTGTGAAGAAGCTTTTTAATTTGATGCCATCCCATTTATTGATTTTTGATTTTACTTCTTGTGCTTTAAGAGTCTTGTTAAAGAAGTCAGTTCCTGAGCTGATATGTTGGAGTGTTGGACCTACATTTTCTTCTAGTATATGCAGGGTTTCTAGTTTAATTCGCGTGGGTCTTTGATCCACTTTGAGTTGAGTTTTGTGCAGGGGTGAGATAGGGGTTAAATTTCATCATACTACATATGGATTTCCAGTTTTCCTGACATCATTTATTGAGAGGCTATCTTTTCTCCAATGTATGTTTTTGGCACTTTCGTCTATTATGAGGTCTCTGTATATGTGTGGGTTTGTCTCTGCATCTTCTGTTTTGTTCCATGGTCTTATGTCTGTTTTAGTGCTAATACTATGCTGTTTTTATTACTATAATTCTGTGGTATAATTTAAGGTGTGGTATTGTGATGCCTCCAGATTTGCTTTTCTTGCTAAGGATTGCTTAGGCTATTCTTGTCCTCTTAATTTTCCAAATGAATTTCGTGACTGTTTCCTTCCTTCCTTCTTTCCACTTCCTTCCTTTCTTCTTTCCTTTTGTAATTTCAACACAATACCTTTATTTTATTTATTTTTATGTGGTGCTGAGGATTTAACTAACCAGGGCCTCACACATGCTAGGATAGTGTTCTATCACTGAGCTACAACCCCGGCTCCGTTTTTTCTATTTCTATGAAGAACATCATTGGAATTTTGATGGGAATTGTATGTAATCTATATAGTGCCTTTGGTAGTATGGCTATTTTGACAGTATTAATTCTGCCAATCCAAGAACATGGGAGGTCCTTCTATCTTCTAAAGTTGTCTTCTATTTCTTTCTTTAATGTTCTATAGTTTTTATCATAGAGGTCCTTCACCTCTTGTTAGTTTGATTCCCAAGTAATTTTTTTTTGAGGCTATTGGTAATGGGATGGTTTTCCTAATTTTTCTTTACGCTAATTAATCATTGGAGTATAGGAACACAATTAGTTTATGGGTTTTCATTTTTGTATCCTGCTACTTTGTTGAATTCATTTGAGTTCTAGGAGTTTTATGGTGAAATTTTTTGGTCTTGTATAGGATCATGTCATCAGCAAACCGATATATTTTCAGCTCTTCTTTTCCTATTCAGATCCCTTTAATTTTTTTCTTTTGCCTAATTGCTTTAGTGAGAGTTTTAAGGACTTTGTTGAATAGAAGCAGTAAATGTGGGCATCCCTGTCTTGTTTTTAGAGGGAATGCTTTCCGTTTGGTTGCATTTTAACTAATTTTTTTTTTTTTTCTGTTTTCCTTCTAACTCTAAGTAGGCTGGTTTATTTTCTCTTAGTTGAAAATTTATATCACTTGTTTTCTTTTAATCTCCATCTTCATCTATTCTTCTTCTTTTTCTTCTTTTTGAGTAGTTGGGATTGAATCCAAGTGTGCTGTCCCACCAAGCTCCATCCTCAGACCCTTCTCTACTCTGGGTGCTGGGAATTGAACCCAGAGGCACTTTACCAGGGCACCATACCCCAACCTTTTTTATTTTTTATTTTGAGACAGGGTCTTTCTAAGTTACCCAGAGTGGCTTCAAAGTTGCAGTTCCTCTCCCTCTTCCCAAGTAACTGAGATTACAGGTGTGCAACTCCAGGCTCAGCTATTTTTCAGGCTTATCATATATTTTCTCTACCTTCTTTCCTGGTCACCTTCTGTCTTTTTTTTTTTTGTACCAGGTATTGAACCCAGGGGCACTTTACTATTGAGCCACATTCCCAGCCCTTTTTTATATTTTATTTAAAGACAGGGTCTTGCTGAGTTGCTTAGGGCCTCGCTAAATTGTTGAGGCTGGCTTTGAACTCACCATCTTCCTGCCTCAGCCTTCTGACCTTCTGTGATTTATAGGTGTGGTAGTTGATATTTTGAACTCTTTTAGTACTTGTTTACTCTTCCTGCTTTGACACTTGGTTATTTCTTTACATAGATTATTTGCCCATAGCTTTATATCTCTTATCTTTCTTGTGCTAGCTTTGTATACCAAGGATGGTAGAGTAGAGAGAATGTCAGACAGATCTGGTTCGAAATCATGTCTTTTCTACTGACTTGCTCTGTGATATTCAGGAAGATACCTAATTTGTTTAAGTTTTGGGAAATTTATATATGAAATAAGGATGATAATAATATCTGTCCCACAAGAAGTTTGGAAGGCTTAAGTAAATTATTATGTTAGTCTATTCACTATTACATAGTAATGAAACAAAAATATTGTCTCCCAATCTCATTTCCCTGTAACTACAGTATCAGTGTACAATTTATATTTTCTAAATGATATATATATATATATATTTTTTTTTTTTTTCTTTTTTTTCAGAAATCAGATCATACAGACATTCTATATTATAATACAAAAAGAAGACAGGAACTGAAAAGGTAAAATTTCCTTTTTTCTTGACATCTTTTTTACTTTTTTGGGTTAGAATTATAAGTCTTGGAGCCAGGTATAATAGCATTTGCCTATTATTCCAGTGGCTCGGGAGGCTGAGACAGGAGAATCACAAGTTCAAGGCCATCCTCAGCAATTTAGTGAGGTCCTAAACAACTCAGTGAAACCCTGTCTTAAAATAAAAAATAGCTGTGGATGTGATTCAATGGTTAAGTGCCCCTGGGTTCATTCCCCAGCACCCAAAAAAGAAAGAAAGAAAAAAGAATTATGAGATTAAGGTTTTAGGTTTGGAAAATCTTACATTTACTCTGATTAATATTGTTTAGCATACAAATATCTCTGGCTGTTTCACAAGTTATAACTAGTGAACTTTCTTAATACTATAAATTTCAGAAAAGGTTGAGTGAAATGATAAAGTCTATCAAAAGTACATTGTGTTCTACAGTATACGTTACAAACAAAATGTAGATTTTTATCTCTAGTAAATTTATTATTTATTTATTTTTTGGTACCAGGATTTTATTCAGTGATGCTTAACCACTGATTTCCAGCCACTTTTTTTTTTTTTTTTGTACTGGGAATTGAACTCAGGTGCTTAACCACTGAGCCACATCCCCAGCCCCTCCAGCCACTTTTTATTTTGAGACAGGGGTTCACTAAGTTGCTAAGGCTAATCTTGAATTTGAGATCTTTCTGTCTCAGCCTCCTGAGTTGCTGGGATTACAGGCATGTGCCATCATGCCCGGCTCATCTCTAATGATTTGAATTAGCACATAATGATAAGATACATAACTTCATTGTGTATGCTAAAAGAGAGGTTATGAGGCTAATTTAGAAATCATAGATAAATTATCTGTTTATCTATCTATCTTGTAAAGACAATATTTAGCTTACTGAATTGAAATGGCTCTGAACTGTTTATTAATCAGTATGTGATTACAACTAGAGAACTTGGGGAATGATGATAGGTATACTAGAAATTATTTTTCTTTAATTTCCTCCTCGGGATAAAATTTTTAGAGAAATTTGTAGTGAAGGAATTTCTTGCCACTATTTGGAGAGGTAAATAAATAAGTATAAAAAGTATATTGTGTGACAAGAGGTAGTTAAGAACAAGGTTTCTCTGGGATAAGCAGTTAGAGAAAACAGAATGGCATGAACATCTAAATACAACTGCTGCTTCTCAACCAATTTCAGTTAATATCTACTAAAAACAACACAAAACAAAAATCCTTCTTTCCTCTGACTTCAGTTTTCTTTTGAATCACTGTTTTAAAGGTGATACATCTGTATCATCTGTTGAAATATATTCCAGAGTATATTTCGTGTTAAATTGACAATTGTTTGTTACATTTTTTGAATTAGGTTTTAAATGCCTTTTGCACTATCCTCTTTTTCTGTTGTTAAAATTTTATGTTCTAAAAGTACAAGACTACTTGACTTTTTTACTACCTTTTGCTTCAGGGCATATTTTTTAAGACCTTAATCTTAATTAATATGTATAAGGAAAAATGGAAGTAAATTTTTCATTGATACATCTGTGCCCTTAGACTTGCCTGTATACCCTTTGAAAGGAAGAAGAAATAATCATTTTTTTTGTTGGTTTTTTTGAGACTAAGATTTGAATTATTCTAAGGAATCAATGAAGTTCAGTTTGTCTAAGTTTTTATTCAAAATCTGCTGCTTGGCTTCAGTGTTGCAGTACTGAGTAGTTAAGTAACATTTTGGCATGCCTGAAAATATGTGATGCATCATCATGTCATTGTATGAGTTATCATCATATCTCATCTTGGGAATAAGTAATATGGACAAGATATGCCCTTTGTAGTTATCGTTAGTGTCTGAATATTCCCTATCAAATATTGGCAAGTATTATACATGTCACTTTTAATGACAATTTTCTTTAGTCAAAGACAGAGTATATGGTGTACAAGATATTTTAGAATTGTCCTGTCATGGATATATCCTAGCTATTCCAAAAACAATTATGGTATAGGAGCTACTATATAACTAAAAGTTGCAGTGGCACATGCTTGCGGCAGGAGGACGACAAGTTTGAGGCTAGCGTTGAAAACTTATCTCAAAAAAAAAAAAGGAGGCTGGGAATGGGGCTCAGTGTTACAGTGCCACATACAAAATTCACATACACATATATAAGTTGCTTAGATAGGAAAGCTGTGATATTGTACTTCATTAATATCAACAGTGTATTTTTAGAAAAAAATTAATTTGGGGGCTGGGGATGTGGCTCAAGTGGTAGTGCGCTCACCTGGTATGCGTGCATCCCAGGTTCGATCCTCAGCACCACATACAAACAAAGATGTTGTGTCTCCCGAAAACTAAAAAATAAATATTAAAAATTTCTCTCTCTCTCTCTCTCTCTCTCTTAAAAAATTAATTTGGTACTGGGGATTGAACTCCGGGGTGCTCAAGCACTGAGTCATATCCCTAGTCTTTTTTTATATTTTATTTAGAGACAGGGTCTTGCTGAATTGCTCCGGGCTTTGCTAAGTTGCTAAGGCTGGCTTTGAACTTGAGATCCTCCTGCCTCAGCCTCCCAAGCTGCTGGGATTACAGATATGTGTTACCACACCCAGCTTCAATAGTGTATTTCTAACAACCATTGGTTGCTTATAGAGAAAGTGGTTCAGTTGCTGCTGTTGTTCACTTAATGGAGGATTAAATTTCTCTTAAGGTTATATGTATTTCTTTCTTTTTTTTTTAAGAGAGAGAGAGAGAATCTTTTTCTTTTTTGTAGATGGACACAACACAATGCCTTTATTTTTATGTGGTGCTGAGGATCGAACCCGGCTCCCGCCTGTGCTAGGTGAGCGCTCTACCGCTGAGCCACAATCCCAGCCCCAAGTATTTCTTTTTTAAAAAATATTTTTACTTGTAGATGGTCACAATATTTTTATTTTGTTTATGTGGTTCTGGTGACTGAACCCAGTGCCTCACATGTGCTAGGCAAGTACTCTACCACTGAGCCGCAACCTGAGCCTGGTTGTAAGTATTTCTTATAAGTTATATAGCATTCTTGGTAAAACAAACAAACAAACAAAACTCCGGTAATTAACTCAGCTCCAAAGAAAGTCTTGAAATTTGTTTGCAGACAGTGAATCCTGAGATGCAGAGGGAAAAATAGAAGTTTTAATATGTGAGAAGCCAGTTAAATTATACCATTACCATTACACCTGCTCCTTGATTTAAGTACACATAAATGTATTAGTGATGAAAATATAAGCAAGGACAATAATATTAGTTGCTTTTGATATTTAGAATGTTATCAATATTCAATGTTTTCAGTAGTCAGAAAGCATTTCTTCAAATAATTAATACACAGTTTGTGGGATTTCTTCAGTTACAGTCCGTTGTCATCATTGTTCAGATCTTTTAAGTCCATGAGTTGCAGAGGAGATAAACTTATATTTTTAGTTATTATCCGATAGAGCAATATTGCTATCAAAAGTGCCCATTCACTGACAGAATTAACTAAAATATAAAATAGTGCCTTATTTTTCAGTATCTTAAATGTGCATTATGATGGCTGAAGGACCAAATATAGCAACTAATAATTTTAAAATTAATTATTGCTTCTGCAGTATGTCATATTTTAAAAGTGTTGGTTACTGGGCTGGGATTTTAGCTCAGTGGTAGAGTGCTTGCCTAGCATGCCTGAGGCACTGTGTCTAATCCTTAGCACCACATATAAATTAAAAATAAATAAATAAATAAAGGTATTAAATTGTCCACGTGTAACTAAAAAATATTTAAAAAATAAAGTGTTGGTTACTAAATTTTTTTTAACAATCTAATTAAAATAATGAAAATTTTCACATTCCAAGGAATTTAATCTTGGGTGGTGATATTTGGTTTCAAATGCTGTTTTTAGCACTAAATCATTCATAAAAGATAATACTTGCTTGGTGTCATTTATCAAGATCTTAAACTTTAATATGCTTCTTAGAGCTGTAAAAAACTGGTCAATAAGAAATAAAATTTTTAAGATTTAATTTTTTTTGATCTTTAAAAGTATTACAGAGTTGAATTTTCATTAATTGCGATTGTAGACCATGATGAACAAATTGCCATGAAATATGTAGCACTGGGCTATTGTCAAGAGTAAATAAACTGGAAATATGAAATGCTCAGAGAACTTTAGGAACCTTTTGAAACTTAAATGTTGTTTTACAGTTACTTATTAATAAATAATGGCAGTCTTTTTGTATGAAAGAAGTAGCAGAGAAAATAAAACCAGTTGAAGACTCAAGTGAAATTCCTGTTAAAAAAAATCTGAGATGTTTATTGTTTATTCTTACATAATTATTTGAGAAGCCACTAATTTATTATTATTCCCTCCCTTGGTGGGCCCTAAGCTAATTGGGAGTAAGGACTATTTGATGTGTCTTCTATTGCCTCTTCAGTAGTTAACAAAGTGACTTACACTTAGAAGGCACTTAAGGATTTATTGATTTAATAGGTTGTGTTTCATTGAGGCTTATTTCACTTTCTTTCTATCCACATAGTTGCATCTAGTTTTATTAAGCAGGGATATATTATTACCTTTAGCTATTGCTACTTCTAATGTTTTAGCACATTTCTCTTTGGCCGTTTTATTAGACTTGTTTAAATTATTCAGACCATGGTATGTATACAGAATTGTGCCCTGCTTGTTTTTTGCTTAATGTTATGTTTTCTCTCATTAGGAACCTTCCATAAACATTTGAAAAAACTATGATAATCTATCATATGAATGTGATGTTTTGAAAAATCATGTCCAAAATTTCAGCCATTACTTTTCTATCTGTTTTCTGCTATTGTAAATAATCCTGAGTTGAATATCTTTAAAATATTTTTAAAATTTATTTGATTTTTTTAATATTGGTATGGATTTCTTAAATGTGAATTATTGAGGTATCAAAAATATAAGCATTTTTAGATCTTTTAATTTATATTGCCAAATTCCTTTGTAGAACTATCATATCATTTTACATATCTACCAGCATCATATGGGAGTCTTTTTTACAACCCCCCACCCAATATTTAATGCTATTTTAAAATGTTTGCTTTTTGGTAGGAAAAATACTATGTTATTGTTATTATTAGCTTGCTTGTTTGTTATTGTTAGGAAAGTCAGTGTTTTTCACAAATGTTTATTAGCCTCTTTTTCTCTTTCATTAATTTTTTTTAATGATCTATTCTAATGTTTTAGTACTTCTTTCTTTCTGTCTTTTTGGCAATACTGGGGATTGAACCCAGGGCCTCATTTATGCTAAAGAAGTACTCTGTCACTGAGCTACATCTCTAGCTCTCTTAATACTTGTTTTTAATATTTTTGAGTTTTAGGGCTGGGGTTGTGGCTCAGTGGTAGAGCGCTTGCCTAGCATGTGCAAGTCGTATGTATATGTATATGCATATATGTGTATATGTGTATATATATATATATATATATATATATATATATATGCTGTAGATGGACACAGTATCTAATTTATTTATTTTTATGTGGTGCCAAGGATTGAACCCAGTGCCTCACACATGGGAGGCAAGTGCTCTACCACTGAGCCCCAGCCCTGCTTTCATTGTTAAGTAAGCAATTTTTTTAATTTTTAAGAAGTTTAGAGTTAGCCTAGTCTGTCAGCCTTAACAAAAATCATATAGCACAATATGTATAATTGTAATGTAACCTAGTTTTCTGTGCTGCTTTACAGATCGAATGTAGACGTCGACACAGACACACCAAAAAAGAGACTGAAAACCAGTTCCTCATCCCAAGGACCTGCTAAATTCCAAGAAACATCATATTCAAATGATAATCAGATTATATTACAGATTCCTTCTTCAAAAGAAATTAAAGATATTAAAGTTAAAAATATTAAATTGACAAATGTTAGGAGTAAGCTTGGCCATGAAATGAAAAATCTTAACAGTCATAAAATTACCAAAGATGTGAAACCTAAAGTTGAAGGCCAGGCAAAGGAAAAGAAGTGGCCTCATTTACTGGCCCAGAGGGAGAAGATGAAAGAACTGAACAGAAAATTTAGAGAGAATTCTGAAAAACCTGTCTTGGAGAAATGCCAGAAAAATCCGTTTTCTCAGGATTGTAATTCCAACAGGATAATTAAGGAACCCTTTGAATCTAGAAAGAAGATCAGCTTCAAAATCCCAATAAAATCTTGTAATACTTTCCAGAGGCTGGTAGAACAAAATGTCTTTAATTTTGAATCTAATAAGTCAAAGACTAAACAAGAGGGAAAAGGTGGCCTGGGAACCTCACGGGTTTCATTAAATTTGGCCAGGCACAAAACTGAACGCTTATTTTCAGATTCTTCTTGTAAGCATGAGTGGAAAGGAAAGCATCATCATCAGCGTCAAGAAAGTAAAGATTCAGTTTCCAAGGAACTGTTTACCCAGGTAATGCAGTACAAAATGAGGAATTTAGATTTAGCAAAAAAAAAAACAACCACACACACACACACAAATATACATACATATATAGAGAGGGGGTGGGGAGAGAGTAAGAGTGTGTCAGGATTTATTTATTTTTATTACTGATGATAATTAGAGGCCTGATTTAAATTTAGTCTGAAGATATGTGTTGGTTTCTTATTTCAGTCTCTTAATTACAGCTTCCTTAGGAAGATAACCTGGCAGGTATAGGGATCTATAATAAACGGGAATGTGTAAACGTGTGAAGAACAGTTACCAATAGTTCTTTGAATAAAGCATTGATAACAGTCTTTTAGGCTCTTTTTTTTTTCCTTCTCAGGTATTAATATTCTGAAGAGCTGATTCCTTTAACAGATTGTGTTTTCAGTGCCACTCTATGCCAGGCACTGCAGTAAAAATAGCCTGTGAAATGTACATAATCTCTGTTTTCAGAGGCTTATTCATGGAAGGAGACAATTTCTTTAAATATGATAAGTAAAGTACTTATCACTTAATGTTGTAATACACAGCCTTGCAAGGGGATGATATTTAAGCTGAGAACCAAAGAATGTTGGAGTTATTCAGGTGCAGATGAAGAGGGAGCCAATGGAGAAGCAGGAATGTTGGAGGCCAAGGGAACTCCCATAAGCAGAAGTTGAGGCTAAAAACTAGGCACATTATTTTGCTTCTAGATTGTATAATACAGTGGCATTTGTGGACTATGTTGAGAAGCACTCTCTATAGCTTTGTTTCTGTGACAGGTAAAATCCCTTAACGTTAAGGGAACTTTTAGAACTTTGGAACATCAGAACTTTAGAATTTAATAAATTCTGATATTTAGTAACTGCTTCTAAGTAGGGTGGTCAAACCTGCCTGCTTTTAGGTGTTAGGTAGTAAGATTCTTATGAAAAATGTAGGGATTATGCCTGTGCAGTAGCACATGTTTGTAATCCCAGCAGTTTGGGAGGCTGAGGCAGGAGGATCCTGAGTTTAAAGCCAGCCTCAGCAAAAGCAAGGTGCTAAGCAACTGAGTGAGACCCTGTCTCTAAATAAACACAAAATAGGGCTGGGCATGTGATTCAGTGGTTGAGAGGCCTTGAGTTCAATCCCCAGTACCTCCACCCCAAAAATGTAGGGATTATAACTAAGGAGGCGTAAGAGCTTGAGAGTGTGTTAAAGAGAACTTGAAGGGGCCCAGAAAGGGAAAGAATTGAGTTTATTCTTTTTACTGCTTTTGTAAAGGAAAAGAACCTCCAGTTTATCTTCTCGTGTTATAACCAGTTCTGTAGAGTAGAAGAAGTGAAGGGAACTTGAAATTGTCAGTATACTCAGTAATCATCATTGATCAGCATGCTTGTTCCCCATGTGCTATACATCTAAGGAATAGTATGAATAATCTCCGTAGTGCATTTTATAGTTTCTTTTCTTTTTTTTTTTTGGTACCAGGGATTGAACCCAGGGGTTCTTAACCACTGAGCCATGTCCCCAGACCTTTTTATTTTTATTTTGAGACAGGGTCTTGCTAATTGCTCAGGGCCTTGCCAAGTTGCAGAGGCTGGCTTTGAACTTGGGATTCTCCTGCTTCAACCCACTGAGCCATTGGGATTACAAGCATGAGCCAGCATGCCTGGTTTATAGTTTATTTTCATCTCTATGTAAAATTATTACACAAACCAAAAGAGGCATATAGCATGAATATTAACTTTTAAGGGAAGTAATTTTTGCAATCCTACTTTCCACTTATCAGAATTAAAACTATTAATTGTTGCTGTAATAGCATTATTTGACTTAAGAGTTGTTTAGATACTGAAGCAAATAAATATTGTCCTTGAGTATATTATCTTTAGCATATCATTGACAGGAGATAATACTGTGTTTGTTTTGTTTTACTAATTCCTTACAGCTACTTATTTTCCTGAAATGAGTGTACTTTATAAGGAACCAATTGTATTTTTCTGCATGTATTAATCCTGTTAATGATCTTATTTTGCTTTCGTAAATAGAAAATAACTTATTTTGTTTCTTAGGTTTTATAGTCCTTTGATATAAACCCCTATCAGTTTACTAACCCCCTTCCACCATTGCAAATTAATATTCTAGAGATTTATGTTTTTTTATGCTGCTTTTAAAAGTCTGTGAGATAGGAATTCATTAGTTTATCAAACATTAATTAAAGGAACTTATTATGTGTCAGATACTTCTTTTTGTGGTAGTGATTTGAGAAGTGAGTAAGAGAATCTTTGTCCTCAGATATTCTCAGGGGGGCAGATTGGTAAACAAATATAATTGCACTGCAATGAAGAAAATATCCAAGTCTTAAGAATTGGATGTGGTGTTACAATATAAATCTCTAGGTGGGTTAAGGAAGAGCTCACTAAAGTAGAGATTCCTAAGTTACTTCTTCAAGGATATGTAGAGAGAGGAATAGAAGTACTGACCAGCCATGTAGAGGGCCATTGTGTATAATGGCACAGAATTGGCAAGGTAAATGGGTGCTTAGGTTGTTTAGTATGACTAGAGTCAAGGTGTGTAGAGGATATATAGAAGAAAAAGGTGGATGGGAAGCCAGGGCCCAGACAGTGAATGCTTTTGTGTCTCATTGGAAACACTGGTATTTTATTTTGTGTCCTGTAGATGGAAGAGAGCCACTGAAAGGTAATCAGGGGCAATCAGGGATGGTTATGGTTTGGATATGAGGTGTCCGCCAAAAGCTTCTGCGTTAGTACAAGAATATTCAGAAGTGAAGTGATTACATTATGAGAGCTGTAACATAATCAGTCTGTCCTAGTTTAAGTGGACTAGGTGGGTGGTAAACTTTTGGCAGGTGGGGTGTGGCTGAAGGAGGTAGGTCATTGGGGGTGTGCTGGGGAAGGGTTCATCTTCTTCCGCCCCTGCCCCTTTCCCTTTCTCTCTGCTTCCTGGCTGTCATGAGGTGAGCAGTGCTCCTCTGCCACTTGATGCTCTACTTCACCCTGAGCGCAGAGCAATGGAGTTGGGTTGCCATGGACTGAACCTCTGAAACTGTGAGCCAAAATAAACTTTTTCTTCTTTAAGTTGTTCTTGCTGGGTAATTTGGTCACAGTGAAGAAAAACTGACTTAACACACACATTTTCTATTTAGAAGCATTTTGGTAGATAAAACCATTATTATCTTCATTAAATCCATTCCCTTTTGTCATCCCTAGGAAAGGCTTTATCTCGATCCCTGTATTTAATAAAGCATAGTAGGGAGAGGCAATCATTTGAATGACCACCAAGACTTTGATTTGTAATGAAAAAGAAATTATCAGGAATAGTTGACATCAACTTTTCTGGATTGATAGAAAATTCACTGAAGTCACTACAAGTGTCCTGTGGTCAAAGGGAAGTCAGGGTAGTAGCGGCTTAAAGAAGAAAAGGAAAATGTCAAGAGTTACAGGATATTTTGACAGCAGTCTAGCTTGCTTGGCACTACTTAATTTACGAAAATTAGAAAGACCTCTAGTAAGATTTAACGTGAAATGGTGAAGATATTTAAAATTCTATGATTATGGAATAGTAAAGCAATAATGAGCCTGTGTGTGTGATGTGTATGGGGTCATGTCATGTG
This sequence comes from Marmota monax, assembly GCF_021218885.2. NCBI lineage: Eukaryota > Metazoa > Chordata > Mammalia > Rodentia > Sciuridae > Marmota > Marmota monax. Next base: position 1,540,891 of record NW_026693876.1, on the reverse strand, counting down.
AAGTTTGATGTTGGATAGTTAGGGTGGAAGCTGAATTCCCAGTAAAGCATTACTGCATATGACATACTTAGTTAAAGAGGGGCTATAATTTTTGTTTTAAATATGTATTTTTTTTAGTTATAGGTAGACACAATATCTTTATTTTTATATGGTGCTGAGGATCGAACCCAGTGACTCACGCATGGTAGGTGTGTGCGCTGTACCTCTGAGCCACAACCCCAGCCCAAGAGGGGCTATAATTTATATGTTAATAGTTCCTGTGAAATAGATGTGAGTTTGGAGTTATCTTGGAGAATTCTTAAATGATGATTTGGTTCAGCAGTGCTTTTGTTTCCTGTCTCCTGCATGTAGGGTCAGGTAGGATTTATCCACTCAGCCAAAGTGCTGGTGCAAAGTTGGAATTTTTGAAGATTTTCAATCTGTGGGTGGGTGGGGAAATATATATATATATGTTTAAAAAATATATATACATATTAAAAAATATATTCATTTGTTTATTATGTATTATATATATTTATGTTTATTTATATTTATATATTTATATTATACTTATAATTATTATTTTTATACATTTATTTATGTATATTTATATATTTATTATATATATATAACTTCTCAAGCTCTAACCACACGTAATAGAACCATATAGAATATATAATACAAGGAATTCATTGTCAGCCTTTTCTCCTTAGTCTTCAGGTTTTCTTTGTTTTGTCATTTTACTTAAAATGGCTAAGTGACTTGTAGATGAAAATTTTCTGCCACTAAAGGCCATCTTGATTATCTTTACCATGATTCCTTTTATTTCTTAGGGTGGAATGTGCATTTATTATTACAGTATGAGTGCTTTTAGGAATGCATGTATGAATGAATAAACCCTAATGAATTTCTCCCACATTTTATAACTGGGTGGAATTAGGTTTTTCTATTTTAGGGGTGGTGTCTCCTGGGGGCAATTTTATTCCACTGTGAACATTTAGTAATGTCTGGAAACATTTTTGATTGTGAATATTCAGAGGTGGGTAGGTAGTGTTACTGACATCTGGTAGGTAGGTCCAGAGATGATGCTAAACATCCTGTAGTACACAGGACAGCTGCGTAATAGAGACTTTTCTGACCTCAAATGTTAATAGTGCCAAGGTTGAAAAACACTACTTTAGGTATAGGGTTCTTTTCTTTCTTTTTTTTTTTTTTTTTTAATTTTTTTCTTAATTTTTTTTTTAGTTGTAGATGTACACATACCTTTCTTTTATTTATCTTTATGTGGTGTTAAGGATTAAACCCAGTGCCTCACGCTTGTTAGGCAAGCGCTCTACCACTGAGCCACAACCCCAGCCCTGTGTTTCTTTCTTTCTTTTTTTTTTTAGTTGTAGATGGACACAGTATTTTTATGTAGTTTTGAGGACTGAACCCAGTACCTCGCACACGTGAGTCAAGTGCTCTACCACTGAGCCACAATCCCAGCCCCTATATGTTTCTTTTTTAACTAATAACATTACTTTTCATTTCAGAGTTTTGAAACGCCGTGTTCTTCAATGGGACCTGAAAGTATTCAAGATACAGATCAAGAGGTTACTAATATACTTATTTACTTTGAATCTTTTCAATGAAAATCAGTCAGCCATTTCCTATTGTTAGTAAAATATCTATAAAATAGAAATATTAATAAAACGGTAACAATAATATCTCCACTTTAATCAATATGTTGGCTTTTATGAAGTCATCAAAAAACATTTTTGAAAAGTATTTCCATTTACTTGATCACCTTTTTGCCTTTGTTTCTAATAAGCTAATCTATTTTGAAAAACAGTATAGAGCCTTTTGGTCACAAAATCTGAGTTTTGGAATTAATGTTACTATGCTTTTTCATGTTTATTGACAAAATTCAATATGAAATTAATCTGGTTTTGCTTTTTTTTTTTTTAACTCGGCAATCAGATGAAATAGTTATTTTTTTTTTTTTTTTTTTTTTTTTTTAAATTTTAATATTTTATTATTTTTTTTTTATTTCTCGGCGGACACAACATCTTTGTTTGTATGTGGTGCTGAGAATCGAACCCGGGCCGCACGCATGCCAGGCGAGCGCGCTACCGCTTGAGCCACATCCCCAGCCCTGAAATAGTTATTTATTGAAAATAAATAAGAGTGCATGAATGTTTTCTCTTTTTACTTATTGCTTCATTTCCCAGCTATAATCTCCTGATTGACCCTCATAGAATATTGGGGATAATTGTATATTTTCTGGTCCCGAGTTAAAATTAAGTTCTCAAAACACTTTGTATTTTTCTGTTTAGGCTATATTGATAGCTTTTTGTTTGTACAATCAGTTGCATTTTTCTTCCTTGTGAGTAATGCCCCTTGATAGAAGATTTCTTATCTCTGCAGCTAAATTGAATTTTCATTTCTTTACACAAGAGTACATCAGAGAAGCACTTCCTGAAGTGATGAAGATCTTAAGATCTAAACATCTAGATTTCAATTTTGGATTGTTCATAAACAATACTAGAAATCTTATGAACTTCACTCATCATCTAGATAATAAGAAACTGTCTCTTAAGATACTTTGAAGTGAGAATAAAATGTCTTTTCTGTCCATTTACTAGGCTTTGTGCAAGGAGTTTCATGTAGCATATTTTATTTAATCTTCACAAAAAATCCTAAAAGGAATCAAATATTTAATATTTCTATTTTGTAGATGAGTAAACTGAGACACAAAATAGTGAAGTAATTCGCTTGCCTAAAGCTATAGAGGTAATAAGAGAAGAACTATTATGTGTATATTTATGAATCTGTTTTTTATCAACTTCCTGCATATTTGTATAAATTTTTTTCTTTCTACAAACTCTCAAGTGATTTAATTAAGAATTAATTGCTTTCTTATTAATCTGCAGAATAATAGTTCACTGAGGTCTTTCACAATTTAGATGCAGATAGTCGAAGAGCTTCATGCTGCACGCGTGGGGAAAAGTGTGGATTTACCTGTGGTACCACCTTCTGGAGAGTTAATGAGTATGGAAATTGACTTGGTGGAAGATGATGTACATTCCTCTGCTGGTATACCTATATGATAATGATTTCCTGTGTTTTCCTAAGAATTAATGTGCTAACATTTCAGTTTTACAATATTCAGATGAAAAATGTTAGAACTCGCTCATTCGAATGAAATCGGGTCTAATATTTTTCTTATCATTTGTTTTATGTCTCTCACATTATTAGGCAATTAGACTTATTTTTTCTTCCTCTTTTGCCAAGAAGCAATAATAAGACTTATGCATTGTTTTGTGGGAAAAGATAAAGATAGTCCAAAATCTATAGTATACTGTTTTGAGTTCTCTTTATAAAAATAGTAATACTATCTTACATTCACATTACATTTTTCACTTCAGTAGGTGTTTTTCTATGCATTAACTTATCTGATCTCACAAGGCCTTGTGAAATAACAATGCTAATATTACTGTATTTTCTTTATTTTATACATATTTTGTGTTGCAATTACGTTTTACTCAGGATATTTAAAATCAGCTTATACTTTCTAAGTGCACAGCCGGACAGGATGTATAAAGTTGTTCCTGCTGGGGCAAATCATTTTATGATTGAAAATAATTCTATAAACAATTTATGATAATCTTATGGGAGATAATTAAGCATTGATTACTACTCTTTCCTTCAAGAATTGGAGTAAAAGAAATTTTATTCTCCTTGTCTAAAGGACTTTCTTCCCTTTATGGAACGCTATTCAAAAACACTCTCCTATGCCATTCTCCATGTCTTAGCCCCACGACTTCCTGTGAATGTTTGCTTTGCACAGATCTTACCTTCTCTGACTATTTGGATCTAGCCAAGTTCCTCCTCCTCCTGCCCCTAACCCTCCTGTAGATTGTCCTTCTACAAACAAGGATTATGTTTCCTGCTCAGGGGAACCTTGATTGATTGGGTAGAAGTTTACATTACATGGCAACCAAGTGATGAACCAGCTTAAGAGTCTAGTCAACTGTGTGGGTCTCTTGCACAATTAAATTTATAAGACACACAGGGGTTTCAAAGTGAATTATCTACATTTATTGATACCAAAAGTTTAGACATTATTGTTGTCAAGTGTTGTGAAATCCTAACTTGGCTCTTTTTCTCTAGCAAATACTGATTCAGACAAAAAGCTTCTAATTGTTATTGACACGAATATTCTGATGAATCATCTCAAATTTGTTAGAATTTTGAAGACAACAGAAATACCAGGTATTTCAAAAACATATTTATAGATTTTGATTTTCCTTCTTGAATTAGTATTTACTATTAATAGTGATGTGGGCTTTATTCTTGCAAACACATCTCCTTTTGGATATGATACTAATTTTTTCGTTTTTGTGGTGCTGGGGATTGAACCCAGGGCCTTGTGCATGCGAGACAAGAACTCTTACCAACTGAGCTATACTTCCAGCCCTGGATATGATACTAATTCTAAGATGATCTCTTTGTTTATTATAAAATCATTTATATTAAGAACTTAGATTATAGGAAGCATATCTGCTAAACTCACTCTTTTTTTCTCTAGTTGCATTTAAAAAATACTCTGTGGATCCTTATATCCTCTTTTAAATTTTCATGTTCTATGTATTTTCTCTCTGTTGATTGTGAATTTCTAAGGGGTACTTTAAAACTTTCACTTCTATAGCAGTTTGATTTAGTAGGTCAATAAGTGTTTGGATTCTAAGAAATCTGTTTATATTTTAGGTTTTGATGGACTTGTGTTAATAATTCCCTGGGTTGTTGTGCAAGAGCTAGATCGTATGAAGGCAGGAAAACTACTAAAACATGCACAACACAAAGCTATACCTGCAGTTCATTTCATCAATGACAGCCTCAGAAATCAGGATGGATCGCTGTGGGGTCAGTCAATACAACTTGCATCTCAAAAACTTTGTAAGTATTGTTGTTTTAGGGTGCTCACTGATAAACATTTGTTAGGGTGCCTACTCATTATTGGAAGGAAATGGTGCAAAATGTTGTTTTACTCAGCAGTATGTGAAATGGAAAGGACCGTATGGTGGTTGTGGCTTTTTTTTGGTGGTACTGGGAATTGAACCCAGGGCATTCTTCCATTAACCTGGACTCTTAACCCCATTAATTTTTTATTTGGAGACAGGGTCTCTCTAAGTTGTTAAAGCTTATCTCAAACTTGTGATTCTCCTACTTCCATCTTATGAGGAGGAGGGATTATAGTTATATATCACCATACTTCACTATTTTACTCACTTTTGAAAAGTACCCAAACAGGTTCTCAAAAATGTTTATTGAATGTCTGAATATTTCATGGATATTCTTGAAATTTTAGCTGTATTTTCCAGAACCATATATCTTAGAAAAAGTGATAGTACAAATAATCTTGGTACCTTTAGATCAAGATACTATTCCCTTTAAATCTCTTTTTTGTTTGCTAAATTGAATTGTTTGAAGGTAACTAATGATTTAAACTGCCCATTTTGCATTATCCATGTTTCTTTGAACTAAAGAAAGGAAAATGGGCTGCTATGATTTGTGTCTCTGTGGCTCCCTGATTAAGGCCTGAGTTTCATTTTCCTCGGGCCCATGCCCTGATATAGTTGAGTTCTTTGTAGATTTTACTACCAGGTTGTGAACTCCTAAAGAGTTTATCTTTCAATATCTAGATGCTTAGCACAGGGATCTGGCACAGATTTGGCTCTATGTAAAAATTTATTGCAGAATGAGTGAGTTTTCCAATTTGAATGATCAGAGGTTTAAATAACATAGGCTAACAATTGAGAGGAAAAAAGGTTGAAAACTGAGAACATGGTTGAGGCTTATTGGTTAGTATATACTGAGTTTTAGTGTTTGGAGACTTGCCAAGAGCTTTAATGAATGTCTGGGTCCAAGCTCCAAATAGTTGTTTTTTTCTTTTTTCTTTTTGTGGTGCTGGGCCTTACGCATGCAAGGCAAGCACTCTACCAACTGAGCTATTTCCCCCGCCCCACAACATTTTTTTTATACCTTTATTTTATTTATTCATTTTTATGTGGTGCCAAGGATTGAACCCAGTCCCTCATACATGCTAGGCAAGTGCTCTACTACTGAGTCACAACCACAGACCCTCTAAAGAGTCTTATACAAAAGTAGATCTGAAGTATGTATGGTCCTGCAGTCTGTATTATTAACTAGCTCCTGTGGTAATTCTGAGGCAGGTAGTATGAGGGCCTTTAAGAAGCTTTATCTTAGGTCATATTCCTACAGTTGCATTATTTTCACAGAAACTGTATTTTTGCTATGTCTTTTAAGACTGGAAGCCTGTGAGTAAGCTGATTAACATTGTTAGAAGTCACTTTTTATGTTCTATCTAGGGTTCCTGTTTTCTTTCTCTGTGTGTCTCTAAATGTATTGCTTTAGAGCTTAAGGAAAGTAGATACCAGAAACAGATTCTGTTGCTGATAGAATAGCTGTGCAGAGATATTAAACAGATAATTTTTATTTAATTTTTTTAAACAGATAATTTTAAACATGATGTAATTATATAGTTAAAATCTGTATCTGAATTGAGACTAGAATTTATAGCATTCGATTTCTAGTCTTTTGTTTAGTCACTGATCACATTTCTTTGTATTTATTCATTAGGCACATCCTAGTCCATTTTAGTAGTAAACCAATCATTGTATTAAGTAAATAACTACATGTCATGTGAATCTTTTTTTTTTTTAAAGAGAGAGAGAGAGAATTTTTTAATATTTATTTATTTATTTTTAGTTTTCGGCAGACACAACATCTTTCTTTGTATGTGGTGCTGAGTATTGAACCCCGGGCCGCACGCATGCTAGGCGAGCGCGCTACCGCTTGAGCCATATCCCCAGCCCTGTCATGTGAATCTTGATCCAGATTTGTCAAGACGTTTTTTTGTTTTTTTATTTAAAAAGTCTTTTGTCTTTTATATATGATTTTTTTTTTTTTTGTACTGGGGATTGAACCCAGGGGCACTCAACCACTGAGCCACATTCCCAGCCCTATTTTGTATTTTATTTAGAGACTAGGTCTCACTGAATTGCTTAGCAGCCTCATTTTTGCTGAGGCTGGCTTTGAACTTGTGATCCTTCTGCCTCAGCCTCCTGTGCCACTGGGATTACAGGTGTATACACCTTGCCCGACTCTTGTATGATTTTTTAAAAAATATTTTTATTTGTAGATGGACACAGCACCTCTATTTTATTCATTTATTTTTATGTGATATTGAGATGCTAGGCAAGAGCTCTACCACTGAGCTACAACTCCAGCCATCAATTGTCTTTCATATACATTTAAAAAAATAAATTTAATTTTTTAGAGCACTTTTAGGTTCACAGCAAAATTACGCAGAAGGTACAGATATTTGCCATATGCCCCCTACTCCCACATATGCACAGCCTCCTTTATTCTGTATCCCCCACCAGAACAGTACATTTATTGCAACTGTGAATCTATATTGACACAGCATTATCACCCAGATTCTGGAGTTCACATTAAGTTCATTCTTGGTGGTGTATGGGTTTTGAGAAATGTATAATTACATGTATCCACTATTACAGCAGCATGCAGAGTGTATTCATTGCTGTAAAACTTTTAGATTTTTTTGATTTGTAAATACAGCCTAATTATTCATGTGATGGCCAGATTTCTAATGTGCTTATTGACAACTGCCTTTGTTAAATTTGCAGATGGACTGAGTGATGAGAACAATGATGATAGGGTATTAAAATGCTGTCTGCAGTACCAGGATTTATTCCCCTGTTCTCTTGTTATTCTGTGCACGTGAGTTTCATAATTTTACCATTAAAAAAAAAAAGCTTATGGTAAAGAATTTTTAAATTCCTATTATTATATCTATCAAATCAAGAATAAAGAAAACAACCATAATTTTCTGAATCTATCACTAAGCATACTCAGTTATATCTGAAAATGTGTTAGCTCTATAGTAATGAAGTCTTAATTGGATGAAGTTTGATTTCATTTTAATTTATGTACTATTCAGAAGATGTTTGGAAAAACAAGGAAAAAGTCAATATTAAAATCTGCCAGAACTTTTTAGTTGTGAGAGACAAGGAGGTTAGTTTCTTATGTATTTATGGGAAAGGAGGTAGTTTATATTGCAGTTTGGTTCTGGGTGCCTGGTATGGAGTTAAGACTGGATGGGTTGGAGTCCTGGGTCTGTCACTGGATGGCTTTGTGACCTTGAACAATTTACCCAATATAGTTTCTTCATGTATAAGAAACAGGGAGAATAATGCTTGTCTCATAATGTTATTTTAAGTATCTAACATATAGTATATGTCAAGGACTTAGTTGAGTGCCTAGTAGATAGTCAGATCTTAGTAAGTTTTTCACTTCTTTTCTCCTCCTCTTTCCCATTGATTTTTTTTTTTTTTTTTTTTTAATATTTATTGTTTTAGTTTTCGGCGGACACAACATCTTTGTTTGTATGTGGTGCTGAGGATTCAACCCGGGCCACACGCATGCCAGGCGAGCGCGCTACCACTTGAGCCACATCCCCAGCCCTCCCATTGATTTTTAAAAATAACTTAGTTCTGATATAAAACAGTATAATGCTAAGCAAAATTGTTACTCCTCTTAACAATTGAGAAAGGGATCTGAAAGTATAGAGGAGCAATTTTTTGCAATTTTAGTCTGAATATTATTCACACAATTTTATTCCATTGAAATTTATGATTATGTTCAAATTCTGTGTATGAAATTTAGTGATGATAGAGGTGAGTCACCCTAAGAGTTTTCTTATAAAGTGGGTTGGTCAATATTATTGTTTAGCTATTTTTGTAGACAATGTTATTCTTTTTGTTACTGAAGTAAATATTGGAGATTTCTATCTCAGTTTAAAATTGTGTTTTGATTGAGGACATATTACCTTCGAGCTTGTTAAAGGCCGAAATAAAATTTATAATATGTAAATCAATTTGAATTTGAGATAAATTGAATTTGAGAAATAATTGTTGTGTATTTAATAATTTTTAGTTCAGTTGAGAATGAAATTACATTGGTGAAACATTATAAGTCTTGCATTATTTATATCATCACTGTTTTGGGATTAACAGAAATGACAATTTTAGTGAAATTTAAATTGTAGCTGTGTCCTTCTTTTAATTCTTGCATTGTCTTGTTCTAGGTGGTAGCCTGTTTTTTCCTCTTTCCTATTCCCTTCCTTTCACTTTTCTTTTTCATCCATTTTCTTTCTTCCTTCTTTTTTTGGGGTTGGTTATTTCTTTTTTTCTGTAAACAGTAATCATTATGTGTGCCGTTTAAGTCTTACCTGTTGTGAAGACATATTTCTATTAAATAGATGATGATAGTGATGTTTATAGTTAATATCAATTGGTAATGATAGTAGTAGGAAAAACTCAACATGACTATATAATACTATACATCATCAAATGCTTTACTTAAATTTACATCCCTAAGTTTGGGCCTATAATCCCTAATTAATGTTTCCAGTCCATATTTCTCTCTCTCTCTCTCTCTCTTTTTTTCTGTGATACTTGGCAGTCAAATCCAGGGATGTTCTACCACCAAGCAACAACTCCAACATTTTCTATTTTTAAATTTTGAGATAGGGTCTTGCTAAGTTACTAAGGCTGGCCTCCAACTTGACAAACTTTCTTCCCAAGCCTCCTGGGTTTATAGGTATGCACCACAGTAACTGGTTCTAGTCTGTTTGTCTTCTAAACTCCAGACTTATATACTCATCTACTTACTTGTTATCTTTACTTATATTCTCATAGACATCTGAAACCTAGCATCACCAAAAATGAGCTCTTGGTTTTTACTTCTAAATTATACTTCATTTAAATGGAAAGTGCCATCTCTTACACATTTGCTGAATCCAGCAATTGAATTATTTTTAATAACTGCCTTTACTTCATAATCTGCATCCAGTTAGTCCTGTGCAGTCGTCTTTATCTCCCCCACCACTATCCTTTGTTAAGCCATGTTATATTTATTTTGTTTATTTTTTTCTTTTCTATTCTGAGATTCATTGTGCTATTCTCATACTTGTTCTCCTTCATTTATTCTTCAAAAAGTTACAATGGTTTCTTTTTTTTTTTGCAACAAGTTGTTTGTTGATTTTATAAGGGAACAGTTGTACACTCAGTAAATGACTCAAGAAGAGTAAAAATAAAATACACTTTAGTAATTAAGTTACAAAGTCAAATAAATGACCATAAATTTCATCTTGAGTTCTTTGACAAAACCAGGAATTATGACTCAAATAACAATATTTATCTGCTAATACAAGGAATGAAAATCCTTATTATCACTGGGATGTTGCTAAACCTTTCAAAGATAAGGAACTATGAAATTTTTCCATTTAATTTGAATATTGCTCTAAAAGCTATGATTCAAACAAAACACACCAAGAACAGCTCAGTTCCAAAAAGAAAAGAAGGTAGAATGAATTGGCATGGAACTAACTGAATTATCTACATAGTTACTTATATCAGTTCTGATAACCTCAGAAGATTTTTACTTAGCCTGCTAGAGGAAAGCTATGGCATGAAACCCTACATAAATCGCTGCCTCAAACTTTATAGCAGTGAGGGGCTAGGGTTGTGGCTCAGTGGTAAAGCACTCGCCTAGCACTAGTGAGGCCCTGAGTTTGATCCTCTGGTTTCTTATTTTTAATTTTTTAAAATTTTTCGTTATGGAGAATGTTAACATTTACAGTGAAGAAGAGTTAATAAACTCTTCATTACCCAGATACAACAATTATTTAGATTCTGTCATTGTTACTATATTTCTGTACGCTTCACATCCTCCAACATGATTATTTTTATTTAGTTTTTTTTTGTATTTTGAGTAAATATGTACTTAAATTGAAATGCAGTTATTGATTATTGAATGTTGGCAAATGGATGCCACATCTGGTATAGGCCACATCTCTCTTAATATATAGGATACTTCCATTACTCCCAAAGTACTCACATGTCCCTTTGTGTTTTCTCATTTCTTAAGGTAGAAGTTAGATCACCTGAGATAGCTATAAATTTCCCAGTAAAAACTGTTTTAGTTTTAGTTCACAAATTTTATGTTATATTTTTATTTTCGTTCAATTCAGTCTACTTTATAATTTCCCTTGTGACTTTCTCTTTGACTCACAGGTTATGATGTTTGTGGCTTAAGTCTAAATATTTGCAAAATTTTCTGATATCTTTTTGGTATTGAATTAGAGTTTAATTCCATTATGGCTTGAGAGAATAATTTATATAATTTCTATTCTTCTAAATTTTCTAAAGTTTTTTTTTTTTTTTTAATGGCCAAGATTTTGGACTGTCTTGGTGTTTTATGTGCCATTGATTCTGCTCTTGTGGATAGAGTGTTATATATAATTTCAATAGGTCTTCTGTAACCTTGCAGCTTATGTATCTACTTCTGTGATCACTGAGAGAGGAGTATTGAAATCTCCAACCTTTGATTGTAGATTTGTCTATTTCATTTTCCAGTCTCATTTGTTTTGCTTCACTTAACTATGCAAGTAATGAAGCCTGCTTGATGAATTGGGGAATGCACTCAGGTGAAAAAATGGAAGCTTGTAGTGAGAGGCATACATGTTTTGTTTCGGATTGTCTTCTTAAGAGATCTGACCCTTTTATCATTATATGATGCCCTTATTTGTTCTTAATAATACACCTGATTATGAAGTCTCCTTTGTTAAGTATTCAGCTATTTTAGCCTTTTTTTTGGTTAGTGTTTATATGGGATATCTTTGCATTCTTTTTATTTTTTATCTATGTCTTTATATTTGAAGTAAATTTCTTGTAGATAACATATGCAGCTGTCCCTTGGTATCTGCAGGGGATTGGTTCCAGGACTCCTACAGATTCCAAAATCTGTGTCCCTCCCTCAGTGCAGACGCTAACATTGCTTATATAAAATGGCACATTTGCGTATAACCTGTGTATCTCCTCCATGGAGATGTTAATATTCCTTATATAAAATGATGTATTTGCATATAACCTATGCACATCTTCCTGTATACTTTTAATCATCTCTTAAGTTACTTATGATCTACTACAATGCAAGTGCCATGTAATTAGTAATACTGTTTAGGGTGCAATGCTATATAAATAGTTACACTGTTTAAGGAATAGTGATAAGAAAAAATTGCAAACATTCAGTATAGATGCATTTTTTTCCTTAATATTTTTAATCCTTGGTTGGTTGAATTCATGAATGCTGATTATAGTTAGTTTGTTCTTTTTTGTTCAATAACAATTATTTTTCTCCCAGTACTGGGGATTGGAGTCAGGGGTGCTCTCCCTTTGAACTATGTCCTTTTTTGCTTTTATTTTTTATTTTGGATTGTATATTTTTAAGTGCTATTTCATTATATTTATGTTGATTTATTTATACTCTTTTGAAGAAAAACTTCATATGGTTGCTCTAATGTTTATAATATACGTCCTTACTTTATCAAAATTTATCATGAAATAGTATTATATTTTCATATGTTATAAAGTAAGGATCTTAAAACAGTATATAGGACTAGGGATATAGCTTAGTGGTAGAGCACTTGCCTAGCATATGTAAGGCCCTGAGTTCAATCCCAGGTACCAAAAAGAAAACAAACACCAGTATGTGTATATATATGTGTGTATGTATGTGTGTATGTATATATATATATATATATATATATATATATATATATATATATATATATATATAGTCCCATAGCTCTTGAATATTAAAAAAAAAAAAACCTCAATATTATTTTTATTCACTTTGATTTCTTTTCGTCTGTCTTCAGATTTGATGATTCTTTTCTTTACCTGTCAAGTTTTTTGATGAACTATTGAAGTCATTATTAATTTTTGTTACTGTTTTCTTATTGCTGGCATTTCTATTTCATTCTTTCTTGTGATTTTCTTCCTTTTTTTTTTTTTAAAGAGAAACCTTTGGGGATAATCTCAGATTCAGTCTTTCTTTAAGAGAGAGAGAGAGAGAGAGAGAATTTTTTTTAGTTTTTGGCGGACACAACATCTTTGTAGGTGGTGCTGAGGATCAAACCCGGGCTGCACGCATGCCAGGCGAGCACGCTACAGCTTGAGCCACATCCCCAGCCCTATTGTGATTTTCATGTCTGTTGAAACTACCTGTCTGATTTTGTATTCTATTCATCTGTTCCATTAGACTCTTTAACTTTTTTTTTTAATTGTATTTTAGTTGTAGATGGACCTTTATTTCATTTATGTATATGTGCTGCTGAGAATCAAACCCAGTACCTCACATGTTAGGCAAGTGCTCTGCCACTGAGCCACAACCCCAGTCCCTAGACTCTTTAACTTTTAATCTGAGTTATTTTATCTCCCCAGAAGAATGGCTTCACTGTCTCTCGTTTCTGAACATGGTTCTGTTGACTGCTTTGTCTCTTGGCTGTGTGTTTTTTTTTTTTTTTTATCCTGGTCAGATTATATGCGGATTTGGGGGCTTACTTGCTCTCTGATTTCCTTTATTCTGTTTCCTCCTTAACTTTCTAGATGTTCTAGTCATTTGTACACATGGTTCTCTGATATTTCCAGTCACTGAGGCTGTGGCTTTCTGTTGTCATATGCCATAGTGAATGGAAGAGTGCCTTAAGCAAAAAAGAGAGCACTGTATAACTTCCCTAATGTAGCCTGTATCTTGAATTTAAACTCTCCTTAGGTTCCTTCCACATGTTACTTACTTTCTAGTGCCTTCAGGTGGTTAGTTTTTTTTCCTCATTTTTTGGTTCAGATTTTGTAATTTTTTATGCAGTGGGAAGGTTAGTCTGACCAAGCTACTCTGCAGTAATAGCAGCTGGAAACCTCCTGGGCTCCAGAGTAACAATTTAACCAATGATGTTGCTTCCCCATTGAGGCCCTTTTATATTTTTTCATTATTATTGTCCTAGCCTTTCTCTGTAACCTCATAAACTGGTCTCATGCTGTGTTCTAATCACACTGACTTCCTTGAGCAAACAGCAGATTCACATTACTTGTTTCATGCTCATTCTGAGTAAGTTTGCAATTGTCTGCTCTGTGTAAATTATTTCTCCTACTATGGTTGTTAATGTTTATTTCTCTTTGGATGAACATATACCTGTGTTCAAATTTGATTCCCACATACTGTATATGATCCTGGACAAGTTACTTAACACCTTTATATCTGTGTTTCTTTTGTTAAATGATGATAAAATTGGGGCTAGGGCTGTAGCTCAGTGGTAGAGCATTTATCTAGCATGTGTGGCATTGGGTTTGATCCTTAGCATCACATAAAAATAAATAAAATAAAAGTCTAACTACAACTAAAAAAATATTTAAAAAACAAAACATCAAATTCTTTTTAAAAAAATGGTGGGGACTGGGGATGTGGCTCAAGTGGTAGTGCGCTCACCTAGCATGCATGAGGCACTGGGTTCGATTCTCAGCACCACATAAAAATAAAATAAAGATATTGTGTCCACCTAAAACTAAAAAATAAATATTAAAAAAAAAGGGTGATAAAATTGGTACCACTTCCTCAGAGGTTTGTTGTAAGGATTCAGTAAATATAAATATATCTAAATATCACTTAGAATGGTACCTGGTGCCTGGGAAGCACTTTAGTAAATAATTATTATTCTCCAAAATTTAATGATATGACTCTACTATGTAAAAATTTCTTTATCATCTCTATTTATAGAGAAATTATTATTCTTTGTTAATACATGTACTGAGATTTACCAGCCTATGAGTAGATCTCATGTATTTTTGAATTGCCATATGATTTATCTTATAAAACAATATTTTTCCCCTTCTAACCTCAACCTCAGCGATGATAGAAATTTAAGAAACAAAGGCCTAATAAGCGGTGTGAAGTCACTCAGTAAAGAAGAATTGAGTGGAGAGCTGTGTAACTTATCTCTGAACACAGATGTGTGTCATCAGCCTTGTGTTTCTAAGCAACGATTGAAAGCAGGTAATATTTTTATTGTGAATAACTGGAAATATATCTTTTATGTTCTAAAATTAGTAATAATATTTCAAGTTTTAATCTTGTACTTTTAAAATGACATTAGATTTGGAATACTTGCTGGCATTTAAATCCTACAAGTAAATGAAAATTATAATACTAATACAAAAAATATCATAAACATGACATTCTGTGTATACTTTTACAGATTAACTTGATTTTAACCATATACTCGCATATAGTTTTACGTATTTATTTAAAATTTTTTTAAACATTTTTTTTTTAGTTGTAGGTAAACACAATACCTTTATTTTAGTTTTGTGTGGTGCCGAGGCTCGAACCCAATGCCTTACACATGCTAGGCAAGTGCTCTACCTCAGAGCTACAACCTCAGCTCTAATTATTTATAATTAATGTGTGCATGCTCATTTGTACCTTGCAAAATATGCCTTTTAAATTAGTAGTAGCTAATAAGAAATAATCATTTCAAGTGGGGAGACTAGTTTCTTTTTAAAATTAGCTTCATATTTATAACTTCCTATTAATGCAGTAAAAACCTCAGCTAGTAATAATTGAGAAACTTTTAAGACTCTAATAAGACTTTTTCTAAAATTTTAAACTAATAAAAAAGAAAAGTAAAAGCAATACTGTTGTCTTACCTTTCTTTAACCAGAATAATTTCTTCTGTGGCTTGATAATTGATAGAATATTATATTAAATGACATCATGTATAAATATATCCCACTTTTTCCCTCTGTGGAAAAGTAATTATTGAGGTCTTTACTAGATTGTACTTTTTATATATAAATGCACAAATATTTATACTTATACTACCTATTTGCCCTTTTTTGTGAATAGCACACATTGTCGTAATATTAAAAAAAAGGCATTGGGGGGAATAACAGGATATTCTAGTTTATGGTTTTTCAGGGATCATGTGCTTTTGGTTTGCCCATTATTTTAGTGTCATTTTAAATTCTTAGTTTTTATTTGTAGAGATAAACCACTTAAAGATCTTTTTAAAGGGGAGGGCATGAAAATGCTTAAACCAGAAATTTTAGTCCTTTCAGAATAATTTATTGATGTGAGCTGAGTTTAAAAATGTGTACTATTTTGGAAGAAAACTTGCTTCGTTGCAGTTTTTAGTTTTCTTTCTTTTTTAGTTGAAGATGGACACAATACCTTTATTTTATGTGGTGTTCAGGCTTAAACCCCGTGCCTCACATCTGCTAGGCAAGCACTCTACCGCTGAGCCCCAGCCCCAGCTCCAGTTTTTAGTTTTCTATTGTAAATAAATTCAAGGCTCTCTTGTAACTCTCCTTTGTTTTGAAAATAATAATATTAATTGTAGTTAAAAATCACATTTTTTTTTTTCATTTCCATTGGAGTAAAAATATTTAGTTCCCTTTTTTAAAAAGATAAAACATTGGCCAAAATAGTATATTTATGTTGCATCTAAAATGACTATAGTAGAAATGCATGTTTCTAAGTTAAGTATTTCTAGGTAATTCAAATACTAATTACATATGAATTGTTTATTATTTATGACCAAATACTACTTATTTATAATATTTACTTTTAGTGCCCTAAGTAAAGCCTGTTAACTATTTGTTTTAAAGAAGCAACACCAGTAGAAGAGAGCTCTGATGAAAAGTCTACAAATTCAGGACTGTCCATTCTACTTGAACGCATAATATCTGATCTTGAAAAATCTCTTGGAACAGCTTTATCTTCAATATTAGAAACAGAAATGAAAATTGCTTTTGGAAACCTTTGGATGGAGGTGATTAGTTCAACTCTATTAATTGAAAATTTCTTTTTTTATTATTGAAGATTTGTTATTTTAAGAGATAACTATATCACATCAATCTTTTTCTCCATGCTTTTGAAAAAACTTTGATGGTTAAATGATATATGTTTTAAGGTTTGGGAATACATATTGTCATTTCTTTTTATCAGTCAACATGTATCTATGGCACATATATTGTGTGTCAGACACACTGCCCCATGGAGCTTAAATTGAATCCAGAAAAACTTTACTCTTTAATTTCTTTTGAATCAAAATGTCTGATATAAGGAATCATGTCAGATATTTTTCATTAAAAAAGTGTATTTTTGGCTTATGCCATGTAAACATGAATATCAGAGTACAAATTTATCTCATTAAGACATTTTGAATTTTCTTCCTTTTTTTTTTTTTTTTTGTGTGTGTGTGTGTGTGGTGCTGGGGATTGAACCCATGGCCTTGTGCATGAGAGGCAAGCACTCTACCAACTGAGCTATCTATATCAGCAGCCTTAAATTTTCTTTAGGTTAATATTTTTCCTTCAATTCAACAAAACACCTAATTTAGCAATTGTGATCAGTTTAATCTTTGTTTGATTTTTCACATTTATAGTTACCAGAAACATTATAGCCCATTAATTGTAGCTTGCATCTTGATCCAGCTTTTCAGTGAAATTCTAATATCTTCCATTCTGATATCTTTGCTACTTAATGTAATAAATAATGTAATAATCAAATGGTGAACCAAGAGGATGAAGAATGATAAGATTCTAGGAGGGTTGATTTAAGTTGGATATTTCATCGTAGACATATGAATGACTTAAGACAAGGAGCTGTGACTTCTTTTTTTTTTCCTTTTTGTAGTTGTAGATGGACAGCATGCCTTTATATAAATTGTTTATTTTTATGCGGTGCTAAGGATCGAACTCAATGCCTCACACATGCCAGGCAAGTGCTCTGCCACTGAGCTACAGCCCCAGCACCACAGCTGTGCCTTCTTATCGAAGTAAATGATCAATTATTCTCTTTGACATCTTTTTTCTACATAAAATTTTTCCCCCAGTTCTATAAAACAATTAGATTGATTTCTTCATTGAAATGATTATATTGAAAAGTAGATTGAGGGATCTTAACTGATTAAAACTATGTTTCCTCTCTGATTGGAACTAGGCTTTCTTTTTGGACTCATGGTTCCAGAGACCACAAATATTAATAGTAATATGAATTAAATAGTGTAATGGAATTATTTTAAGATGATTAGTTTTTAATAAAATATCTTTTAATTTAAAAAGAATTCAACTAATTGTATTTTCCCCTAAAGTATTTGTAGGAATTCCTAAATAGATGTGTTTGAATAATTGGAATAATCAATAAATTCATAGATGTTAATCTTCTTAAATACTTTTTAGATGCTGTACTTGAAACCACCATGGACTCTAATACACTTATTACAGTGCTTTAAAAAACATTGGTTGGCTGTGTTTGGATTAGTTATGGAAAAGAACTTGCTTTTAACTGTTGAGAACCTATATGAAAATCTCTGTAGAGGTATGGATCTTTTTTTCCAATATTACATTAAAGTATTAATTCAAATCAGCAGATATATTCCATGAGATGTAAAGATGAATTAAAGAAGTTTGTGGATTAGCTCCTAACAGAGTTCATTCTTAATTTTTATTTGAGGGTCTCACTAAGTTGCTGAGGCTGGCCTTAAACTTGGGATCCTTTTGCTTCAGCCTTCTGAGTGGCTAGATGCTTTAGACAGTTTTCCATTGCTCTGACTAAAAGACTTGATAAGAACAACCAAGAGCAGGAAAAGTTTATTTTGGCTTATTTTTTCAGGGGTTCAGTTCATGGTCAGCAGAGTCTATAGCTCTGGGTCTAAGGTGAGCCGAGCATCATTCATTGAGCGAAGGGCGAGAAGGAGGAAAATAGCTCAGGACATGACATGCAGGAAGCAGAGAAAGAGCTCTGCTCATCTGGGACAAAATATACCCCAAAGGCACACCCTCAGTAACCTACCTCCACCAGCCATACCCTACCTATCTACAGTTACCACCCAGTTAGTTCCTGTCAGTGATTTAATTCACTGATATGGTCACAAATAATAATCTGATTACTTCACCTGTGAGCATTGTTGCATTGTCTCACACATGAGCTTTTGCCAGACATCACATATCCAAAACAACACTGGGATTACAGGTGTATGCTACCACATTCATGGCTGTATTTCCAATTTCTAAAGGGAGTTTGCAGCATTGTTGATGTTCTTAGATATTGTGAATATATAATATTTTTTTGTACTGGGAATTGAACCCATGGCCTCCTGCATAGTAGGCAAGCTCTGTACTACTGAACTACATCTCCAGCCTGTGAATGTATGATTTTTAATGTGTTCAGTTTGAAAGCTTTTAAAACTGTATTTATAGTCTGTTCAGTTATACAAGTAGAATTAATTATAGTTTTTTGTTTTTTTTTTTTCATTTCTCACCATGTTAGACACAAACTTTGAATCCATTCTTGTATGTATCAAGGATCTAAACCATATGAAGAAGGAATAGGAAATCTTTTTATTTATTTATTTTTATTGGTTGTTCAAAACATTAAAAAGCTCTTGACATATCATATTAGGAAATCTTTAGTTTTGGAACATAGCGAATTTTAGAACTGGAAGAGATGACAGTGAATCGCTGAGTTGGTGGTTTTTAAACCATGCTAAATAGAACTTTCGATTTCTAGGTATACCTCTGCTGCCACCTGTAGGTAGGGGGTGGCAAGAAAGGTGAGGGGAGCCTGGTAGGTAGGTGCTGCATTTGGACTTTAACCCCAACATTAGCCAGAGCAGCCTTTTTTGTTGTTGTTTTCTGAATCTGTTCAATTCCATGTAGCAGTTGAAAAAGAGTTTTTCTGTTATGAAGAAAAAAAATATGAAAAGTGCTGATCTGATTTGATTAAAGCTTATGTTTTATGATCAAGGAAATTAGCTGAGATGGGAAAGTAACTTGTCCAAAGCCAAAGAGCTAGATTTGTCTTTCTATACCTTTAAAAGGTAAAGTATGATCATTATTACAGGTTCAGATGGTTCTTAGCTTTTTTTTTTAGAGAGACAGAGAGAGAGAGAGAATTTTTTAATATTTGTTTTTCAGTTCTCGGCGGACACAACATCTTTGTTCGTATGTGGTGCTGAGGATCGAACTCAGGCCGCACGCATGCCAGGCGAGCGCCCTACCGCTTGAGCCACATGCCCAGCCCCTAAGTTCTTAACTTTTTTGAAACTCCTCACATGATCTGTTCTGTTTATTGTTTTATGTATTAGTTATATTCAGTCTACTTCTAAAAACCAACTGTGGTGTCTTGTAATAACTTGACTACAAGAGGATTATTAAGTTAGGCTTAAAAGCACAAAAAACAGCCAGGCATGGTAGTTCATGCTGGTAATCCCAGCAGCTTGGGAGGCTGAGGCAGGATCGTGAGTTCAAAGCCAACCTCAGCAACAGCAAGGCGCTAAGCAACTCAGTTTATTTATTTATCTAAATAAAATACAAAATATGGCTGGGATGTGGCTCAGTGGTCTAGTGCCCATGAGTTCAATCCCTGCTACCATAAAAAGAAAGAAAAAAAAAAGCATAAAAACCATGTAATGAAGAATAAGATTAATTTACCATATTTACTAAAGAAACATGCACAATTATTGGAACACTTTGGCATATATTTTTAACAATAAGCTTCCTAGAGGCTATGATACCCGCTCCTTGCAAAAAAGGCATATTCTAGGTAGTTATACCTCTTTCTCTGTCTCTCCTCTCTAGTGTAAGCTCTTTGAAAGTATTTTATAGTGTTCAAAATTCCTTCTAGGATATTTAAAACACCTGATGTATCTTATCCATGGTAGCTATTGAATGAATATCTGCTGTTAGATGTTACCAATTTTTTAACAAAAGACTTTTGTGGCATTTCCTTTAAGTATAGATGTTATTTATTAGGGCTATTATTTTATAAGGGACATGGAACAACCTTAGTTGGACATGTCTTCAGAGCAGTTTTGCTAAACGTGTGGAAACATTTTTCATATAGGGATATAATTTAGTCTTTTAAAAGGGAGTAAAGTGTGCATTTTATAGAAAGGTTAGTTTTAAAAATGGGTATCTAGTTGCTATCTTCTATTTTCTAGGGGTGGGCCTTGTTCTGCTCTTTCATGCACCTGAGAGATGATAGGTAACAGCTCTAAATGGTAATAGGGAAGGAAGTGAAAAGGAAGGGACTACCTCCTGCTTAAAAATTATTTTTGCATTCTTTGTGTGCATAGTTTATTGGTCCTTGATCTAGAAGAATCTGAAGCCTATTTTTAGTGACTTTTGAAGAATACATAGTGGGATTATAAAAATACTTACTATTTTAAAATAACTTGTAATTAGAAAAAAATCTCAATTTATAATTTTGTTTATCTTAGTAGTATCTTTAGCTGTTGAATTACATAGATGTGTCTAAAATTTTGTGGAAAGTGACTAATAATTTTTATCAGCTTTGTTATCCAGATTAATTTTACTCTGAATAATTATTGACCCATATAAGTCTTAAACTATTTCATCCATATTGATTTTTGTATTGTATCTTTGTTCTCAGTTTATCATTGTTATTCCCTTTTCCCCATAATCTTTGTAAACAAATTTTGTAAGATAGGAATTATTAATCCAAGGACTTAAGCTCTACTAAACATGGACTACATTGGAGAAGCACCCTTAAAAGAATCTGGGTGCAGTGGCGCACACTTATAATCCCATGGGTCAGGAGGCCGAGGCAAGAGCATTTCAAGTTTAATTCTGTCCCAAAATAAAAAATAAAAGGAGCTGGAGATGTAGCTCAGTGGTAGAGTGCTCCTAGTTTCAATCTCCAGTACTACACACACATACACACACATGAAAAGAAAAGGGAGGATAAAAAGCTATGCCCAAATATGTCTTTCTCAGGATGGGGTTGTGGCTCAGTGGTAGAACTCTTGCCTAGCACCTGTGAGGCACTGGGTTTGATCTTCAGCACCACATTAAAAAAATAATAATAATAATAATAAAATAAAGTTATTAAAAATGTACTTTTAAAACTTAATTTGATTTTTCATAATTTCAAAAGCAACTTCTTGTTGTGTAAGTAATAAAGAGGAATATTTTTAACTCCTATTGCCAATGAAAAATCATGTTGTGAATATCAAATTGTGAACATTAAAACAAAAACAAAACAAACACATTGTAGCATGGTTATTTTGCTTTTGAAAACTGTTAGATTGTATTATGCCTTAATAATGGAAAAAAATTTCTTTTTTTTGAGTTTTGTGACAATAGCAATTTACTTAATTTTATTGTTCATAACTTTATTTTTAATTTTCATTCATGGCTGTACTAGGGATTGAATGCAGAGGCAGTCTACCACTGAGCTACATCCCCACACATTTTTATTTATTTTAAGAGAGGTTCGTGCTAAGTTGCTAAGACTGGCCTCCAACTTGTGGTCTTTCTGCCTCAGCCTCTTGAGTTGCTGGGATTGCAAGTGTGTGCCATCATGTTGGCTAGTTTGAGAGTTAATGTAAGCAGTTGTAACTCCTTAAAAGAAAATTGTTGTACTTTAAATTACTATTTGTAGACTACCTTACTTTAATTTACAGGAAAAAAACTGTTTGCTTCTTTTGCTTCTCGCTGATATCCAAATTTTTATTTTCTGCTGATATTTTGGTGTACACACCAAAATATAACACATTTTCAATACATTTAGTATGAAGTTTCTTATTTTGAAGGTAAATCACTACATAATTAATTGATCATGACAGGGACCACATGTAATTTACATGTTTGCCATTAAGATGGGACTCCCCTTTTCCCTTCATAATAATTTGAATGTGAAATGGCTTCAGTTTTGAAAATCTGTGGTTTAACTTGTTCAGTGATTGTTTCTTTTCTCTGAAAATGTAATGTTCTTTTATTTGACTTTGACTTTGAAGTTGGACCATGTTGAGGGAACTCCTGGAATCTGAATACAGAACACCAGTCAACTTGAAGGACTTTGTGTATAAACATTTAATTGTTGCTTTTTATATAAGAGGGATGGATTAGGAGTGGTATATAGATATAAATGTATACTCTTCTTAAATTTCAAAGTAGTATTAGCATAATGTCCAGAGTCATTTTGTGTTGTATACTCACTCTTACATGGTTTTCTTTCTTAAATTTCTCTTACCAGCTAATAAGGCAGTGGATTTTACAACAGTGAAATTCCTGCTTCAGGATTCTAAAAGTTTGTTACAGGCTTTCAGTACAAGGTCAAATTATGATGGTATTCTTCCACAGGCCTTTGCTGAAGTGAACAAACTGCTCCAAACATGTACAGAGGTAAGATAGCTTGGGAATGCCATTTAAAGTAGCTGGTCATGTGTTCTAAAAATGTGTTTAGCAGACAACAGTAGTTACAGGATAATTTAATTCTAACTAAGGCTGACATACTAAAGCCATTAAATAAATATTAAGTAAATTGAATTGGGTATAAGCAACTCTTATCATTAGTTTTGAAATGCACATCCTTTTACTGAAGAAGTGTCACGTGTCACATCAGTTGCTGGTATTTTATATTAACTCATTTATGGATAGAAGAAAGCTATTGCGCTATTTATTTCCAGTGCCCTAAGCCAGTGACTCTCACATGCATTAAAAACCAATAGGAGATGTTTTTGAACATGCAGATGCTAAGAATCTATTAAGTTTTATATAGCAAGGTTTTTCCAGTGATGTCCAGTTCTATTCTTTTTTTATTTTTTATTGAGAAATAATTGCAAAATTAAGAAAAAGTTGCAAGTGTGATACAAAAATATTCCTGAATAAATTCTTTAGCCTGAGTCCCCAAATGTTAACATTTTATTACATTTGCTCTGTTGTTTTCTCTGTCAATCTACATATCTACCCATATGGTTTCTCCAAGCTGTATTATATTGATCATTTGTTGAAGATATGATGCCCCTTTACCTTGAAATATTTCTATGTGCAATTACTTAAAAACAAAAAAAGAATCTTATGTGTTACAGGCTAATAAATCAGGAAATTAACATTGATAAATACAGTTGTCTAATCTGCAGACCTTATTCAAACTTCACCAATTAACCTATGAATTTGTGTGTGTGTGTTTTTCTGGGGATTAAACTCAGGACCTCATACATGTCAGGCAAGTGCTATACTACTCAGCCACATGAATTTTTTTAAACAAGTGATTTTTTTTAAAACATTTGATTCTTTTGCAGTTACCCTCCTACTGATACTGTTTTATGATATTTAAACTTAACTATGTAAGTTTTGTCCCAAGTAATACCTTATTTCTTCAGTCTTCTAATTTCAAATTAGAAAACCCAGGGAGTTATATTATGTGTCAGAAACAGCTTATAAAACCCCAGTGTCATAACTACTAGGGGATATATTAATGGAACTTTTATCTACTATATATTATAGAATATGTATATATTAAAATGTAATATCTATGTACTTAACATGTAATATATATCTTCTATAAGAATATTACCTTTTATAATTATATATTATGTAGCATATAAGTTGAACTTTATATTATATAAAATATATACAAAATATCATGTTCTCCTTTTTCACTGCAGAACTGAATTGGGTGGGTTTATCTCACTGATTTTTTTTTTTCTTTTTTGAGGGGGTACCAGGGATTGAAGTAGAGGTACTCAACCACTGAGCCACATCCCCAGCCCTATTTTGTATTTTATTTAGAGACAGGGTCTCACTTAGTTGCTTAGCACCTCCCAATTGACAAAGCTGGCTTTGAACTCGTGATCCTCCTATCTCAGCCTCCCGAGCCACTGGGATTACAGGCATGCGCCGCCAGTTCTGGCTATCACATTGATTTTTCATGGTCAGATAGGCCCACTACCTATGAAATAATTGTAGGATTAGATGACACTAATCTTAGTTGCTGAGAAAAAAGAATTTACTTGCTATTTAATAAAATAACTCAAGGAGTAAAAGAAGCATCTTTTTAAAAATACATATTAACTAATAGGAAATATGTGATCATTTTTGAGGAAAGAATTAAGGGACATATTAAGAGATGCATCAGATTTGATAAATTTTTAGTAATGTCTCAGTAACTTCAGAAACAGTAGATTACTTCCAAAGATAGAATAGCTCAATATAGTAATGATTAAAAAAAAAAAAAATTCCACCTCCTAATTTATCAAGTGTAGAAATTTTTTTAAAATGTTCTTTTGGTTTAATATAACGAAAACATTGGTAGTTTTTTATTTTTTTTTATGGCTTGTTTGACTTTTTAAACCATTAGGGAAGAACAGACTTGGGAATTTAAGGGGTCACATCTTGATTGTTGTACTTGGATTGTATCAGGAAAGATATCTCTTCCCATCACAAAATTGAGTCATAAATCATGTTTTTAGTGAAACAAATGCAGTGATACTAAGAAGCTTAGTTTTTTTAAAAAATATTTTTCAGTTGTAGATGAACACACAGTATCTTTATTTATTTTTATGTGGTGCCGAGAATCGAACCCAGTGCCTCACACATGCAAGGCAAGTGCTTTACCACTGAGCTACAGCCCCAGCCCCTTAAATTGTTGTACCATAAGTTATTCATTCTTGAATTTTCAGTGTCTACATTAGCAAAATTCATGAAGGTGATTAGTGAAGAATCTAGGTGACACCCTCATTATTTCCTTTCTTAACACTTGACATTAGTGCAATTGCTTGAAACTGTTTGTTGTTTCCAGGATTAGAGCTTTAAAGTGTTGTTCCTAAAGCTTGGCCTGGTGGTGCATGCCTTTAATCTTAATGACTGTGGAGCTTAAGGTAGGAGGATCACATATTTGAGGCCAGCCTCAGCAATTTAGCAAGATCTTGTCTCAAAATAAAATATTAAAAGAGCTGAGGATATAGCTCAGTGATGAAGTGTCCCTGGGTTCAGTCCTCAGTACCAAAAAGTAAAGTGTTGTTTCTTTATTTTCATGTCGGAAAGAATTCAGTATCTAAGTAAGCCCAGGAACATTGTGACTTAGCTTATTCTTTAAAATTCACGTTCAGGCCGAGCATAAAGGTGCATGCCTGTAACCACAGTGGCTTGGGAGGCTGAGGCAGGAGGATTGTGAATTCAAGGTCAGCCTCAACAAACTTAGTGAGGTCTAAGCAATTTATCGAGAACTTATCTCTGAATTAAAAAAAAATAAAAAAGGTTCAATTCCTGGCCCGTCCCCTCCAAAAAAAAAAAAAAGAAAGAAAGAAAATATGTGTTCGGTAGGAGTTGTTTTGTAGAATGCATCAGATGTGTTAAATTTTTAGTCATGTCTCAGTAACTTCAGCAACAGTAGAATACTTCCAAAGATAGGATAGCTCAATATAGTAATGGTTAAAAAAAAAGAGAGAATTCCACCTTCTAATTTATCAAGTGTAGAATTTTTTTTAAAAAAATAGAAATATCCATATTTGTTTGCTTGAAAGGCTTCTGAGAAACGTAATAGTTTAATGGACTAACATCATTTCCAGATTTTTATGTAAATGAAGTGAAACTAGGAAAAGGATATGCACATACTCGTGCACACACATTTATTCTACAAGTCTCTTACCACCAAAAAAATAACACTTATTTTATCAGCCTTTGAAATCTTCCTTTTTTCAACATGGAAACTTAACCTTGGAAAATAGAGTAATTTTATTGAAGTTCATAAAGCAGGTTATAGTAGAACAGAAATCAAAAACCAATTTTTAAATCAAAATTTTTTTCTCATTCTCTTGGCTTTTTAAAAAAATTTTTCTCCTCTCCTCCCCTCGCTGAGAATTGAATCCAGGGCCTCTTGTCCTTGGCCATGTTATTTGCTGTGCTGTCTCCTTTCTGAAACCTCTCTATTTACCTTGGCTTCTGTTGCTATTGTATATATGTGATTCCTCCCGTATTTATGCTTGCTAGTTCTCATTTTTCCCCTTCATTTTTCCTATTGATTACCTTCTGTTTTTGCAATATTATATCTCAATAATTTCATCTACTTCTGAGTCTTCATGAGAATGATTCTCAACTATGTTTTAAGTCTCAGATCATATATAATTATCTGTTAGACATCTTTTATTTTCTGTTGTTGTTTTGTTTTGTGGTGCTGGGGATTAAACCCAGGGCCCTATGCATGTTAGGCAAATGCTCTACTGTTGAGCAATATCCCCAGCCTCAAGCAGACACTCTTCTTCTCCTTTTTTTTTGTTTAAATTTTTAACAAATACACTTTTTAGTTGCAGATGGACATAATATCTTTATTTATTTTTATGTGGTGCTGAAGATCTAACCCAGTACCTCACACATGCCAGGCAAGTGCTTTACCACTGAGCCCCAGCCCCAGCCCCACCACATACTCTTCTTGACTTTACTATAGGAGCCCACCTAGTTTGAAAACATGAACAAATATACATTAAACGGTTTCTTGCTTTCCCATTATAATATATGGTATGTTCATTATATTTCCCCTTATCAGCAGTGCATAGTTTAATGTACTATTTAAAATTGCAATGAATAAGGCACATTAAAGTAGCATTTCTATCAATTGCATTATATGCATCTTAGATGTGTTGCTTGAAAGTACTTTTGTTTGAATTTTACATTGAATAAAACTATTACTACATTCTTCCAGAGAAGTATTCAAGAAGGTTCCGGGCTGAGGTTGTGGCTCAGCGGTAGAGCACTCGCCTAGCATGTTCGAGGCCCTGGGTTCAATCCTCAGCACCACATAAAATAAATGAATAAATAAATAAGATAAAGATGATATTGTATCCAACTAAAAAAATAAATATTAAAAAAAAAGAAAGTTCCAGCTACTTAAAGTGCATATGTGCATGCACGCACACTTTTCTAAATGTATGGCCATCCTAAATTTCTATTATTGATACTATTATTCTTTTAAACATGTAGGTTAAAAAAAAAAAATCTTAGGGTCTCCCTCACTCCCTGAATCTAGCTTTTGGCCTAATCTTTTAAAATATTTCTTGCACATATATAGTTTTTCCATTCTACTGCCTATACATAATTGAAATTACCAGAACTTTTCTCTTGAATCATTCAGTGGTGTCCTAACTAATATTCTTTTTTTTTTTGTACTGGGGATTGAATCCAGGGATTCCTAGCCACATCCCCCATCCCTTTTTTATATTTTATTTAGAGACAGTGTCTTGCTGAGTTGCTCAGGGCCTCGCTAAGTTACTAAGGTTGGCTTTGAATTTGGGATCCTCTTGCCTCAGTCTTCCAAGCCATTGGGATACAGGCGTTCATCACCATACCTGGCCTAATCAGTATTCTTGTCTACATCTTCTTTGTTCAGTATGTATTACAATACAGCTCTGAATATATCACTGCCAATTTTAGAAACATTTAGTGGTGGTTCACCATTCCTCAGAGGTAGATGACATCTTAATTTTTGTTTTACAGTCTTTTGCAGCTTTTTCTAGTTCTCCCCCTCCAACACCTATTCCATGATTGTAAGGTGCTTGGAGCTTGATTCCACCTATTTATTTTTGTGTCCTTTATCTAGTTCAATAGCATGTGTAAAAGTATTGAAACAGCATTCTTAAACTGACATTAGAATGTTAGCTAAGAAAGATCACCATGATAAATACAATGGTAATATCCTTTAAAAGGAAAAGGAAAATTTGCTTTCTAACTTTGATAAATTTCTGGGAACATTCTGTACATAATAAAAGAAAAAGAATAGCCAGCATTTTCCAGAAAGCTAGTACGTTTGTAAGCACAATTGTCATTCTGTTTTGTTTCGTTTTGTTTTGTTTTTTTTTCCTTTACTAGTGAAGGACTAGCTACATTTTATGAAATTCTTATTTCCCCAGGTCAAAACAAAACGGTCGCCAAATTCTTCAGAAAATGCAGTGAGTAAAAAACAGGAAGATAGTTCTTCGATGAAGTCTCATAACCAAGAAATCACTGTTTTCTCCAGTTCTCCTCTTCCCCAACCCAATAGGCATCAAGAAATATGGTCTATCCTAGAGAATCTTTGGATTACAATATATCAAAACAGGTACTAAATTTCCAAGAATTTTTAAATTCTAGAGTTGTAAACTAGCTTTTTCTAGATTTTTCAATTATTATTATTGTTCATTGAATAGTTAGAATTTGGGTTTTGAGTTTAATGTACTAGATTGCCTTTTGTCAAATAGATTTGTGACAAATAGTGAACTTCGGGGCTGGGGTTGTGGCTTAGCGGTAGAGCGCTCCCCTTGTACGTGCGAGACCCTGGGTTTGATCCTCAGCACCACATACAAATAAATGAATATAATAAAGGTATAAAAAAAGAAAAAAAATCTTAAAAAAAACAGATAGTGAACTTCAGTGGGATATGTATATCAGAATTACCTAAAGACTTTAAAATGTGTGTGTGGGTGTGTGTGTGTATGCTGAAGCTGTATCCTTTGAAATTTTGATTCAGTAGGACTGAAGTGAAACTGAGCGTGCATTAAAAGAAAAACACTATGGGACTTGGGTTACGGCTCAGCAGTAAAGCGCTCGCCCTGCACGTGTAAGGCTCTGGGTTCGATCCTCAGCACCACATAAAAAATAAATAAATAAAATAAAGTTTTTTTAAAAATAGAGGAATAATTTATTAAAAAAAAAAAAAAAACACTAGGTGATTCAGACCTAAAACCTTGATGAGAAGCATAGCTTTGTGTGTGTGTGTGTGTGTGTGTTGTATGAATGTCAAAACTAGTGAAGACTCACCTAGATTGGCTAAACAAGTAAATTTAAAAGTAAAATAAAATAGTGAATTTTATGTTGTGTGTATTTTACCATAGTTATACTTTGGAAAGCACTGTAAAGTAGGGAGAAAATTTCCTTTAATGCTACTACCTAAAGGCTACCATAGTTAACCTTGTTAATTTATTATGTATACTCTGTTTTGGTTTTAGGCACTTTAATTTCTTTCGGGCTTCCATAGCAAATTACCATTAAGTGAGTGGCTTAGTATAACAGAAATTTATTTGCTCACAGTTCTGGATGCCAACATTGAAAATCCAAGTATCTGGCTGAGTTAATTCTGGAAGTTCTGAGGGAGAATCTATTCTATTCATTTCTCCAGTCTTCTAGTGTTTGGCAGGAGTGCTTGCCTTGTAGATGTTTCACTCCAATCTCTGTCTTTGTTTTTACAGAGGGTTAGGGCCAGCCTACTCTAATCTAGCCTTCACTTTAAATTAACTAATTATATCTGTAAAGACCTTATTTCAAATAAAGTCACATTCTGAGGTTCTAGGTAAATATGAATTTTGGGAGAACACCATTGTAATCCAGTATTCCCTGTTTGTTTTAATTTTTTTTCAAAACAGTTGTTATATTATTTAAGTAAGTTTTCTGTATTTTAATTTTTCTATTTTATACATGGCATGAGCAGAGCAACATCTTAGCAGTTTGGTATTTCATCAAGTGGTTGATTCACTATTTGCTTAACACTTTTTATAATGATAATGTTGGACATTTAGGGTATTACTAATTGTTGGCTAATTGTGAATAACTATGATAAATTTCTAGAAGTGAAGTTAACTAGGACAGACTGCCAGTTTCAACAGATATGTAATCTGATATCTATTTTCTTCATCCTTATGTTCTTAGTGACTTAATGGAGGTTGATAATATTCCTGCTTCTCATATTTTGTGGTCTCTTAGAATGAAACATTATTCACATAGTTTTTACAGTGTTACTTTAGATTAGCTCTGTATAGTGTCTGACCTAGATCCCTTGCATAAATGTCAGCCCAGATTTTCACATGTCACCATATTTTATTTCTAACAAATAATCTGAATTATGAGAAATTTATATTATTACTTTATTTTAAACACTGCAAGTGGAAATTCTTGAATTACTTAAATGAATATGAATTAAGTATCTTTTTTTTAAAAAATTTTAGTACAGATGTGTTTCAAAGATTGGGCTCAAATTCAACTCTGACTACTTCAAAAATAGCATCTTTTGAGGAAGCATTTATATATCTTCAAAAGTTAATGGCAGCAGTGAAGGATATTCTTGAAGGAATACAGAGGTAAACTATATTAATTTTATGTTTCATTTATGTATTATGTTTCTCTTTTCTGGGTTATCAGACTTCTTGAGTTGCTTGTATTCTTCTTCTAGCATATTTTATAAACTGATGGCTTTTAGATTCAACTTCTTCCTCCACTACAGCAAATCCCTGTTTCTAGTTTGGACCTCAGAATGTTTGCACCTTTTTCCTTCCTAGGAAAACATGTGTAAGATTGTTAGCTTCATGATGAATTTTATATTCTTTATTATATAACTATTTCCTAGAATAGTACCAGATACCTAGTGGACAATCAATATATTAAGGTAATTGTCATTGCACTTTTTTTGTTCCACAGATATTCTATTAATTTGATTTAAAGGAGTGCTAATCTAAGTAGAAAAATGTCAACTTTTTGGCAGCTTCATTGCACTTTTAAAACAAATATGTTAGTATTTTTTAATGTGGTTAATTCTTCCAATACATTTTCTCAGTATGACAAACTGAAATAGTGTGAGAAGCAACTAGTTTTCTGATGGCTGAAACTAGAAACAGTACCAAACTCTATTTTACCACATTTTTTCCTATATATACATACTTATCAGGATGTTTAATTTACAAATTAGGCACACCAAAATATTAACGATGCTAACTAGTAATAAAATAATTGTCAGAATATATTGATATAAAGGGTTATGTGTAGTCTCTCTTTCACTCTGAAAATACATTATGTATTATTGTGTGTTTTCATATTTTTTTTAATTTTTAAAAGTTTTTTAGTTGTAGTTGGACACAATACCTTTTTTAAAATTTATTTAGTTTTATATACTGCTGAGGATCAAACCCAGTATCTCACACATGCTAGGCAAGCACTTTACCACTGAATTACAGATCCAGCCCTCATACTGTGTTTTTGGACCACAGTTGACCTTGAATAACAAACTGTGGAAAGTGAAACCATGGACAAAGGGGTACTGCTGTTGACAACAGTCAAGAGCTGTTAGTATTTCAATAGGGATATACGCTGTAGCGGAGAGACAAGGTTTGGCAAAAGATGAAACTGAATCAGAGTTTGAGGAGAATGTCTCACAGACCAAGGAGAGCAGTTCTACTTTTTTTAAAATTTTTTTATTTTTTAGTTGTAGATGGACACAATACCTTTATTTATTTATTTTTATGTGATGTGGAGGGTTGAACCCAGTGCCTCATGAATGCTAGGCAAACACTCTACCACTGAGCCACAGCCCCGTCTTAGAGCAGTTCCTCTTTATCCTCTAGGCTAGTAATTCTCATACATTGAGAGTGCTAAATTATGCCAGGACAGAAGTGTTTCTGGTCCAAAAAGCTTTAGAAATATTGCATACTATACTACCCTCTTTGAAAATCACTATACATGCATGTTAATAGCTTTCAAAGTTATGTGGGTAGATCCTTTCAATTTTATTGCTTGGTTAATTGCAGTACTGGGGATTGAACCCAGGACCTTGCACATACTAGGCAAGCTCTCTACCTTCCCCCGTTTCAATTTTAGAATTTTTAAAACACATTGATCCTTGGGTCCCTCGTCCTGGAGATTCTGATGTAATTGATCTGAGATGTGCTGGTTAACAAGATTTTGAAAATTTCTTCAGGGGATTCTAATGTATTAGCAAGGTTGAGAACCACTATCCAATATGTTATCCACTGTTTCTCAAAGTGTGGTCTCTCCTATACTTTCATTAAAAGAACCGATTCTCAAGCTCTCCCAGATGTACTGAATCAAAAACTCTAGGCATGGGAACTAGCTTCTGTGTCCTCCAGGTGATTCTGTACACACTAAAGCATTACTAGTCTAGGTGGTTTTCCGACTTGTGGCAGATTATGATTAGCTGGGAGGTTTTTTTTTTGTTTTGTTTTTTATAATAGTGGTTGGGCCCTCCTTTACATGTATTAAATCTGAAACTCAAGAGTGGACTAGGCATATGCATTTCTTCCCCCCACCCCAATTTTTTAGTTGTAGGTGGACACAGTACTTTTATTTTATTTATTTATTTTTGTGTGGTGCTAAGAATTGAACTCACACATGATGGGCAAGGGCTCTACTACTGAGCTACAACCCCAGCCCCTAGGCATAGGCATTTCTACCAACTCTCCAAGTGATGCTGTGGAGACAGGGTTGAGAAGGTATAGCATGTACTTACATAAACTGTTATCAAAAAGAAAGAATTACATGAATTATAAGGCTGATACAATGATGTTATCCCAGGGATAAGTAACATTGGTGGTTTGGCTATTTTTTAACATGTGAACTGGCATTAAAGCTGTTTTGAGCCTCAGGTTTCATCTATAAAATAGGCATAATAACATCTTCCTAGAGCATTTTAGGATTATTGTGCTTTGAAATTACATTGTTGGAATTAATAACCAAACAAGTAATTCTCATATTGTTTGTACAGGAACCTGT
This sequence comes from Marmota monax, assembly GCF_021218885.2. Classification (NCBI taxonomy): domain Eukaryota; kingdom Metazoa; phylum Chordata; class Mammalia; order Rodentia; family Sciuridae; genus Marmota; species Marmota monax. The sequence continues at coordinate 1,507,655 of NW_026693876.1, read as the reverse complement.
CAAAAATGCAAAGTTCTAGGTTTTACCCTAGACTTATTGAAATAAAAATACCTGCAAATATTTTGTACATCAGGGAAGTTGTATTTTTTTAAATATTTTTTTAGTTGTAGATGGACACAGTATATTTTAATGTGGTGCTGAGGATTATTAAACCCAGTGTTTCACGCATGCTAAGCAAGAACTCTACCACTGAGCCACAACCCCAGCCCAGGGAAGTTGTATTTTTAACAAGGCTTCCCTGGGGTGAGCAGGGGGGCATGAGATTTGTATGCAGGTGGTGAAGGACCACATTTATAGAAGCTGTTGCGTCATAACCTGTTTTCTCCAGAGTTACCAGCAGGGAGTGTTGTGAATGAGAAAGTTTGCTCATCTTACTGATTCAAAAGGAAAGTACTAAAATTAGTTATTTTTTTTAACTCTTCAGACAGTAGGCATGTAAATAAAAAAATAATAGAAGTTAATAATTATTTACCAAGTGTGTAGGTAGTGCTTAAAATCTTTCAGGAAACAGAATCATTAAATCAAAATAAACACAGTTCAAAAAATTTATTTTGGCTAAATATGGATGTATTTAAAATTTGAGATTGAAAAGTACATTTAACTTTGTAATAACTGAAAATTCATTAGCATTTTTGTGCTTATTAAAATGGCATAGTTTTGTTTGATTTTGGGATACATGCTCAGTGAATATATGTCAGTTGTATTTCCTTTGATCTTAAAAATAGTAGATCGTATGTAGTATTATATTGGGACTTAGTGAGAAAGCAAATTGTTAAGCAGGTCTTTCAGTTAAAAAAGTGAGTGAAAATATATTTGGTAAACTGAGAGCTTAGGATTTGTTTTAGTCAGTTTTTTTTTTTTTTTTTGGTGGGGGGCACTGTGACCAAAAGACCTGACTAGAACACTTTCAGAGGAGGAAAAGTTTGTTTGGCACTACAGTTTCAGAGGTCTCAGTCAACCCATTGTTTTGGGCCCAAGATGAGTCAGAACATCATGGCGAAAGGGTGTGGAGGAGGAAAGCAGCTCAGGACATGGCAACCAGGAAACAAGAGAAAGCTCTGCTCACCAGGGACAAAATATAAACTCAAGAGGCACACCCCCAGTGACCTACCATTTCCAAACACAACCTACCTACCTTCAGTTACCACCCAGTTAATCCCTATCAGGGGATTAATTCACTGTTTGGGTTATAACGCTCATCATCCTTGCGTTGTCTCATTCTTGAGATTTAGTGAACACCTCATATCCATATCCTGGCAGGGTTCCAGTTCAGATTTATCCCTTTGTATCTGATTTTGGGCATGTAGTTCTTCCCTTTTTATATGAGAATCCTGATGCCTTCTGTAGGGGAATGTATGAGGTGATGTATGTGAAAATACTTTTAAATTATATTTATAGCTATTAGTTTTATTTTTTCCTCTTAGAGCTTGTATGTTTAATTTGAAATGTTTAAATTATATTTCAGTTTAAATTAAATTATAAACATGATTGTGGTAAGATTGAAAAGCTGGGGATACAGCTCAGTTGGTAGAGTGCTTGCCTCACATGCACAAGGCCCTGGGTTCAATAACCAACACCACCAAAAAAAAAAAAAAGATTGAAAATACTGGTGGATCAGAGTTGTCTATAGAGTTACTTATACAGTTGGGAACAGAACGTCTAATTTTATAAAGCTTAAAAAAGGGTGGGGATATTGTTGATTCCTATGCTTCCTAAAATTTTTTGGGTAGGAGAGGAAACTTAATTAGTTTAATTACAGTTGATTTAGAAATTACTTCCATTTCTTCTTTTCCTTTTACAGAGGATTAATGTGCGTACTTTTGTTAATGGTTTTCTAATCTAAACACCAAAGAATATTGGGGGCAATGTAGACAGGTTTGTTTTTTTTTTTCCTCTACGTAAATGAAAGTGTTTTAAGATTTATTTTTTTAGATTTGTGCTGTCTACTACCAATTTATATTTTAGTAAACTTATGTCTGGATTGATCAAGTAACTCTTAAAACCATAGAAGCCTTTTGCTTATTATATAAAGTTTCATTTAGAATGAAACAAAAAATTGGAGAATTGAATCACAGATTCTAAAAATAAGGAAGGTCTGTTATTTGTGCCTTTATCCAAAACATTTAATGCCTGCATGTGTTTTGTGATTAAACTAGACAGCTTCATAAAATTAACAGAAGAGGTCTTTTAATCCATCTCTGAGGGGCATTATAAATATGTGCAGCTTTGCCTTGAAAGCTATTGCTCAAAGCAACAACGTAAGTATTTTAGGTATATTTTTTGTCCATGAAGTAAATGATGAGCTTCCTAGTTTAGAGGCTAAGGGAAGAAGGAAGTGTAAGGGTGGGAAATTGCAACCTGCCTAGGTTTCTGTAATGTGTTTGTTTTACCTTTATAAGGTTGAAATTATTTAAAAAATCAGCAGTTTGAATAAAAAATAAATAAATATACAATATGCCTAAGTTTGTTTGACAAAAATGCAGCTTTAAAAATTAAACCAATGTCAGGAACTCTTAGATTTCTAACTCAGGTAGCTTTAGATGAAGTGTTTGAAATAATCTTTTCTTAGTTTCACATTTTGTATCATGCAGGCTAGTGAAGAGGGAGAGGGAATTACTATTACTTAAAAATAATATGGCACTTTTTAAAAAAAAATTTTAAATTTATATATGACAGCGGAATGCATTATGATTCTTATTACACATATAGAGCACAAATTTTCATATATCTGGTTGTATACAGAATATATTCACACCAATTTGTGTCTTCATACATGTACTTTGGATAATAATGTCCATCAATCACATTTCACCATCATTTCTAACCCTATGCCCGCTCCCTTCCCCTCCTACCTCTCTGCCCTATCTAGAGTTCATCTATTCCTCCTATGCTCCCTCTCCCTACCCCAGTCTTCTCTAATTCCATCCATTTACCTGCAAATGTCATGATTTTATTCTTTTATTGCTGAGTAATATTCCATTGTGCATATACGCCACATTTTTTTAATCCATTCATCAATTGAAGGACATCAGGTTGGTTCCACGGTTTAGCTATTGTGAATTGTGATTTCATCTCACTCCAGTCAGAATGGCGGCTGTTATGAATACTAACAACAATAAGTGTTGGCAAGGATGTGGAGAAAAAGGTACAGTCATACACTGCTGGTAGGACTGCAAATTGTTGCAGCCAATATGGAAAGCAGTATGGAGATTTCTTGGAAAATTGGGAATGGAACCACCATTTGACTCAGCTATCCCTCTCCTCTGTCTATACCCATAGGACTTAAAAACAGCATACTACAGGAACACAGCCACATCAATGTTTATAACTTGGCACTTTTTAAAAATTCAATTTGATACATTTTGAGGGGATAATTTTATATGAAGGCATCTCAAGTTTAGGTAACTTTTTTCTTTTCATTTTATTTGATTGTATTTAAATGTAGCAGTAAGTGGAGTACTGACTGGTACATTTGGAGAATTGACTGTTATATACATGATCATGTGTTGCATGGGCCTGATCATAGTTCTGGAAAACGAAACCTCTGCTTAGTTTTAAGAAAGGAAAAGGATTGATTTTTATCTTCAACTTTGTAATAACTGCTGTCACATTCCTGTGGCTTTGGTTTGAAATATTTTTTTCAAAAAAATATTTATTTTTTAGGTGTAGATGGACACAACACAATGCCTTTATTTTTATGTGTTGCTGAGGATCGAACCCAGGTCCTGCCTGTGCTAGGCGAGCGCTCTACCGCTGAGCCACAATCCCAGCCCTGGTTTGAAATATTTTATAGAGCTGTTTTCCTGAAACAATTGTAGTCATGAAGTTTTTTTGGTTCGTGTATATGTATTATAGTTTACATGTACTTTCTATTTTCTTTTTAAGTCTCTATAATACATTTTCTATTACTCTTTTGCTCACCTCCCCTTTGTGTGTGTCTGTGTGTGTGTGTACGTGCGCACATGTGCATGCGTATGTGGGTTGCTTATGATTAAACCCAGAACCTTGCACGTGTTGCCCAATTTTAACTTAAGAACAGGCCATGGTACCTGATTGCTGGTAAAAGGAGCCCTATAATCACCACATCTTTTCAGTACAACTAATGATTTGGCTGCTTCAAAGATGTTGGAGTTTGCATTTGAAAGAATATTTTATTAAATTAGACTCTTTGACTTTTAACCATATGTTTTGAGGTTTTAGAAAAGGTCAGCCTTCATTTGACAAAGATAGCATTACTTCTTTAGTTTAGGCTAGTTCTTCAAACAAAGATTTTATTAATGACATGATAATGGATAGACAATAAAGACCTTAAAACTTTGACTATTGAAGTTTAGAAGTGACTCTTCAGTATCTGAACTTAACTGCAGTATGTAGGGGATTCAGCCACTGATAAAAATTCTTTTATCAGTGTAGGAGTTTTTGCATTTCAGGTAGGACATATTTTCTTTAAGCCTTGGCCTTTCTACCCCCTTAATAACTAGACCCCACTTCTCCACACTTTAGCTGGGGTTCCCACAATTCCTCAGCTATTGCTGAACTTCTTCATCAGACTTTCCACATACATACCCCTTGCCCTTTCCATCATCAAGTATATCAGTTGCTTTGTAAGAGAAAATAAGACCTATTGTTTATAAATGAAAAGACCATTGCTTCACTTTCCATGCCACCATTTTGTATATAATTTTATTTTTATAATTTATTTCATAATCACCTAAGTTTTTGAGTGCCTCTGGAACAGAAACTATTTTTCTATTTCTAGAACCTTGCACAAGTAATAACACATAGTAGACAGTATATATTTATGGAATGAATGTTCTGCAGTCTCTGTGATGTAGGGCTAATTCTTTTAGGACTGAAAGGTGCTGATGGTACTACATTATAACATTAGATAATTAGTGTAGAGGTTTTAAAAGAGAGGTACTGCAGAGAGTTAATACAAGAATGGGTAAAGAGTAAGAAAGTCAGGAAGAAGAAAGAGGAATAAAGAGATTGAGGAAATGAAAAAGGCATTGATATCTAGAGGATGATGGAACCTTTAGTGATTTGCCAAATAGCTCTTGGTGTCACATTATTCAAGATTACTTATTCCTAATCTCTCTGTATCAAGTATCTAATAGTTACTAGGAGGAAATATGGGATTTACTGGAAGAGATTTAGACAAACGATTCTCTCTCTTTTTATTTTTTATTTATTTATATGCTGTGCTGAGACTCAAACCTAGTGCCTCATGCATGTCAGGCAAGTGTGCTACTGCTGAGCCACAGCCTCAGCCCAAATGGTTCTTTTTTAAGAGATTACATATACTTAATATGGTAATATAATATATGGACAGATACTTTATTAGTGAAAGTGTATCTATTACAGTTTGATAAACACAAATTTAACAACATTTATTAGAATAACTAGATATTTTACATATCTGAAGCTCTTATCTATGTTTCTTGGCATTTGTAACTTAAGAAAAAGAAATAAAGACCTTCCTAAATATCAGTGAAATATTGCCAGTTATTCCCGCCACCTCTAGAGTATTTAGGTGTTAGTGTTCACTTAGTAAAATACAGTTTTGGATGACAAAATTAAATGTCTCCATTTATGTACTCTTTGAAAATCACACCAGAATTAAGTAATATAATATAATGTGAAAATTACTTCTTGAAGGTGACAAATCTCTTATTTGTTTATGGAGTTGTTTTTTATTTACAATCAATATTCTTTTATTTAAATTTGCCTTTTGTTTTGTAGCTGGTTAATCATACCTAATGATTTATTATTTATTGATATTGAAAGTCTATGCCATTGAGTTTTATTTTAGGACATGCTAAAACCACTAAATATCACATTTGTTAATGATGCAGATGGAATAAATGACTAAATAAATCAGTGGTGTTTAAACACTAGTACAATGATTGAATGGGGATAGGTGGAAGATCAGATAGAGGTTCTGAATAAGGGTGATCATAGCAGTTCTAAATTAGATAGCCAGAGTACAGTAAGTATATGGTAGAAAGCCAGATGATCAATGCCATTTCTTCTTACAGAATAGTTAGAAGGTTTAAAGTTAGAGTGTGCCCTGTACTCTAGGATTAGCTTCATCTATTTCGAGAAATATTCTCTTGTGCCGCTAAAGAACTTAGCGCACTCATGGGCTAGCCAGCTGTACATACCAAGAAATGATGCAATCAGCCCTCAAGGGGTGTTTCTAATAATATGAAAAGGTTGAAGTCCAGCTCAGGACTGTGTATTCCCTGTAGAAGAGACTCTATGTAGAAATAAGTGTTGTATATCAGAAGTCCCTGAAATTATCTAACATTTGGCAAAATAACCCTTTTAGAATTATTATATACCTACCCTTAACAAGAATATAACTGGAACTATAAGTTTAAATTTTCTAAGTACTCTTTAAACTAGGTTATTATTGTTTTTAATTTATGCAATTTCTGACTTTTGACATCATATAGCTATATTTTCCTCCACTTAATAGTTGAGCTAAGACAAATAAATAAAAATAAATAATGAAAATTATATTTTTATTAACAGCAGTGATTTATACAGATTTTATTTAAACCTTTTTGATAATATCAGTTAAAATGTAAGCACTTCTGTACACTATTGGGATGCAAGGTTGTATAAGGAGTATATTAAACAGCTTTCTCCAGAGGCATTTGCTTTATTTATCATCGTGCCTGCATGCTAGAGAAAGTGAAACACAAACTTCCTAGGGGATTCATAGATAACTAGCTCTTAGTTAATGCTCATCCCTAAGATGTAAAATGCCATTATAATTGGAGAAATTATCCAAAGGAAATTTACAATGATTAATATCACATCCTTTAATTTCTGTATTTTAATTATGTTCATATTTGGGGGGATAATTTTTGGAAAATCTTCTAAGATATGTTTCTTTACCTTCTGATGTGTCTGATAAAAGCACAAACATAAAACAGGGGTGTCAGCTTTGACATTTCTTGTTGATTGTATGTGGTTGCATTATTATTATCACTGTCTTTAGGTTCCTTGCTGGAATCTTTTTTTTTTCAATACATAATCTTTATTGGCTACAAAATATTGTAAAATTTGAATATATCATCATTTAGGTACTGAATTTCAAATAATTTTTTAATGAACAATTTTACAATTATCTGCAATTTCAAACAATGCCAACATTTAAAAAAAATTTTTTTGTAGTTTTAGTTATCGATGGACCTTTATTTATTTATATGTGGTGCTGAGATTTGAACTCAGGGTTCACACACATATGCCAGGCAAGTGCTCTACCACTGAGCCACAACCCCAACCCTAAATACCAACATTTGTACACAAAACTTGCCTATGTGGTGGTTAAGTTGAAGACTCAGTGAATTTGAAATGAAGATTTTCCTTTTTTGTTTCCAATAATATCAATAATTAATTTAAATATAAATGAACTAAATATTGTAATTAAATGGTATAAATGTTCAACATGTGTAAAAACCTTATGGAATCTTTGAAATTAGTACCTGTTGCATGAAGATTAATTGGATGAATAATCTAATCTAAAAGCCAATCAACCAGACATAACATAAACTGTAGTTCCTTGAAGTACATTGAAAGCCAATAAATTATGCCACAGCTCTTCACCCATCCTCAATGATGAACTACCACTCTATCCTCTGGATTCTTCTTCATATGTGACCTGAGGCTGTCTGACATATTGACCAAAGTAAAGGCAGGAGTTGAGAAGGGATGCTGATAGGAGGAAGACTGAACTGTAGGAAGATAGAATTGGAATATTAGAGGTTGATAGTGGGGTGTGTAACTGCACAAGTGGGCTGATAATCTCAGTAGGCTTCCTCTACACTTATTTCTTCTACCTGTTCATATTTTGCATTGAAAGTTTCATTTTTTACGTTGAGACGTGTCTTGGTGAGATTTATATTTATTCATTATGAAGATGAGGCTACCCAATTATAAGGGAAATCTTCCTATATTAGAACTTGGCATGTGGAAACTTTCAGTTGAGGTGTGGGTGTTCAAGATGGTGTGGAGGAAAGAGTAAAGAATGCTGACTATATTGGGCCTAGACCTCCACCCTGCTTCAATTAATCTGCTTCTGCTGTTTTAGAAATATATGAAAATTCTAAATCCGCTTTCATTTGGATTTAAACAGGTTCTACTACAAACTAACAACAGAATATTTCAGTCATAAAACTAAATTTTATATAACTTGCTTCCAGAAGTTTTGTTTTCCCCTAAAAAATTGACTAGTTGTTTATTTGCTAGTATAATATGAGTTGGTATTGGTACTTTGTTTTAGACCTCCTCTTTCTTTGCCTGTCGGTAGTTATTTCAGGCTCTTTTGCATCAATTTAAGAGAAGTACTGTATTTTGAAATTTTCAGTATGTACCTGGTTAGTATTCCATCTGCACCATAGGAGCATATTCTATGGGTACTGTAGTTACTTTTAAAAAGTCAAAAGTTCCTTCAGATTGCTTGGATATAATCATAAGCAATTAAGAGAAGTAGCTATGACCCTATAAAATATTTCACATGTAAAAGCAGAGGGGCTTATTTGTATTCTATTAAGGATTGGGCTGTTGTCATTATTCCCTCTTTTTTTTTTTTTTTTAACATATTTAAGCTTAAGGCCAAATGTGTAAGTAACCATGTCCTCAAACAAAACAAAAGAAAGAAAACTCTAACTTATTCTCAGTAACATTATAAAGGAGTTAAAATTTTCATAAATACATCATTTTTTAGAGAAGTATTAGAGATATGATTTTATTTTAACTGGGTCTGCATATTTTTAATATGCATTTTCAACTTTATGTTGAAAGTTACTTTAAATAGAATTCCGTATTCAGAAATTTAATTATAAGTTCAAGTTAGACACTTCTTTGGGCAAGGAACTTTGTTTATATACCTATTCCATATTAATTTCTGTATTCCTTTTCAGTTGTGTCTTTTGTAGGTTCAAGGGTGACTGGTTTCTGTCACTGTCATAGTTGTCTGCCACCAGTGAAGGTACTGATCTCACTTGTCCCTTCTTACATAACTAGGCACAGTAGAACTTTTTTAGAAGGAACCTTCACTAAAAAGCTAATGAATAGGGCTGGGGATGTGGCTCAAGCGGTAGCGCGCTCACCTGGCATGCGTGCGGCCCGGGTTCGATCCTCAGCACCACATACAAACAAAGGTGTTGTGTCCGCCGAAAAACTAAAACTAAAAAAAAATAAATAAATTCTCTCTCTCTCTCTCTCTCCTCTCTCTTTTAAAAAAAAAAAGCTAATGAATATATGACTAAGCAAAAGTCAAACAAAAAACTAAATAGATAAAAGCAGTTCAGCAGTTCTTTGTGCTGAATTAATCAAAAGATTAGCTACAAAGTTGCATGCTTCATGTTTTATCTAGCTGATGGTCAATTTCCCTTGCTTCTATCCTTAAGTTCTGGTTATCTATTGCTATGTAACAGATCATCCCAAAACTTACTGGCTTAGAACAATAGCATTCAACTCTTTTTTATTTTCTTCAGTGTTTCTGGGGTTTAGTATCCTCATCTTAGCAGTTCTTAGTTGAGTGCTCCTGAGTTTTGCAGTCCGGTAGTGCCTGGAGATATTTTTAAGGCTAGCTGCAGTTGGCTATCATGTAGAACACCAACATGTGGCTTCCATGCATCATGTACTTCCTCATAGGCAAAATGCTGATTTAAAAAGAGAATCCCAAAATATCAGGAATTGTTTTGCCCTTTAAGACGTTTTCTTAGAAATCATATAGCTTCATTTCCCCTGTAGTCAGAGATCTGCCTAGATTTGGGATCTGCCTGTGGGTAGGAGGAGGAATGTCAGCGTTAAACTGTAAGAACATGGGGGATGAGAGATCTTGTTGTATGACATCCTGGAAGATGTATTCTGTTGCCATTTGCTCATAACAGTTTACATCTCCCACTTGGAAAAGATAATCATCCCCCTCTTCCTTAAACCTCCAAGTCTTATTCCATTATGGCATTAGCTTTAAGTCCAGGATCTCATAATTCAAATCAGGTCCAAGTATAGTTGAGGTGAGGCTCCTTAGGTGTGTTGCTTAGGCATGCTCCTTGAGATCTGAACTTCCATGAACTAGTCAGTGCCACCCACTCCCCAGTGTAGACTTCAAGCACAAGCATAGGATAGCTACTGTAAGCATTCATATTTACAAAGCGGGGGACAGGAGGTGCACAGGATCACTAGCAGTTCGAAAATCCAGCCTTGTACCTGTTACTAACTTGATTGGGGCTCTTACTTACATAAGAAAACTAAGTTGGAATAGAGGAGCCTTCTCAACCTGCTTCCTACCAAAAAAGGCGGGGAGTCTGAAGACCTCTTTTCATTCTGTATTCTCTCTCTCTCCATTTCTTTTTTAGTCCAAGTGGTAGTAATTCTACAGTTCCAGTACAATTTATATCAGATCTTTAAGTTTCCTCACAAACTTTTTTTTTTTTGGTACCAGGGATTGAACTTAGGGACACTTAACCATTGAGCCACATCCCAAGCTCTTTTTTGTATTTTATTTAGAGAGAGAGTCTCACCGAGATGCTTAGAGACTCAGTAAGTCACTGTACCTGGCTTTGAACTCGCAATCCTCTTTCCTCAGCCACCCAAGCTGCTGGGATTATAGGCATGTGCCACTGTGCCTGGTACTTGCGAACATTTGATCTCTGCTCTTAAATTATTAATTCCATGAGGGCAAAATCAATATCATATATCCTTGGTATCCCCAGCATTTTGCTTTAAATTTCATACTACTAAGTAATAGTAATAATTTAATATTAGGTAGCATTTATTATTAAGTGCTTAGTATATGTTAGACACTTACCAAGCTCTTTACCTACATCTTTATGATTTATAGGATTACTCCCTCAAAAGTAACTGTTATAATCAGTTTTTCATATATGAAAGATCAGAGAAATGTCATTGCCCAAGTTGGTTTTGGCAAAATGATTATTGAAACTCTGGTCTAATTGTAGAGAACCCATCTTTAAATACACTAATCTTTCTAACTTAAAAATGACTTCAAATTTAGTTGTATTTAGCAGTGGTGCATGTTGTAATCCCAGCTACTTGGGGAAATTGAGGCAAGAGTATCACAAATTCGAGGTCAGCCTAGGCAATTTAGTGAGATATCCTGTTTAAAGAGCAAGAGAAAGAAAGGAAAACAATGGTTATTTGCTTCAGAGGATAGGTGTCCATGCTTTCTTAGGTGAGACCAGAAGAATGCTAAAGAAACGGAAAATAATCATTAATCCCAAGGACAAGAAATTTGAGGTAAAAACACAAGGAAGAAATCTAGAAGACCCTAGAAAGAAGTTGGGGAGCATAGCATAAGGTAGCTACAGAATGAGAAGAGCTGAGAAGTTTCTCTCAGAACAGTGCTAGAATGCTGGTGTGTCTCTCTTTTATTTGCTAATGGCTATTCGATGTAGGTAGATTAGCCCAGTTTAATATGACCAGCCTGTGAAAGGAGAATAAAGGTGAATGGAAGGAAAAGTTCAGGAGACTGCCATCACAAATGTCAAGAAGGATCGGGTTCCAAAACCAAATAATTTTTAACAGTGTCATGCTACTGGGAAGGTGTGAAGCCTGGTGGGAGGTCTTCTGGACATTGGGTGCATGACCTTGAAAAGGATAGTAAGATCTCAGCCCCTTCCTCTTTCTTTCTTACATGTTTTGGCCATGTTAGCAGGTTTGCTCTGGCATGTACTCTGCACCATGATGTGTTCCCTTGCCACAGAGCTCAAACTGTGACAAAAATAAACCTTTCCTCTCTGTAAATTGTTCATTTCATGTATTTTGTAACAGTAAGGGAAAGATTGCTGCCATTCATATATAAAAGTTCACTGCTAGAGATGCCTTCCAAAGAGAATAAGCAGCTCGGTTCTTAGTGAACAAGCTACAGTGAAAATTTAGGGTGTTTTTAAGATAAAAGAATAGCAATGGCTAGCATTTTATTGATCCATAAATTGTTCCAAATATGTTATATATATTAACTTTGTTTAATCCTCTTAACAACCCTGTGAGATGAGTATTACTATTATTGTCCCTGTTTCAAAATTGAGAAATGAAGGCACAAAAGAAAGAAGTAAAGCAACTTCACCTGATATCACTCAGCTGGAAAGCAGCAGAACTCTGATTTGAACTCTGGCAGACTGACTTCAAAGAGACTATAATCATAACTTCAGTGTTATTATGATTAAATGTTTATATTAACATTTAATATAGAGGTGCTGCTGGCAGCAGAGTACACACCTATAATCCCAGTGACTAGGGAAGCTGAGGCAGGAGGATCACAAGTCTGAGGTCAGTCTCAGCAATTTAGCAAGACCCTCAGGAATGCAGTGAGACCCAGTCTCAAAATAGAAAAAAAAAAAAAAAGACTAGGGATGTAGTGGTAAGGGTAAAGTATCCTGGGTTCAATCCCCAGGACCAAAAAAAAAGAGAGAGAGAGAATATATAGGAGAGGAAAGGCCTATTTTAAAGGACAGAGTTAGTAAAGAGTATAGATATGTAGTGCTTTAATTATTTAACATAGCTGCATTATTTATCAATATAGTCCCCTTTTTTGGGGGTGGGGTACTGGGGATTGAACCCAGAGATAGACTCTACCACTGAGCCACATCCACATTCACATCACTTTTTATTTTTATCATTTTCATTTGTAGCTTTTTTATCCAAAATTTTAAGATGATGGATCTCTCCCATCATTTGCATACCTGATTTCAACAAATTCACTACAGAAAACTTGGGATTTTAATTGTACTTGTAATAACCAAAAAGGAAAAAGGTACTCTACATGTATTTCCCCTCAGTGAGTATTTCTTCATTGTTGATTTGATAAATTTTCATCCAGTTTTCCAGTACAACTTTTTATCCAGTTTCCCCAGTATAACTCAAATTCATCACTAGCAAAATCCATTTCATAAGTATTGTCCAGGTATGTCACTATATGAAAATAAAAACAGTTTAGAGGGTCAGAATCATCTGAAGTTGAATCCTAGTTCCATCCATTTACCAGCTCTGTCTCCTAGATAGGTGGATTAACCTTTTTGTGTTTGTTTTCTATGTAAAATGAAGTTTGTAACAATTGCTTTATTAAATTGCAGAGATTAAAGAAGATAGCATTTGTCCCTTGACTCAGTTCTTACTATAGAAAATATAAAAATTCAATTTCTAATATAATGCTATAAACAAACATTTCACTTCATGCAATTACATTTTAAAGTTATCTTTAATTTTTTTCACTCTCAAAAACTATTTTAAATATTATAGTAATGTAAAACTTTGTCTTGCCAGAAGGGACTACAATTTATTCAGCTTTGTGGGATGTAAGTCATAATTTATAAATACCCAAGAACATGTGCTCTCTGCCTTTGAATTTCTAGAATTAAATATTAAACTTGAATATTCTAGACTTCTTTTTCTACTCCTGAGTCTGCTGTTTTATTTTTTCTAAATTGGCAAAAAAGGTTTATTTGAATTTTTAAAATTCTAATTAAAATTTTAGTGTATCTCAATACATTAGTTTTAAATTTTATCAGGTTATGCTTATAAATTTAACATGAAACTTTAAGTGGCATAACCTTTAAAAAAGTTTGTTTTTTTTTTTTTGGGGCGGGGGGAGGTGTGGTACTGGGAATTGAACCCAGGATCTTGTGCATGCAAGACAAGCACTCTGCCAACTGAGATATAATCTCCAGCCCAAGGATTTTTTTTTTAAAGATAACATTGATATTTATTGTGATATGGAAATGAAAACTTTTAAATGCAGATTTAAACATTGCTTACTTGATGCTAATTGCTCATGGTAAATACAACACTCTTGAATGCCCAAGTGACATGAGAGTCAATACTTCTAATGAGTGTTAGTTCTGTTTCCAATTTGCCTCATGGATTTGAGAAAGATACGTTGACTACATAGATTATTGTTTGAACCCATAGAATTGCCAGAAGCATTGATAAGAGGAAAATTAAAGAGGGGGTTTTGCTTACATATAAAATTAATATTTTAACTATCTCCAAGGGGCTTCATGTTTGATTTTGTAAAATTGCTTGAAGGCAAGCAGATGGTGGCCGTTAGCTCTTTGTTAGTGGGAAAAGTGGGAGCTCCAGAGACAAACCACTCACTGTGTAATCTTGGCAAGAACTCTGACCCTTGGTTTCCACATTTGAAAACTAGCTAACAAAACTGCTAGTATTTATTGAACATGTATGCTGTGCAGGTATTAAACACTCTAGATACCTTATTGAGTTTTCACAGTAGCCTTCTGAAGTAAATTCTATACTGTATCCCCATTTCACAGTTGGGGAGCCGGGGTGCAGAAAAGTAGGTAACTTGATCCAGGTCACATAGTTAAATCCAGGGTTGGTGATGATACCTGTGAAGATCAAACTTGGAGTGTTCAGTAAATCTTTATGTTATTATTGATGCTGTTATAAAGGGAACCTAAGTGCATTCAGGTCAATCTCAATTTATAAATCATCTATGAGCTGCAAATCAAACCCTAAGTCAGACGTCTGGAATTCCCACTAACTTATTGTAGAGAAAATTTAAGATTATAAAGAACTTGAAGATGGGAAACATGTCTTGTAGTTTTCTTTTATGTTCCATAGCACTCACTGTAATATGTATTTGTGTAAAAAGTGTCAATTTAACATACTTATTATTCTGAATTTATTTTGAAAAGATAAGTGTGGATTATTCATAAATAAAAATCACCATTTTCAGAAATGTATATCATTTCCCCCACAGGATGATTCTTTCGTTCTCCCTTTTATTTATTTATTTTTTTAAAATTTTTTTTATTGTTGGCTGTTCAAAACATTACATAGTTCTTGATATATCATATTTCACACTTTGATTCAAGTGGGTTATGAGCTCCCATTTTTACCCCGTATACAGATTGCAGAATCACATCAGTTACACATCCATTGATTTACATATTGCCATACTAGTGTCTGTTGTGTTCTGCTGCCTTTCCTATCCTCTGCTATCCCCCCTCCCCTCCCCTCCCCTCTTCTCTCTCTGCCCCCTCTACTGACATTCATTTGTCCCCCTTGTATTATTTTTCCCTTTCCCCTCACTTCCTCTTGTATGTACTTTTGTATAACTCTGAGGGTCTCCTTCCATTTCCATGCAATTTCCCTTCTCTCTCCCTTTCCCTCCCACCTCTCATCCCTGTTTAATGTTAATCTTCTTCTCATGCTCTTCGACCCTACTCTGCTCTTAGTTACTCTCCTTATATCAAAGAAGACATTTGGCATTTGTTTTTTAGGGATTGGCTAGCTTCACTTAGCATAATCTGCTCTAATGCCATCCATTTCCCTGTAAATTCTATGATTTTGTCATTTTTTAATGCAGAGTAATACTCCATTGTGTATAAATGCCACATTTTTTTTATCCATTCATCTATTGAAGGGCATCTAGGTTGGTTCCACAGTCTTGCTATTGTGAATTGTGCTGCTATGAACATCGATGTAGCAGTGTCCCTGTAGCATGCTCTTTTTAGGTCTTTAGGGAATAGACCTAGAAGGGGAATAGCTGGGTCAAATGGTGGCTCCATTCCCAGCTTTCCAAGAAATCTCCATACTGCTTTCCAAATTGGCTGCACCAATTTGCAGTCCCACCAGCAATGTACAAGTGTACCCTTTTCCCCACATCCTCGCCAGCACTTGTTGTTGTTTGACTTCATAATGGCTGCCAATCTAACTGGAGTGAGATGGTATCTTAGGGTGGTTTTGATTTGCATTTCTCTGACTGCTAGAGATGGTGAGCATTTTTTCATGTACTTGTTGATTGATTGTATGTCCTCCTCTGAGAAGTGTCTGTTCAGGTCCTTGGCCCATTTGTTGATTGGGTTGTTTGTTCTCTTATTGTCTAATTTTTTGAGTTCTTTGTATACTCTGGATATTAGGGCTCTGTCTGAAGTGTGAGGAGTAAAGATTTGTTCCCAGGATGTAGGCTCTCTATTTACCTCTCTTATTGTTTCTTTTGCTGAGAAAAAGCTTTTTAGTTTGAGTAAGTCCCATTTGTTGATTCTAGTTATTAACTTTTGTGCTATGGGTGTCCTATTGAGGAATTTGGAGCCCGACCCCACAGTATGTAGATCGTAGCCAACTTTTTCTTCTATCAGACGGCGTGTCTCTGATTTGATATCAAGCTCCTTGATCCATTTTGAATTAACTTTTGTGCATGGCGAGAGAAAGGGATTCAGTTTCATTTTGTTGCATATGGATTTCCAGTTTTCCCAGCACCATTTGTTGAAGATGCTATCCTTCCTCCATTGCATGCTTTTAGCCCCTTTATCAAATATAAGATAGTTGTAGTTTTGTGGATTGGTTTCTGTGTCCTCTATTCTGTACCATCGTTCTCCCTTTTAAAAGTTGACGTTGACAAGTAATTTCAGGGCTTTCATTCTGAGAGTCTTTTGTCTTCCTACTGGTATGAGGGGGAAACTGAGAAGACTTTAAAGGAGGCTGACCTCTCAAGAATTTTTGTGTGGGGAATTACTAAAGCATCGAATTCCATAAGCCATTTTTGCCATTTTATTTTTTATGTATCTTCAACAAGTTGTACTACAGAGTAAAAGTTTGTAATTTTTTATACTAGGACAAATCCAACTTCAGTCTCGAAGTAAGTGCATTTTAATAAAAGCTGTCTGTTCAACTTTGGGCTCAGACTACCTCAAACTGTTCTTTTAGAATAACAAATTTTATAACAAATTCTAGTTTGTGTATCTTAGTTTTTTAAAAAAATAACATGTATAGTTTTATTCTGATTACAAAAGTAACATCTTCATAGAATACAGTTCTGTGATATTTTGTGAAATAATCAAGTATTTACATTTGGAACAAGTGACTTCTTCCTTTGAAGCTTAAAATTCCTGTGTTTCTTATTTTGTTTACAACTAGCAATTAGAAAGTGGGGAGGGACTGCCAGATCATTTTTCTTGCTTCATTATGTCCCTGTACTTGGTGAGGATTGTTTTCTTTCTTATGCTCTTTAGAACAGTAATGCTGTGGTCTACTCTGAATCTTTGTTAACTATTATATCCAAGGACCTAGAGCAGTGCATGGCTCCTAGGAAGTCTCAAATATTTGTTGGGTGAGAGAATAAAGGATCACTTGTTCTGATATGGATGTCTTTAGTATGCATTTTAGTTTCTTTCTTACTCATCAAATACATTGTGAAAGTTGGGCATTATCCACTGGAGTTTGCCTCATTCTCTGGACTCTAATATAGTATGCTATTATTTCTGGTAACAAGTATGCTTTTGTGAGGGTAAGAGAGAAGGAACTTAGAAATGAAGAAATTGGTGCAGTCTGAAAAGGCAACTCTGTAGAGACAGAGAATGGATTAGTGGTTTCCTGGAGTTGGGGTTGGAAGTGAGAACAGAGAAAGACTGCAAGCCAGTAGGCAAGAGGGGTCTTTTTCTGTGTGAAGGAAATGTTTTAAATTAAATTGGGTGATCATTGTACAGATCTGTAAATTTTATTTAAAAAATCATTAAGTTGGAGCTGGGGCTGTAGCTCAGTGGCAGAACACTTGTCTCACATGTGAGACACTGGATTCAATCCTTAGCACCACATAAAAATAAACAAGTAAAATAAAGTCATTCTGTCCATCCACAACTACAAAAAAATTTTTAAAAATTATTAAGTTGGTAAAATGAGTGCATTTTATGGCATATAAATTATAGCTCAATAAAACTGCTAAAACCAAGGTGGAAGTTAAAAATATTTCAATTTTTTGCTCATTGGAATACAAGTTACTTTGAGTGTAACTTGTTGCTATAGACAAATGACTGCTTTACTTAGAACCAGTTTTCCTACAAAGTATTTCAGAGCAGAGGAATGTTAATTCTATTTTTTAGTAAAATATGTTCTTTTGTGATATTGGCTTAGAGCTTATAAATTTCTTTATAAAATATCTTCATTCTAAGTTGTCTTAACCTCGGTTAAGAACAAGTTTAGTTATTTCCAAAGCCATGAAAGAAATAGGTATAATTATTTTACGTTGCTGATATTTTATTTTTTCTGGGCTGCAGAGTTACAACATAGTGTATTTTCTACTTCCTTTCTAAGAGTTTGGTTAATTTATCTAGATAGCTTTGTTTTCATTTTTAAAATTCTAAACTGATATATAGAACATAAAAATTGTACATATTTAGGGGGTATAATGTGTTCAATATATGTTTACATTGTTTAATGTTTAAATAGAGTTAACTATATCCATGTCCTCAAAACATCATCTCTTTTTGGTGAAAACATTCAAAATCCTTTATTCTAGCATTTTGAAATGCACAGTTGATCTCATAGATATTGGAAATAGAATGATGGTTACTAGAAGGTAGAGAGTAGAGTGGAGAGGAAGAATGTTCCAGGAAGATAGATCAACAGGCACTGAGTTGTAGTTAGGAGTAACAAGTTCTGGTGTGCCTAACAGTAGGGTGACTGCGATAATGATGATATACTATGCTTATTTTTAAAAGCAAATTATTTATGGACTACCCCCTCCCATGTATTATCCTTGATCTTTCTTTTTTTTGGGGGGGTGGTATTGGTTGGTTTCTTGTTTAGAAGATCATTTGTATTTTAAAATTATTAGTTGTGAGAAAAACTTTTTCCATGAAACTGGTATTCTCATTCAGATTTTTTGTATATTCCTAAGGATACTCTGCATATGCCTCTTCCAAGGAAGCAAAGCATCTTAAAAATTTTAACTATGTCCTAAAAAAATTATTTATAAAAGTTTTTCATAGAAATAAAAAAACTAAATAGTCTAAAGATATAATTAAGATTATTGAGAACAGTTGGCTCTCGAGTCTGACAGTATCAAGCATTGGCAAGGACATTTTGTTCTCAGCTTAAAAGATATGGAGTGATTATGCACTTCACATTTCCATTTCCTTTCTGAGAAATTGTATAATTGTAATCCAAAATGTGAACTATAATTTTGCATATGTGAATATGTATGGTTGTGAATCAATTGCTTAGAAGTGTTATTTTTTTTTAATGTTTTTTGGTACCAGGGATTGAACTCTCAGGCACTCAACCACTGAGCCACAGCCCCAGCTCCTTTGTGTATTTTATTTGGAGACAGGATCTGAGTTGCTCAGTGCCTCACTTTTGCTGAGGGTGGCTTTGAACTCATGATCTTCCTGCCTCAACCTCCCAGCTGCTGGGATTACAGGCATGCATCACTGTGCCCAGCAGAAGTATTACTTTAAACAAGGCAAAATATATTAGTAAATTAATCTTTGTTGGATTAAATTTGTGTTTTTATACATTTTTAATTGATTATAAAACAAAAAATTGTGATTCTCTGAATAAACATTAAATAGTAAGTTATCTTTCCTTGTATAGGTGTGTTTTGGGGAAATAGTTCAAGGTATTGCTTTATTCTTAAATCATTCATTTCCCCTCCTGTTCTTTTATTTTGATTTTTTTAGAATTTTGGCCCCCAACAGTAATTATCAAGATGTCGAAACTCTCTATAACTTCCTAATCAAGTATGAGGTATGAGAAATATTTTTAAATGTTTATCACATTTCTATTATTAGCAAGTATTAATATAATTAAATATAGATGTTCTAAAACACAATGTTTGCTATTTAATTAGACATTCATTTTAAATTATTGAATGTTGTAGAAGTTTGCCAGCAACATATTTTATTTTCCCCTTTTAAAAAAGTGTATGTATTTAAATTGTATAAAATGATGTTTTTATATACATGTATAAAATGATGTTTTATATACACTATATACATAGTGAAATAGATACTATAATCAAGTAAATTAACATCCACCATCTTACATAGTACTCTTTTTTTGGTGTGGCAAGAGCAACAAAAATCTATTCTTTCAGAAAAAAAATCCTAAACATAGCACTGTTATTAACTGTAGTCTTCAGGTTGTACATTGGCTGTCTTAGAACACTCTCCATATCTTCTACTCTGTCTCCTTTGACCTACATCTTCACATTCCTCCCCACTCCCTGCCTGTAACATACTCAGTTTTTAATTTTGTTCTCTAAGTAAAAATACAATAGTGTCCTAAAATAACACAGTTGCTTCAGCACAGAATTGTTTCTCATCAGGGATGTGTTGGCATTTTGGACAGGTCATTTCTTCATTGTGTAGAACCTTGCAGGATGTTTAACATCCCTACTCCTCAGGCACTAAATGCCTGTAGCTCTCCTGGTCATTGTGACAATCAAAAATATTACCACCCCACCTGACTCACATACCCAAAATGACCCTCAGAGAGGAAGAACCCACCTCTGTTTGAGAACTGCTGATTACAGGAAAGAAAAGTTCTCTAATTTCGTTTCCTCTATTGAAACAGCACAGACCCCAAGTTAGAGCCGTAAAGAGGGTGCAGTGTGTTTTGTAAACTAACCTGCATGCTTTCCTCATCATTGCCGATCCAAGAAAGGATTCTGTTGATTTTCAGTTTTTGTTTGCCTAAAGCTCTTTGCCCCTCTTCTCTATATATTCCTTTTCTCAGTTTTGCTCGTGTGTGTGTGTGTGTGTGTGTGTGTGTGTGTAATTCTTAAAATACCCTAAGTGAAGGAGTTTTTGTGACACATGTAGGTTTCACATTTCTTAAGGAGTCCAACTCCTTTAAAATATATTCATTCACTTTCATTACTGGTTAGCTCTTCATTTAACTTTTTGTAAATAACGAAAACAACAACAACAACAACTGGGCATGGATTTGGTCCCCAGTACAGCATAGATAGGATAGACAGACAGATCAGGATGGGAATGTAGCTCAATGGTAGATCACCCCTGAAGGGGGTGGTTCAATCCTCAGTACTGAAAAAAGAAAAAAAAAAAAAAAAGACAGTACTTCAACATACAGGTAAATGAAACATTTTCTTCACAAATATGGTGAATTTCTTATGAAAACATTGAAGGAGATCTTGGAATTTTGCAAATAAGCAATAATACCTTGAACTCTAGACTTTTTAATGATATGAATCTTTAAAGTGGTATTAATTAATCCAGAATAGAAACATTTTATCCACCAAAACTTCATACCAGTTAGTAGCTTCAAATATTTTAAAAAGTGAATCAAATAGAAGATAGTATTATTGCGTTTCCCTCCACTCGTTCCTAGTTTCTGAAAATTTAGGTACTACTATGCTATTTGTTATCCAATTAAAAAAAAATTTCCCTTTCTACAAATTCCAGGTTCTTCCTTGTACATAAATAGAATATAGCCTACATTAGTAGTAAGCTTCGGGAAACAAGATTCCTTCACTTTTATGATTTTGTGAATCATGTCTCTGAATTATACTATTTATTAATTTAAACATACTAGTTTAAATATGTAGACTTAAATAGTCTGAAAAATACAGGTTTTTTAGATAACATCTACCAAACTTTTTCCTAAATCAAATATAACTTTCCACACAGTTTACAATTTAATTGTTTTTTTCTGTCCATTTGAACTACAAATGATTAGGTGCTCTGTTGAAATTCTCACTACGTTCACACCTGTATACTGGTTTTATAAGTTTTAATAATAGGACCAATATTTTCACACATAGTTCATTATTGACATTATAGTCAATGAGCTTATTATTACTGGCCAGTCCTTTTTAAAGCAATAACTAGAAACTTGAGATTCTGCACCTGCAAAACGTGGGCCATTCAAATTGCACTGTCATCACTAATTGCACTGTCATTTGATTTGGTGTTTCTTCTTCTTATCTCCTTCCCCCTCCCCCTTCCCCTTCCCCTTCCCCTTCTTCTTCTTCTTTCTTCTTCTTCTTTTTTTTAATGTGGTGCTGGGATCTAACCCAGTGGCTCAAATGTGCTAGGCATGTGCTCTACCACTGAGCCACAACCCCAGCCCCTTAGTATATCTTCTTAATGACTATATATTTTTTTTTTCAGGTAAATAAAAGTGTCACATTTACTGCCCAGGAACTTTATGATTGTGTTTCACAGACTGAGTATCGGTAAGCCCTATCTGCTTGTAGATATATCATCATAACAAGCTTTTACCATATTTGGTGCTACTTGGTGGAGGTGGCCAATTGTTCTAAGTTTTTGCACCACACTATGAATTTTTAAACATTAATTCGAAGTATTTTATACATACAAAAAGGCCTTGTGTGTGTGTGTGTGTGCGTGTGTGTGTATCAGCTATAAAATTTAAAGTAGTTCTCACACTTTTTGTCCTCAAGTCTCCTTTATATTGTTAAAAATTATTGAAAGGCTCAAAGAATTTTTATGTGGGCCATATGTATCTATATTTACTGTATTAGACCTTAGAACTGAGAATTTTAAAATGTTTACTAATTTGTTTAAAAATAACTGATTACTACATATTAAGTAATGTCTCCACAAACAAAAATATTACTGACAAAGGAGGCATTGTTGTGCAGTTTACAAATCTCTTAATGTCTGGCTTAATAGAAGACAGCTGGAATCTCATAACTGCTTTTGCATTCTGTTGGTTGTGATAATCATGTCATGTATTGCTGGAAAACTATTCTACATTTTGGAGGAAATAGGCCTAAAAGGCAGATAACATCTTAGTCTTTTTATGAAGGTAGCTGTTTATTTTTTGACATTGTAGACCCTCTGAAAGAGTCTTAGATTCGCTGAGGTCCCCAGATATATTTTAAAGAGCAGTTAGTATAAAGAAAACCCTTTGCTTAATTTATTTTTATGTGGCGCAGGGGATTGAACCCAGTGCCTCACATGTGCTAGGCGAGCGCTGTGCCACTGAGCCCCAGCCCCAGCCCCCAGATTCATATTTTGAAAACTAATTCCCAATGTAATAGCTGTATTAGAAGATGGGGCCTTTGGGAATGGGATTAGACCCTCATGAAAATTCCTCAAAGAAGTAGCCAGCCCTTCTACCATGAGAGAACATGTAGAAAAGGCTATCTATGAGAAAGAGAGTCTCACTAGACACTGAATCTACTAATATCTTGATCTTGAATGTCCCAGCTCCAGAACTGTTAGAAATAAATTTGTGTTTATCAACTAATCAGTCTAAAGTATTTTGTTACAAGTGCCTGAATGAACTGGACAGCTGTTTAATTCTAGTCCAGGTAAAGAAATTCATAAAGGGCAAAAATCCTTCAGTGTTGTCCTTCTATCCCCTGTATACCATATTCTATTTTAACTTAACATTGAGATCCATATGGATGCATGGAGCAGTAGTTGGTTTATAGTCAGTTCTGTTTTGACAGGTCATATGCCTTCCTAAATATTAACCACTGCCTTGTGCAAAATCATGCAATAAAAACCACAGGGCCTATGCAGAAAATGGAGTTAGAGACCCACACCTAAAGTCTTCAGAGACATGTTAAAAAAAAAAAAGTATAGAAATCAATAAAAATGGTATGATAGTTTTATATATGTTAAATGGCTAAGGAATACATGAATGCTATAACAAATCTGGTGTTTTACCTTGAAAAAAGACCTGAAGTTTGCTTGTAGAAGTGGTCATGAAGAACGGCTACAGTTTGAGGCTTGTCTGAAATTGGATTGAAGTTTTAATACCAGAGTGGTGGATATAACTCATAACACACTTGGAGAACTTAGGTAGTTGTTGTGAGTTTGATGTGTATGAATGTGGTTTTTTGTTTGTTTTTTAATAATAATGTTTTTTTGAATCTTTATTTATTTTTGTATGTAGTGCTGAGGATTGAACCCAGTGCCTCACACATGCTAGGCAAGCGCTCTACAACTGAGCCACAATCCCAGCCCTACATAATTAAAAATTATGTTTTTAATTCCTAAGTAGCTTGTTTAGCTGGGTGCAAGTTCCTCTGTTCATTTATGCTACTCACTACCAAACTTGTGTATAAGCAAATTGGAAATTTGTGCTTTGTTTAAATTGTACTTAATGTATGTCATTTCTGTGCAATATGTCATTATATCACTAAAGCAGAGTTCATTCACCATGTACCAGTGTGGCTAAAAGTTTTATGAGCAAGCCTAGAGACAAAATGAATTATCAGAATGCTTCTACTGTTAAAACTTTAGATCAATAAATTTGTTTGATGATATCAAGACACTAGGATTAATAATCATGCATAGATGTTTCAAAGCAGCTATGAATGTTAAATCACTTGTTTTAAGTAAGTTCCAAGAAAATCTGAAGCCACTGGGCATCTATAGGTCTGTTAGAGTTGGGAAAATGATTTCTTACTCTTAACTTCAGAATATTAGTGAATCAATTGGAATCTTATTTGTACATCTTTCTGGATAATCTATCTTTAAATTAAAGGCTTATGTGAAATTTATGTCCAAAATATAATGTCTTCTGATCTTAGCCACATTTTTGAAGATACAAAAAGCTCATTTTATATAACATGGAAACCAGAGTCTTTTAAGGATGGTTCCAATCAGAAGTCAAAATTATTTTGACTTCAGCTTGCTTTTGGAATAGTTGTATTTGAGTATTAATAAGCTCCCTCTTATACTCAAGAGAATGATTTTGAAGATAAATACATTTAGTATCTTGAATGCATTTGGTTAATAGCATTTGGATTTGTTACTCTCGTTTCTTTTGAAATTATTTGTATAATTTCAATTATTTGTATAACTGTATAGTATATTCTGCTGTGTGCCATAGCTCATAATTTTCAAATAAGCTGCCAAAAGAGACAGAGTCTTTTGGTTTCACTGGTTTGTGAGACACAGGACCAAGTGCAGTAGATGAAAGGTTGCACCATAACTGAGAGGTGAAAACAGATGATGATTTAACATGCATGTAGATGGTATTTTGTGGGCATGTTAAGGGAAACAGTTACTTAAATTGTCTGAAATGGCTGGTATGTATGTATGTATGTATGTATTTATTTAAAGTGTTCTAAAAGAGGAGATTGTTGATGTGTCACAGCAGATTATTGCAATAGGGAGGTATGAAGTAATAAGAAATTTGTGTCTCTGCCTGTGGTTGCTGAGATGGAGCTCTTTTGCTAGGAGATGCTTATTTTCTAGTACTTCGTCTCTGATCTCAGTTCCTGACATAGAACTCCGACCATCCGTAGAACTCCTGGGTGTTAGGAGCATCTTTTGTTCTAATGAAGTAACTATTGGCTTTTGGAGAGGGTTGGAGTCTGAGTTAATAACTGATTATGCCCACAATAGGAGGCCGCCCTTAAAATTCCTGAACCCTGAGGTTCAGGGAAATCTTGGTTGCTGGACATATGGAGGTGCCTAGAAGTGGTATGCCTGTGTGTATGCATGCATCTCTTCATTTGGCTGTTCACTTGTATCCTTGATAACCACTTATAATAAATATGTAATCTTAAGTGTTTCATTGAGCTGTTTTTTGAGCAGATCTTTGAACTATCCTAGCAAATTAAACCTGAGGAGAAAAGGGGGTCGTGGGAACTTTGATTTATAAATAACAAACTATTACTTGTGTTTGGCATGTAACAGGCAGTAATTTTGAGGGACTGAACTTTCAACTAGTGGGCATGGATTCCAGGTAGATAGGATCAGAATCGGATTGAATGAGACACCCCCTTGGTATCCACTGGAGAGCTGCTTGAAACCCCCATCCTCTCACATCTGGTGTTAAGAGAAGTGTGTGTGTGAGTATAGGTACAGAAGGAAAAAACTATTTTCCTGTCTTAAACAGGAGTTCTTTAAGTAATTCAAGAATATAAAAACTACTCTAAGGGTTCTAAAAAAACAAACAGTGTATTAAGGTTTCAGATTAGTTTAAATCCAAGGTTAAATTCCATAGTGCAGGTAGAAACCTGGTGCTATATCTATAATTCAGTTGGTATTTTCTGTTATCTCTAGTTTTTGGATGCTTTCAAGTAGGTTTTATCCCTGCTAGTGGAGTGTATGAGCACTGCTGCCCTGCACAGGTGACCAGTTTGTTCAGAAAATCCAGGGCAGTAAATTAACAGGGTTATCACATAGAATTCCAGCCAATCCCTGGTGTGACATCTTCTACTTAGATGAGAAATAAGCTAGGAACAGTATTAATTTACATTTTTTTTCTCCTTAAGTTTTGACAGTTTTCTGGAATGTTTGTGAGCAAGTCTCTTACGATAGTTTTTAAAAATTTGAAATATAAACTAGTTTGTGACATCAGCCTCAAAGTACCTGATTGCATGAGACAGATAGCAAACCAAAATTTCCTGCTGTCAAACTTGCCACTCATTCTCAGCGGATACCAGTTGGATATAATTCAGTAATTTAATCCTTTTTGGGTTCTCTTAATTTGCTAGAGTGGTTCACAGAGCTCAGGAAACACTTTATTTACATGCACCTATTTATTATGAAGGATATTCTTAAAAACACAGGTAAATAGCCAGATGAAGAGATCAATCATGTGAAATCTGGAAGGGCTCCTGGGATTGGGGTACACCCACCCTCTTAGCCTATGCATGTGTTCTTTTTCATCACCCCTGATGCTCTCTGACCCAGACCTTTTGGGATTTTATGGAGGTTTAATTTAAGAAGGCATGGCTGGTTAAATCATTAGCCAGTGGTGATCAATTCCATCTTTAGTCCCTCTGCCCTCTAGGTTGTGGGTAAGACTGTCAGTTCCAACTCTTTAATCACATGGGTTGCTTCCTGTGACAACCAACTGAGGCTGAGCTTTATCCTGAGGTTGTCTGGGAACCCCCAACCCTCAGTCATCTCATTAGTACACAAAGGACACATCACTGGAGAATCCAAGGATTTTAGAAGCTGTGTGGCAGGAATGAAACACTAAGCATACATTCCTTGCTATAAATCGCAATATCATACTGGCAAATTCAAGTAATATATTGCCTAAAGCAGCATATGCATCAGAAACTTATTTGTTTTCTCTTGGCAAGTGCTTTCAGGAATTACTGCATTCAGATTCCAGCAATCAGCACCATGATAATATCTTCAGGATTACCCTAGAGTTAGAGCTCCCTAAGTGGGACCTGGACCTGACCAGAGTGTGCATCACTTAGAAACTTGTGAGAAATGCAAATTCACACTAGTCATTATGAATCAGAAACTAGGAGTAGAGCCCTACAAACGGTTCTAACAACCCCTCCAGGGCAGACTGAAGTTTCAGAACCTTTGTGTTAAGTTAGGAACTTGGTTTGTCCTAGATTTAGACAGAAAAACAGCCTTAGAGAACAATAATCTAAAATATACACTTTCTGATATAATTAGAAAAGAATGGCATAATGTTGATGGTCTTTGATTTTAATGGGGTTACATCCTGATAAACTTGTCATAAATTGAAAATATCCTAAGTTGAAAATGCATCAAATGCACATTAAAATATCCTAAGTCAGAATGTACTTAATACATCTAACTTGTTGAATAGCAACATGGTACCCTGTAGAGAATTGATCCTTTACCCTTGCAGCTCCATAGCTAACTGAGAGGTAGCTTACTCCCATTTCCCAGCATCTCCAGAGATCTCAGCTTATCACCAGTCTAGGAAAATATCAAAATCCCAAGTACATTTTCTACTGAAGCATATTGCTTTTGCATCATTATAAAGTTGAGAAATCGTCAGGAATTGTCTGTATGTGGTATGAGGTAAAAGGTCCACCTTCACCGCTGCATTCATCCATATTTGCATATGTGAATATCCGGTTGTGCCAGCACCATTTGTTGAGATGTCATAGGAAAGCAGGGAGCTGAAACTCCAAACCTTGGTTCTTGTGTTCCGATGAAAGAAAATTTAAAGTCAGACATGGAATTATTTTTTAATTAATTGGCCAGATTACTATAGTTATTTTGACCAGTCTAATATTTAGTCAAAGCATGTTTGATACTCATATAAGAAAATTTAGAGAAAACAATGGCTGTTGTTTTGAGTAAAACAACATAGAATTGCAGAATTAGAAGCAACCTTCAATTTTGAGCAGTTCCAGAAAGGATCAGGAGTTGGAAGAGTTTAGCTTGGAAAAATAAATAGGTGTATGATAAGGGATTTCTGCTATCAGAGGAAAAAGGTAGAAAAAGTTGTTTTTGTTTTTTTTTTAATCTAGGCAGACTTGGATAATGGTTTTTACAGGCCCTAGATAAAGAACTTAGTTGCAATTGGGAGACATCTAAATTTAACTGAAGGTGCTGCAGAATGGCAAGCAAAGGGATACGGTGCCCCCACCTCTAATGTTCTGTCATCTAACGTGTAAGCTTTGGGCATAAAAAGGAACTGAAGAATTCCTGTCATAACAATCTAATAGTGTGTATATGAAACACTCTACGAAAAACAACCAGTACTTTCCTGGATAAGGAGAGAAGGAGGAGGGCGAGAAAGAGGAAGATTCAGAAGTTTAGTTACTGAAGGATATTTCTTTTCACATGTGAAATAAGTAACCAAAGTCAGTAGGGCCTGCCCTTTTTGTTTCAAATTTAAGTTTATAAGAAAACATTTTCATCTCTGCTATCTTGAACTTTTTTTTTTTTTAGAGAGAGAGAGATTTTTTTTTTTTTTAAATATTTGTTTTTTTTTTAGTTTTCGGCGGATACAACATCTTTGTTTGTATGTGGTGCTGAGGATCGAACTCGGTCCGCACACATGCCAGGCGATCACGCTACTGCTTGAGCCACATCCCCAGCCCTATCTTGAACTTCTTAAAAGGGTGTTCACAAAGTAATTTTCTTAATAGTTATTAAGAATTAGCAGCAACATGACACTCATTTTGAATTTAAAACATAGGAAGTAGGACTAGGGTAACTCAAAGCTAGAAGTCATATCTTAATGACTCAGAAACCACACATCCTCAGGAAGTGAGGTTGTTCAGAATATGGTGTTTATTCTTTGTTGTCTCTACACAATGTATATTCTGAATGGGATTAGGCATGGGATTATGTTAGGTTTACTTCCTGCTTCCCCATCTTGGCTTAGGTAGTTACTAAATACTCAGTCATTAATTGCTAGGCAACTTATGCCACAGTCCCTTTTTAAAGAGTAGCAACTCTATCAATTTATTGCTTCTCAATTTTCTGTTCCTTCAGGAGGTACATCCTCCAGTCCATGGTTCTTTAGCAAGACAAGATGAAGCCACCTGTTCCACAGTGTTGTTTACCCCTTGGTAGCATCTTAACATAAGCCTATCTCCTGCTAGGAAAGGTCCTTCAGAGAGCACGGCTAGATTGTTCAGCCTAGCCCATCATCCAAAGGATTGTTTCCAAGTACCCAACTTTGTTGACAGAGATTCACCCTTATTCCTGAATTCTGGAAATTGTGCCAAGGTCGTCTTGTGTTGGCTGAGACTCAGTGCACCTAAGTGTTTATTCTCCCATGTTCTGTGGTCTACTAAGAAACTATAGTTGGTATTATCTCTCAAATATCAAAGAATATATTTCAAATCCCAGTATTATCACATTGTATTAAGAATTTTTAATATATCCAGAGAAAATGGAATCAGAATGAATAGTTACCATGCACTCCCATCTTCATAACAGCATTAATTGTAATAGCTAAATGTGGAATCAACCTTAAGTGTTCTTAAGCTGATAAATGGACAAAGAAAATGTGGTATATATACACCTCTGAATACTATTTTGCCTTTAAAAAGAAGGAAATCCTGTCACTTGAGACAACATGGATGAACCCAGCAGAGATTAGGTTATGTGAAAGAGGCAAAGCACAGAGAGACAAATACCACATGATCTCACTCTCATGTGGGGTCTAAAAAAGTTGAACTCATAGAAGTAGACAGAATGATGGTAACTCTTCTGGGGGCAGTGAGTGGTGGAGGGTTGGGGAGATATTGGTCAAAAACCACAGAATTTCAGCTAGGGGTAGTAAGTTCAAGGGATCTGTTGTACCAGATGGTAACTTAAGTTAATAACAATGTATTTTGCAAATTGCTAAGAATAGGTTTTTAAGTGTTTTTGCCATAAAAAATGAGTACATGTAAGGAAAACATTTGTTAATTACCTTGACTGAGCCATTCCACAATGTATACATATTTCAGAAAATCATGTAGTACACAATTAATGTATAGGATTCTTATTTTTCATAAGAAAGAATATTTATCTGACTAGCTTTCATGTGGTGACTTAACATTTCTTTTTCCCCTAGGGAAAAGTTAACGATTGGGTGTCGCCAGCTGTTTGAGATGGAGTGTACCATGCAGCAGTGCAATGCATCTGTCTATATGGAGGCCAAAAACAGGGGATGGTGTGAGGACATGCTCAATTACAGGACTTAAGTGCTGATTTGTAACTGAAGAGGGATTGCTTTTGTCATCATGAATAACAGAGTAACTTTCAACCTGGTCTCTTTTTTGAGCCAAATTCTATTGAGAATTTTGAAGTTTTATAGGTACAAAAAAGTGATACTACTGACAATCTCATTGAAGCTCTGAAAAGCTTAATGCATCAGATGTGGGATAAATTGTTGATTCTTCTAGAGTTGACAATATGTCCATACCTCTATCTGATACTGAGCCAGTATCTCTAAGGAAAAGAGAGCCATCTTTTCAGTCTTACTATGGCAGAAGCCATTGTGGCATCTGAGGAAGGCCCAGGACACATCATTAGCGTCTCTCCCAACCCTGAGTATGGGCACATGATCAGACACTGCTAGATGCTAAGAAAAAATTAGGACATGACCATGCTTACCACATTCCACAAATAAAATCTCGTCCTGGGTTGGTTTTGTTGTTTGTTTTTCATGGTACTGGGATCAAAACCAGGGGTGTACTACCACTAAGTTACATCCCCACCCCTTTTTATTTTTTGAGACAAGGTCTAAGTTATTAAGGCTGGCCTTGAATTTGTGATCCTCCTGCCTCAGTCTCCCAAGTTGCTGTGATTACAGATGTGTGTTACCATGCCCATCTGTCCTGGGCTGCTCTTATGATCAAACTTTGAGTCAAGTAAACCTGGTGGAAATAACACCACTCCCACCTTCCTCTGGTAATGAAAGAATTTTGACTTTAGTTCCTATCTTTCAATTCAGCTCTTCTTTCCTTCTCTTGGCTTATAGCTTTTCAGTTCATTTCCAGTGGGGAAGAGCAAGGCAACCCCTATTGAATTGTTGCTTAGGTATGGAAAGCAACATGGATTTTTCAAATTAAGTGGCAGTGACTGATGTTTGCCCCTGTCTGAAAGCAAGTGTTTAATTGACTTGTTTCTTAGTTATGTAGCAAGTTGGAAATCCTTGTTTACTGGTGTGTATTGTCCTTTTGTTAGTATATTAGACTAAATCAAATTTGGAATTCTATTATAAATGTTCATTTATTTTTAAAAACGAGCAATAAATAACTTATTTTTAGAAAGCTTTGCTTTTCATTTTGCTTCCAAATAGTGTTTCTTAAATGAGTAAAATATGTAATTATAAAAGTGACCCTCAAAAGAGCCAACTCAAGATGCTTACTGGGAGTTGGTGCTGGACCCACTAAGCTGTCTGCAGTTAGGAAACTGCACCAAGTACACAGATGGGGCTGAGAGTGTCTGGGACACAGCAGGCTTCAGGAGAGTATCTCTGCTCTTCCCTTTTTCTCCTTGAGGATCCAAAAAAAGCACCCCCCCCCCCAAAAAAAAAAAAAAAACAACAAACAAACCTCCAACCCTTCCAGATCTTCATCCCTCACCTATTTTGTTTGTTATTGGGTTTTTGTTTTGCTCTGTGGATAATGAGTTTTACTTGGCATATTAATTTATGTCACTTCATTTCAACTTAACAATTTTTTATTTTATTGAGATACATTCTTTCTACTTTTATATTTGTTTTTTAAATTTTCTCTAGTTGAAATGTTTGGTTTTTCTTTCTCCCCCCTTCCTTCTTTACCAATCGTAAGCTTTATTGTTAGTTTTACCCTTGTTCAACACAGGAGATTGCAAGTTCCCTTTTCCCCTGCTCTGTACTTTCTCTGGCTCCCCACTGTTTTAGAGTTAACTCACTTGGCTTATGAATCTCAAGCCCCATGCTGTATAACTTTAGGCTCTGAACTCTCCATTCTTTAATATGTATAGCTGGTATATTTGGGGCAGAAGCCATAAGAAGCATGCTGTGAACCCAAAGAGACTGATGAGAAAATTCATACCAGAGGAGGGACTTTCTATACAAATACCCTTGGCCTTGACCTACTGAGGAGCTTTGAGGGTGGGTATTCCAGCAATGTTCCATGCTTGGGTACAAGATCCCCTTTTATCTGCCTTTTCAACTTATTTAGAAAAAGTAAAATTTTACCAAAAAACTTGTTTCCCTCCTGGGAGGATTGCATGCTCCGGTTTGGAGAGTTCCCCAGCTCTCTCTATATTCAGGGCAAAGGAAAAGTGTTTTAAAAATTGAGATTTGTTGTATTCCACTGGGTCCTCTTGTTAGGACATGCAATTGTGGCAAAAGCCATAAGAAGCATGCTAAAACATTTGGGTTCACAGCATGCTTCTTAGGCAATTGTGGCTGTACACATTAGAATTTCAGAGACAGATTTCATTTTCACAATGTGGGTGTTTGTGCCCCATGTAAAATCAAGTGATGTAAGACAGAGCCAAAGTTCTTCCCTTGTTACTTTGAATGCAATCTTCAGGAAGAACAGAGGCCTTTTCAGGGCCAATCTACATTTATTTGGATAGTGTATTGGTCGATTTTCAGAGTTTAGGTTATAATGTTCATATTACTGATATCTGGCAACTCCCTAGATCAGCCCCCTACCGTGATGGATTGGGAGGAATTTATATCTTAAGGGAAATATAACTCATTACTGAAAAATCAATTATTCCTTTATAACCAAAGGTAGTGATGAATATAATGTTTATAGGACTGAATTTGTGGGTTGGCCTTCCCTTGAAGATTCATAGATTGTTGTTTTCTTGTCTTTCCTTCTCTTCACTCATGTTAAATTGCCTTAGGCATTATGTAGCACTTGGATTCTTCAGATTTGGGGGAACAAATTAAGTGACTGAAGCCAGCTCTGAAGATGCAGAAATGCTCTATTGGGACTGACTCTTTCCCTGACCACTTAAGAATTTGATTCTAGCAGTATATCATATCCCTAAATCAATTTGTAGGGAATTCTAAAACATTTTAAATAAATTCATGCCTAAGGATAGCCAATTACTTGGTAAATTAAAGGCAAGTATTTTACCTGGAGGTGGCACATACCTGTAACACCAGCAACTTGGGAGGCTAAGGCCAAGAAGAGCAACTTACTGAGACTCAGTCTCAAATTAAAAGGGGCTACTCGGTGATAAAGTGCCCTTGGATTATATCCCCAGCACCCTAAATAAACCAACAAAAAAATGCAAATGTTTTATAAAATGCTACTGTTTTAGAAAATCTAGTATGTTTTTTACATACTATTACAAGAAATCAAAGTTGTGGTGTTATGAATTATATTTTTAAACCATTCTATAACATATATTGGTAAAACCAAAACAAACCCCGAATTTTTAAAAATTATGTGACTATTGTTTTTCAGTTGTTTTCCCCCACATGAAAACTTGTGTTCAGGAAGATTAGCCATAATAACTTCTTAAAAAACGTTTAGCCACCAAACTCCCTGTTTCGTCATCAATGGTAATGCAGGAAAACTTCGACACAAAGCATTCCCATATATTATTTGCATAAAGCATGTCACTTAAGAAATGAAAAGTGATTTCAAGGATTTTAGTGCTGAATCCTCAACTTAAACTTTATTTCCTTGTGCTGAATAGAACAAACACAGATCCATAAACAACAGTCATCCTATTAGGCAAATTCAAATTTAAACTTCTAGTTTTAGTTCAGAAACAAACCAGAGACAGATGGTTAGTCAGGAACTACACAGTAACCAGGTGAACTGATTTCCTTTCTTGGTTTTCTGTAAAAACAGATGAGAGAAAGGTGGCAAAGTACCAGAGTACCAACGTATTTCAAGAAAATATTCAATTTTTTTTCCTAACCCAAGTTAGCTACTGAATAGTCCTCTCATCCTACATGGCTCATTAGGTTCCTGTGTTTCATTGTCTGTGACAAGAAAAAACACCTTACATTATCCATTTCTTTCAGATGTAATATGCCAGGTGGGTATTTTCCCCAAATGCTTTAACTCTTCCTCACTGAAAAATTTTCCCCCAAACTTTTAGTAATGAATGAGTACACAAACAACTGGGTATTAATCCCATGGTGCAAGGATTTCCTGCAAAGTACCTTTAATGTGTTTGCATCTGCAGCAAGCATTAGGACGTGCTAAGTTTAGCACCATCAGTTAGGCGTGTAACACTACACATTAGACACCAAATCATCCCCCAGATTTATCCATAAGAGCAAAAAAAAAAAAAAAAAAGAAAAACTGAGCAAAAACGTAGTTCTGATAAAGGCTGCATTCACAAACCCAACACAGTTTAAACTTTTTCAATCAAGGGCTTCTGTTTAGTATTCTTTTGTTAATGATAAATAAAAGCAGAATTATGGAAGAAGATCAAATACTTCACTGTTCTTTTATATAGTTAAATCTCTTGCTGAATAAACTATACCCTCAACAAATCAAAATACTTCAAACCAGTGTTTCAAATACCAAAAATCATCACTATGTTACTGTTCGGCAACTCCATTCAAAAAAACGTTGGTACTGCATTCTCAGAAGAAAAAAAAAATGCAGCTGAGCCAAATGCTTAAAAGTTTGCATTCTGAGCATTTAAAAGAATCACTCCACTCTGCATCCTTTAAGATTGCCACTCTGCTTCACTAACTTGAATCTGCCATATTTTACTTCAACAGGTAAAGCACTCTGCTGAGAATATAAAAAGTTATAAAAAGGCAATCATAAAAGATTAAATATTGGTAGGCAAGTTAGCTTTCTTTTAATAAAAACAAAAATAGTTATTGTCTTCTATTTAAATAAGTATCTTTTGTTATAGAGTGTTCCAGTTATTGAAAAAGGGCCCTTAAAAAACCCAACTGCCTACATCTTTAAACCCTACCCCCTCTTGCCCCATAATACACATTTGAGGGAAGAGTCATTTAATGTGCAAATTGGCAAAACAAATGTGGAGGAGAGGGGATTTCTTGAAATGATGTGCCCAATCAATTCTTGGTTTATTCTTTTACAATATCAATTTCCAAAAAGTAAAATAACCAAAGAAGTCTTAAAAATACACACAAAAAAAATCATCTTTGCATTCCTTTCCAAACACAAAAAAGTATGTACAGCATGTAATAATATGCAATATGCAAAAGCTTTGTGTTGCTGTTAGCAACATCTATACCCACCCACCCTCCTTATTCACAAGTGTACCTCTACTAAACACAATTACATCACTAAGCCTGTTAGTTTGAGAGGGTCTTAAAATGTGTTAAAACTGGAAAATCTTTGTGTAAGGGCTCCACTCATTTGACTCAAGGTTATAGACTTCGACTGTATTCAAAAATTCATTGCCATCAAATCCTCCCACTGCATAAATGGTACTCCCTACAGTTGTGATCCCAGCATTGCTCCTTGGTGAAGTCATATTTCCCATCATCTTCCATTCATTTCTAGTTGGATCATACATCTCCACACAACTGATAGCATGAGAACCATCAAAACCACCACCTACAAACAGTTTTCCTAGAAGAGAAATTAGACAGAGTAAATCTGAGAGGCTAAAGTAATGAAGAAAACCCCCAGGCCTGTTTTGTTTTCTTTCTTTTTTTGAAATGTGTTGTCCAGGCTGGTCTTTAACCCCTGGACCTATCTCAGCCACCTGAAAGCTTTAACCCCTTGCATCTCAGCCACCTGAAAGCTGGGATTACAGGGACATGCCTATCTGGGTCTGTCTCTTACTAAATGAAACTAGTTGTTTTTAAGTAGAAATGCCTATTAGTTCTGCCAAAAAGTATTAACTGCCTACATAATAAGGCAATAAGCATTCTCTAGAAGCTAGGGATACAAAATGAGTAAGGTGGATAAAAACGCATTCCCACATGAAACTTAGGCAAACTTGGTTGGGGGGACCTACAGCATCTAAGTCAAGTACAAGTCTCACAATTCTTTATGGTAGTTGCTCTAGGACATTAGGATACTTGCTACTATGTCCACACACTTAAGCTTTTCCCTGTGGAGCCATAAGCTACTAAGATTCAGCTTTGTTCCAAAAACAATGCTTACTAAATTGTTAAGATTATATAATTAGACATTAAGTAAATCAAAGAGATGTGAAAAGGCAACTATATAAAACGAAGTATAGAGTGGAAAATACAGGGATTTGCATTTACATTCTTTTGAAATCAAGTTAATTACTGCTTTGAAGGAAGGGAAACTCAAAATCCAGGATGATACATTTATTGGGTATGGTTTATGGAGTAAAAATGATTTGGAACTTTACTGAGTACACCCATCAAAAGATTGGTGATGCCTGTAATCCACAATTATTTTGGAAGCTGAGGCAGGAGGATTAAGTTGGAGGCCAGCCTGGGCAACTTAGTGAGACCCTGCTCAAAATAAAATGCTGGAATACAGCTCAGTGATGGAATGCTTGCCCAGCATGCACAAAGCCCTGGGTTTGATCCCCAGCACTGCAAAATGGAAAAAATAGAATATATATCAAGTTTTGAACTTCTGATTTTGAGTCTCCAAAGGACAAATGCCCAATTCCCATTGCATTAAAAGAGATGGCTGTTTCTAATTCTTAATTTTTTATAAGCATATAGTTATTATCGTTGACATTTTCTTGGAATTTTAGAACAAACTCTTGCCAGTATCTACCCTTCACCTCTTCAAATGTGGACACTTACCATCAAGAACAGCTACCCCAGCTCCTCGCCTCGCTATATTCATGGGTGCAATTAAAGTCCAGGTGTTATTCTCAGGATTGTAACGTTCTACTGTGTTCAGACAATTCCAAGACTCTGCACCTCCAATTATGTACAGATAACCACCAAGTTCACAGACTGCAGACTGGTGTCTACCTATAGAATCAAGTCAAACCAAGATTACTCCTACAGTTACCCAAACTATGTATTCTACACATACTGGTAATGTGTTTATTAAAAAAAAAAAAAAAAATAATGACTTACGAATGTTAAGAGGAGCACAGCTTGTCCATGACTTTGTTACAGGATCAAATACATCACAATTTTTCAGCCCCTTTTGACCATATGGATCAGAGCCACCAACAATGTATAACTTTCCATTGAGAGCACACACTCCTATGAAAGTATAAAATATGATTATATACTTATTACTTCATTTTCTTATTTAAATACTGGCTATCTCAGAAGAAAAATATCATTACCTGCATTACAACGATTAGTTCTCAACTCTGGAACAGGAGTCCAGTCATCGATGTTTGGATCATACATCTCTCCACAACTCAGGTCATCTGAGTGGCCGTTTGATCCACCTACCACATAGAGCTGACCCTATGCCAAAAGTAGGAGATGAAAATTTCTACCCTTCTGAAGTTATGAGAAAAAAAAGCTAAATATGGATTGTTTGTGCAACATGTGCTTACCATGAGTACAGCCATTTGAAATCGAGCTCTTGGCGTTCTCATGGGAGCAAGGAAGGACCAATGATCTGTATGTGGATTGTAGCATTCAACTGTTCGAAGACATTCTTCTCTGTTATAGCCACCTGTAAAAGAAACATCAAGATTAAATTGGGCTAGGCTTTCTAATCCAGAATGGCTTAGAGTATTGTGCACAATGAGAAAAAGTATGAAATATTAAGGACCCATTAGTTGATATTTTAACTAAATGCTTCTGTTAGTTGAGAATATGGAATTATTCATATAACTGGGAAAGGAAAAATTTGCCCCACTCTATATTGTCTTTTTCTTTTTTTAAATTAGAAACTGGGCATGTGGCTCACTAGTGCAGTAGTAGAGTGCTTGCCTAGCATGCCCTGGGTTTAAGTCCCAGCACTGTGGGGGGAAAAACAAAACAAAACAAAAAAACTCCATAGGAAAATTGAAACAAGATACTAATCTTGTTTCAGTTCACAAAACAATAGTATTTACTTGTTATTAGTGTGCAGGAGAAACAAAGTACACTATACTCCCAAAATGTGTAGGCATGCCACAAGCAAATAAAAATGCCTTACAGGCTTACCTGGTTAAAGTCAAGTCACCAATCCTTTTGGCCTTACCTGCAGCTATGAGTTTGCCATTCATCTCTGCTGTACCCAAACCAGATCGTGCATACTGCATGGGAGACATGGGCTTTTCTATTAGTTCATCTGGCTGCATCTCAAAGCTTAAACTCTTGACTAGTTTTGGAGTACTTGTTGGTGAGCTCTGTGGGCTATTTCGACCATGAAGGAAGATCACACAGAAGATACCATCCAGCACAGCTAGGCACAAGTAAGTGTTATCTGTAAACACAAGAATTCCACATTAAAAAAGAGGAAATCCGTAACTTTTGATTGCTACATGATTCTGAATTAGACTCCAGAGTTTCCAGCCCAGACTGGAACATTTTCTACTGTTTTCCAAGTTTAACTGGTTCTGAATTTTTAGGTAGTCAATTTAAAAGCATTAAATTGACAACACTCCTTAAAAATAGATAAGCTGAAGACAAATCTGGTCAATGTCATATACTTACTCGAAGTCTTCTCCGAAGCAACGATTTTCCACTCATGCTTAGGGCTTTGTACTGTAGCATTTGGAGAAGAGAGACATCCAGTGGAACTGCTACTTATCTGCTTATGGCCATTCTCACGTGGTGGCTTTTTCTGCAAAATCAAAAGGTAGCTACAGAAACCTAGCCAAAGACCATACCTGGTGTACCTTTGTTACTGAGCTATTCCATATCACACTGCCAAAACACTGAATAGTTTCCACTTATATAGGACACTTAAGAGCGCACTAAATCTAACACAAACCACCACTTTCAAATCGACGCAAATTACAGGCATACTTGTATCTCCACTTAATAAGGACACAACTATACCTAACTGGTCTGGTCAGGAAAAAACTCAAACATTTCAAATCACATGCTTCAGATCAAGTGTCGAAATGGTATCTCCTCAACGGGGATGGGGATGGGGAGGAAGAAAAAAAGCAAACTAATTCACATAAGCTCATTTTTTTTTTTATATTAAGTACAGAATCTCCCAAAAGACATTCTAAATTTAAAATGGCATTGAGTTAATTGAGAGAATATTTAACCTCCCATCTCCAACAAACTGTCAAATCTAACTAAAGTATATAATGTATCCTTCATACAATGCCAGCAAAAAGTGAGCAGGCATAGGTTCATCCAGTCTCTCTCAAAATATTTTACAGGAAAAAGTGGCAAACATAAGAAACACTTAAGTGTACTTCCTTTATGGCTGGTGTTATGTATAGGTATCATATAGTGGGATTCTCTAGACAATACCATATCAGAACACAAAAAATTTAAAAAGTAGTAACCAGAAATGAAATGCTAAAAGAACCAAATATTCATAAAAGTATAATATACAGGAACACCGACAAAGGGAAAAATGGCCAAAGCTGCCAATTCAAAGAAGAACCACATACATTCTCATATATAAGCTTCTTTCCATGGCTTTCTTCCAGCTAGCTACATGAGCCTTTGCCACTTCCAAGGAATATGATCATTTGGAACTGAAAGAGTCAAGAGTACCCTGGGAGAATTGCCAACTGACAGGTACCAGCTTCAGTACTTAACCCACTCTGCTCATTCACTTACTCTGGTGCCCAGGGCCCAATCACATGGATAGGTTAAGATTTATAATGGAACTTTCTGTTTCTAGTAAAAACAAAAAATCATATAACAACTTATAGAGGAAGATTTGACAGCTACTGGAAGCTGTAAAAAACACTATCAGAAGTCAGGTCTGGGCCATTCAGCAAGTGTGGTAAACAGCATATGTGGACTACTTTGAGCAAATACAGAAATATACCATGTCAATGTCATCATTAAATTCCCCTGAGACAACCTGGTATTACTGGATACTTTATTCATATTATCTCTTTTTCATGAAGTGAAAATAGGTTACACTGCCTCAGATGATACATAAGACAATATGCTAAAATTAAGATTAGGAATTCTGAGAATGAGGCCCATTCTTCTTATACTGTGACATTTGCCACAGTATAGAAA
Source organism: Marmota monax (assembly GCF_021218885.2). Lineage (NCBI taxonomy): Eukaryota > Metazoa > Chordata > Mammalia > Rodentia > Sciuridae > Marmota > Marmota monax. The sequence continues at coordinate 1,467,689 of NW_026693876.1, read as the reverse complement.
TACTAGGAATAAAAAATAAGGTTTGTGTATCTAACTTCATCTGTTATTTGGAATTACAAAGTACATAAAAACCTCATTACAATTCTTGGGAAGAATGGGTCCAAAGTATCACAAATGAGTGTTATTAACTGCAGCAAAACTAATGTATGGACTATAACTGACAGAATGACTGTGGAAGAAAAAGGCACTGTAACACTGAAGACTAGTGTTATACAACAAACAACTCAGAAACACAAGTTAACTCCTTGATACAGTATCTATCCCTCACCTTATTTTACATGACCTCCCACAGAAGGATTTCACAGTTTACAAATTTATTCTGCCTTCAACTTTCTTCTCCTACCTTATGTAGCTTTTATAACATGATTAAATTCTAATCATATTCTTACCTTTCTAATGGCTGCTTCTCAACCTCCTTTTCCTATTCCTGAAAGCTGCAGAAAGAACTCTCATCCATTCTACCTTACAAAATGTCTATTCATCCTAACAATTCACATGTGTCAGGATCCCCACAGTTACTCATATAAATTCTTCTTGATATCTATGGGATATAAAGTATAAGCCCATTCAGGTAGTATTTAGCTACCAGTCTCCAAGAGCAGCATCCTTACATAGATAACTTGCTATCTAACCCCTATCTGCTATATAAATACCTCCAAATACTAAGATTGCTCAAATTTTGCCTCCTCTGTGAAATATTCCTGGTTTCTCACCTCTTGTCTCTACTACAACCTCCCCTTTAGTGCAACTTGTAAGTCTGTATTGTTTAACATCCACTCTGATGAGGTCCTATAAGCAGAAGCTATTTCTTTCATTTTGGGGTCCCCATGCCAAACATCATGGCCTGTCACTTATTGGGCATTCAACTTCTGCTTTTTGAAAAACATACTTTAAAAATGTAACTTAAAATATTTATAGTTAATAGATAAAATACCTTTATTAAAAATGCACAAACATTAACAAAATTCTCCACCAACTCAAACCCCAAAATTATTTAAATAAAGATATTAAGCCACTATTACCATAGACCTCCTCCACAGAATTAACACTTAGTAATATCCTGTGTGGTTATTGTACCATCATTTACCTTCTAATTTTTAAGGGAAAACACTCTTTAATCTGGGTTGACTATTTACTAGCTTATCCTTCATAAATATGAAGTTGAGTTAAAGGCCAAATTTTAAATACATACTGTATGACCATTTGTATAAATTTCAAACATAGGCAAATGCTAAGATTGCTCAATCTATTTCGGCAGAAGTTAGGCCATGATATCCTTGGGTTGAGTAGGATTGTGACTAAGAAGGGGTAGATAAAGGCTAAAGATACTAGAAATCTTTTTCTCTTGATACGGGCTGTGTTTATACCAGTTGGTTCACTGTGTCACATTTTAAGGTTTGGGGCTGAAGATGTGACTTCAGTGGTAGAATATATGCCCTGCATGTGCTTTGATCCCAAGCACTGGAGGGAAAAAGTGTGTACTTCTCTGTATTTTATATGTCCATAAGCTACATGGTTCATACCTGAAATGTATGTTCTCTCTCAAGCATGTGTTTACCCACTAAAGGAAGAGGGAAATGAAACTGGACTCTATAAAAGGCAAAGTAACTTCATCAGTACAACAGAACCATACTACTTTAGTTCATTTTGCTCAAGAAACATCTAGAACAAGTAATAACATAGGACAGACCACTTTTAAGTTTATGCCATTTCTAATTTCAAATAACAAGACATCAATAATTAAAGAAACATCCAATATTTCTTTCATAGCCATCAACAACTCAGAGTCCTCCTACATCTCTATCAAAATTGGGTTTATCAATCATGCCTGTTGCAAACAGCTAATTTTTGTAATCTACCCAAAACAAAATATTTCTGTATTGCTTCAACTTACTGTGCTTTTTTCTTACTACTTGTGAATCCTACTTTATGAGAAAAAAAAAAATCTAAATGGGATTTTAACATGGTGAGTTAACTTCTTTTCACATGGCAAAAATGCTACTAACTCTGATATGCTTCCTTTCTCCCAAAAATGTTTCTGTCCAGTCATACCAATGAAATTCGTTCACTTTCCTTTATTAAAGGAAAATTTAAGTATTTCATAAAATTGTCCAAATTTTAACCTGAGGTTACCTCAGACTGTGCAATGTGTACCTGCACAAACTGAATGTGGTCATCATCACTGCCAAAGACCTCAGCCTGTCCATCTAGTAGGTTCCCATCAAGCAGCTTGTGATCAGCTGAGTAGTACAAGGTTTGAACCTGCAAAACAGCAACAGAACACCCATGTGGCTACTGTCACCATGGCTACTCCACTAGTATGCAGATTACACAAACGCCTCAAGGTAACCTCCAGTGTGGTTCTTGAGCTTCTTGACTTCTTACTCTGGCAGGATTCCGAAGTAAAGAAAAATACATGTCATGGTGGTAAAAATTTAAAAAGCAAAAACAAAAAAGCAAAAGCAAATACAAAATCTTCCAATACTGGCTGAAGAGTCCTTGGCTTGACTGGCTTGAAAGAAATCTTCATTTGTTTCATAGCTTCTATTACATTAAGAAAAAAGGCACTAGTACAATTTATAGACTCTTAAAGAATATACATATTTACAAAAAACTATTGAATAGTTTACACCTTTGAAGATAAATGGTCTGATTTGTATAAACATACTTCTCTCTTGTAGGTAATGTCAAGAAAAACATAAAAAAAAAAAAAAAGCAAAAATTCAAGCAAGCTGTAGTTATCCTCTTTTAACAGATGCAAATATATGGCTAGCGCATCTGATAAGTGGGAAATCACAGAACTTAAAGATCAACTGTTAGCCTTTTTAGAACATAATGACAACAGTATTTTTATAGGACTAACAGATTTGGTAATCCTTTATTGATCCTGAAAGGTTTATGGGGAGCAATAAACTCAAGGTTACTCCACTGCTCCACCTGTATATTTTTAATTCCCACCATTTCTGTATCAATTTTTTTCTTATGTATTTTTTAAAAGTAGCCCAAGTTAAATGAGTGACTTTATGTATTAACAACACCATTGAAAAACACAAAGCTTTAGAGATAAGAATCCTGTAAAGGAGTAAACACCATTAAATCATCATCGTTCTCTGCCCACAGCGGATTTTTCTTAGGAGAACTGGGGCAGGACTGCTGCTTCTTTACGTGTCAATACACTTGAGGTTTCTTCTTGTTTCTTCAGTCTTGGGTATCCTAGTTTTGTTAATAAACCTATGGGGAGATAAACCAATGGGGAGGAACAACCATTAGAAGCTTTACCTACTTGTCAAACTTAAAGCAAAAACCTGTGAAGAAAAATTAAGAATCTACAGAAAACTTCAGTACCACCTCCCATTTCTAAAGCAAATTACATGCTACTTTAAAGAAAGTTAACAGCACATAATAAGCAAAGAAATTTGTAAAAAAGAAAAAAAAAGAAAAGCAGAAGACCAAACTGAACAGTTCATTCAGCTCACCTGGACACCCCCCCTGTTTCTCAGCTTAGGGGTACCTATAGCAAAATTTAAATTCTTTAGGGTCATGGTTATAAAATAAAAGTGAAAGGGAATCCTTCATGTTATAGCAAAATAATTTTTAAGAATTGTTTAATCCCATTTACTTTAGAACTAACCTCTTCCATCAGCTCTTCCAGACTGTCTCCATTCTCCCAGATGCTACGCTGCACCCAGTTGATTACCTTTGTATACAATTTGCCATTGCTGGGCAAGCAAACATTATCTTCTAGCATTACCTCCAACTAGAGATGAAAAAACAGTGACACACTGGTAAGTATTAAAATGCTAGTTTTTAGTTTAATCCTCAATTTTATAGTGAAGTTGTCATAGATACCCAAATGCATTACATACATTTACTCTAAGTAACCAAAAAACAAAGGAAATAAACTAACTGGCAGGTGGAAACTCATTACAATGCTAAGAATAATAATTTCAATATATTATTGTTTTCTATAACCATTATAACTCATTTGCTTCAATCATCCACAAAGATTCTGTGAATAGAACTAGATAGTATATAATTCCTTATTATGTTGTAGTCTTTACCTTTAGTCGGGGAAGCTTAAGAAATTCTTCCTCTTCTGAAATTTGTAACAAATGCTCCTGAATATAAGCATCAACCTTATTTAACAAACGGGAGTCTCCCATACAACTTGCAAAATTTCGGTAAGAGATGCAGCTGGTAATATCCATCCGAGACAGTAAATAATCACCACAGACCTTCGAACGAAAATAAACAAGTACCAACATTTTTATATATTTATTCTACAAACTATATTCAATATGTTAATACTAGGTGAAAATATAAAGAAGAATAAAAAATTGCCATCTTAAAATACAACAAATTTAACAGTAGGAACAACACATACAACTGACAGACATCAAAGAATGCCATACAATGCAGTTTTTTAAGGATAGACGTGACAAATTGAAAAGGTAAGTAGGGTTCAGAAATATTTAACTAGAATAATTAGCTGAGGTTTCATGAAAGGCCCTATCAAAACTGCTCTACAAAAGAGATGAATGATGTTGATGTTGAGTGTAGAAAGTAGGCAAAGAGGCTACAAACAATTTAGTATGGCTGAAGCAAAAGATAAAACAATTAGGAAATAGTTTTGGAAAAACAGCAACTAAATTGGGAGTATCTAGAATGCTAAACTTAGTAATATGTGCTATAAATCACAGAATTTTTGAATAGAGAAGTGGCATTAGAAGAAGCAAAATATGGCCAGATAGTATTTTAGTCTTCTGGCCATATTGTCTATCATAATTACTCAAACCTGTCACCACAGCTGTATGACAGTTGTAGATCCTATGTAAATGAATGAGTGTGGCGGTGTTCTAATAAAACTTTGTAAAAACAGGGGCCTGGATTGTGGCCTGCAGTTTACTGACTTGTATTAAGAGAATTAAATGCCTTTTTCCCCTATAAATTATTAAGCACTTCTAACAGGCATTAAATTCTAGGCAGAATACTTTTAAAGAGGAACCAAGATGTATAGAAAAACAGAACTAAAAGTATGAATTATATGCTTACTCTTGGGAAAAACAGATGAATATTTTAACTCATGCTATCAGAGACTGCAATATACCTCTTCAACTTCTTAGCACATTTCACTGGCACAGCTCTAGGATGGCAATACAGTTTTCTAAAAGTGAGATCAGCCCAAAAGGCCTAAGTCCATGCAGCTGTGGGAGAGCTAGTTTTGTGGTTTTGAGTTAGTTACCTTATAGTAGTCAGTGGTAGTACTACTACCTTACAGTAGTCAGTAGTATATTAGTCAGTGTGTAATTGTGCTACTTAATGAATGCTGCCAAAAAATAAATTGACCCCCAGACTAGATGTACTGTATCACTGAATTTCCTAATATCCATATGTCAACCCTAAAGAAAGTGTTTTGGTTTTCTAAAAGTGCATTTGGAAATAACATCAGATGGAAAAAAAAAATCATTAAAAAAGGAGAAACCAATATATCTACCATGCCACAGAAGACTCTCAAAGAGCAAGACATTAGCCCAAATTAGTTAAAACAACATATTCAATTCTTGGGGAAGAAGGGCATTTTCAAGTTTCTGAAACTAAAAAAATGTTTTATGATAATTTCTACATTCTGATTATACAAACTCTCTAGTAATAGTAACCCTTTTATATATTTACTTCTGATATTCTACCTGCTTTACTCGGTCCATCTTCAGCTTTTTTGCTGCAGAATAAACATCTTTCACCAATTCCTTATCAGCTTTCAACCTATTTAAAAAAGAAACAAAAAACAAGCTCTTTATATGTATGATACCAAGGCCTTAAAACAGACTATTTACTTGAACAGATCTAGAGAGACTTGGAATTTTATGATGATATTGCCTAATTATATGGCTTAAAGTACTTACTGAGCAGTGTAGGCATAATTCAACAAGACTTCAACAGCTTCTGGATTGAGATCATCAAATTTAACATGAGAAACTCCATGAGGATCACTATCACTATTAAAGATTTCAAATAAATAGGGACTGCAACAAGCTAGTACTGCTCTGTGTGCTAACATCTCATGACCACAGACCTGAAATTATGAAAAATTAAAATTAGAAGTATTGTGACTTATGTACTTCTCTAGATAATTACCAAACACTCCAGCCTCCTTTATCGTACATTTTAGGTAAAGCATTCTTTTAAAAAGTCATTTCATTAAATGACTATGGGGGAAAAAAACAAAGCAAATCCAAGAATTTAACACCTTTTACTAAAAGATTTAATTCTACAAGTTTCCAAATAATTTAAATACCTGAAGTCGAACATCACAGAACTGGCCACTTTTCCTCAGGGCATTTAATTTGGCAACAGAAGACTCAATAAAATTTTCATCTTCAAACATCAAATATCCATTGGGAATCATTTTTCCTTATAAATTTGGCTAAACACCAGAAAGAAAACTAAGTTACCTTTTTTGCAAGAAATGGTTTTTAAAAAAATCATATTAATGTGGTGCCTTTCTCAAAATTCCATCCCATCAGCAACATGTAAAAATTTTATTACACAAAAAGCTTGGTTAAAACAACATCGGTACTGAATACCCAAGTTTTTATACCCCCATACTCTGATCACAGATCTTTAAGGATTCATACAGCAGTGGGTATCTCAGAAGCATGAGCCAGGTTTCCATGCCTATTAGCATATTCATTCAGAGGGGAAGAAAATCAAACTCCATGCTGCCCAAGCCCATAATAAGCAACCAAAAAAGCCTGGAAGAATGTGAAATAGCCATCTCATACAGATTTCCTTGGGATTTGTGTTGCTGCCATATCTTTACCCACAAATGAGAAAAACTGTTATATATCCCAATCCTGTACTTTCTCAGTTTCCATTAAGGACTATCAATTGGAGATTACTCCTAAAAATTATGTATAATCAAAATTTAAATGGGAAATAACAGCCTTCTTCCTCTGTTCCCATAACACAATTAAAAGTCTTGGTTCCCTATCTGCCAGATGATTTTTTTTTCCTCCAAATGTTTTAAAGTGTAGAAAGTAGTGAGATTTAAAAAGAGGAACTTTATGCTCCCCTTTTCACGTATTCTAAAGAACTTATTTCCTAATATTACGTAATTGAAACTTACGTTCTTCAAACATTTTTACATTTCGCTTATAAACAACTAATGATTACACAAAATATATCATTAAAAAGTAGTAATAGGAGATCCCAGTTTGAGGTAACTTAGTTTATAGAAAGGAAAAATACAAAAAATGCTTTTTCACTCAAAGGTTACTGACTTCTCTGCCTTTTAAACATTGTGAAAGGCTGCTACTGTATTCAGCACAGTCTTTAGAAAAACACTGTGCCCTTTTTGGGCAGGGGATGTAATGGGGATCCAACCTCATATATATTAGGCAAGTACTCTGCTGCTGAGTTGCATTCCTAGTCCTAACACTGGATCAATGCTGGATTAGACAGTGGATATTCACTTACCTACTATACTGGAAGAAATGTATTACTGGGAATGCAAATAATCCAAAGGCAAAGGAGTGATGAAATGAAGCACTTAGTCAAGGTATGAAGACAGGTAGCTGAAGTAAAGGTAGATGTGTCTTAAGCTCTAATGGTGGTTCCAAAACTATCAGGCTTGAAAATGATGTAATCAAGTCCTTAAAAGCTATAGACACGAATTTCTTCTGTGACAAAGATGCATCATAATCTGAAACAATGACAAAATTAAGTTAGACACTCAGAATGATCAAAGCCTGCAAATGATCTTTAAGAGATTTTAAAGTAAATGGCAACAGTTTTCATACTACATAAAAAATGCTTACAATTACACATAAACACTTTTCACATAACTTGCAACTACTCACATGATCTTAAAAAAAATCCTTCCCCAGAAGGCAGGAGATAATGTTTCATTGTTTGAGTCTCATCGTGTTGTATATCAACTTGTATTAAGTTGACTTGTATACCCAATTTAATAATATAAATATTCCTTAACTCTCTTTATTATTAAATTCCAACTAATATGCAAACATGAGATATCTGTTCTATATAATTGTTACAAACTTGATATGCTGTTCTCCCAAATGTGCTTTGAATATCCTGGCCTCTGTACTTTTGTTCAAGTTTTCTTTTTTTTTCCTACCTAGAATTCTGGTAGAATACCTTTGCCAGATGAAATCTTTTGGCCAGTCTCTGCCAAATCTCCACATCTGACAAGTAATTTCTCCCATCTCCCACATACAGAACCCTCTTCTGAAAGGTTACATGTGGGCTTCCGGCTTGTCTGTCCTGTGCTCTGCTTCTAGGTACAAGCTTGTCTTCCTTGATTCAAGACCCAACTAAAACCAAAGTTTCCATTTTGTCTCTTTTGTATTTATCCAATCTCTCCCCATAACTAGCCTAAAACCTCAACATAAAGATGAGTAATTTGTTGAAATAAACTAGATAAACAAAAAGTATTCATGTCTGTGATTTGGGTGATGATTTTTCTCACATATAGTAATAAAATTCTAATGAAATAACCAAATCAAGGCAATCAGTCCTCCTACTTTACTCTCCCCCCTTCGCTTTCACATGTCATCAATTATTAGTATCAACTTCTTATGACATTTAAAAAAATCAACTGAACTAAGTAATTATGTGAAATATGTGCATACTTCAAAAATTGGACATTTTAAAATTGCTTTGCTTTATATATCAAATCCACAATTTGAAATCTAACAATTATGTCTAAATGAATCACTTGCCCCAGGACTCCAATGAAGGCCAGTCAGTTCTAATTCAACAAACTTATTGTATTAGTTTTAATTTGTGCACATTCTGTAAGTGAGCTTGATTCCATATGCCCTAACTGGTTTTTCCATAACTTAGGTTTCATTTCAAGGAAACCCAAGAATTCCAATGCAGTCTGGGACTCCTGTTAAGGCTCAATGCTTACTGCTTTGTTAAATCTGTATCATACCATTAGGCAATATTAATTTCTTCTGCTTTTATGCTTTCATCTAGATTGGCTATAGCCTCAGCCTAAAAACTAGTTTTAACAGATGTTTTCCAAATACGCAGGGCTTCACCCATGTTAGGCAAGCACTCTACCACCAAGACATACCCAGCCCCTGCCGTGCAAATTATGTGATAAAACTATATCCTTTAGCCAAGTGAGATGGTACACACCTGTAATCCCAGTGACTCAGGAGGCTAAGGCAGGTAGATCATAAATTTGAGACCAGCCTGGGCAACTTAGTGAGACCCTGTCTCCAAATAAAATGAAAAGGACTAGAGATGTAGCTCAGAGGTAAAGTGTCACTGGGTTCAACGCCCAGTAACAGGGGGGAAAAGTAATAATAAAATATATCCTTTGAAAAGCCAAAATACTGTTGAGATTCACAAATATATTAAACTTTGACCACTTTTTTGTCAGCACATATTTGCAAACTTGTCTTGTTCTGAGAATAAAAATGGCATCTATTATTTGACTACTGAATGTTCCTCCTCAAATTTATTTTAGAAAACAAGTAGATGGTTATAATTACTGCAGAACTTTAGGAGAAAACAGAATTTTTAGAGCAACTCTTGGCATATAACTTTTCGTAGACCCATGTCTTAACAAGAACTTCATCTCTTTAATTTTCTTCTCGTCAGTACAACACTACTTAATTGTAAAAGCTAGTTGAAGTCCAGATGACATGTAAATTAATGCAAACTTGTTTTTGAAAGTTCATGTTCACTTTCATTAAAATAAACTTGGGCAAACCAAGAGTTTTAAACTCTTCATGAAATTTTTAGATCCTATTTGGTCTATAAAACTGAAGCACAATAATAACTTGCAGGAAAAAAATGGGGAAGATTAATTTTTTTTGAAAAGCCAGACCAAAAGCCCAACTATCCCATAGACGTAAAAGAGCATAAAAATTATTTTGCTGGGTATTTAAAATATACTTTCAGGTAATCCACTTTAAAACTTAAAACTAGCATCAAATATATTTTAGTTCTTTAGAACAGCCAGTGTAAGAAATGGAAGGCAGAAGACTCATAAATGAATAATTAAACAACTTTAGTATAGTATCACTCAGAATTTCAGAAGTTACCACAGCCCAGAAACATTAGCTTAAGTGACATAAAATTCAACAAGTCTTAAAGAGTTGTGAAAAAGGCAGGCACAAATTCTGACCATCAGTAAGAGCAAGATAAAACTTATCAAATTTCAAATTTTCAAAGCATTCTTAAAAGCTCAAGGTAAATTACAACTACTTAGGCGTGAAAGCAATTTTTGAGGCAGCCAAACTACAAAGTAAAATACCCCCCCACCCCCCACGCGCGCAGTGGTGGGGATTGAACCTCTCATCATTGAATTATATCCATAGCCCACTTTTTAAAGCCAGAAGCTACAGCTTCCTAGTGACACCTCTACAACCACTAATAGCAACCATTATCAAAACTCACCAAACTCTACATTTTTAAACACATGTTTTTGTAATTCTTTGGTTACAACACAAATATTTGTGGTACCAAACATATGGCAAGGCACAAACTGGAATGGAATGCTTGTAACACAATGGAGTTGACTCAATTCCTCAGCGTTGAACACTTTACAAAAGGCCAAGAATAGAGACAAACCAAACAGTGAAAACAGCTCAAACAAAGAGGAAAAGGTATGACAGCACATACATTCCAGAAACTTTACCATTTTGGTTTCAATGGAACTGCAGATTGCAGGATGCATATGGTAACTAGTGAAAGAGGAAGTAAAAGACTAATTCCAAGCTTTAAACAATACTAAGTATGGAGACCATATGGAGGATTTAAGTGAGGAAGCATTAGAGTAGAAAAGTGGGGGCATTGTCTGTAGGAACAGGCAAAACATGGGCACAGGGCAACCAAAGGAGGATTCTGCACACCCATGCATAGTTAACTAAGGCAGTGAGGATATAAGGTATTTTAGCTGGGATGTAGTGGCCTCATTACCAAAAATCAGTAATTTTTAAAAAAGAATTTATGAAGCAAAACCTTGTTTTTCATTTGCCGCACAAAGAAAAATAGGAAGGAAGGATAGTGTCTGGGACTTTCTAATGCTGAGGTACCTGTTGGACATGCAGGTTGCTTTCAAAAGTGTAAAAATATTGGTCTAGCTTTAGAAGTATTTAGAAGGTGAGAGTTGACATTTACAAATTAAGATATACATGGATTTTCTTTGGTTCTAACTCTCCTATTCATAATACTTCAATTTACAGCGTCTACACTAGGTAGGAGGATCCCTAACCTTTAAGAAACTCTACCTGCAGGATTTTAGTACATAATCATACTGCTAAAAAGTTAATAATTTTTTAGGGGTACCTCATTCTAGTATCAATGATTAGGATATTTCTCTAATAGGAAAACATTTAAATCAAAAAAATGTACTTGCAAAACCACATTCAATTGCCATCTAAAATATCCATCAAGCAAGAAAAACACAACTCCAGCTTATTTTTAAGCAAGCAGCCAAAAAAGTATTTAAAACGGGGGGAAGGGGAGATGTTAGAACTGCAAATTAAAACAAAGGTTATAGAAAGCAGTGCCTTAATTAGCTAGAGATTTCATCTATTAAGAAAATAGGAAAACTACTCCATGTTTCTGGTTAGTAAAGTCCCATTTACCTCTAGCTACTAAATTATACACGTGGCCCTTTGGACCATTTGATGAATTGTTTGAAATGTCAGCTATCTCAAACCATTTCTATACTACGTGTAAAGAAAAAAGTAAATGTACTTCTAAAGCATCTGTGGTTCAAATTTCCCTATGTTCAACTTTCAGTCTGATATTGTCTGATGACTTCCTATCCAGAGCATATGACAGAGACACTTTGTAAAATGCCTGGCAGGACGAAAAAGGAGCAAACCTCTCCACCCATTTCATTTGCAAAAAACAAAAGTGGTCAGCGCTCCCGAGTGAGTGGCCGATCCCGCAGCCACGGGTCTCACTCAGAGAGCCGCCAGGCCGGCGCCCACTCCAAAGGCTGCGAAGCTAGGCGCCCAGCGACCGCACACCCCCGCCCAGGATTGGCCAGCCCCGCAGTCATTCAGCGCCGACACGTCAGGGCAGCCGCTCCCTCGCTCCTCCCGCCCCCTTCTCCCCGCGCTTGGCAAGAAAAGCGGGCAACGTGGAGCGGGAACAAAGGACCCCGCGGCCCACGGCGATCGGGGTCTTCGTGCCACCACACTCCAGGTCCCAGAACCTACGCGACTGGAGACCGGTTCCCTGCCCACACGCGCCGGGCCCCAGTTCGTCTCAGAGACTGGCGCCCATACCCTGTGCTAGGCGACCGTTCCTGACAGCGAAATCGCAGCTTCCCGCGCTCTTCTTTCGGCGGGTAGTCAGTCCCGCCCTGTGGCGCCCTGCCCCAAACCCCAATGACCCCTCCAGCGAAAGCTTCTCTTTCCCGCCGCCACTCCCTGGCTTACACAAGGACCCCGAGCTGCCCTGAGGAGCGGTCGGCGCTCGCCCTGGGCCGCCAATGCGACCTGGCAACCATGACAGCACCAGGAGCGAAAGTCCGCGCGCCGCCCGCTTTTCCTAGAGTCCGGCGGCAGAGGCGGCCCACCCCGAGACCAGGACAACGTTCCGCACCTCCCACTACCCTCCCGGCCGCCCGCGCCATCCCCTCCCCTCGGATCCCGGCCGCGCCCACTGCCTCCTCCGCCGCCGGTAGGACCAGAGCGTGTTACCTGGTTCATCTCTAAAGAGATGGAAAAATTCATCTCTAGAGCTTCGATGGGGAGCAGGAGGAAGCGGGAGGGAACTGGCCCAACGGGAAGCGCCTCGAGGCAGCGGAGAGGGGCAGCAATCGAGCGAAAGAACGAGCAGCCAGTCCGCGGCGGCTACGAGAAAGAGGCAGCGCCGCGAACGACTCCCAACAACGAGCTCGCTCGCTGGTACAGCCGCGCTGAAGCAGCAGGCGGAGAAACAGCGCAGCGACTGACTCAGAGTGACCGACCTCCACGCGAGTCCCGGAGACACTGCCGCCGCCGCCGCCGCCGGCTGCCCTCCCGCGCCGCACCCCCTCGCACGTCACCACGTGCGCTGCCGCAGCCGCAGACACCTCCCCACCCGCTTCCGGCTAGAATCCATCCGCGAATCACAGGCCAGCTCCAGAAAGATCCCGGTCTAGGCCCCGCCCCCACCCGAGGCCCCGCTTTCCTCCGCCCCGCCTTCCTCCTTCGCAGGCGGGGGCTCCTTCCTTCGCAGCTCAACTCATCTAGGTCAGCGCAAGGTGATCTCCGGGAGGGGGGCCGTGCAGCATTCCCGCCCTTCCTCGCCCCGCACCCTCACCTCATGGTTTTCGGACTGTCTGGGAACTGGTTCTCCCCTGCCATGCTCACCTGTTCTGCCTTCCCCTAGAGGCACAATAGCCCGAGAGAGCAGACGTGGGCGATTAGATTTCTCGGCGTCAGCCTGACTTTTAGGCAACCGCCCTAGACTGGATTTGCCCGCAGTGGACTTCAGCAGTGCTTGGGCACTAGTCCATGCCTTCGGGATGGAGGGGAGTCGGGGTGCGGGGGGAAGAGAGGCTCTCTGAGAAGAGAGCCTTCGTTTGGTCTGCTTTGAGTGAGAGGATACTGTAACTTCGAAAAAACTATTGGAGGGGCATAATATTATCCGTGTGCTGTAAAAACCTGTTTACTTCTCTAATTTTTCCCTGGGTTTCTCCTCTGAAAGCCTCAGCTCTTTACTGAAAGAGTCAGTTCTGTACTGGTCTTGCCCTCTTTCGGAAAACAGCCTTGAGAATAGGTAGTCCCTTTCCTAACCTCCCAGGGCCTTTTAGGCTAGGAGCACCCCTATCCCCCCCACCCCACCCGCAGACAGAAGTCAAATCTGTTACCGTGAAACGTTTTAAGCTGTGCTCTGACATCAACTTCCTATGACTCTGAGGGGCACTCGGGAAAGTTTCCTTGATTGAAGGTGAGGGATTGGGTTCTTCTAGTTTAATGTCGTGTTAGTTTATGCCGATTTGTGGAGAGCACTACAGCAGTCTAGACATGATTTTGTATTTGATCGCTCAGCTTAATTTGTAGCCATTTCTAGGAACTCTTTGTTAATACTTCCTACCATTCTTTACCATTAAATATGTAGTTTATGCTTATGGGGACAGGAAAAATAAATCTGGGTGCCTTCACCTGCGATAGACGTTTTACACATTTTTATAATAAAATCTTGACGCAAGAAGACTTGTTTCCTTTTCTCTTTTTCCAATTGGAAGAGGAAACAGGAACTAAGATGCCTATTAATATGATTTTTATATTTTTCTTAAAGAAGCCTGATATGTGCTATGGGCTCTTGTTTTGTCTTGCTGATAATAACTGGCATCAGTGTTCACTTTTTTGCAAATGAAATTATTAGGGTACATAACCTTTAAGCTTCTTTAATAACATAGTTTTCTTCCTTGCACTAAGAGGATATGAATTGCCCTCTTTGGATAAGCACATGACTGTGTGGCCTGCTGGACACATGGTCGCACTTGCTGTACTCTAAATAGTGCCTTTGTGACCTGAAACAGTCAACACTTTTCTTAAAGCTACAGTGTGATTATAGTCAGTGTATTTTTGCCTTTACATATTACCTTCCTATGAATAATGGCATAATTTATGTTTTGTACTTGTCTTTCAGGTAACTCAGTCTATCTTATTACTACATACCTGCTAAAACTTGAAAATGGCACATAAATAATTTCAGATTTATCTATTTTTCTTACAAAAATATTTATTAACAATTAGTCCACTGTATCATATGAACTCTTATATTTTACTTTTGCATTGTAATTATACATAATAGTGGGATTCATTATGCCACATCCATACACACATATAATTTGAATAATCTCCTAGTACCTTCCCTTTCCCTTTGTTCTTTCCTCTACTTAATTTGTCTTTTTTTTTAAAGTTGTAAATGGACACAATACCTTTCTTTTACTTATTTATTTTTTTATGTGGTGCTAAGGATCAAACCCAGTGCCTCACATGTGTTAGGCTCTACCACTGAGCCACAACCCATCCCCAATTTCATTTGCTGTCAAGCTTTGGGATATAGTTCAGTGGTAAAGTACTAGCCTAGTATTCACAAGGACCTGAGTTTGGTCCCCAGCATTGAAAAATTTTTTTCCTAAGCACTTGTATTAGATAAGGCATATTTGGAGTGTGCTTAATAAAAATAAAAAGTTTTAATTTCATGAGTACCTACTTGATGTTAGGTGGTGCCGATCTGCCATCTTTTCATTTTCCTCCCTGATTCTGCTTCAAATATTGTTCCTTTACTAACCTCTTAACGTTTTGTTTTGTTTATTTTTAGGGTATTTATTTCCTAGAACTGCTGTAACAAAGTACCACAAACCAAGTGTCTTAAACAACAGTAATTTGTTGTCCCATAGCTCTGGAGACTAAAAGCCTGAGATCAAGGTGTTGGCAGGGCCATGCTTCCTCTAAAGGCTCTAGGCAAGGATCTGTTCCAGGTTATTCTCTTAGCTTCTGGTAGTTCCTTGGTTTGTGGTAGCAGAATTCCAATCTTTTCTTTTTTCTAGGGATTGAACCCAGAGCACTTTACCATTGAGACCCATCCTCAGCCCTTTTTATTTTTAAGACAGATCTCACTAAGTTGCTGTGGCTGGCCTCAAACTTGCCATCCTGCCTTAGCCTCACTAGTACCTGGGATTACAGGCATGCCCTATTGTGCCCAATCATAACATCAGACTTTATATGATGTTTTCTCTGGGGCTATGTCTGTTGTCCAGATTTTCCCTTTTTTAAAGAATACCAGTCATTGGAGTAAGTGGACCCCTACTCATTTTAACTAAATCTACAACTGCTTTGTTTCCAAATGAAGTCCTATTTTGAGGCACTGGGAGTTATGTCTTCAGTATGTGAGTTGGAAATGGAGGGGAACAAAATTCAACCCATAATACTGTAGTTTAGTTTCTGTCAAGGGTGGTCCACTGACCACATTTGTTAGAAATCACCTTGGATGTTCTTACTAGACATACAAGTCCCTAGGCTTTTACCCTAGACTACTAGTGTTCAAAGAAGGAGTTATTTTGCCACTAGGGAATTTTTGGCAATGCCTGGAAATACAAATAGGGAGGGGGTGCTTCTGGTATCTACTAGACCTGGAATGCTACTAAATGTCCTGCAGTACACCGGACAGTCTCCCACATACACACAAAATTTCCACCCACAACATTTATAGTGCCCCAAATTGAGAAACGCTGCACCAGAACTGCTAAGTCAGAATATCTGGGAAAGGAGCCTAGAAATCTACATTTCGATAAGCATCCCAGCAACTTGTATCCAAACTAAAGTTTGCAAAACCACTGCGGATACAAAAGCTCTGGGTATAGGAACATGCTCCATTTCTCCCCAGGTATTAGTCCACCTCTCTAATTTACTAGTCATGGTAGTTATGATAAATGGATTTAATTAAATATTACTACTTAGCAATTCAGACAATTTATAAGTCATAGTCAACATTAAATTGGAATCTTGTTTATATCTTTTAACTGCTGTCTGACATTATTTTTTATTAACTGTGTACATTTTCTGGATGTCTTTTGCCTAATGAAAACTGTTGCCAATCTATGGCTTGGCAAAATGATCCTTTGCTGCCTCCTATTCACTGGTTTCTCCAGTGACTGGCTTGTTTGTTTCCTGTATTTTTCTCATCCCTTGCAATTAATGCTGCACTTTTCTCAATTTCTTTCTCTTCTTTCTTTTTGGCATTTGAAACTAGTGTTAGGGTACATTAATGGAGTCTTAAGAGCAGAAATTAGAAAATGATGGTGTCATAAAAGGCATAACAAGCCCAGGGAAAAATCTTAAAATGTCCATACTTCCACTAAAGTAGGTCACTGGAAATTGTTATGTATTGCAGTGCATACCAAATTGAGAACTTGATGCATCTCAAAAAGGTAGTTCTCTTAATGAGTATTCCCTGTTAGAAAAAAATCTCCTGTTTTCCCCATAAAACTTCCATAGACTTTTCATTCAACTCAAGCAAACTGTTCAGTGGACTTTTTCTAAAAATCCAAAAATTATAAAATTCTTCAGAATACTTAGTCCCAAATTATCTTCACTATTATCCAAGAAGACCATTTTATTGATCACCTTTTACTAGCTTTTCTAAAGTCATTACTACCAAAGGTTTTGAGAATAATTCAAACATCCTCTTCCAACACAGGGGATTTCCTAATAGTTTCTCAACAGTTTCTTAGGGATTAAAACCTCTCTGAATACATGACCATATTTCACGTATGTGTGATATGTCAAAATACACTCTGCTGTCATGTACATCTAAAAAGAACCACAACCAAAAAAAAAAAAAACAAAACTTCTCATGTCATTCAAATATTCTTCCTGGGACATTGTATAACTTTCCAGTCTGCTGCCTCTTTGATGTGTGGCCATGAGCCTTATATTCAGCCCTTGAACTCTAATGTGCAACCCCTTTCTGAAAGCCTTTATCCAAAACATTTCTTTTTTAATCAACCTGATCGCTGAGCATAAGTAAGGCATGGAGTAACAGCCCTCATATTAGCTGGGTTTTAATGTCACTAAAATCAAGCATATGAACATGGTACAGTCCATACAGTTCAATCCAGAAAGAAATCTTCTATTGTAATCACATCCAAAACTTGATACCTAATGAATGAAAGTTACGTGATACAGTTCCATTGGACTAGCCAGCCAACTGTTGCTAGTGTAAACTGATCACTCGACATGTGAAGTCAAGAGACTACTCCAAAGAAAAAAGTAGAAAGGACAGCACAGTTGGGTTGTAACATCAGTTCTCCCTACTTCTATCATGAATGAAGTAAAATGAGAAAATTATGAAATTTTATAAGATCGTAGTGAACTGAGTTTTCTGACTACTGAAGACAAACATAGAGCTGTTATCTAATGGTTCCTATTCCTTGAGAGTAGTGTCTCTTGCCATGCTTCTCCAAAACTGGGCTCCTGGGGATGGAATTATCAAGTGAAATGTGTTATTTGTCAGTCATCCCTAATATCTCAACAGAGAAAAATGTGAAAGAAGAATTATGATTACAAAATATACTACCAGCACTCCTTAAAGGGTCACCATGCCTGAGATACCCTTTTTCCCTTCAACACTAACACCTTTTCATCAACATACGCCTATGTGTCCCCCCCCCTTTTTTTTTGGTAGCTGCAGATGGACAGCATGCCTTTATTTTATTTATTTTTGTGTTTGGTGCTAAGGATATAATCCAGTGCCTCACACATGCTAGGCAAGTGCTCTGCCACTGAGCCACAGCCATAGCCCTCCAATGTGTCCTTTAAGACCCACTTCGCACTTTACCACTTCCAAGAAGAAGGCTAGTGTAATGGAAAGATTGCTAGATTTGAAGGCCTAATTGAAAAACCTGGCCCTCTTACTCCACTACCTAAGACAGATCTCTTGGGAACAATAAAACAGAATTGTATACTTGGCACATAGTGGATAATAAGTAAATATCTACTTTAAGACTTCCCCCAGTTCCTCTCTCTCTCTCTCTCTCTCTCCATATATGTATATATATATATATATATATATATATATATATATATGTTCTTCCATTCTTCCATCTTTCTGAATGCTGACATATCACTTGTAAAATTTATTTGAAACTTAATCCACCACAGTACTTACATATTTGCAAACCTAGAACTGAGTGATCAAAATCTTCAAAGTACTTAGCAGCAACCCAGACCCTCATATTCCTCTGCCTTCGGACATTTAGACATGTTGAATGAATGTTAAAAATCACAGGTGCTTCTTATAGCTCTTTCTATGAAATTGATGTTTCTAAATAATGAAGATAAGTAGTGATGAAAACCAGAGCCACAGAAGGCTACAAAAATGATAAAGGAGGCTGATACTGAGGCATATCACATACCACAGGGTATAAAAGTACCTCAAGAAAATTAGAACAAGTTTGATCTTCTTGGCTAATTTTGTCTCCCAATGAGGTTTAAGTATACTGAAGGGGGATATAGGAGCCTCAACTCCTCTCTCCTCTCTCCTTCTAGTTTCGGGTTTTTTGTTGTTGTTGTTGTTGTTGTTGTTGTTTTGTTTTGGTGCTGGGGGTTGAGCCTAGAGCCATGTGCATGCAAGGCAAGCATTCTAACAACTGACTTATATCCCCAGCCCAGTAGTTTCTGTTCAAGGTGAGAGCATGGAAATCCATACTGCTGTAGGAATGGAAGGGTAACCTATTATGCTTTGTGCTTAGCTCTAGGGGGAGAAAGACCACAGTTTATTTTGTATTTAATCAGAGCTCTGAGTCTAATGTTTGTGCACATAATTTTTGACTTCTAAAAAGTAGACTACTTGAAGTTTTAAAAGTGATTTTTCCCATCTTTCCTTCCTTCTTTGTACCAGGGATTATACCAAGGTCTCACACACATTAGATAAATGTATTCTACATCCCCAGCCATTTTTTCTTTTTAATTTTGAGACAGGGTCTCACTAAATTGCCCAGGCTGGCCTCAAACTTGAAATTCTCCTTCCTCAGCCTCCAGTGTAGCTGGGATTACAAGTGTGTACCTCCAATGCTACCTGGAATTGATTTTCTTTATGTCCCTGGAATAGGAATATTTTCTCCTCTCTGCAAAGTACTAACATTTTCTTTACTATTAAAGAGAGCCTGTTAAATTTTAAAATGCTTTCTTCAATAACTTAAGGTGTCTTAAATAATTTTAAGATCTGCTGAATCATAAAACTTTTATTGTTTTTACTGTATCTGGATTGAATTTATGTATATAAAATCTGTATACAAACTAGAGAGAAAAGTCTTTTAATTCATATACATTTTTAAAAGGTACAGACTCGCCTACTGAAAAATTAGGCAATAATTAATTGACCTAATTCATTAATTGATCACATTGTCACTGCATAGAATTTCTAGATAATTTCTTAGTATTGCACCAATTTTTACCATCACACTATGTTTAAAATGTGTTGATCTCTTACCCAAAAGGATAACGATATAAACATATCTTATAATTAATTAGCTTGAACTTCTTCAAGAGTCTACATAAGAAAAGCCAGTTATACAAAGTTTAAAACCCTTAAAGAAGCAAGGTCATTTCTTTATGTATTATACTTAACCTGGTGCAAAGAATTAAACACAAATTATTAAAACGTTAGAACACTCATATTGAAATGTATACATTTTTTAAGAATGTGTGTATGCAAATGAAAGAGTACCTGCAGCCTATACTTCTTCCAAATGAGCTGATGGGTTTAGGAAAGGTATCATTGCAATAATTTTGGTCTAGAATGGACCCCCAAAGGCCTGTGTGTTAAAGACTTGGTCCATAGGTTGGCACTATTAGGAGATATTAGAACCCTTAAGAGATGAGACCTAATGAAAGATCAGGTCATTGGACATCCTTGAAGGGAATAGTGGGAACCCAGCTCTTTCCTTATCTTCTTTTTTTCTTTCTTTCCTGGCTGCTATCAGGTGAGTACCTTTGTCTGCCACTCACTCTCTCCCTAATATACTGCCTTACCGCAGGCCCCAAAGCAATGGAACCAACTAACTAACCATGGACTGAAACCTCTAAAACTGTGAGTCAAAATAAACCTTTTTCATTTTCAAGTTGATTATTTCAGATATTTTGTGACTGTAATGGAAAGCTGATGGACATTGTTACTATATAGCAATTTCTCAGATTCTTTTATTAAAATTTTTTTCTATAACAAAATTAATCCTTTTACCCTCTCTGACTTTTCTAGAAAACAGGAGACTCCTATGACTTGAATCATAGTGTGAATTTCTTCCCTGTGTGTATCTATGCTATGAAGTAAGATCTTGCTCTAGCAAATCTCATCCTCATATTCCTCTTCAGCCACATCAAATCCCCTCGTTTTTAATACACTATGCCTTATGGACATACCACTTATACTTAGTAAAGCATCCTCACCTAGTTAAGTCCTCCTTTTCCTCCAGTCCTCAGTGTAGAGTTCAGTTCCTTCCGGCAGCTGTCATTGACTCACTCAGTCTGGGTGGGATGTCCCTCCCCTGAACTCACATGGCACCCTGGGACATCTCCCCTCGTTGAAGCATTAATCACTTAATATTGGAAGTATCAGTTCACTTGTCTTTTTCCCATTTGACAAATATCACTCTATTCATCTTCACATCCCCAGTTCTTACTCTGAGTCAGGTATGTAAAGATCCTAAGCACCATCTCTACATTGAATGAAATGGGGACTGAATTATGCATAATTTGTATTGTTTTATGCTTTAAAGACATGTAGATATAAAGAAAATGACTTTTGCTTGAGTTTTTGTAGTGTGATTATGAATTTGTTTTAGCTTCAAATTCTGATCTAAAGTAATATATGATGTTCACAAGGTAATCAACAAGTACTATGTGGGTACTTCTCTGTCACTTCACAGAAGTATGTATTAGGCCACTGCAAGCCTTTCATGGGCCCCTGTTCATTCACCATGTGGTAGCCCACATGTCAATATTAGTCATCAAATTAAACACACAAAATTTTCATTCCATTTTCCAGGAGATAATGTTTCTATAATTTCAGTGGCAGTGGAGAGAGAGAGAGATCATTATTTTTCATGTTGCACCTATTCTGCAGGTCCTGCTTTTTCTTGGATTCCTCCATTATATCATATGTTTCTTGTATGTCTTATCATTTAATAACCACAATGCCCCTTATGGTGCCCATCACAGGTGCCCCAGAAAAAGAGGGAATTATAGAGTAGTGATATGGAGCATATAGGGACATGTGGGTATTTCTCATGTTATTATATTTACCCTTAAAAACATCCTCAAGGGATGTTTATTATCATTTTTATCTGGTGAGTCTGATCTGAAGACCACTCCTATTCCACCATCATAGCACATGCCTTTCAGGACATGTTTACTGAATCAATTTGATTTTCCACAGATGACAAATTAATCAGAATGGTGTAGCTGGAGGGACAAGCAGGGAGTATATTGAAAGGTTAAATAACTAAACATTTATTTTTGGAGCTGGTACAAGTAGCTAGTAAGGGTAATCAGAAGTAGAGTAAATAGATCTATAAACATACCAAATTGATATGTAGAAATAAGAAATTGTGTAATCACACCAAATTGATATGTAGAAATAAGAAATTAAGTGGTGTGTTTGGGGGGGTGGGGTGCTGGTGATTGAACTCAGGGCCTTATACATGCAAGGCAAGCACTCTACCAACTGAGCTACGCCCCCAGCCCAAGTAGTCCTCCTTGACAAACAGTATCAACTTAACCCCATGAACAGATCTCTAGCAGAAACAAGGTGAGGCAGAAACAGCTAGTTGCCTCTGACTTCCATTCATTTTCCTTTCCCCCATAGAAATACAATACTAAGGTTCCCAATTTTTCTACCACTGAATTACATCCCTATCCCAATTTTATTATTTTATTTTGAAACAGTGTCTCACTAAGTTGCTTAGGGTCTTTCTAGGTTGCTGAGGCTGTCCCTGAAACTTGAGAGCCTCTTGCTTCAGTCTCCCAAGTCCCTAGGATTACAGGTATATGCTACCATGCTTAGGCTCCTTGTAGCTAGTTTTGATAAACTAAAGCATCACATGAGGACTTAAGAAAAGTGTCCACCAGAATGCCATCTTTTTTGTCCTGCTGAACAAGATATAGATGTGATGGGTCAAATTCAGATTACTACTTTGAATCATGAGGTTATGCACCAAAGATGACCAGAGCAGTACCATAGAAAGAGTCTTGCTCCCAGTGACCTTTGAACTGCCACACCTGCCCTGGACTATCAGGTTCTAGACTTCTTCTATGTGCAAAAGAAATAAACTGTCATTTTACTTAATATGGAAACAGAAATAGCCGATGTAGTGATTTATTTTTAAAAAGTGTTACTTCTCTGTGTTATTCTGTTCCTGTTCCGTTTATTTCATTTTATAATAAAGCGCTGTCATATTTTCTAAATCCCATACTGCACATTGAAAGCTAGCAAGCAGCAACAGTTTCTATGCTATAGTCTGCTTATTGATTCTGTTTAACAAGTACACAGTGAGTTCTTTGTAGGTGACTCTGATTAAAGGTCAGGAGATCATATGTAAGGTATAAAACCTCAAATGTTGAATTATACAATTTAGAAGGTTAAGTCCTACTTCAGCTCTCTCTAATTTAACCATTAATCTAGTGCCACAATGTTTTTATTCTACCAACTGACTTATTAATCTACTAATGCTAATACAGCAAATATTGCCAAGTGTCTGTTAATGTGTGTGTAAAACAGTTTACTGAATTAAATTAAGTTCACAGATGGGTTGTAAAGTTTTTAACTATTTAAGGAAATAAACAGTTTATTGAAAGGGATAACCTGTGGGGGTACAAATGGGGAGTGGGTTTATTTTTCTCTAGCCTTCATTCCTACCCTGTAAATAACCTTGCAAACAAATCCCATAGCTTTTTGGTCTTTGGGGTATTTAATGCTTACTTTCAGGTATTTAAAGACAAGTACAGCTGGATGTGGTGGCACAGACCTATAATCCCAGAAACCCAGGAGGCTGAGGCAGGAGGACTGCAAGTTCAAAGCCAGCTTCAGGAAAAGCAAGGCACTAAGTAACTCAGTGAGACCCTGTTTCTAAATAAAATACAAAAGTATAGAGCTGGGGATGTGGCTCAGTGCCCTGAGTTCAATCCCTGGTATCCAAAAAAAAAAAAATTACAGTTCAGTCTAAATGAAAATGTCCATCTCACATAGAATTCAGGGTTTCCCTTTGTGCGCTACTTCCCAGTTCAGGCTGGACCCAAGGCTCAGACCCCCATAGTAGGCATGGGGTGTGATTTTTCTCAGTTACTTTGCTCCTTATTCCATGGTGGTAAGTAGCAACTCCTTTCTCTCCCCTTAATTCTGCCACTTACCTCCTGCTCACCTCTTCCCATCTTCATTGGCCTCTTCTCCATCCCAGAGCAGATCAAACACGTTCCAAAGGCCTTTAGGTTTATTGTTCCTGCACAAGGACTTGGTTTCAATGCCCACACCCAAAACAAAACCAAACCCAGCCCTGCCCCAGCTATCAGCACACATGCTCCCTCACTTTTAGCCCTCAGCTCATATGTTGCCTTATCAGCAGGGCCTTCCTGACCACCCTATCTCTACCGGCACACCCTCACCCAGAGCTTCCGCACTCTGATCTTTTTATTTATTTATTTTTTAAATTTTTCCATTTGATAAATGACTCTTGCACTGGAAAGTGAGGTACCTGTCTCCCCTTCATAAAGATATACCTTTCTGAGAGAAGTTGGGATGTTATATGCTTCTTTCCACTATAGGGAGGGGTGAAGAAGGCCCAAACACTCTACTCCTTTGATTCCTTGTTTTATTGACTTTCTTCAATACCTTTTACATTTTGGCCTTGTTATAGAGAAGCTAGAGGTAAGTGTTTCATAGATACTGAGCTGATCTGGCCTTTCATCATCATTTTTTAGGTATGTCAGACAATTTTCACAAAGAGAACACCTCAATTTGAGGTAAGTGATATGAACCCAGGAGTGTTTTACCACTGAACCATGCCCCCAGTCCTTTTTAACTTTTTGTTTGGAGACAAGGTATAGGTAATCTGCTGAGGGTCTTGCACAATTGCTGAGGCTGGATACAAACTTGAGATTCTCCTGCCTCAGTCTCCAAAATCCCTGGGATTACAGGCGTGTCGCACCTTATCTGGCTTAGTTACATATTTTAATCACAGGCTTAACATAAAAAGTGGATCATTTATAGCTTTAAGCTAAAGGTAGATGGGAATACATCTGAATTTTTTAACACTTTTAGTTTTAGTATTCTGTAGTTTGTACCATCATCTAAAGAATGAAATGAATACAACTATTTGTTTATTTACCAAAGTAGGCAGAACTGACTAGACCTATCTATTTATTGTGGGACATTTTGACCTTTAGCATGGTGATGTATCCTGGGAATAGCTGAGTGGAAAATCAGATTCAGGGTTTAAAACTTAATTGATCACAGGATCTTTTTTATAAAGGAACTCATGTTTTCTTCTGGGAAAATGTTGATTGTTACTAACTCTAACATTCTTCCCTCAGGTTCTAAAATCCTAAAAAGCACTTAAGATTTTGAATTACTTTTCCAAAGTGTTTATTCATTATATGTGAGTAATCTTACAGTTCTGAAATAAATCACTATTTAATACTAACTAGGCAAAAATTATATTTTAAACCTTTAAAGATGGATAAGTCAGATAAAATATAAGCATATATAATGCCTGCCTTAAACTAAAACTAAGATCCTAAAAGCCAACTTACTATAATTTTTACCCTTTCCTTTTTTTATTTTTATTTCCCATGGCACTAGGGATTAGATCTAGAGGCACTCTACCACTGAGCTACATCCCCAGCCCTTTACATTTTTTATTTTGAGAAAGGGTCTTGCTAAATTGCCAGGCTACCCCCAAACTTGTGATCCTCTTACCTCAGCCTCCCAAGTAGCTGGGATTACAGGCTACACTACCAACCCAGCCATAATAGAAAAATTGAGCTGGGCATGGTGGTGCAAGCCTATGATCCCAGTGGCTTGAGAGGCTGGGGCAGAAGGATCACAAATTCAAAGTCAGTGTCAGCAACTTAGTGAGGCCCTAGCAACTTAAGAAGACCCTGTTTCAAAATAAAAAGTGCTGGGGATATGGCTCAGTGGCTTAAGCACACCTGGGTTCAATTCCTGGTATATATATTTAAAAAAAAATGAGGCAGACAACAGGTCTCTTCATTTCAAAGAGACTTAAGAGAAAACAGAGAGTAGGTAAATTGTTCCTATCCCTCCACATGAATTATTTCCTGATACAAGTCAAACTCATAGATAAATTAGAATTCTAATGTGTAGTTTAAACAAAGAGATGAAATTTTGGAGCTATTTAAAGACTGTTACTTGGGCTGGGGCTGGGACTTAGTGGTAGAGAGCTTGCCTAGCATGTGTGAAGCACTGGATTTGATTCTCAGCATGGCATATAAATAAATAAAATAAAGGTCCATTGACAACTAAAAAATATTTTTAAAAACACTGTTACTATTGGGAACATGACATTAAGAGACCATAAATAAGGTGGACTAAAGGTACCCACCTTAACAGCCCTCAAAGATTGAATAGAGCCGTTGTGCCAGTTCTGTGGTGGCATGGTAAGGTAGGCAGGATGTGGGAAAGCACCAGAAGGCAACTCAGAGAATAAGTAACCAAGTAAAACCCAGAAACATCAGCTTTAATAATAGAAAGAATTAATAAAAGCAATGGACTACAGAAGTGCTGTGGGGGAGGAGGAACTTCCCTCCAACAACCTGAAAGAAAGTTTTCCAGAGAGTTTAACAAAAACAGGCTCCACTGTCCAACAAATGCACAATCTGAGCAGGAAAAATGCTCAGATTCTGCAAAGTAAGTCAGCATGGGAGAGAGTCCTGGCACCTCCCAGCGGATTTAGTTAGTGGAGACGCAGTGCCAATTGAAGAGGACTCTTTGGAATTTCTGAGTGGGAAATTAGAAATCTTCTGCAGTTTTCCTTTGTTTATCTTTTTTCTCTCTCAATTTTTAAATTTTAATTTGCTTTATTCTGTGGTGTGTGTGTGTGTGTGTGTACACCCAAGACCCAAAGGCCATTTACAATATACTTTTCACTGGCTAACAGTGATGGCCAGCAGCTCTCACCAGAGTCACACTCCCATCCCCAGATTAAAAAACACAGCCGTTGGGTGCGCACGCCTGTAATTCTAGAAGCTCAGGAGGCTGAGGCAGGAGGATGGTGAGTTCAAAGATAGCCTCAGCAAAAACGAGGTGCTAAGCAACTTAGTGAGACCCTGTCTCTAAATAAAATACAAAAAGTAGGGCTGGGGATGTGGCTCAGTGGTCAAGTATCTCTGAGTTCAATCCCAGGTACACAAATACCCACACATACACACAAATATGTAAAAGATTAACATTAGATCCCTATCTCTCAAAGTCAACTCAAAATGGATAAAAGACATTGGACACTGGAATAAGACAGAAATTTTTCAAGTGCTAGAAGAGAAAATATAGGGGAAACAGTCCAACATACAGGTGCACACAGTGACTTCCTCAGACTCCTAGAGCTCAGGGAATAATGCTAACAATCAATAAATAAGATGGCACTGCACAAAAAACCTTCAGCACAGCAAAAGAAGCAATCAACAGCATGAAGATAGTGCTTAGAGAATGGGAGAAAGTCTTTGCCAGCTACTCTTCTGGCAGAGGATTAGTATCTAGAATGTGCAAAGAATGAAAAAACAAACAAATGTTCATCAACAGATGAATGGATAAAGAAAATATTGTATATATACACAACACAGTTTTATTCAGCCATAAAGAAGAACAAAACTACTTCATTTGCATGAAAATGGATGAGACTGATGAACATCATGTTAACCAAAATAAGCCAGACTTAGAAAGTCAAGGGTTGTATGTTTTTCCCTCATATATGAAAGCTATAGAAAAAAAAAAAAAGAGGGAGAGATATTATGAAAATAGAAGACAGACCAGTAGGGTAGAGAAAGGAGGTCAGGAGGAAGTAGGAGGGGAGGGCAAGATCTTAGAGATGTACTGCAAAATGAAATTTATCAAAGTAAGTTATATGCACATATGTGTACTCCACAATGAAAGCTACTATTCTGTATAATTATTGTTCACCAATTAGAAAAAAACTTCTCAAGAAGTTGATTTTCTACTGATTTAATCTAATCCTGGGCTTGCAAAAAGATTTCAGTGCAGAGGTTGATTTTAATTAGTTGATTGTGTGGGTTAGAACATTGGGTTGAGAAGAGCTGACACTGAATGTGGATTCAATGCAACAAGTGGGATGAATGATGACCAATGTCTGCCTTAGGTAGGGAATGTGAGAGTGAAGCTTTCCATCTGTTTTAGTCCCCACCACCACCTTTTTTTGCTGATGTGACTAAAAGAACAACCAGAACAATTGTAGAGGCTCCATTCCTTGGGGCTCAAGGAGGTGAGGCTGAAAATCATGGTCCAAGAGTGTGGCAGAGAGAAGCAGCTCACATGATGATCAGAGAGCAGAGATTCTACTCTAGAGACAAAATATATACCCCAAAGGCACGCCCCCAGGGACCCACCTCTTCCAGCCATGCCCCACCCATCTTAAATTACCACTCAGTTAATCCTATCAGGGGATTGAGTCACTGATTGGGTTAAGACTCTCATAACCCAATCATTTCTCCTCCAAACTTTCTTGCGCTGTCTCATATGTGAACTTTTAGGGAACTGAAATTCAAACCATAACACCATCTATGTACTTTCCATCCCCTTTCTGAGTTAAACTTGGAGGTATGTGAGCTCACTACCTTATGCTAGTGAGCTGGATTGGGCCAGAAATAAACAATTTGAGAAATTCAGATTTTTGCAAAAACAATTCAGAAGATATTGTCAAGTCACTCAGAGTATGTCTAACCTTGTGAGTCTAGAAGAAACCAGTGCACAAGGGAGCTCTGGTCAATTAGGTTAGAAATGTGAACTTTACAGAAATGTAGTACACTAAACTCCACTGAAAGGAGTCCTTGACAAAGAAGTCTACAAATGTCTTTTAGCACATAAAATCTAAGTCTTCAAATTTTATATAGAATCTCTACGATAATTTCTATTGCAGCCTAGTTCATATTTCCTGAATACAATGATTTCATGTTATTGCCTATACTCTACCAAGCAGGACTGTAAGTCCTTAATGAAATTCTTTTTTTTTTTTAAGAGAGAGGGTGAGAGAGAGAGAGAGAGAGAATTTTTAATATTTTATTTTTTAGTTATCGATGGACACAACATCTTTGTATGTGGTGCTGAGGATCGAACCCGGGCCGCACACATGCCAGGCGAGCGCGCTACCGCTTGAGCCACATCCCCAGCCCCACTTAATGAAATTCTAAATATCAAGAATTAGAAATTTTCTTTCTTTAGCAATTGGTGTCCTTGTGGGTAGGTGAGTAGCTCTCCAAGAGAAGTGATGTCCCTGGTGGGTCAAGAACAGTTACTTCACATGCAGTTGGCTGCCCAAACCAGAGCCACTTCTTTCTCAGTCAAATGACATAAAAAAATATAAAGAGGAAAATATAATGTCCTTCTCCAACAGTCTGTTTGCTGTAGTGCCTAGTCTGTGGCTGAAATTCTGAATTTGATGTTAGGAGAACTGAGTAGAGACAGAAATGGAAGTATCTGTGTTCCTTTGTTGACCAGATACTCCCTTAGAACCTTTGACAGTTCAGCTTTCCTGGGCCTCAATTTTCTCAAACGTTTGATTGGAAAGAGGGGGAGGCTGGAAGAAGAGACAATGAAGAAAGGGATTTCTTACTTGATGTGTTCTAGACATTTTAACATAAGTGTTACCTGTGTGTGTCATCAAATCATGTACAGAAGCTACATAGACCTGTTCTTACGTTAAGTTACTTAGACCAGTGGTCTTCAAACTTTTGGGCCTCATAAGATTTAAAGATTTTTTTGAATATTTACTTTTAGTTGTAGTTGGGCACAATATCTTTAATTAATTAATTTATTTTTATGTGGTAAGGATGGAACCCAGGGCCTCGCCCATGCTAGGCCAGCGCTCTACCACTATGCCACAACCCCAGCCCAAGATTTAAAGATTTTTATGAGACTTGAATCTGTTTGCACATTTTTAAGTCAACATTTGAACATGTTATACAGAGGATCTATTTGATATGACTTGTATGTTCTGAATACCTTTTCCCGCAAATCATAGTTACAGATTTGCCTCATTCGGGTCAGACATAAAGAAAGTGAGCAAAATATCTGGTCAAATTAGACTGACTTTTTCTGTCAGGAAGAGGCTGACTTCATTTCAATTTTTTTTTTTTTACATTGTAATGTGGTTGCATTCACGTCTGTGCAACCTCAATTCTGAATTTGAGAGAGTCAGAGAGTGAGAGAGAAATGGCAAGAAATGGCATGTGTTCCTTGGTGGTCTGGAGGTGTTAATCCCTGGAGCAAGCACCTGGAAAGTGTAAATTCCCAGTGGGGCTTTGCTTTTGCTTTTTTTGTAAAGTGACTTTAGGACCTCTGCATAAGAAAGGAGATGTGGGAAAGGGAACCAGAGACCCCTGCAGCTTTCTCTCCAGTAGAGCCCATTCTGTAAGCTGTCTGCTGTCTGTGACTATGAATTCCTAGAAGGTTACAGGTACCCCACTTTGAAGAACTGGACTTTAGACCCCACTCACTCACTCCACTTGAGTGGGACGCTCCCAGGCAGGTTGACTGTTGATCTTAGCTTAGTCCTGTCAGTTTACTGTATACATATGTCTTCCTGAAGACCTTTTGATAAGTCATTGTGTCATCCAAAGTCATGCAACAGAGGCCTCAGGAACCAGAAACTGGGGTTCTCATATTGCCTAAATCAGCCCCCTACCACACACACCTAAAAGGCTTTCTTAGTTGCATAATCTCCCGCCTTGATATTTCATCACTCGAAATCTTATCCTCCACCCTCCTTTGGGTAATAACCTAATTACCCTGGCCTGACTTCAGGAAGAATTCTGTTAGATTGGTTTAGCCAGAATCCTCGCTTCACTGTCATGCTTCTATTTAGTGATTTTCTAGCCATCTGCACCAGCACTGCTGCTTGGCTATAAATCCCCACTTTCTCTTATTATATTTGGCTTAAGCCTGATTTTTCTCCCCTACTGCAGAACCCCACTGTAGTAGACATTCCATAAAATCCCTAATATTATTATTAACTAGTGTCATAAATAAGTTTTTCTTTGACAGTCTAGTAGGGCTCTAGATAACTTGTGAAGCACTTTGATTTACTGTATTGTGTATATTTAAGTATTATTTAGATGTGTTTAATTCATAACATTGAGTTGGAAATTCATAAAACAATTTATAGGGTTTTTAAAAATATTTACCAAATAGTTGAACAAAAGATTCAACAGTTTTTTAGTAGGCTCTAGTTTTTTTTGGGGGGGGGCTCTGGGGATATGGATCAAGTGGTAACGTGCTCGCCTGGCATGCGCAGGGCGCTGGGTTCGATCCTCAGCACCATATAAAAAATAAAATAAAGATGTTGTGTCCACCGAAAACTGAAAAATAAATATTAAAAAATTCTCTCTCGGGGCTGGGGATGTGGCTCAAGCGGTAGCACACTCGCCTGGCATGCGTGCGGCCTGGGTTTGATCCTCAGCACCACATACAAACAAAGATGTTGTGTCTGCCGAAAACTAAAAAATAAATATTAAAAATTCTCTCTCTCTCTCTCTCTCACCTCTCTCTTTAAAAAAATAAAAATAAAAAATTCTCTCTCTCTCTCTCTCTCTCTCTCTCTCTCTCTCTCTCTCTCTCTTCTCTCTCTCTCTCTTCTCTCTGAAAAAAAAAAAAAAAAGTTGATCAGATTCCAGGCATGGTGGTGCATGCCTGTAATTCCAGTGACTGGGGTGGCTGAAGCAGGAGGATTATAAATTTGAGGACAGCCTCAGCAACTTAGTGAAGCCTTAAGCAACTTAGCAAGACCCTTTCTAAAATAGAAAATCAAATAGGCTGGGAATGTAGCTCAATGATAAAGCATCCCTGGGTTCAAACCCCTGTCAAAACAAAAATTGAACAATTAAAAAATAATTTAAAAAAACAGAGAAACGTATGCTGGGCAAAGCAGAACAGTCAGTTTTTGTAAGATAGCTTGGGAAGCAACAAAGAAGCAGTGTAATACAAAGAGCAGAAGGGTCAGTATCAGGTTACTTCAGGTTCCTTACCCTCTAAGAGTTAAAGCAAGGGACTTCCTTATGCCGGCTTAAATTGGCCTGTTTAGAGATTTGACTGTTTATTTTTATTCTTTATTTTTCTCTTCCTCTCCCTCCCTCCCTCTCTTCATTTCTCTGAAGGTCAGATAACAACTTAGTTTTGGTTTGGTGAACTCTAACTGGAGTGTCTTCATTTTGGTCTCATCTGTTGGGCTATGGTACCGGAGGTCATTTCCAAACAATGGAGTCCATACATTTGTTTAAAAGCCTGAGTCACTTTATTTATTTATTTATTTATTTACGTGTGGGGTTGAACAGAGTTTTGGGCCTGCTTCTGCACACTTCTCTATTGAGCTACCCATGGCCCTCCAAGCCCTGTCACTTATTTTTAAAGGGTGTACTTCTTCAATCTAGCCTAGTTGATGTGGGCCTGCAAAAATCCAAGAAGCGATCATTGTGGAAGCTGCCAATCTGCTCTGAGAATGTGTATGTGTGAATACAAATGTTCACTCTCTCCTTTCCAGGAGCCCTCTGGAGCCAGTGCCCAGTGCTCCATGTGAGATCAAGGCCATGCAATTCTGTTTATAGTGTGAAATACAAAACTTCCAGAGAGTGGGAGCACAGCTATCCTGGAAGGAGAAAATATCATGTATTTTGAAATAGTTTTGATGTGTTGCATCTTTATTTTGTTTTTCAGTGACTTTTTTTAAAAGCCAAGTCTACATATTGAAAATACATGTGGATTAAATATTTTCCTAAAGGGAAGCTATATCAACATAGGCCCATTTAGTTTTTGTTTTAATGTCAAGTTCAACACCGAGGTCTATTAAAGTAAAAATGTAAAGAGAACTGTCTTCTTATAGATAATTCCCTTTAGGACAGCCAAACTGGGTGTTAGTTCCCTCTCTAGGGTATGTGTTCTGCAAGAGGATGCAGCTGCCAGCTGAGCCCTGGTCAATCTGAACCACACAGCAGTCAGTCATACACCCTGAGACTCCAGGTACACATCCTGATCCTGATGAAAGAAGACTCTCGAGGACATCATGATGCTTCTAATTAATTTAAAGTTTAATTATTCAAATTTGTGTTTGATATTTTGCATTTATACTAATCAAGCAAAGAATCCATTATGAAACACTTGTTATTAGAATTTTATCCCCCCTCTTGCTTGGATTATTGTCATTGTGTCCTAACTAGTGTGTCTGTCTGTTCTTAGGGAATTTGAACTCTAATTAAGATTGCAAATTAAAAATCAAGATGCCCCATTGAATGTAAATTTCCAATAAGCAACTTTTTTAAAGTATAAGTTTGTCCCAAGATATTATATGGGATGACTATGACATAATATGGAATGGCTTGTTCTGACATCCTTTAAAAACTCTCTTCAGGGCTGGGGATGTGGCTCAAGCGGTAACGCGCTCACCTGGCATGTGCGGGCGCTGGGTTCCATCCTCAGCACCACATAAAATAAAACAAAGATGTTGTGTCCACAGAAAACTGAAAAATAAATATTAAAAAATCTCTCTCTCTCTCTTCTCTCTCTCTCTCTCTCTCTCTCTCTCTCTCTCTTTGAAAGGAAAAAAAAAGAATTAAAAAAAAAAAACTTTCTTCAATGTTGTTGACTACTTGCAAATCTCAGTATCCAGACTCATCATGTATTCTAAATTGAAAATCTCCATTGTGGAATCTTGCAGTCATCACGTTGAAAACTCATCCCCGCTACTCACCTTCACAAGGTCAGCAATATTGCTGCCATCCATCCGGTTTCTGAAACTGCCCTTGACCCAGCATCCATAGTGGGTTCAAAACTTCCAGGCCCTTTGGTTTCTCTCCCTTTTCTGGTCTCAGCAACCAGAAATACCTGTAATAGGATTGCCGCATGTTCCTACCCTGCTGTCCTCTTTGAAACATCCTTCCTTCTAATCAAGTGACTTTCAAAACTCTGGACGTATTTGCACATGGAATCGTTTCCAGCAACAATACTTAAAACTTGTGGGATATTCTATTATTTTCTATTCTATTTCACTAAAAAAAAGAAAAAAGAAAAAGTTAGTTGGAGACCCCTAAATTGATGAGTTATGACCCGTGGTTTAAAAACACTGCCTATTCTATTGACAAGTAACAATAGTGGTGGCATGTGCTTGCAGTCGCAGCTTCAGCAGGCTGAGGTGGGAGGATCACTTGAGCCCAAGAGTTTGAGACCAGTCTGGGCAGCACAGCAAGAACCTGTCTCACTCGGGCTCAACAACAAGTGAAAATAGAAAGAAGAGTCTTTATAAAACCTCATGTTATTCTTTGGCTTAAAATCCTTCAATAATATTTGGAATATTATTTACCCTTAGTAGATAGAGATTATTCTGGTTCCACTCATTCTTCTCCTGGCTGTCACTAGTCCTCTTATCTGGAGGGCCACCTCCCTTTTCCCTAGGTTCCTATTCCACAGTATTAATGAGTTTTTCAGATCTAATAGGCAGTTCTTAGGAAAGGCCCTCAGCGACCTCCTAGACCAGGGGAAATTACTGGGTGTTCTTTCATACCCAGTGCCTTCATAGCAGAAAGGAATATCTAAACTATTCCTTTAAAAGTATTAGTTATCCAATGGTTCAAGAGCCTGTGAAAGCTTTCTGCTTCATTCAGACCCCAGTCCAGTTCTTACAGTGGTCCACGTGATCCACGAGGCCCTCTTCCCACCTCTTTGACCTTGTCTTCTACTGTTTTTTCATTTACTCTGTTTCAGCCACACTGGTTTCTTTGGTATTTCTCCTGGTTACCAGACCCTCTCCTACCTTAGGACCTTGCTGTTCCTCTCCCTGGACCCCTTCCTTCCTCAAGACTTACAAGGCTCACTCTCATCCATCAGTTTTCTCGTCGGTAACGCCATCTCTGATCATTCTATTTAAAATCACATTCCGCCAGTCTCCCTATTCTCTGCTTTATATTAATTATTTATTAAACTTACTCTTTATTTTGCTTATGTTCAACTCCAGGGCTGCAGCACCCCAATCATACTGTTCACTGGTCCAAAGAAAAAACTTGGAGGCCTCAACAGAGAGAGGTTTTGGACATTTTATTATGTATCCACTCATTGGTGGCAGCAGGGATGTGACAGCCTCCAAGCAGGGGAATGTAGAGGACGGGCTGCAGGCCCACTGCGCAGGTGCAGGTCTTCAGAAGTTTTATGAATACATTCTTTTATTTGCAGCCAAGGTCACAGTTTTGATTCTCACCTAAAGGCTGGAGATAAGAGAAGCAACAAACTCCCCCTCTCCTTTTCTTCATTGTCACATTCTTTAGAGTCTTTATCTTACTGCAGGCTTCCCTAGGCACTGGTCAGCATTCAGCCCAACAGCTTATTATCTATCTCCTTCCACCAGGATGCCAGCTTTGTGATAAGATAGATTTTCCTCTGCTTTATTTGCTGCTTAATCCCTAGCATCCACAGTACTACACGGTTTGTAGAAGGCACTTTGTATATTCACTCACTATGTTGTCCAAGCTAGTCTCAAACTCCAGGGCTCAAGTGGTGCTCCTGCTTCAGCCTTTTGAATCCTGGGACTACAGGTCCACTGCACCTAGCTTCTAACCACTTTTTTTTTGTTGTTGGTACTGGGGATTGAACCCACAGCTACATCTCCAACCTCAGCAACTTAGAGAGACTCCAGTTGCTAAAGCCTAAGAAACAGGGTCTCCCTAAATTGCTGAGGTTGGCCTCAAAGAGTCTCCCTAAATTGTTGAGGCTGGCCTCCAATTTTCTGTCCTACCTCAATCTCCCAAGTAGTTGAGGTTACAGGAATGTTTCAACTTGCAGGCAAAGCATTGTTTTCTTAGAAAAGAAGGTGCTTATTCTGTTTGCTAATGGGTCCACCTTAGTGCCTACCACATAGTAGGCTCTCAGTGATTTTTAAATTTATTTATTTAAGTTGGCGGTGACAACAATGGGAGAGAAGCATGTGTATAACTTTAGGAATACTTATTTTTACCAGGTGTAGTGGTGAACGCCTGTAACCTCAGCAATTTGGTAAGCTGAGACAGGAGGATCTCAAGTTCAAGGCTAGACTCAGTAATTTAATGAGGCCCTGAGCAATTTAGTGAGACCCTGTTTCAAAACAAAAAATAACAAGGACTGGGCATGTAGCTCAGTGGCAAAGCGCCCATGGGTTTAAGTTCCTAGCACTAAAAAAACAAAAACCTTATTTTTATGTTTGTAGTGTTTGTAACCCTGATGCTACAACTTTGTAGACAGTCCCTTTTTTATTTATTTTTGGTACTGGGGATTGAACCCAGGGGTACTTTACCATTGAACTACATTCCCAGTCCTTTTTATTTTTTTTTATTTTGAGATGGGATCTCACTAAGTTGCTAAGGGTCTTACTAAGTTGTCCAGGCTGGCCTCAAACTTGCAATCCTCCTGAATTATTGGGATTACAGACATGCACCATTATGCTTGATTTATTTATTTACTTATTGTGGTTCTATGGATTGAATCCAAGGGTGCTCTCCCACTGAGCTCCACTTTATTTTTATTTTGAGACAGCCCATTTTATTTGGAGATAGGATCTTGCTAGTTGCGAGAGTCTTACTAAATTGCCCAGGCTGGCTTCAGATTTGCAATCCTCCTGCCTTAGCTTCCTGAGTAGCTGAGATTACAGGTGTATACCACCATGCTCAGCCATAATCCCTCTTAAAATAAAAACCTATTAGTAAACTGTATTTGCCTGTTTACTGGAACAGGTGCTAGGCTTATGCTGTTTGCAAACATACACACACACATACACACACACACAAAATGAAGGGCAGTATTTTATGTGAGTGAAAAAATCACTGTCTTCAAAGTTGAAACATCTGCATAGACATCCTTTTGCTGTAATCCCAATTAATGTAGGAATTGGAATATAGGTCCATAGTTCCTTACTGAAAGCCTTTGGGCCAGCTGCAGCATTCAGAATTTGTCAGGGTTAGAAGGTTGCATGCGGACACTCACTCATCACACACTCAGCAGAGTGTGCACTCAAGGGCAGTTGCACATTATCAGTCCTCTGCAGAGAAAGGCACCAGAAGCCACACTGGGTGGCTCAAGGCAACCAACAGCCCAAGTCAGTTTCATTTAGATTTTCCCACAAAAGTGAGCTTTGAAGCAAAAACATGGGGAAAAAAATCTCCTAGTTTTCAGTTTTGGTTTTGGTTGGGGTTGTTCTTGCTGGGGGGCAAGTATCTGTGTTGTGTAATCCAGAAGATAGTTGGCTTTAGGAGAGTTCCCCTTCCTGCTCTCAGTTACAATCCCAGTAACAGAACAGATGATAACACGATTGCAACAGACCAACATTTTTATCTACAATAATTCAAGCAAACAGATACATGAAGGGAATGTCCTTTTCTATTCAGTATTCCAGACCATGACTAGAGGAACATCATTAGTTACTACAGCCACCCAGGTTTTGATCTGATTGTTTGAAACCTTAATTTGTAGACTCTCAAAGTTAGTGTTTACATTCTAAAGAATTGACAAACTCTGTGAAGGGCCAGAGAATAAATATTTTAGCACTTATGGGCCACATATATTCTATTCTGTGTATTTTTTCTCTCTGTTTTATTATTATTATTTTTTGTACTGAGTATTGAGCCCATGGGGCACTTTATCACTGAGCTACATCTCCAGCCCTTTACAGTCACACCAAAATACTGAGGCTGGCTTCAAATTTGCAATCCTTCTGCCTCGCCCTCCCAAGTACTGGAATTACAAATGTGCACCACCTTGCTCCACCCTTCTATGCATTTTCAATACTTCTTCCACCCCACCAACTCCATTTCCTGTCCAGGATTGATTGATACTAGAACTGTCAATGTGTTAAGGTAAAAATATCAAAGGAAAAACTTATTGCATTTGGATTCATAAAGTATTTCATAGGAGTTACCCTTGATACATGGCACTTTTCTCATTTTAATAGATGACAACCAAATCATTCCTTGATGGTGAGAAAACAGCTTCTCAATGAAGTAAAAGTACTAAAACATACTTTTAAAAATAGCGAGATGCAGAGAAAGCCTTTGACAAAATTCAGCAACTATTCATGATAAAAGCTAGGGACAGAAGGAACTTACCTCAACATCACAAAGGCTATATATGAGAAACACAAACCCAACTTCATAGTAAATGAGGAAAAACTGAAAGCATTTTCTTTAAAGACTGGAGCAAGACAGGAATGTCCATTCTCACCACTTCTATTTATTACAGTACTAGAAATTCTATCTAGAGCAATAATGCCAGAAAAAGAAATAAAAGGGTAAAAACAAGAAAGGAAGAAGTCAAATTATCACTGTTTGCATATGATATGGTCCTTTACCTAGAAAACAAAAACTCCACCAATAGACTCCTAGATGCAATAAACAAATTTAACAAAGTGGCAGGTTGCAAAACCAATATACAAAAATTAATAGCTTTCCTATATACCAAAAATAAATATGCTGAGAAAGAAATCAAGAAAACAATCCCATTCAAAATAAACCTAGGAATAAATCTAATGAAGGAGGTGAAAGACTTCTACAATGAAAACTGTAGAATATTGAAAAAAAAAAGATTGAAGAAGATCTCAGAAGATGGAAATACCTCCCTGTTCATGGATAGGAAGAATTAATATTGTTAAAATGGTCATACTACTAAAAGCAATATACAGATTCAATGCAATCTCCTATCAAAATACCAATGACATTCTTCACAGAACTAGAAAAAAAAAAAGTTCTAAAATTCACTTGAAAGAATAAAAGCCCCAGAATAGCCAAAGCAATCCTCAGCCAAAAAAATAATGCTGGAGGCATCACAATACTTGACTTCAAATTATACTACAGAACTATAGTAACAAAATCTGCATAAAAACAGACCATAGACCAATGCTGCAAAATAGAATATACAGAATATACATATATTTCTTATCATCTGATCTCTGACAAAGGTACCAAAAGCATACATTGGAGAAAAGACAGCTTCTTTAACAAAGGTACAGGCAAAACTGGTTATTCACATGTAGAAGAATGAGAGTAGATCCTTATCTTTCACTCTGCACAACAATCAACTAAAAATGGATCAAAGAACTAGGAAGTAGATCAGAAACTACGCAACTCCTAGAAGAAAAGTAGGGTCAACTCTCCAGCATACAGGAACAGGCAGTGACTTTCTTAATAGCATCTCTGAAGCTCAGGAAATAATGCCAGAGTTAATAAAGGGGATGGCATCAAATTAAAAAGCTTTTGCCCAGCAAAGAAATCAATTAGGAAGAGAGAACATATAGAGTGGGAGAAAATCTTTTCTAGCTATTATTCTGAGAGTTATGCTTAGTTATGATTTACAACATTCACATTTCTAACATGCCAATGGCTTCTAACATCTCTATCAGCTCCTGTTTGCCCTCAGGATAAAGTCCAAATCCTCTAGTGTAGTAAAAAAAAAAAAAGAAAGAAAGAAAAAAAAAAAAGAAAAAGAAAAAGAAAAAATCCTGAACCCTCTGGCCCTGTCCTATCTGCCTGGCCTAATCTGCAGTACAAGGAATTCTCACTGGCCTCATGTTCACCATGGATTTTCATCTTCTTGGGACTTTAAATATCTAGAATATATAAAGAACTCAAAAAACTTAACACAAAAAACTCCATGATTAATAAATGGGCAAATAAATTACACTCTCAAAAGAAGAAAGACAACAAATAAAAGAAAAAGTTTAATGTCATTAGCAATTAGAGAAATGCAAATCAGAACTACACCGAGATTTCATCTCACACCAATCAGAATGGCAGTCGTCAGAAAACAAATAATAAAGCTGGTAAGGATGTGGAGAAAAAGGAACACTTTTACCCTATTTGTGGCATTGTAAATTAGTATAACTACTATGGAAATCAGTATGGTGCTTTATCAAAAGACTAGGCATATGACCCAGCTATACTTGGTATTTATTGTAAAGAATAAAGTTATCATACTATAGTGATACAAGCATACCCATGATTAATAGCAGCACAATTCACAGTAGCCAAAGTATGGAACCAGCCCTGGTGACTTATCATCAGACGAATGGATAAAGAAAATGTGGTATATATACACAATGGAGTCTTATTCAACCATAAAAAAGAATGAAATGTCATTTGCTGGAAAATAAATGGAACTTGAGAACATTAAGTGAGATGAACCAAACTCAGAAGGTTGAGGGTGGTTATTTTCTTTCATATGGAAGGTAAGGAAAAAGGAAAAAAAAGGGTGGGGGGATCTTATGAAAATTGGAGAAATATGGGAGAATGAAATTGGCCAAATTATATTGTTATTTTGTGTATGTACAAATATGTAACAACAAATCCCACCATTATGAGCAACTATAATGCACC
Source organism: Marmota monax (assembly GCF_021218885.2). Lineage (NCBI taxonomy): Eukaryota > Metazoa > Chordata > Mammalia > Rodentia > Sciuridae > Marmota > Marmota monax. The sequence goes on along the minus strand of NW_026693876.1, from coordinate 1,427,586 downwards.
AATTAAAAATATGGGAAAAAAGAGTGTGCTAAGAGTCTGGGACACCTGCCTATAATTACCACCGATTATAGTAATCCTTTCAAATTATCAACCTATCAAATAGATCAATCCACTGAGGACATTACAGCTCTCATAATCTAATCATTTCACCTCTGAACATTCCTGCATTGCTGAACATGAGCTTTTCTGGGAACGCCTCATATCCATAACACTAGTTTATATTTAATGTAGTTAATGTCCTTTTGCTCTGAGGAATGATGGTGTGAACCTTTTCTTTTAGGTTTACTGGCTCTGTGCTTTTTAGAATAATCTTCTAGCAGGTTGTTTTTGATTCTTTTTAAATGTGGTTTAAAAGATAAATTTGAATTTGCCACAAAGCAATTATCTCCAAGGGACTTTAAAACCCACATGACATTTTTCCATTCTAAATCATCAGGAGGGTTTTAATAAGTTTTGTGCCTATCCTAATATAGGTGAAAAACAATGAAAAAATAAAAAACAATTAAGCTGTTAATTTAGCTCCTACAGTATGACTAATTGTTTTTTCTCAATTAACATGATGATTAATGGCTTTACATTTTTTGTTCCTTAGATTTTCTGTACCTAAAGTAGAGAAGGACATTACTATTAATTATTTCAAGCCCCTGGAAGTCTTTAGGAGTCTATTGTATCATTAGTGCATAGTTTAAAGATTTTTTTTTTTCCTGGCTGACTCAACCTAGAAGAGTAATAAACATCCCTTTGGAGATTTACTCCTAAGAGAGGGAGTGAGAGGCTGCATTGAAAGGTTGTACAGTTGACTATATAGATACATAAGAAATTGGTATTAGTCTTGTGATGATTAATGCTATGTGTCAACATGATTGATCTATAAGATGCCCAGATAGCCGATAGAACATTATTGTGAGTGTGTCTGTAAAGGTGTTCCCTGAAGATATTGGCATTTGAATCAGTAGAGGTAGTAAGGAAAATCTGTCCTCACCAATGTGGGTGGCATCACCTAATCTGTTGAGGGTCTGGATAGAAGAAAAAGGCAAAGGAAGAGTGAATTCACTTTCCTTTCTTCTTGAGCTGGAATGTCCATTTTCTCCTGTCCTTGGACATCAAATATTTTGGTTCTTGTGCCTGTAGATTCCAGGACTTAGATCAGCAGCTTCTACCCGACCACCCCAAATTCTCAGAACTTTTGACTCAGATTGAAAACCGCTGGTTTCCTTGGTTCTCCGTGTTGCAAATGGCAGATCACGGGACTTCTTGGCTTCCTTATGTTGCACAATATATATCCAATTGTTTCTTTTTCTCTGGAGAACTCTAATGCAAGTCATTCCCTTGGAAGAAAGTTGGCTGAGATCTGAAATGCATGGAAATTTTCTTTTCATCATATACCCTTTTGTACTGTCAGAAATTTTTTACAAGTGCATATTTTATGAGGCAGTCCTGCGTGTACTGATATGAAACTAAAGCTATAGTATGTTATTAAATTTTTAAAGCAAAAAAAAAGGTTATACAGTAATACAAAAATAAATGCTTTGGAGAAAGTGATGGAAAAACAAAGAGCATCGGTGCTTCCCTTGCCTTTTGCACCAAAGACAGGGAATTCCAAGCATTAAACCAACAGAAAGTATCTTCTTGTAGAATAGTTGAGGATAGTCTGCTTTTTAAAATATTTTTTTTTCAATAAAGGTGATTTAATCAATAGTTAACTGTTTTTTTAATATTGTATTTTTAAAAAACTGTTTTTCACAATATATCCATAACTCTGAAAAAGAGAAACTCATTGGCATTTCACATCTCAGTATTGGTTGTGAAATATGGCGCTGATATGCTTTACGTGGTACGTTAGGAAACTGTATTTGCGATGCCAGGAACTAAAGTGTAAATTTGGTGACTTTATTACTACCACTTAATATTTGCTGTCATATGAATTTGTAAATCACATTCTACACCTACTGTCTTTAAGGCTAATTCCCATTCATTTATATTCAAAGATCTAATTAAACCATGGATACTCAAGATAAAGTAGACCCTTGAAAGAAGACAAGTGCTTCATGGGAAGGGGCTCCATTAGAAGCTATATAACTATCTGCTTGGCCAGTGCCAAGTAGGTTTGTGCCGAATGGTAGCCTTCCCTCCATTATTCTCTTCCTCTCCTTACCTTCTTTCCCTCTCCATGTTTCTCTCAAATATGTTTATGATTTCATACTATTTGAATATTTACATTTTTTCTATTTTTTTTTTTGTCAATTAAAATAAATGATTCCTTTCCCAGACACCTCATCTAACCGAGTTCCCTTTTGCAAAAGCAATAATTTTAATTTCTCCTTTTTGGTCATTACTAACTTATCTATTCTGGGTCCTAACTGTTGATTCCTTGCTGTAAAGAATGAGAAGCATTCTCATCCTGGGATATAGCTAGTTGGTAGAATGCTTGCCTCGAATGCACAAGCCCCTGGGTTCAATCCCCAACACCAAGAAAGTAAAAAAAAAGAAGCATTATGATAAAACTGACTTAAATTACTAGTTATTTAAATTGTTAGTTCTAGTATAACTGGTTCTTGTATTTGCTTTTTGACTTCAGATAACATAGATGGCTTCTGTTTTCAGACTGAATTTTAGATGTATCTGTTGACTCCTTATTATAAAATGCAAGTTTGATCAGTACATGTATCCCTGTTCCACTCTCTTCTTCTAATTTTCCTTTAGTTATGCTTTCATTGTTATATGGCCATGATTTACAACATTCACATTTCTTACATACCAATGTCTTCTAACATCTCTATCAGCTCCTGGTTGCCCTCAGGATGAAGTAAAAATCCTCTAGGGTAGTTTAAAAAAAAAATCCTCAACACTCTGGCCCTGTCCTATCTCCCTGGCCTAATCTGCATACAAGGAATTCTCACCAGCCCCATGTTCACCGTGGCTTTTCATCTTTTTGGGACTTTAAATATATAGCTAACTCTACCTTTGGAACTTAAACTTCTTTTCTTTCAGGCAAATTCATACTCAATGGACCATTATTTTAGATGGCTCTCTGCTTCTTGTTCTCCTAGGTGGTCAGTCCCTCCCATAAGTCCCCTCTTACTATTTCTACTAGAATTCTTTCACATTAAACTGCAATTTCAGGCTTATGCATCTGCTTTCTCTTCTGGAGTGTGAGCATCAGGAGCGTGCATTTTATTTCTGAGTCTCCAACATTCAGGGTAGTGTCCTTGCACAGAATGAATGAATGAATAAGAAAAAGTTTAAATGAAGAGATCACAAGTATGTTTTGGAGCAATAAAAAATTTAAATTTATTAAAATAGATTTATTAAATAATTAAAATAAAATGATTTATAATTTATTTATAAATAATAAATTTATTTTATTAAGTTTTCAGTGATCTTTTCCCAGCCTGATTTATATTTTTTGTTACTTTGAATACCATGCCTACCTCCTCAGGGAAATGATTCAAGGAAAAAATAATTTTGGCCTGTATACTGTTAAAGACTCATCTCTTCTACACTGAGCCCTTTAAAAGCAAAGAAAGAGAAGAAAAACACATACCAGAACAGAGTCTTTAATTAATATGTACTATTTTTAGAATTTTATTTACCTGTTATTACTTCTTAGATAATAATTGATTTTATTTCAGTGATTGACCTATGTAATCACAGAGGTAACTAGGAAAGAGGGGAGATTTTTGTCTTGGTTTCTTCCTCCTTGGGCAGAGTTGTGATGATCCTTAACCTGCAGGTACTCTTCATGGCACTTGGGGGCTTTTGTGGTCTGACATCTGCCTGCCTCAGCCTGGTCAGCCAGGGCTTTTCTAGCAGGTGGTGTCTGCCTTCACTAGTAGTAATGTTCCAGGAGAATTGGTTGTATTTGAACACTCCTCCCCACCCCTCCCCCACTTCAGGTACAGCCTGTGATATAAGTGGCAGTCAATCTTAGAATCATGGTAAGTTTTCATCAACCTGCACTGAAGCCATACCCTCCATCCAGGTCACTGGCTCAAGCATCAGAGCATTGGCCCCACCTGACCCTTTCACCTATCAGCCTTGCACATAAGCCTGCCTTCAGTGGACCACTTTTTCCTGCCAGGAGCCCAGAAGAGGACCTTCACAGGCTTGTGGATGATCAGATTCTCTTTGATTAGCTTCAGGATCTGTGATAGGAGTTGGCCTTAGCCATTTCACTGGGCTCATTAGGGTCCAACTAGAGATTATTTTTTGCCTCAACTAAGATACTTTTGCAGCATGAACACTCTTGGCTATAGTCAATGCTGCAAAAAGCCATTTGTAGATATTTATTTATTTAGGTCCTGGAACTGAATCCAGGGACACTCTACCACTGAACTTTTTTTTTTTTTTTTTTTTTTGAGAAAGTGACTTGCTAAATCGCCTAGGCTGGTCCTGAACTTGAGATCCTCCTGCCTTAGCCACCAGAGTATCTGGGATTACAGGTGTTTTCCACTATACCAGTCTTATTTACTTATTTTTATTTTTGCTGCTGCTGATGGAACCCAGAGCCTTCTGCATGTGAGGCACATGACATACTACTGCGCGACACCCATTTTTAGAAATTTAAATGACAGCACAAAGGAAGGGTAAAATTTATTTGAATGGATATTTGTTATCAAGTACTTTAAATGAAACTAAGTTGCCATTTATTTATTTAATGAGATGCAGAATTTATTGAAGATTTCATAGGGAAACTAAGAAAGAATTCTAAACCACACATTAACATTTCATCTCCAAACACACACAGGACATCTCTTCTCCAGTGACTGTTATTTGTGTCTCCCTGTCTTTCAGTCTTCCCAGAGCCCTGACTTGTGTCTTTGCTCCTCCAACTTTAATACATGGAGCAGGCAGCAGATTGGTAGATGCTCTCAGCCCAACTGTAAGCGGACTAATCAAACACTGAACAAATGATGGGCTCTCCTTAACGTGTTTCACTCCAGCTGCTAAGAGAAACAGGTTCGTCTGTCCTCCCTTCTTCCCTCCCTTTCTTCTTGTATGCTAAGCCAAATTTTGAAAAAATAGTCACTAAGTATACCTTTCAAAAGGAAACCAATTCCCAGAAGTGGAATTTATTCAAAGAGATTCCTTAGAAACGTGTGCAACTGTGTGATCTATTCTGAGTAAGCGTAGCATGTAACCACAGGTTCAGCCAAATTGGCACAATATCAGTTCTCTGTTGACTAAGATCTACCTACATGTTGATCCTCATCACTTGTTAGATTGCTCTTGTGCCCTTAATTTGTGCTGGTGTCAAATCAATGAAAACCGAAGGTCAAAAGTCACTAATGGCTGGGTGTGATGACACACATTTGTAATTCCAGCTGAGGCAGAAGGATCACAAATTCAATGCCAGTTAGGACAATTTAGTGAAACTCTGTCTCATAATGAAATAAGATGTAGCTCAGTGGTGGAGTGATTGTTTAGCATGTGTGAAGCCCTAGGTTCCACTTCCTGTACTGTGCAAAAAACAAAAACAACAAAAAAAAAACCACACACGTACATAAATATAATTGTATGTATTCTGAGGAAGTTTTTTTTTTAAAATCATGGTTAGACAACAGGTGAACCACCCAGTAAAAGGCAGAACATGAAATGGTGGAGACTACAGCCTCACTGCCTAGTTTGAATGCTGGCTCCCTGCTTTCTAGATGCATGCCCTCGAGCAACCTATGGAATCTCTCCTAGCCCCTTCTCTCATCTGCCAAAAGGAAGCTAATAGTATGACTTAATGCATATGTTGAAGTTAGAACGGTACTTTGTAAACATCCATTGACTACTAGCAATTATTGCATACATGGAGCCCAAAGTAAATGAACATTTCTTTGTGCTAGTCACTACTACCAGCTTGCAATATATGCTTTCTGAACATTAAATATATAGTTTTAACCAAGAGAGCAGTAGCTCAACCAGAATGTTGATGCTGCTTTAAGAATGATTTGGTTCAATAGAACCTAACTCTACAGTTTACAAATAGGTATTTGCTTCAAAAGCCTGGTTTCTTTATCACTTCAGGGTTTTCTGTATCAAGGAAGATACTGGAAGAACAAGGTGATATAGTTACTACTATTGCGTAGATCAAAGGTATTCAAAATTCACAAACTGTTGTGAATTTAATATTCATGTCAACAGTTCTGGGCAAACAGCCAAACTGTGGGGCTGGGTCTCCTTTAACTTCATATATTGTACATTATATTTTTAAAATTGGCCTTTCTGTGTATTCTATTTCTGGCCTAAGAGAGAAGAGCTGTTGCTTAGCAACTAGTCATTTCTGTTCAGCTGATGCGTAAAATGGAAAATCGTGCAAATCAGAGGCAAATAATTCTGTCCGTTAGGAGTGCTGAGTTACTGGTTTTAACAACTAAGTTGGCTCCCAACGTGCTTTAGGGTTTCTAGTGTGGAAAAAAGTGAAATATGAAGCTGTATCATGGTACTTATTCTTTTTTTGTAAAAACACCAGTATTTCATAAGATATTAATTAAGTTGTAAAAAGGAATATATTGGGGATTTAAATTATTACTTAAGTTTTTAAGTATCTGTTAAAGATTTTTGGATATAAAATATTTACATCTTAAACAAAAGAGAGGGGGCTGGGGTGGTGGCTCAGCGGTAGAGTGCTTGCCTAGCATGCGTGAGGCACTGGGTTTGATCCTCAGCACCACATAAAAACAAAACAAAGGTATTGTGTCCACCTACAACTAAAATATAACCCTTAAAAAAAGAGAGAGAGAGAGTGCTGGGAATGTAGCTCAGTGATAGGATGCTTACCTAGCATGTGTGAGTCCCTGGGTTCCATTTCCAGTATAGCAAAAAAGGGGAATAAAACTAAATTCACATATACTGAATACACACACATACACACACACATACACACGTTTTATATATTTAGTTGTTGATGGATGGACCTCTTTATTTTACTCATTTATTTATATGCAGTGCTGAGAATTGAACCCAGAGCCTCACATGTGCTAGGCAAGTGCTCTACCTCTGAGCCACAACCCCGGTTCCACATATACTGAATTCTTGTTTCCAATAGGTAGAAATAAAAAGGCTTATGTCCTATAAGACTTTTTTTTTTAATTACAGGAATGACATTTTATTTATTTTTACTTATTAAAAATATTTGTGGGGGAACTATGTGGCCCAGGCTGCTCTCAAACACCTGGTTTCAAGCAACCTTCCTGCCTCAGCCTCCTGAGAAGCTGGGACCACAGATGCATATCACAGGTCTGGCTATAGTGTATAAAATTTATTAACACAATTTTTGTACATTTTCTTCATTCATTTAAGTTTTTCTTTTTTAAAATTTTTATTTGTAGATGGAAACGATACCTCTATTTTATTTATTTATGTGGTGCTGAGGATTGAAACCAGTGCCCCACACATGAAAGGCAAGTGCTCTACCACTGAGCCTCAAACCCAGCCCTTATTTAGGTTTTTAACAAAGATTGCTTATTAGGAAAAGAAAGGTTAAGTCATATGGTGGTGATAGACTGCATGGTAAGAATATTTTGGCTGTTGCTAACAAAAATTGGCTAAACAACCAAAGCTAAAGAATATTTACTGAAGTAAAATATTAGGTGCACCTGGCAATGTGCTCAGAATTGATGGGATATTGGAGAGTCAGGCTTGGAAATGTGCTGGAACCTTGGGCCCTCTGGAAGATTTCTCCTGGAGGAGGTGTGGCCATTTCCTTATACATTTTATGTTTCAAAAGCCCCAGGAAAGCTTGACTTGGTTGGGGTGAGTGGGGGGTCAGCCCCTCAGCTCTCATGGGCATGAATCTGAATTTACAGAACTTTTTCCAAAGGAAATCTGGGAGCTATTAGAACGAAAGAGATGGGTGTTGGAGATACATTATATGAAGATATGGGTATATATTATATAGAGATACTAATTAAAAAAAATCTCCATTATGGTAAGTCTCTAATGCCTAAAATTAAGTCATCTGTGACTTAATTACTTCTTTCTCTTCATGTTCTTCACCTCTAAAGTGAATATAAAAGTCATTAGATCCTTGAATTTTCTATATACTGTAAAAATTATTGTTTAATTTGTAGTACCCGGATCCTGGGAGGAAATAACATAAGTATAGGTAGAACTTATGAAACAGTGGTGTTATAAATTTTCATGTGCAATTTAAGTTAAATTTTATGATTTAAAGCTTTATCTTTGTAATATCCTTGAAGATCAAAGACACTAAAGAAATCTATAGAATCACAAAAATTTGAAATCAAGAAGTGAACAAGGTCAGGGACTCTAAGTTTTAAGTCTAAGTCAATGTGTAAAGCAAGTCAAAAAGGTAATAAGCCAAATCATTCCTTTTATGTAACTGGATTTTTTATTCAAAGAAGAAACTCATTTGATGGTGAAAGAATTTGCATGTATTTTTTTAGTAAAATATTCTGACTTCCACATACTTGACTGTCAACGATATCCTTGTCATTTAACCTTAAAAAAAAAAAACCACAAAACTCGATTATAATTTAAATCTACTATTAGGAATACTCCAGTAATGACTACTGAAAACAAATGGTTAAACTCCCCGATCTTTCTATTAGGATACTAAGCCAGCCCTTGAAACAAAGACTGAAAGAACAGTCTTAGATAAGGTAGAAGTTTCTTTCCTACCCAATAGTCGTCAAGCTTAAGTAGTCTATGGCAATATGGCAATTTCATGAGATTTCAGGGATAGGCTCTTTCTATGCAGTTGCTCTGCCATCCTTGGTATGAAGTTTCCATCTTGTCATCGAGGATGGCTACTTCTGCAGCTTCCTCCATGTCTGCATTCCAACCAGATAGAAGTGGAGCTGAGCAGAGGGGAGGTTACACATCCCTTTGGCTTACATGTCATTGGTGAGCTCCTGGTCACATGCACACACCTAGCTGCAAAAGAAGTGGGGAATATGGTGCTTGATTGTCAGCGATGGGTGAGTGGAGGTTTTTAGCATGCCATGTCCTAACAAACTTATTACTGTACCATTTTGTTCCAAGAGAAAAATGTGTACTTATTAAAAAAATAGCAGTAGCAACCCAAATACTAATCCAAAGAAACAAACTGAACCAAATTAGCTAATATTGGAAATCGATGAGTAAAATTTTCATCATTTGTGTGTCTTCTCTGCATATAAATTAAACTGTTGTCTTTTAAACGCCCAGAGAAATATGTATTGTACTAAAGTAATTGACCTACTGGCATCTTAGAGTTCTCATATCCTCAGAAAATGGGTGATTAAGGGCATATTTTGAGGGTGTTCTGCCACCTCCAAACTTTTTCGTTTACTGGCATGTTGCTGAAATTCTACACCAGTGTTTGAAATCCTCAGAAAAAGATACCATCTCATATTAAAAACTTTAAAAATACATGTTTTGTTTCACACAGAAATACTAATTCTAGTTTATCCTAAGGAGAACATTGAGAAGGAAGCAATAGATTTATGAAGGTACTTATTGCAAAGTTGTAATAGTGAAAGATTAGAAATAATGTCTATGTCCTAAAAAAAGAATTAGAGACAATTAGGTACATAAATTATGTTATAGCCATACAGTAGAATACTACACTGCCATTAAAAATGATAGGTGTTGAGGGTGAGGTTGTGGCTTAGAGGTAGAGCCCTCACCTAGCATGCATGAGGCACTGGGTTCGATCCTCACCACCACTTAAAAAATAAAATAAAGGTATTGTGTCAACCTACAACTAAAAAATAAATTTAAAAAAAAGAAAAAGAAAATAAAAATAAATGATGGGTGTTGAAATATACTTGCTGACATGAAAAGATGATCGTGATATTAAGTGAAATATGCAGATTAGAAAACATTAATTAATTAATTAAAAATTAGTTTTGTTCAAAGCTTATAAAGTTATAAGTACCCCTGAAGAAAGATATCAAAACATGAAAAGTAGTTATTTCTTGGTGTTGGTGTCATAGGCACTGTTGCTATTTACTCTCTTGTTTTTTTTTTAAATTAGAAAAAAGAGGACACACATGATTTGTAAAACACTTTAAAAATATATATATAGAAAAGAAGGTGAAAGCTGTGTTCTCTACCTCTCAGCCAGACCTAGAATAGTGTGGGAAGACCGGGGTCCTCAGCCTGGGCTCCAGGGACTTTCCTGCTGCAGAAGTTGTCCTTTCCAAAGCCTCCTTGGCAGCTTGGTGACTCCAGGGAAAGTCATGTGTCCTACAGATGGCAAGGTTTCGATGACCTTGAAGTCCAACTATGTGAGTTTATACTGTAAGAAATGGGAGACACTCTAAGTTTTTAAGAAATGGATAAAATATGTTTCCTCCCTCAGTCTAAAAATTAGATGCTTAGAAAACCACTGTTTTAAAAATATTTTATTAGAGCATAATAGTTATACATAATAGTGAGGTTCATTTTGATGTATTCATAAATGCACATAATTTGCTTCATTTTAACCCCCAGTACTTTCTCTTTCCCTTCCCTCCTCTCTCCCTCTCTCCCCTTCCTCTACTCCTTTGGTCTGGAAAATCACTGTTGGATGAATGAAAAGAGTGATCAATGGGTTAGATGTGGAAGACAGGAGGAATTATTGTGATACTCTAGAATGAAAAATCTGTGTAAGTAAATTGATCCAAGATTGGACAGAGGATGTGTGGAGTCAAAATCCTGAATTTTGTTTTCAGGGACCAAGCTATACAGATAACCAAGAGAAGATGGAAGTCAGAAGGATTAGCTTTTAGTTATGAAAAGTTGTTTTTAGATTACTCTTAGTTTTTAGATGTAGGTTATCCACGAATAAGGAGACATCTAAGGAGTTGGAAAGGAGATGTGTTAGCTTCCCATTTCTATAACAAAATGCTGAAATAATCAATTTGTAAAAGAGAGAAGGTTCATTATTGGCTCTCAGTTTCAGAGTTTCTGTCCATGACTGGTTGGCCCCATTGCTTTGGGGCCAGTGGTGAGGTAGCATGTCATGCCAGGGAGCATGGTGGTGAAGCACAGCGGCTTACTTCATAGCAGCTGGGAAGTGAGAGGAAAAACCAACCAAACAAACAAAAACAAAGGAAGAGGCCGGAGTCCCACTATTCCCTGCAAGGGCCCACCCCCAACCAATGACCTAACTTCTTCTGGCTAGACACCAGTTTCTGAAGGTTCCACTACCTCCCAGTATTGCCATGCATTGGGGATCTCGCCTTTAACACATGGGCCTTGGTAGGGACAGTTAAGATCCAAACTATAGTGTGGGAGTTTGGGAATTCAGAAAGAGGACAGAGGTATTTATGGAGAGTTAAGAATTATCCCATGGATGATCTGGTTGAGATTTGGAGATAGATGAGTAGGGAGTAGGATTAAGAAGGTTAAACTGACCTGCAGTTAGGGGGAAGGTACAAAAGGCAGCTTATGAAGCCAGCAAATAGTGGCCAGTAGGGAGGACCCTTCTCCTTTTCCCTTGTGAGCCTGAGATAGCTCTCTTCAGGTGCCTTCACAGAATCTTGTGAACACTCATCACCAACTCTTCCAAGTTGAGTTTAGAGTACCAACAAGAAATTTGCAAATATATCCAACTCATTGAGAATATAATGAATGCATTGTACCTATTACCCTGTTCATCAGTTAGATGCAATGTACCTATTACCCTGCAATGTACCTATTACCCTGTTCATTCAGTTAGAATTCAACAAGAAAAGTAGAATCACAAGAGGGGTGTGTGTATACACATAAATGTGTTCATACACGTACATATGTAATTGTGTGGTGTTAGGAGCTGGCTAAGCATTCTCTGCAGAGTTGCTGGTGTTGGAAGGACAGAAGGCAGGCAATTGGGAAGGGAAGATGGTGAAAAGTCAGGGAGAGCGAGAACAGCCTGGAAGCTTACAGAACATCATGGAGCATGATGGACTGAAACCTGTGTCACTTTTGACCTTGGCAGTGTGGATGTGCGGCAAAAGTTAGGACTCTTCATTGCAGAGCCAGATCCCTAGCTCAGGAGCTGGAGGAGCTGAAGGGAATTCCAAGAGGGAGCAGTTGTAGGCCTGTCTGCTTATCATCCCCACATGGTGGGCAGAAGGTCAACGACAGCACATCTGAACTTCATAATACATAAAACTACAAATACTTCTACCATAGTTCCCATACTTTTTTTTTTTTGTGGGGCTGGGGATTGAACCCAGGGCCTTGCGCATGTAAGGCAAGCACTGTACCATACATTTTTACCATGAACTTTATTTTCAATTTTTCTGTTCTTCCCTTTCTATCAAATTTAAGCTTCTTGAAAGGAAGAAGCAGTCATTCATCTCTGAATACCAAACACTTGTTGATTGTCGAATAAATGAGAATAAAAAAGAATATACAATGTTCTTTAAAAGTATACAATTTCAAATAAGATTGCAAATATAACTGACTTGGTTCTGGGCCATCAAGTATTTGTCTTATTCTTAAAAAGCAGATAGATTCTGGGGAGTGATATTGGCCAAATTATATTGTTACATAGTGTGTATATATGAATATGTAACAATAAATCTCACCATTATGTATAATTATAATGCACCAATAAAAATACGGAAAAAAAGTAGACTGATCCTTAAACTGGGGGTGGAGGTGAAACCAACAGGGGAATTAAGAGACTAGAGCTGGTGGAACCGTTAGGTATCAGACAGGCCAGGGTGAGGGCATAGAAAGTAATTTGTGAACTAATGAAAGAACTTCCAGTTCTTTCATTAGTTCACAAACTAATGAAAATAGAACAGATACGTCAACTACTCTTGAGAAGTCTGTCTCTTTAAAGGTGAATAATAATAATGGATAGTTATGATTATTATTTATTATTTTTGTTATATTAGGGAAAATCTGAACAGTTCTCAGGCAAATGGGAAGAAGTGAATGAGAAAGCTAGAAGAGGTACTGTGATAGCAATTCCTGGGGGAAGAGGCTGGGCTGGGGTCAAGAGTACAGTAGATACTTAATCTGAAAAGATGTCAAGATTCTTGTTTTGAGGCAATAATGAAGGAAGGAAAGTGAGTGAAGAGCCAGATGAATTTTGAGCACAAGGAAGTTTTGATCAACAGACCTTTATCTCAGCTACAAAGAATGAGGTTTGAGACTAGGGGCCCCAGAGTTAGGATTCATAAACAGCAGCAAAAGTGGAAATGTGGTTGGCAAGGCTTGACATTACTAATAGGCCTGGGATTTGGGTTTCAGGATTACCACTGCGAGTGGCTGTTTTATTTCCAGGTATCCTCCAATAATTGTGTGTGGGAACTCAAATGCTATTAAAGTTGGTAACAGCTGTATTTGACTCTCTTAGGGAACACAGGAAGATGCCCTGGAGTTACTGGCTTAGTCAATGAATCTGTTGACCTTAGAAGTGTTCTTTGAGGAGAGGCTTGTGAGTTAGAGAGCACATTTCTTTGCATTTAAGTAGATTCCTGAGAAGGTAAGAAAGTTGTACATAGCTGTCATACATGTTCATTCCTAGAACTGTTCTGAATTTAGTCTGAAGTCAAGCATATAGGTTAGGGCAGTGTAGGCTTGTAGAAGACCTATTTGTGGACTTACATGGTCGTTTGCAATTGGAAGAAATCCAACTGGAGCAGCTTTCATTTATCATATCACCACGGTCCACCCCAAGGTGAACTAGCCTCTGGAAAAACACAGGCTTTTGGAGAGTTGCTATTTGTCTGGTTAAATTTCTTTAGGGTATGTGGCTTTCCAGTATTTCTGATATATTTCTCTACCCATCAGCCCTGATTCTATTACCATTCATTCAAGAGTAGTAGTTCCTATTGTCTGTTTGCATTGCATTATTTTTTTTAAAAGCTATTTAATGTCTCTGGAATTTTTTATACTAGCAAAATAAAACTAATCATCTTGATTTTCCTCACCAAATTTCCTGTGAAAGTTTCTCTAGACTCTTTGGTTTTTATTTTTCTGCTCCCTTGGGATCATAACAATTAATGATTTATAATTTTCCATTATACATAATGTCTTCAAGGATAGTCTAATACATAGAGGGGGTTAGGAACTACCTATATTTTTGTGGTTGTTGTTGTCCTGGGGATTGAACCTAGAGGTGCTTTATCACTGACCTACATCCCTAGCCCTTTTGAAAATATTTATTGTATTTTGAGACAGGGCCTCTCCAAGTTGCTGAGGCTGGCCTTGAACTTACTGTTTTGCCTCAGTCTCTCCAGTAGCTGGGATTACAGGTGTATGCCACTGTGCCCAGGGTTAAGTAGAACTCTTAACTTCAAGGGATGGACTCTAACTGAAGCCAGAGGAGGCACCACAGTGATCCTTTTAGCTCATATTACAAAACCAACAAAAAGACAGGAACCTGTGAATCTGATGGCATTAGTACTTGTGTCCCCACTTTCCTCATGTCTCTCTGTACGCTAGCCTCAATCTCTCAAGCCTGTTTCTCTAGTAGTCTGTCTCCCTAGTTTCTCTACCTGAGAGGAAGAGGCTCATTTTCTCTAGAAGCTCATTTAAAACACCGGTTTGTGGCAGGGGTAGGGAGGACGATGGGTCTTCTTGTATGGAGGGTCACCAAAGCAGAGACAACTGCAGCATCCCTGTGCCCTGTAACCACAAAGAGATTGAGGCAGATAGGAAGGGTTACTAAACAACAGGCAAAATGCTGTTGCCAGATTACAAACATTTATGACTGCCACACAAGCAGTGAAAACAAACAAGAAGGACTTTTACCCTAGGAAGCTTATAATCCACGGAGAGATTAGAAAGTGCACAGGTAATGATGATTCAAGAGAGAATACATTGATTCTTACAAAGTGCCATAGAGAGTTCAATGGGGGGGAGGGACCATATTGATCTGAATAGGAAAGGCGAGGCAGATGATTTGGATCTTATGCAACATTAGGATTTTGATAGGTAGAGATGGAAGAGGATACTTCATTTAGTGGAAACCACACCAGAAAGCCTTGTATTTAGGAAAGGTGTGCAAAGGGCATTTGGAGAGCTGTAGAGAATCTAGTAGCAAACTGAAGGTGTGAGTTGAAGTTCTGTTTTGGAGGTCCTTGAAGGCTGTGTTAAGGAATGTGTGCTAATTATCCTATACTTTTTCTCATAGAAACCAATGGGAGCACCGAATGAGTAAAGGAATTTTGATCTCTAACATGTCTAACTGCTGAGTTCTGAAAGAGGGAAGAAAGCTGGTAGCATCTGAGAGGAGGAAGGTATCTGCTGCATTATTTCTGTAATGGCTCTGATGTTAGAATATGTACAAAAAACTGACACAATAAGTAGGCAACACTGGTGAAATAAACCAGGGGTGTTCAAAGGGGCACCAGCAGCATCAACATCATCTGGGAATTTGTTAATAACTTGTAACAATTAATGATTTATAATATTTTGGGGGGCTTCCCCCCAGGTTTTCTGGAGGAAAAACTAGGAGTGGAGGCTGGGATTGTGACTCAGTGGTAGAGTGCTCGCCTAGCATGTGCCAGGCCCTGGGTTCGATCCTTAGCACCACATAAAAATAAATGAATAAAGTAAAGGTATATAAAAAAAAAAAAACTAGGAGTAGGGGCTTGCAATCTCTGTTTTCCAAGCCCTCCAAGTGATTTTGATGAAGGCTAAAGTTTGATAACCTATGTGGTCAGGCTGAAAATGGAATCTCCAAGATACACACATTTGAATCCCTGGAACCCATAAAGATTACCTTATTTGGAGAAAGGGTCTTGAGATAAGAGATTATTCTGGACTATTTGAGTGGGTCCTAAATGTCATCACAAGTGTTCTTATATGAGAAAAACAGAGGGAGATTATATACACAGAAGAGGAGGAGGCATGAATCTTGGAGTTGGGATCTGGAGTGATACTGTCTAAGCCAAGAAATGCCAGCACCCACAGAAGCTGGAGAAGGAAAGAAATGGATTCTTCCCTAGTCCACAAGGAAGAAATGCAGTTTTCCTTGCTGACACCTTGATTTCAGCCCAGCAAAACTGATTTCAAACTTCTGGTTCCCAGAACCAGGAGGAAATGAATGTCTCTTGTACTAAGCCACCAAACTTGTGGTAATTACTCACAGCAACCACAGGAAACTACTATATATTAAAATGAGGAATGAAGAACTGTGGGATAAAGGACTTGAAAATTTATTAGATTCTGATACTTTCTATTATGTTAAAAAGTCTGGTAAAAATGGTGATTCCTTTGTGTTAAGTAAAATTCATCATATCTAAGGCATATTTCCTAATATAGTGTGTCATCACAGGTTGAAGTATAATAATTTTCATAAGGTTGACATCAAAGATGGCCTTTAGAGATACCTTGATTTTCATGTAACCAATCCCACAGGAAAGGAAGCAAATACTGTTGACAAGAGAAGAAAAAATCAGGAGGCATTTTGCTTATAGGTAAGATTTGCATAGGTTAGCAAGCTCAAATAGTTTCTTTGATGGGCAATTAAATGGCCTTGGGAAATAAGAGAGGCACTTATTCATGAGAAAATGCTTCACAATAATTATGGAAAGACTTTATATAATATATGCTACTAGATAAAAAATTTGAGCTTTTTAAAAGAGCAATATCATTATAATTATCCTAATGCTTACAATTATCTGTCTCATGCACAAATATGTCTTAGACCACTGTCAGATCTATATCTATATATCTTTATGTATTCCCATTTGATCCTTACAAATACTATATGAACTGAGCAGGACAAGTGTTTTATTTTTTACTATATTTAAGATTAAAAAAGTAAGGCCCAGAGAAGTCAAGTGACTGGCCTTAGGACACAAAACAGGTAGATACTGGATTTGAGATTAGAAACTACCCACACCTCCTGTACAAAGCTCTTTTCAGAGATTTGGGCTTCCAGGCTGACCTCAATGAGGCATCCAGGATAATTGTGATCTCAGCAGGTGTCCTGCATCTATGGGGGTACATTCCAAGACCCTCAGTGGATGTCTAAAACTGCAGATCATACTAAACCCAAGGATTTAATGCCTTTCCAATTTAACATAAGTTGTGGCCATAAGTTTTGCAGTTTGAGTTGTGACAGCAAAACTAGCATAGATTTTTTTTTCTTCTTCACAATTTTATGGTCAGAAGATGTGTTATTACCACAGTTCTTAGCAACTTCATCATATGACTTTTTAAAATTTCTTTATTGAGAACTTTCACTATTTCACTGAAAGGAAGCACTTTATAGTTTGTCTTTACATATCTGAATTTCCAGTGTCACTGCTCTTGCGCTTTGGGGTCTGTTTTAATCAGCTTTTTTGTTGCTGTGACTAAAAGACCAGCCAGAACAATTTTAGGGGAGGAAAAGTTTATTTATGTGCTCAGAATTTCAGAGGTCTCAGTCCATAAACAACTGGCTCCATCCCTCAGGGCTCAAGGTGAGGCTGAATATCAACGACTGAAGAGTGTCATGGAGGAAAGCGGCTCACATGATGATCAGAAAGCAGAGAGAGAGAGAGAAAGAGACTCCAGTTGCCAGATACAAAATATATACCCCAAAAGCACGCCCCCAATGACCCACCTCCACCTCACCCTGCCTGCCTCCAGCTGCCACTAGGTTAATCTCATCAGGGGACTAATCCACTGATTGGGTTAAGGTTCTCATAACCCAGTCACTTCTCTAAACTTTGGTTGCATTTTCTCACATATGAGCCTTTGGGGGGCACCTCACATCCAAACCATAACAGGGTCCTTATAATGTAAAATCAGGGTTACTTGAACACAAGCACTGCAAGACTGATACTGTGACAGACAATTAGATTGTAAGGGTAAAAGAAATTGAAGTTAAAGCGTAAAAGTTAAAGGATAAAAGACCGGGTGTTGTAAAGTTTCTAAGCTGCAAGGTCTGAGTTAAAATGTAAAGGATTAGGTATTGTTAGGTTTCTATGCTACCTGCAAAACCTGAAATTTCTGTAGCTGTTAAGACAATGCTTGGAACCGCCCAGTAAACATTTCCCCTGACTGTTTGGTTGTTTAATAACTGGCAACCACACAGAGCCCTTCAATCAGTTTGAATGTGTACCCCGTTTAGAAATGACCTATCACTCCAGCCTGACCTGTTCCCGCCAATGAATGAACTAATCATGTTTAGGAGTTGTTGTTCAATTTTCCCGCGCCTCATGATGATTTGTTCTGATGTATACAAAGCCCTCCGCCCTCCCCAAAAAGTGTACTTAAGCAGTGCTCAGCCCCTGCTCGGGGCTCTGGGCTGCTTTCCCTTCTTGAGTGGGCACGGAGCCCCAGCATGCTGGTTCAAAAAATCCCCTTCTGCCAATTGCATGAGTGGTCACTTGGTGGTCTCTTTCTCCGACGCTTCGCCTGACCCTTACAAGATAACCTATTTAGCTACTAAATGATTAACAAGTTGGTATTGTATACAGGGTGGATACACTGCACAAAGAAATGAGTCATGTCTCAGGCAGAAGAGAGTGGTACAACTGAGATTTCATCATGCTACTCAAAATGGCACACAATTTAAAACTTACAAATTATTTATTTCTGTAATTTTCCATTTAATATTTCAGACTTCAGTTTACTCCAGGTAACAAACTGTGGATAAGGGGAGACTACAGTAATTACATTCTGGTCCAAAGATGTGTTCATCTATTTTAGTCAATTCAATAGGCACTTGCTAAACATTTATTGTGTTTATAATTATGCTAGTTAACCCAGGACAACACAAAGAAATGCCAGACATAAAACTAGTGTGGAGGAAATGCCTACATAAATTAAATGAATAAGTAAGAAAGAAAAAACCAAATGACACCATCTGGGAGACTTCAAAGAGGTGATTCAAGAGGTGAAAGTTGGAAAAGCATTTCAGAAGGCAAAGGAAGTATGTGAGGGGCAGGGTGAGATAGCAAGACCAAGTGTAGAGGCCAAAATTGCATGTGCAACCAGGAACGAGCAATAGCAAGAGCTGCTGGAAACATTACTGTTGTCGGTGAGCAGTGGGAACTGGCTTCTTAGTGCTTGCTTAGCCTCAGACAGTTATGCAGCAACCAAGAATCTGCAGTTTTTAAAGTGATCATACTGCACTGTAGGAAGAAGAAAGCATCATATGTAAAAATTAAAACACACTTTTAAAAAGCCTCTCATCCTATCCAATTTTCCTATTCTAGGCCTTTGGTCATGCGGGCTGGGAACCTATAGCTCTGCTCCTCTGTTCTCTGAGGGTCAACTAGTATGTACATAGATGTGTGCGTGAATGTGTTTGGACACCTGGCCATGAAGTTCCTCTTAGGAAAAGAGATGCCTTTGTTTAGGAAAATGTGTTTAAGAATTCTGTGTGAGGATACTGTCTGCAAAGAGATGGGAAAATCAAAGTTATACTTGCAGAATCAAGTGACAGGAATTTGGGAGAGGGAGGAAGGAGGAAGAGAAGGAATGGGCAGATCGGGAGGCCAGAGCCTGAAGAGCAAGGACAACGGGCAAGAAATTTGTGGTGACAGGGTGGTTCAGAGGCTTTTAAGAACAAAAATATTTAATTTTTAATTTAAATTGTTTTTAGTGCTTCCATGTAAATCTTCTGCATTGCCCTGACTCTTCCATGAAAGTTAGTTTCGCAAGTTGGGTGCTGTGGTGCAGGCCTGTAATTCCAGCCACCCAGGATAAAAATAATAGCTGGGAATGTAGCTCAGTTGCAAAGCACCCTGGGTTAAGTCCCAAGCTACATTTAGAACCTTGAATCAGTGGTATTGGGGGAAGCACATAAAGCAAGGCAAGGATGTGAAGAAGTGGGGGCCATGGCCAGCATAGGACCCTGGTAGTAGAAGCATTCATGCAATGGCAAAATGGCCCATTGACCAATACTAGAAATCTAGGTATGTTGTCCTCCTTTCCCTGGGAAGGAGAGACTTTTCCATTTCACATAGGATGAGGTTTCAGTCTTTTTTTTTTATTAAGCCATACGGCACATGATGACCCTGCTTATATCTGGGTTACGCCAGTCGGTCACTTACAAATTACAATGATGCTTCAGTCTCGGCTTCACCTGGTTCCCCTGTTACCACAGCGAGGCCTTTGTGTTTGCTGAAAATCTCAGGCAAGCCAGCTAGTTCTGGAGGAGGAGGTAGAGCTGGATTGGCCACGTGTGTCATCTCCAAAGTGACTCAGGTTTGGCTGCTCTTGGCTCCAGAGCCTATTTTCTGTTTACCAAGGGATTAATCAGGGTTTCCAAATTGGTCTGCCAGCAGGGTTGGTTAAAGAAAGCAGAGGCGCTGGTTTTGGGATTTTCCCATGCCTCCCTCTTTTAGTGATATTCAACAGCAAAATGAAGGGATGTTTCCACCAAGTTTTGGGGTCCCTTAACCTGTCTAAATTCTGATCACTTGTCCTAGTAGAAACACGCCAGATTTATATCAGGTGAGGCAGATATCTTAATTCTTCCTTCCTTCGTTTTTTTTTTTTTTTTAAATGTTTTGCAGTGCTGGGGGTTGAATCCATGGTCTTATGCATGCTAGGCAAGTGCTCTATCTACCAGTGAGCGACACCTCCAGCTCTTTTTACTTTACTTTGAGATGAGGTCTCACTAAGTTGTTGAGGCTGTACTCAAACTAGCGACCTTCCTGTGTCAGCCTCCCAAGTAGCTGGGATTACAGGTATGCCCCACTGTGCCCGGCTTCATGGGGGAGTCTTTAAAATGCTAAAGCGATAATTGACTATTCTCCCATTTGTTGGGTTGTTTACTGTAGGAAGTGATTTGCTTATCTTGCCTTGTAACCACAAGTACCCAGACAGAATACATTTCCCAATGCCAGCAAAGACCTCTTGAAAACACTGAAAATAATTTTGGGGTGGAGAATTTGGTTTTTGAATAGCTGGGACTATTTTAAGCAATTTGTGATAATTATAATTAAAATTTAGTATATGTAGAATATTTGCTTATATTTATATTAAGAAGAATCTCTGGCTGGAGAAAGTTGTATTCATTTCATAAAACAGTTTATATTATGAAGTAGATTGGTAAAAATAACCTATAATGGTATTTTTTTTTTGCTTTATCAGTTTTTCTTTCCAAGGAATAAAACAATTAGAATAAGGAAACACTTATCATTTTATAACATACTACTATTTGGGTCCTGATTAATTTTCATTCCTTCAAGTTTGAAAAAAAAAAAACCCATAGGAACTAGCATTGTAGTTGTGTGTGCTGTGATTAAATTAACAGGCAATAATGAAACTCTCTCTCATACATTTTATCCCCAAGTTCTATTGATGCCTGAAATCCATGACCTGTATGTTGCTTTTCCTTGTAGGCACAGCCCTCTGTAGTACTGTTTTGGGCGTGTGCTTGAGAAAGTGATGGTGTTACTGCTCAGGGAACACCAACAGTCAAGACACGTGGCCTCTTCAAGGCTTCTGTCTCCAACTCCTCTGACACTTCTTTCTCTGTGTCACTTAATCTGGAACTTAAAATTATTGGGAAAGAATGGAGCCAGCTAAAAGCTCATGTAGTATTTCCCACTGACAAGATACAGGAGGAAAAAAAAGGCAAAAATGACAAAGATTAGGAAAATCTTTCTTATACTCTCCATTGAATCTGGCCTATGCTTGGAGACACCAAGAACGCAGAGCATGTGAGTGCAAAATCGCCACATAAACTTGACTTTCTAAATATGGGGTTGAATGTTAGTTCAGGTTCCAACCACTTTGTGGCCTTCCTGGACCATGAGTATTTGTGAAGATCAAATTAAGTGAGGGTATGATAGCATTCTTGTTACAGGGCTCCTTAGAAGTTATAATTTTTCTTTCTTTCCTTCTTCCTTCATCCCTTCCTCTCCCTCCCCTCTTTCTTTCTCTTTCTTTCCCTAGTGGGGATTGAATCCAGGGGTTCTTTACCACTGATCTATATTCCCAGCCCTTTTTATTTTTTATTTCAAAACAGGGCCTTGCAAAGTTGCTGAGGCTGGCCTCAAACTTGGGATCCTCTTGCATCAACCTCCAGAGATGCTGGGTTTACAGGTGTGTACCACCACACCCAGAAAACTGGATCATTTCAATCAGGGTGTTTGGAAAAGCTTTCAGAGTTGCCTGTTAGAGTTTCAGTGTCTATGGAGACAATAGCAAAACAGGATTATCCAGCCAAGGTAAACCACCTCAGAATCAGCACTGTGGTTTCAATGTCCTCTCCAAAACCCATGTTGAAATTTAATTACCATTATAACAGCATTAGAAGGTAGGACCTTTAAGAAGTGATTAGGTCATGAGGGCTCTATTCTCACGAATGGATTAGTGCTATTATCTCTCAAGTAAGTTCAAGATGAAAAGGACAAGGACAGCCAATTTCCTTTCTCTGTCTCTTACATGCTCAATTTCCCTCTAATAATATAGCACGGAAGTCCTCAGCAGGTACTGGTGTCAAGCTCTTGGATTTACCTGCCTCCAGAACTGTGGGCAAATGTGTTTTTATGGTTGATAAACTACCCGTTCTGTGGTAGTCTATTAGAGTATCAGAAAACGGACTATGACAACTATTTAGAAATTTAGAGTTGGAAAAGGCCTGGCGGTTCCCTGGGCTACTTCCTCACCTGCCATACGAACCCCTGTCCAGAATAGGGTCAGCTCTGTCTTTCCCAATTGATTGCTGAGCACAGGGGAAGGCTAAGCCATGGTAGGACACTGTCCCTGCCACCACTGACTCATAGGATGACTAGGCTTACTCACTTCCCCTGCTGGTTTTCTGTTTATGTCAGAACCCTTGTAATCCTCACCACCTTTCTTCACTTTGTGGAAATAAATGTGTACATCTGAGAGTGCTTCGAGACAAGGATGAAAAGGAGGTTGGCTTGTGTCTTCTTCAGGCAAAGCACAGACTCACCCTGCCTTGGCTAACCGTGAGCACCAACAATGCCTGTGGGGGATTCTATCAGGGATACAGAGCAGCATTCTCAGTGCTGGCTTGCTCATTGCAGGCTAAGAACTAAATCTTGGGCTAACCAAGTTACATCCTCCTGTTCTCTCCCTTGCTCCTAAAGCAACAGGACCAGTTGCCACATGGCTTACGTGCCTCTCAAACACAGGGTTGGTATTTCATCTCTCCCCCTTTTTGTTCTTCAGTATTGTGGATAGAACTCAGAGGTGCTTTACCCCTGCGCTACATCTCAGGCCTTTTTATTTTTCATTTTGAGACAGGATCTTGCTAAGATGCTGAGGCTGGCCTTGGAACTGCAATCCTCCTGCCTTAGCCTCCTGAGTAGCTAGGATTACAAGTGTGCACCCTCACACCTGGTTGCTGGTTTATCCTTGAGTTCAGTGCATGGCATTTTTCTTAGTCTCCTACAGATACAGAGGTGCATTACTTTATGCTACTGGCTGTGTATAAGATAAATTTTGTGACTATCAAATATTCAAAGCAAATCAAAATTTTCTGACATTATTTCAGAAGAAATTTTTCCTTTTTTTTTTTTTGATTTGGATTTCTTAGTTTGGAAAAGAAGAAAAAGCATTAGTATAAGAAATAGGAGATTAACCTTCTTATTTTGATAATGCCTGAAATTAACTGTGTGACGCTGAGCAAATGACAGTTCCAAATCTTTCTTTTCTGTGACCTGAATCTGAAGGGCCCCAGTTTCTGTATCTCTAATAGTTTGAATTCAGATTAGAAGATTTTTAGCATTTAGTTATGAATTTTTTTAAAAGAGAGAGAGAGAGAATTTTTTTAATATTTATTTTTTAGTTTTTGGCAGACACAACATCTTTGTTTGTATGTGGTGCTAAGGATTGAACCCGGGCTGCACGCATGCCAGGCGAGTGCGCTACTGCTTGAGCCACATCCCCAGCCCCAGTTATGAAATTTTTTAAGGAATCTAAGTGGTGGCCTATGGTACTATTGCTTTAAGTATCTTGGTTTTAGTTTTTCCCTAAGGAAGTAATAGTTATAATTATCCATTTGAAAGATAAATATATAAAGGCAAAAAAACAGTCTTTCATTTTACAAGCAGGATTATGATATATCTAGTCTTTTTTTTAGCATCATATTGACCATATATTTTAAACATTTTCATGATACTCTGCAAAACTGGGCTTGCTTCACTCCCAGCCTCAGACTTCTCTATTCATTGACTTTGCTAGATATGCATATCCAGCCCAGCTTCATCTCTTAAGCCTTAGATTCATACTCTATGGTCTGTGACATCTCTGTTTGGATTTCTAGTACATATTTCAAACCCCTCATGTCCACCTGGGATGTCTGGTCTCCATCGCCTCCCCAAACTGCTTCTCCCATGGTTCTCCCATCACGGTGCAGAGCAGCTCAGGCCTTCCACTTGCTCACACCCGAAATTTGGTATTATCCTTACTGTGCTCTCTTCCCTTGTTCTCTTATTACCCATTTTCCTCACAGCAGCCAAAGTGATCCTTTTAAAAATGGAGTCAGCTATCACGTAGCACCAAACACACCACAGCCTTTTCTACAGCCTTTCTGTTCCTCTTCCTTTTGCTGACTTTACTTTGCCACCTTGGTCTCCTTGTCCTCCCTGACCTTGCCTAACATGTTCTTCCCTTGGGTCTTTTCATCTGCCATTTCCTGTCCTGTGATGCTCTTCCTGTAGGTATCTGTGTGGCTCATCTTCCTCCTTTGGGGTTTTGTTCAGTTGGCATCTACCTAGAGACTGCTTCCCTGAACTGCTCCCACCCAGCCACCCTGCCTCCAAGTACTCTCCATCACCTTGCTCTGAACTCTTGTTACCATCTAGTACAGAGCTCCTCAGCTTAGGCACTATTGACACTTCGGAATAATCCTTTGCTGTGGGGAGTGACCTGCGCACTGTAGATGTTTAGCAGCATCCTGACTCTCTACCCACTGAATATCCCTGCCCAAGTGGTTCAGTTGTGACAGCAAATGTCTCTCTTCATTCACAAAATATCTCCTGTGGGAAAAAATTCTTGCTGAGAATCACTGATCTGATACAGTATGTATTTCACATGTTTATTTTTTATTGTTCTTCCCTTCACCACTGCTAGGATATAATCTCTGGGAGAACAGGAATTTTTGTCCACTTTCCACTCATGTAATATAGGCACCCTGAATGGTACCCAGTGCATAGTAGGTGCTCCACAGATAAACCAGTGTGAAAGGCTCCTACCTTGTTTTTCTGTGTTCATTAAGCTCCAGGCCGTGGGCCTTTTTCTCTTCCTTTCATACATTATGTGCTCATTCTCACCTTCTGACCTTTTCCTTGTAGAACTTGCTCCTGGAAAGCTCTGTTTGCAGGTCACTGTTTACTTGTTGCTCAGGTCTCTGCTCCAATGTCACTTGCTCAGAGAGTCTCCCCTGATCACCCTATCCGACATGACCCTCCTGCCTGCCAGAGTTACTTGCTATCTTGTTTCTCTGTGTAGGTTTCTGCATTACATTTATCTTTGAAGTTATCTTTTTGTTTTCTCCACCTTAAATGAATACTCTCCGTTTTTTTTTATTACAACATCCCCACCATCTAAGACAGTTCCAGGCCCAAGGTTTGTGGAGTGACTGAACAGATAAGCCTATCTCTCAACTGATATCAGGGTTGAAGAGATTCCCAATAGTGAGGGGTTCAGGGGTGTGTCTGTCAAGATCCAATGACCAGAAGAGAGTCCACTCTAGCTATTTAGACTGGGGTTCACATAATCATAGAGAAAGCTACAGAATCAGCTCATGCTGAGCTGTCAGGAAAAACCTCAACAGCTACACACTGATGGACTATGGTAGGAGAGACTATTCTTCCTCAGAAAGACCTATGGCTAAACTGGGATGCTGAGGTGTCAGCTACCAGCTCCAGGACCACACTACCACTGCCAACCAGAAAGCTAGCATAAGAAGGTCAGCACTATCAGGAACTGGAACCGAGCACTGCCATCCAGTACTGGCCCGCAGAAAGAGCAATGGCCGCTGAAACTTATCCTCCTGCTGATTTGATATTCCTGCTTTCAAGCCAGTAACACCTGAGTGGTGAGATCAGCTAAAATCTTGGCTGCTTGGATGTCTGGGAGATGTGGTTTTTAGGTTTCAAGTCACTGTAGCACACAAGTCAGCCACATCAGAATGGAGTTAGAATGGCTGTCGAGGGCCAATCCTCCATACGTCTGTACAGTGGCAAGAGGCTGGAGAGACAGTGATTTCAAAAAAGGAAGTGAATCTTCAAGTTCCTGTATACCAGGCAATGAGGTCACAGTAAAAATGAGCCAAAGAGTAAAGTGTATATTCTGCGCAATCCTGACGGGTGGCATACATGTTTCAGGAAGTATTTTCATGCAATAGCTTAGGTTTGTGACCATGAGTAGCAGCAACATCTCTTCAGATGATAAAGTTGTAACCTGGGATCTTCTGGAGAGTGAAATTGTTCATACCTTGTAGCTCTGCAAGAAAATGTAAGACTGGTCAGCTTGGGCACTGTTTTCCATTGCTGGTCATGAACATTTAATTTTAACATAAGGTGGAGGTTATAAAACAAAGAAGGGTTTAATTGGGCTGAATCACAGATGGGGGATTTTGTATTGGCAAAGAAATCCATCACCTGATTTCATTTTTAGTATGCGAAATCCATAAAGGCTTATCTATTTATGTGAATCTGTTTATTACTTATTTGCATAAAATATACCATATATACTAAAATATACTTTATACTGGTCACATTATGCAATATATATATATATATATAATATATATCTTAATACATATTATTAGAAGGATAAAACCCCACAAATTCTTTTCTTTCTTAACCTTGCAGATGCATGTATTTTAATATTAAAAAGCTCATTGCAATTCTAGATACTGTTGGTTTATCTGTTTTACATATTTAAAACCCTACTTTAAATATAAACAATGTGAAATAATGATTTGGGAGCCTCTGCTCATCTGAAAATATAGAGATACAGAAAAACCTAAACAAAGGTGCTTTTTAAGAATGTGATTTTATCAGATTTAAGAAACTTTGAAACTTTTACATTGTACCTTTTAGGTACTTCCTTAGAGGTAGCTTAAGGATTTCTCCCATTCTTTCTCTGCAATTTGAAGGACTCTGTGATCTCTCTTTAGTGAGTACCTACTGTGTGCTAGGCCATAATCTGAGGTGCCTATGATTCTCAGTTAATCCTTATAGTTTATGAGCACAGGAAGTATAATACTGAGATAAACTGCTTGTTCCAAGACATCTGGCAAATAAAGGGCAGAAATGCTGAGATTAAAAATGATAATTTGAGTTCATATGTTCCCAACTTCAAAAACCTACACTTTTTGCACCATTTATTTACTCAAGCATTTATTCATTCATTCACTAATTCATTCAGTTAATGCTACTTGAGTTCTCACTATGGGCTTTTGGTTGAGATTAAAATGATGAGCTGGAACATTTATTCTATTTTATCCAATGAAGTGTTGCCCAAGAAAATAAAAACAATTAAGATCTTTAAACAAATAAACAAACAAACAAAAAAGATGAGAAAATTAAAGAAAGGTACCATTCCTGCTTGCACAAAGCCGAGGCTCTTTATTCCCCAAAGATTAGTTACTTGTTTAGGATTTACAGATGAGAAACAATTCCTGGCAAACACAGATAAGGTAACGTCTGACACAATTTTTTAATGTAGGAGACAAGCATTTAATAAATGTTTCTGTGTGAAAGAATATTAAAATTGATTACTAAGCATAGATTATTTGTGTTTGCCTAGAGTCCTTAATGAATTCAAGATTAACGAAGCACAGAAATTAATTAGGTTGGCACTGAAGAAATCCCTCATGGGAAAGATAAGGTTTATCTGATTTTTACAAGGGGCAGAAGGAATGTAAGGTACTGAGTAATTCCTGTTAGGAAGGACCAAGTATTTAAGACATTGTTTAATAATATTTCCAGGGAGTGACAGCCTATGCATATTAGCCAAGACTGCCAAATTGCCAAATAAAGAGAGTAATCTCACCAGTCCTCAACTGCAAATGGCAGAGCACATCATGTTTGTTGGGACTTCAAAGCAGGCAGGCCAGTGTGCTGCATACTCAGATGCAGAGGCCCAGTCTGTGAATGGGTAGGAATTTCTTCACTTCCATACACAAAAAATATATTTTCTCCTTCTGGTAGATCTTTCATTTCTTCATGTATGATAGAGACATAGATATAGAGAACATTTTACTTTCTACTTCACCACAAGGAAAACAATGGCTAGAGGGCAATAATTAGGGCTACAGTCCAGCCTCTCTCTGGGGGAATTGGCATGGAGTGACAGGGCTTTTGGGACCCTGGAAATGGCATGACTTGTCTAATGGGACAGCTGTTACTCGGTTCCTGCTTATTGTTGCCACAAAAGAGGGTCCTGTGGTGTCAGATATTCAACTTTTTAAAAAGAGAAGCCAGAATTCTGCATTTTTCTGTGAAATCATCTGATGTTTAAATATTGATAACCCCACCCCTCCAACAAATAAATAAACCCCAAGTCTCACACATACCACACCACAAAACTCTTGGGCCAACATCTTTAATAGGGTAACTGTCCATCTGGTTTACCTGGAGGCTGAGGGGTTTCCTGGGACAGATCTTTCAGGGCTAAAACAGGGAGACTCCAGGGCAAGCTTGGATGGTTAGTCCTCTTGGAATGGGGAGGAAAAATAAAACATCTGTATGACCAAAGTCTGTGGGTGATCAGTCTGTAACCCCTGATGAATAGGAGAGCAAGCTAAAACAACAGGGTTCACACAGTCCTATTTTGAAAGGAGGGAGAAGATATTTAATTAAAAGAGAAGACGACTGTCTGCATGGACCAGTGCGATGTGTTCACATGTACTCAGCCCACAGACCATATCCAATGGCTACAGACAGACTGCAAACAACTCTAAGTGCTGCAGTGTTGGTTTTTCAGCTGCCCACGCCGAACTTCGCTCAACCACGGAATACAGTGCACAGACAGCCTTACCTTGGAGAGTGGGAGGTAAAAAGATGCAGAGGCTGAAAAGAAGAGGCTGAATTCTCTGAAGAGATGCCAACAATTGGAGGAAATGTTGGAAAGTTATCAGGATCAGTCTATTTTTATTTTATTGAAGTTTTGTAGCTGTAGCTCTGAGAGTTAATTTTTCACAAGATTTTTTTTTTTTCTAAAAAGAAACCCAGAAAATTTTGTGTTCCTAGAACATAACCACGGAAAGAACTTTTGCCACCATTTAGTCCTTCCTATGTAAAGTTGGGGAAATTGAAATCTACTGTCCCAAAGCTAGCTAATGGCAGAATGGTTCAGCCTGGGCATGTTTGGAAGAGTGGAGATGGGGGCACTCACAGAGGGGTAAAGAAGGTGTCACAGCTCTTCACAGATGCATTTACAGCACAATAAAGAGAGTTTTATGCACATAGAAAAACAACTATTAAAACCTAAAGGACAACAAAAGTTATTTCATACTCTGCTCTTGCCTATGAAATAAGTTAATAATAAATTACCAAAAGACTGTTGAAATAATAAATTACCAAATGCTCATACTGTTGAAATTCAATGCCACATAAAATAAAGGGTAGTGAACTGAAAAAGGAGAAATCTTTATCAAAAAGACTACTAGATTGTATCTGAGTCATTTCATGTGGGCAGCACATTAAAAAAAAAACCACTATGACTTGCAAAATATAGAACTGTTACATTAACAACAATCTTTCCAACCATCATTATACGCTGGCATATACTTATTTAGCTTTATCCTTCAATTCTGAAGCATCACGGCTGCACAAACAGAGTTCTCTTTGAAGTCAGAGAATGAACTCTGTGGTGAGGATGTGCCCCAGGCCCACGTGGAGCAAGTTAAAACAAGGCTGATTCTTATCTTATTACATTGGCACCGCTGCACCAGCCAAAGAACTTACTGGTCATAGTTACAGTCACAAAGAGGTATCATTAAGGTCCAAAGACAGAATTTCCTCATTTGAATAATTAGAATCCTCTTTTATTTACCTGGATTTCTTTGGGGCCCAAATGAAAGACATGATTCATCTTCATTGTCTGTTTCTGTAAATTCCCAGGAATCTCAACAAAGTGGAATGCAGAAATGGCCCAGTAGCATGGATGTTGCCTTCACAGAGATCACAAAGGTCAACCTAATATCCTCCCAGACTCCAAGAAGCTCCTAGAGGCTGGGGATCAAGGATACCTGTCTTCATTATGGGTAGATTACATGTAGGCCACTAAAATGTGAACTTGGGGAATAGTTCAGGGTTAGAAAAATATGATACGAGGTGCTAGCATTTAACAATGAATGTATGGTTAAAGACTGACTCATGCCAGCACTTACCATTCCCCTCCTGATTAGGCACAGGAAAGCTGCGGGAGAGGAGGTTACTTCTTACACCCATTTTGGGGGTTGCTGATACAACCAAGAAGTTCCTAAAACAAAATGACAAAACACTACTTTAGGGTTCAGGCCAGAATTGCTGCTAGGACAACTCTCTGATGGGTGGTTTGGGCACTATCTCAGAGGTGAGTCCTAGTAGCATTGTCGTTGTATATGTGTATTTAGGGTTGAAACAACAAACATTACCTCATATTTTCTGAGGGTCAGGAATCTGGATGCAGGATAACTGGGTTGTATTGGCCTAGGGTTGTTCGTGAGATCATAGTCAAAATGTCAGTCAGGTCTCCATCATCTAAACACATGATTTGGGCTTTAGGGCCTACTTCCAAGATGGCACATCATTAGCTCAAGATGGCTCAGTCACATGGCTATTGGCTGCAGTCTCAGTTCTTCCATCTTGCTTTCAGCCTACCCTTTGGTTTGTAGTAGTCAGGCTACTGTCACTGTGATAAAATACATTGTGAAAAACAACTTAAAGAGGCAAGAAGTTTCAGTTCATGGTCAGCTGATTCTGGTTTTTGGACCTCCACTGTTTTGACCCATGGTAGAAAGGTGTGATAGAGCAAAGCTGCTCACCTCATGGCAGCTGGAAAACAGAGAGAGAGGGCAGAGTTTGGATCCAGCGACAAAATATACCCTTTCAGGGCATTTCACAAATGCTCTACTTCCACTAATTAGGCTCCTCCTCTTATAGTTTTTACCACCTCCAAATAATTCAACTATGAACACCATTAATAGATCAATCCATTGATGAGATCAGAACCCTCATGATCCAATCATTTCCACTCCTGAACACTGCTGCATTGGGGACCAAAACTTCAACACAAGAACCTTTTGGGATATTCTAGACCCAAACTATAACAAGGCAAAATTATCTTCTCTCAAAATAAGTAATCCAAGAGAGAAGGGACGACTAAGATTAACATGGCTGAATTCTGAACTGAATTTTGGAGATTACACTCTTGGTACTTCTGAGCACCTTCACAGTTTCATGCCCCCTAACAGTGGCTACAGGTGGGGATGGTGTAGATTTCCCAGAGAGGACTCATTAGCTTTTACATGAGGAGCACATGAGTCTGTATTGGAAGATGTGGAAGGTGAGTAATATCTCTGGACTTAAACCAGGAGAAGCTTCTTAAACAAACTACTCTTCTTTATTAGCTATTACCAAATGCTGAGATATATTTTAATTGTTTAACTTCTGGGATAGAAGAAATTAGCAAGTATATAGCTTAAACTTTCCATTTTCAGATGGCATAAGAAATAAAATTCCATGTAAATACTCTGAATTTTATTTGTATTTAAGAGTCATTATCTTTAATTAATGTCCAGGGGTAGATTACTACAGTAACATATAGTATATTATAATATAGTTCAGTACAGTGTATTGTTGGCTAATTTCTGGACTTTTAGAGCTCAATGTGAACAACAAGAAGATAATAGGCTTGCATAGAGGAAACAGAAAATCTGATTCTCAGGAACCTTTGAGTTGTATGTATCTGACTACAGAAGAAAGATCAAGATCATAAGCATAATTCTCTTACTATTGTGGGATATGGATTGATTTCAAACTGTATAGAAAGTTTCTTTTGAAAGCCTGACATGGTGGCACCAGTCTGTAAGCTACTCAGGAGGCGAAGGCAGGAAGATAGCAAGCTCAAGTCCAGCCTGGGCAACTCAGGGAGACCCAGACTAAAAACAAACAAACAAAAAAAAAAAACATAGATGACTTTCAACAGATGAATGAATAAAGAAACTGTGGTACATATACACAATGGAATATTATTCAGCATTATAAGAAAATAAAATTATGGCATTTGCAGGTAAATGGATGGAGAATATCATGCTAAGAGAAGTAAGCCAATTCCCAAAACCCAAAGGTCAGATGTTGTCTCTGATAAGTGGATGCTGATCCATAATGGGAGGAGGGCGTGAGGAAAATGGAGGAACTTTGGGAAAAGGGGAGGGAGAAGGGGAGAGGGGGAATTGGGGAGGAAAGGTGGTGGAATGAGATGAACATCATTACCCTAGGTACATGTATGACTACTGCACATATGGTGCAAATCTACATCGTGTACAATCAGAGAAATGAAAAAAAAGTTGTGCTCCATTTGTGTACAATGAATCAGAATGCATTCTCTGGTCATGTATAACCAATTAGAACAAAAAAAAAAAAAGAAAGAAAAAATATTAGAAAAGGCTGGGAGTTTAGCCCAGTGGTAGAGTGGTACAGTGCTTGCCTGGCACGTGTGAGGCCCTGGGTTCAATCCCCAGCATCTTAAAAACAAAAACTAAAACAAAAAACAATTTATTGTTCTGAGCCTAGTGCTATACATAGAGTAATTGAAACTCTTAGGTGACTTGCTTACCCTTGTGGAGACCCATTTCTTCTGTAAAATGAAGCTGATGATAGCAACCTGATGGTTTTATAATGATCAGAAATAAAGTATCCTAAGTGGGTGCTCAAAAAATGGTGGCTGCTTTTAGGATTATTATTAGCATTGTATTTTTTCTTCTTCAAGGCTTTAGGTTCAAAAACCAATATGCAGTTATTCCAACCTAGAAGAATTCTTATCTCATGGTCTTCAAAAACCACACTGGGGGAGGCTGGGATTGTGGCTCAGTGGTAGAGCACTTGCCTAGCATGTGTGAGGTACTGGGTTTGATCCCCAGCACCACATAAAAAAAAAAAAAAACTAAATAAACAAAGGTATTGTGAACATTTACAACTAAAAATATTAAAAAAAAATAAAAACACTCTGGGGTATCTGAAAATGGTGGCTGTGGGAGGACAGAGTTCCCCAATCCACTGCAGCCTTATGACATGGTATTTCTTTTGAGAACACTTGCAGCAGATTTATGTGGTGGTTTATTTTTTAAAAATGCAGATTCTTGGCTTATATAGCAGATCTACTGAGTTGTTATATAACAGGATGGAACCCTGGAATCTGAATTTTGATCAAGTTACCCAAATGATTCTAATGTATAATAAAGTTTGAGAACCACTGCATAAGATGTTTTGAATCCCATATACAGAGAGCAAGGCAAATGAATTGATCTTAACCAGATTATTCTTAACTACAATTTTAAAATCGGATCCCCACAATAAAACCTTTTGATTAATATAACCTAAAGTTTATATGGTTATTTATACATTTATTTGTAAATTATTTACAAGTACCAGTGTGATAATGCTTCATATACACTATAAAATGAAGTAGAAATTTAAAAGATGAGGTAAAAATGTTAGAAATTCTGTGATTTTCTTCCTATAGCTCAGTGGATCATATAATATACCTCTTGGGATTCATACCACCCTGAGGCCACCAGTCTAAACCTGAAGTGGTCACTATGATTGTGTTTATTCATTTAATTATTAAGCAAATATTTATAAGCTGGGTATGGTGTTGTACTCCTGTAATCCCAGTGGCTCTGGATACTGAGGCCGGAGGATTGCAAGTTAGAGGCCAGCCGGGGTAATTCAGCAAGACCCTGTCTCAAAATAAAAAATAATAAGGATTGGGAATGTAGCTCAGTGGTAAAGTGCCCCTGGTTCAACAGTACCAACAACAACAAAAATTTACAGAGTTCCTTCCAAAGGTCAGGCTGGTTCTATGTTTCAAAGCCTCACTTGTGATTGATCCTCTCTACCCTACTGAACTGCTAATAACATCACCATCTTGTCATGTGTAATCCTTTGTTATTTTTAGGTTCTGTGGGTAGGAAGGCTCAGGACAGCTCCCCCAGGCAGGAGGAGCAGTGCTGCATCCCGTTCAAGGTTATATCCAAGGTCAATATATAACATAACAGAATGTTTGGGTTTGGAGGAAATCAGGAGTCTCTTGGTTATTCACTAAAAATCTAAACAACAAAGTAGTAAGGGTAAGTGGCCTCACTGAATTAAATAGAAAATCATCTTTGGGAAGGTTATGTGGCATGCAGGAAAAGATATTGGATTTGGATTTGAAAGATCTGAGTGTCTAGGCTTTATTTCTTACTAGCTGCATGAACTTCTGTAAATGTTCAACCTTGATGAGCTTCTGCTTGCTCCTTTGTAGAGCAAGGATAATAACATTATTTTTCTTACTATCATAACCACTCTCCACTGATTTTTACATTTAATCAATCGGCTATCAATCACTGTGCCTGATAGATATTCCAAATTATCACCAGGTACATAGAATTTCACTCTTTCTGATTTTTCTAGAGCATGAAATTTTGATTCTCTTGAATTCAACAACTGCTCACCTTCCATCTGTCACTTCCCCACTCCCACAGAGGCTAACAGAGGTGACTCCAGCCTGGCTTTGCCTTTTTGGCATTTAATTTATTTGAGCCTTCATTGCCTAGTCTGTAAAATGAGGATAATGATATTTGCATCTGAAATTTTCAAGAGCATTAAATGCACGTATGTATGTATGTAAAATGCTTGGTATAGTTAGAACACAGTAAAAATTGAGAAAGCTATTATTACTTAACTCAAATGGCAAATATGATAAAGTTCTCTCAACATTTTAGCAAATGCAAACTTCAACTTGGTATATCTATTTAGAAGTGGTTTTCATTTAATGATGTCAGTAATTTGACTTGGCGTCTTTTCGATGATTAACCTTCTTACATTGGTCATCGAGAATGAAGTTAGAAGATTTTTGTAAAACAAAATTCAGTTAAGGAATGAATAATGATTTGCTTCTAAGAATGAAATTTTTGGCTTTGTTTGGTTGGTCTAGATTTAAAAACTGCCTCCCAAATTAAGACTAAATATTTATTGAACATAAAAATAAATGGAAAAAAATATTGCTGGTATAATTATGAAGTAATGAGCTGGTGGTTTATGTGTGCTACAACACAACTTTGATCACAACTTTTAAATTACATGACAAGTCTTACACTAATATTTAATAAAAATGAATTTATTCTTGTTACATAAGCTATTGACATAGCTTAAATCTCTCCCTTAATGACTCATGATGTAATTGGCATTTCCTTCATCCTGACTTATACAGGATGGTTTGCCTATACTGGCTCATTTAAACAGAACATAACTAAACTTAATATAATTTATGATCATTTTTGCAGCTTCAAAAAATGAACTGACCAGTATTTGCTTTTGAATGAATTTGCAGGCTATTTTCCCTTAAATACTGGAACCCAAGCCTAATCTTTAAAATGAGAGCTCTCTTCCTATTGCTTGAGTTGGAAGCTGGTCTTCTTTGTTCTAATTTCTCTTGGCATTTTATTTCTGTTTTCCTCTCTTTGTAGACTTGGTGACATATGGCATTAGGACAGGAAGGAACTTAGAAATCTAATTAAATTCCATGACCCAGGGAAGTCAACTGATTGTCTTCCTTAGTGTCACAGGGAAGGAGAAGCATGTGTCTCTTCTCTGTGCATGATTTAATTCTTCCAACTTGGCTTCTTTCAATGTCTCTGAATCCTGATTTAATTTTTATTGTTTTGGTCAGAGGTATAAAAAGCAGTGGTAAAGTCAAATTAATGTGAAACATGGTGTACAATCCTTTTCCTGGAACAAGGCTTGATGTGCAAGTGAAGCTGGTATTTCAAGGTTCTCCTTAGTGAGTTTAGCAAACTGGGCCGTGGACATGCCACTGAATCAGTTCTTTTCACTCCTCTATATTTTTAGCATTGTGACTCTTCTAAATTGCATGTAAAATTGCCTACAATTCTAGTGAATATTCACATTGAGAATTCATGTTCAGGACACACATTATTTCTCCTTTTCTACCACATTGTGACTTAGATGAAGTATTCCTTAGTGAATTATTCACACTGGAATGTAATTCATTATTTGAGCCAAATTCAGAATTTTTTATATTCTAAAAGGGTTTTTAAAATACTTAAATTATTGAATAAGAGATCCTGACGACTCAAAACTCATCAAACTTTAATTGAGTAGAGTCATTATGACTGCTAATCTAATGTCCTGGGAGTTGTAAATATTGTATAGGAAGAGAATATTTCATATAATTGAAATAGAGGACACTGTTTAGCAAAAATAATAGTTAATAATTTAGCAAAAAAAGAGGCAAAGTGAGTGTATGAGTGTAGCATCAAAATAACGTAAGACAGGCTCCCAGAATTGTCTGTGTTTATAGAGAAAAATAATATAATGGGAATTTGGATATGCCAGAAAAATACAGCCTAGAAGTTGCAAATTCAGGATATATAATTTTGAACAAAGAAATAAGCCTAGAACCAAATAGGCAATATTATATATTATGAAGTAGTACAAAGAGCTGCTTAGATCTTAGAATTGTAAAAAAGTTCAAGATTGTATCCATTTCTTTACTTCCTTAATCTCTATACTTAAGTTTCCACTCCACCACTCCACTGAAACTGCTTTCAGAGAGGTCACCAATCAACTACATCTTACCAAACCTTCTTCCTTAAGGAACTGGATATTTGATGTGGTGGACCACTTCCAGAAATGTTCTTCTTTTTAGCTTCCAAGGTATTGCCATTGAACACTTCTCTGCTTCTCTTGCCCTTCCCTCACTCATACCTTCAATATCAATCTCCGATATTCCATCCTTGGTCTCTTTTCTTTTAACTCTACCAAAGTCTTGAACATAGAATACGAATCAAACCACACTCGCTCATGACAGTCATTACTTATTGATTTGGAAAATTGTCCCCAAGTCCTGGTTCTCTCTTAGAATTCTAAAAAGGCTTCAGGCATCCACCAAACAATCAGAATTTGCACATGAGAATTTTTTTCCAGTCCAGTTTTACATATCAACCTCAGAAGATCCCATTTGTAGTCACGACTTTAAATTCCAAAAAGCCTGAGTTTTTTTTATTTTTATTTTTTATTAATGTCTTCAGCACCTCTCATGGTACCCAGAGAACATGGTTTAGGTTGGATAAATATTTGAAGAATAAATGCTAAAATGTTAAATTAGTTAACATGATCTTGAGGACAGAGAGCAATTAAAATTGAAATGTGGTGATCATAGAGAATATAGAAAATAGTGACATTACACTGAGGTCTCTACATTTAAAAATGTTATTTCTGAACAAGAATTATTTTCTAGACAGTATTGTAAGTCAAATAGTGAACTTATATTCTATTTAATAATAAAAAATACCCACGGGGGCTATGGGAGCCAGGTTTAGGGGTCTGAGGAGTTGATTGCAGCCTGTCCAATGGGAATATTTTGCCTCAAAGTTGTAAATTCCAGTCCAATGTCCAGTGAGCATAAAATGTGCTTTCTGCTTATTTCTAGCCACAGTTAAAGTAGTAACATATAATTTGCACAGTACTTTGTAATCTTTTACAAGAATTATAAATCTTCAGCAATCAGGGTTGGTTGCAGCCTGATTTTTTTTCCTGAAAAATCAATAAATAATCTTTACAATGTTTACTACAAATATGTTTCCAATAAAATGTTTATAGAAGTAAAGTGTTATAAACTTTGAGCCTGTGTTTCCTCCTTCCCTATTGTCTTATTTTTAGGTTATTATACAACAGAAATGTATTTTCCATAAGGTACTAGTATTGCCTCAACTTACTTTATTGATATTCCATCTTTATCATTGTTTTCTTTTCTTTTGTTCTTTCAGTATTGTCCTGGGGTTTGAACCCATTTTAGGCAAGCACTTTACCACTGAGCTACAGCCCCACCCTTTTTAATTTTTATTTTGAGACAGGGTCTTACTAAGTTGCCCAGGCTGGACTCAAACTTGCAATCCTCCTGTTTCAGCCTCCTGAGAAGCTGGGATTATAATAAGCATGCACCACCTTGCCTGGCAGTTTTTTCTATATTCTCAGAAGAGCACAAGTCTGACTATAGCATTAACTAAGTAGTCACTGTTACAATTATATATTATTAAAGATACTTAGGTCTAAACTAAGGTGAGGTACAGTTTCAAGGTATGCAGTAATGCAATAATTCTCAGGGGATAAGTTTGAATTTCCAGTGGTCCAAAGAGTGACCCATCTACTCATACTCCATTGATGCTAGTTAACATTCAATTTCAGGGTATACTCTGAAAGAGCAGTATAGAAGCGGGGCAGAAAAACCCAGGACAGGAGGGTCCAGCTCATGAATAATATATCAATTCTCCAGCACAGATATTGGCAAACTTTTTCTGTAAAATGCCGCTTGGTAAATATTTTGAGCTTTGTGGGCTGTACGGTTTCTTTGCAGTGACTCAACTCTGCTGTTATAGTGCAAAACCAGCCAGAGACAATACATAAATGGATGGATGTGGCTGTGTTCCAATAAAACTTTATTTATAAAAACAAGTGGTGGCCTGGATTTGTCCCAGAGTTTAGAGACCCCTAATCCAGTGGTTTGGTTTTGGTGCTTAGTTTTCTTAACATTGCAAACTGTTTTTTTTTTTTTTTTTTAATCTTATTTCATTCTCTAGTTTTATTTACTTTTTAAGTTTTCATTTAGTTGAATTTATGTTTTGCTGGGGGAAACAGAGAATTTTCCTTGAGTTGTGGTTTCTTCTAGACGGGTCCTTCATTTATTTTTGTTTTTGTTTTGTGTGTGTCATAATTTTTTCTTCTGTTTTTGTGTGTGTTTTCATCACTGTAAAGTCATTGATTTTTGTCTTGTTCCTTTTTATTTCACTCAGTGGAATGTGGTCTAATATAGGTGCTTCTTCTGGTCACTTTCCACCTTATGTGAGATTTGTTTCTCTTCCATTTGGAAGATGGTCAGTAGGGTGCATATGGAGATTGGAGCCTCACTTAGTTTTTGTTGGAAGACCTGAGCTCACATTTTCATCTGAGAGTTTTGCGAATATTCTCTATCAGTGAGAGGCAGAGATAGGAGGATCACAAGTTTGAAGCAAACCTCAGCAGCTCAACATGACCCTCAGCAACTAATTGAGACCTTGTCTCAAAATAAAAAATAAAAAGGGTTGGGAATGTAGCTCAGTGGTAGAGGGCCCCTGGGTTCAAAAAAAATTCTCTATCAAAGATAATTCAGGCTAGTTGGGGTTATATTTTATTCTTGGGAGTATATTTATTCTTTCAGTTCCTGATGGGGCCCTGAAAAATGGTAAGGGTCTGGAATATTAGCTCCTGCCATTGCCTATTCACTCCATGGTTTTATTTTTCTCGTTTTATTTAATTTTATTATTATTATTATTATTATTATTATTATTATTATTATTATTTTGGAAAGGGAGAGGAGGTATATTATTAAGAATTTTCTGTATTCATTTGACTTAAAATGTTAATATAAGACAATATTTTATATTGCTTTTGCTAACATTGTTAGTTTAAAAAAATTTTTGGCTGTAGATGGACACAATGCCTTTATTTAATTTAATTCTTTTTATGTGGTGCCAAGGTTTGAACCTAGTGCCTCATAGTGCTCAGCAAGTGCTCTACCCTGAGCTACAATCAGCCCTTATGGTTAGTTTTTTTAAATTTTTGTTTTGTCACATATTTGAAACAAGTAATTTTTGCTATTTGGTTCACTCTGCCACATTGACCTGCTACACTGTTTTTGATGCTCTATGGCCATTATTTATAAAAAATTAAACTTGAGAAGCTGATGAACAGATGGTATTTCCATCACTTCTAGATGGTAGAATAAGCAGAAAGGAAAAAGGGCTGTTGATGTGTTTAGTAGATAAGTAACTGGGAAAGGGTAGTCTGCACTGCTGTCCATCAGTGAACCTGACACATGTCTGGCTAGGGTGGCTTTGATTGATTATGCTGCCTTGGCTGGCATGTGACTTCACCAGCTTTAGAGTGGATGTTCTCTGTTTCATTTTGTTTGTCTCACACCATGCTCCTCTTAGTCCCTCTCCCCATCTTGTCCTCTGGTTGCCATGCCCTTTCTTACCTCTTATCTCCCAGAGGGACCTTTCCATACTTTGTTACGTAAAAGGAGCCTCTGCATTCCTGGCTCTGGATGGTAGATGGATTGGTTATTACTTGTTTATACTTTCACCAAAGTTTTAGGTATAGACTCATTTATTACTTAATTTGTTTGTGTTAAATGAGTGGGGTTTAGGGTAAAAGATCCTATCAAAATCAGGAACATTGGTTCCTTAGAAATCTCTTGCCTTGTAAAGATGAATGGAACTTTTTCAATGGGTTGCATAGGTGACTTGGGATTTTTGGATAGGCCCAGCTTTTTACATAAATTATTTATAATTCCTACCCACATCCTCTTGCAGTACCAGTGCTTTTTAACTCTTGGAATTATGGCAAAATTGAAATAGATGATTCTATTTCAATAAAATCAGTATTGCTGAATGAGATGGGCAGTTAAATTACTTATTTATTTATAAAATGAAGAAGACATAGAAAACTCTTTATTTTTGTCTCAGTCTTTGACAAAAATATTTCCCAGTTGTGTACATCCACTCTTCTATTTTAAAGTTCGACATAAGGAATTTAACTTGAATCAACGTCGGCCCCAGGACTTAATCTGAAAATTAAGTAATAGCATTGATGCTGGTTTATTTTCTCCTAAAGGAAGATTTTTTTTTCCATGAAAGAAATTTTGTTTCTTGAGTTCTGATTAATTGGAGGTTTGATGTTTTTCTCTCAGCTCTTGTTTATATGCTACCACACTATGGGGTGTGACCAAAATATTTGGTCAGTCTGAGTCACTGTGGCTCATGAGGTCAGTTACATAAGTCAAGGTCTAATATATCCAAGTTTCTGTGGAGCTAGACTAAATGACAAACCAGATTTTTAGTCATGTCTACTTCTACTGTATTTGTATGAACATGAGAAAAATGGAAAGGATGGGGCACAGATTAGGCAGCACTTCTAGTGTTAAGAGTAATTCTAAAAACAGGTATAACAGACCCCAGGTTACTACTACTCAGGTTTCACACAGGATCTGAATATCTTTAAATCCTTAGAATCTAATTGCAGAAGTTTAAGTTGCCCTCTCCCCATGATACTCACCCTTCCTTCCTTCCTTGGAGATCTTTGTTCTGAAGATGGGGGCTGCTTTGAATTCAGGGGATTTAAAGGAAGACCCATTGTCTTAACTGACTCCATTTTTGTTCCTCTAACCTGTTCTTTTTAAGTTATTTCTCTGCTTCCTTCAGGCAGTCACCTCGTGCTGGGAAAGGAAATAGAAGAGAAACTGTCCCCCTCCACAAAACTTGGTGCTAGCAGGACACCAGTAGGATCCCACAGAAGCAGGCCTACAACCAGACCAGCTGGGATCACTATGCATCAGCATATGCCACATGTGGACCTCTTGGCTCTCTGCTTTTGTCCTATCCCCATCTAATCCTGGAACTACTGTTCAAACAGGAAAGATGGTTTTCTAGACCATGTGTCTTCCCATTCTGGCCAAACCAAATTAAACTCCTGCTTCTCACCATCTATCATTGTCAGTTGGACTCTTGAGGCAGTGGATGGCCAGACTTGATCTGGTAAGACCCCCAGAGTCAGGCCTCTGGCCAAGGGATCTAGTAACACACACATCAGTTATTTATTGCTGCATTAAAAAAAAAAATCACACCCAAAACTGAGTGACTTAAATGAGCCATCACTTATTATTGCATCTGAGTCCACAGGTCAGCCAGGTGGTTCCACTGATTAGAGTTAAGCTAGGCTTATCTCCTGCAGGGCTTGCTTGTGTGTCTATGGTCTACCGGCAGGTCAGCTGGGTGCTGTTGTCTTTGCATAGCCTTAATCATATGTCTGGTGGCTGGCTGATTGTAGGCTGGGGCAATGGTGCTGTCTGAGCCATGTATTGCTCATCATTTGCAGGCAGACCCAGGTTTATTTATAAGACAGCAGCAGGATTCTAAGAGGAAGAATAGAAGAGTGCAAGGCTCCTAGCACAATATTTCTTCCTCTATATCCTGTTGGGGAAAATGAGTCACAAGGATAGCAGATTGAAGGGATGGAACAATAGACCACCTTCTGGTGGAAGGAGTAGTAAAGTCATACTGTAAATAGGAGTGGATTTCTAAGAAGAGTGGAAAATTGTGACCATGTTGTTGTATTTTTCAGGGCCTGCTTGTGTGTCTCTGGTCACCCGGCAGCACAGCATGTATACTTTCTCCATGTTTGTTTGACACTTTTAGTAGATGAGTTTATATTTATCAATAACATTTTGTGTTATTATTATTAAAATCAGCATAGTTAATATTCTATTCTATACATGCTTTTGAACATTGTTTTTCTTTAAATTCACAATTATGTTTTGACATTTACTATTTTGGTGAATTTGTCTCATATAATCTACATATTCTTTTGTTGATGGACATTTAAGTACTTATCATTATTTTTTATATCACTAGAAAAATAGCAATGAACATGTTTGTACACAATATCACGTATATATATGAGAATTTCTCTAGGTACTGTTCTTAAAATAGACCTGTTAGGTTCTAGAATACATATAGTTTCAACTTTATTGAACATTGCCAGATTGTTCTATAAAGTAAGGAAGAACAGTTCGGATACCTAATCAGGGTATATAATTTCCCCTTATGTCCTTAAAACTACACTTTGCATCATTGGAGTTCTTTTTATTCTTTGTGGATCCAATTGGAAAAGTATTATTATTTTTTTCTTCTCTGGGGCTCTAACTCAGGGGCCCCACATGCTAGGCAGATGCTTTATCACCGAGCTTCACCTCTTGCCCCAAGTGTCATTTTAGTTGAATATTTATTTATTAAGATTAAATGTATTTTCATATTTATCCTGGCCAGATAATTTTCTTCTTCTGTGAATTATCTATTCATATATCTCAACATTTAATTGTCTTAACCTCATTAGTGTTTCCCTTTAATTATTTGTCTTTTCTTTTTGGTTGGTAGTAGCTTGAAAGATATGTAAGTACTAGAAACCAGTCCTTTTAAAGTTCTATGTATCATCTTTTAGGTTGTGTCATACTATTTAACTTTGTTTATTTTGTCTTCTGTTATATACATGCTTCTAATATTAAAATATAGCAAAAATGTCAGTATTTTCCTTTAGGGTCTGTACATTTTTTGGTCTTGTTTATGAACATTTTCATATGGAGATGTCATAAAGATGCTTTTCTAAGTTTTCTTCTAATGTTGAAAAGTTTTTCTTTTTATGTTTAAATTCCTTAGTTTCTGTGGAAACTACTTCGTATTGATGTAATGTAGGGATCTAATTTTATCTTTTTCCAGTAGGAAACCATATTTCCTGACACGAGTTTTTTAATGTGCTTCCTCTCTCAATGATTTGTGGTGCCGATTGGTCATATCCCAAGTTCCTGTGCAGACGTGGGTTTGTTTCTGGGCTCTTTATTCAGTGGGTCCATGTTCCCCTCTCTGCACCATTGCTGTGACCTTTCAATGACTCATATTTCCAATTCATTTTCTAGCTGGTAGGGATAACATCCTTGACTCCTTGAAAATTATTTTGACTCTTTTTGGCCCTTTCATCTTTCTCATTAGATTTAGGAGCAACTAGGCAGGCTAAAGGGTGGAAAATCCCAGGTAAAAAGAAAAAGCAGAACAAGGTAAGGGGATTGAGAATGCAGGGGGCAGGTGATGGTATTAAATAGTATGGTGAAGGTAGGCTTTGTGGAAAAAAGATTTGAGCAAAAACTTGTGGAGATGAAGTTAGCCAAGGGTTTACTGGGAAAGAGTCTTGCAGGCCAAGGAAACAGGTGAGACAGATACATTGGAGGAAGAGCAAAGAGGCCAGAGAAACTGAAGCAGAAAGAACACAGGGAAAGTCCTGGGAAGGATGTTGGTTTTGTTCTGTGTGAGATGGGAAGTCATTGCAGGGTTTTGCTCTGGCTCCTGCATGAGTGTTGAAAGCAGGGAGTAAGTGCAGGAGGAGGAGAGGAATAATGTGGTTCTTGCAATAATCCAGGTGAGTGATATGGCAGCTTGGTCCCAGGAGATAGCAGTGCAGGGGTGAAAAGTGGCTGCATTCTGGATGGATATATCTTACAGGTAGAGTCATTAGAATTTCTGATTTACTCAGAATTGGATGTAGGGGTATGAAGATACCAAGGATGACTCCAAAGATATTGGCATGAGCAGTTGGGAATTGTGGGAGGAGCAGTTTTAGGTAAAGAACAAAACTTGCCAAGTTCATGATGTCTACTAGACATCTAAGGGAAGATGAGTCTGGAGTCTAGGGGAGATGTTCAGTAGGGGATGTCGATTTGGGAGTCATCAGTATATACCTGGCCCTTAAAATGTGGCCACCAGATGAGCTCACCTAGGAAATGAATATAGAGGCGTCCAAAGAGTAAGCTCCTTGTTAAGAAGTCAAAGAAACAT
The DNA here is from genome assembly GCF_021218885.2 of Marmota monax. Lineage (NCBI taxonomy): Eukaryota > Metazoa > Chordata > Mammalia > Rodentia > Sciuridae > Marmota > Marmota monax. Next base: position 1,383,104 of record NW_026693876.1, on the reverse strand, counting down.
GCACAAGGGACCTTTCTGGAAATGTAGTACTATGTTTGTGTGACTCTCTAAACAGACCCTGCATCATGAATTATAAGTTAAAAAGGAATGATAAATTAATACAAATTATGTATATCATATGTAAATATGTCTCAACTTACCAGCCTTAGCTCTTTAAAACATGAAAACCTAGGAGTCAAAGAGTTGAGGCTAAGTAGCAAAGGATCTTTTGGGAAGCGGGGGACAGTGTTACGAGAACGAAAACAGTAAATCACAGGGTCCTGGCAAATAGTTCTTTTGTTTGTTATTATTATTGTTCAAATAATTCTCATTCTTTTTGTTTGTCCCTGGTATCTTTTTCTATATTTTTCACAGCTAACAGTTGGGTTGAATGAACTACACTTGTGTTACTCGCATTTGCTTAAATATGCAAATAATATTAATATGCAAATAATAAATTCAATAATTCAGGTTAACGTCCTTGTTCTCTGTTGACTTTTTGTGGAGCGAGCAAATAACTTGGAAGTGCTGCTAGATAGGAGTGTCTCAGGCTGACACCTGATTCCTACTGCAGAAGAGAAGCAGCTAGAGGGGGGAGAATGTGATTTCACATGGAAGGGTCTTTGCTAAGATGAGCTCTGCAGATGTCGTGACAGTGGCTGATGATGGAATCACTGTGGTCTGTTTGCTCCGGTGCATACCCAGTGGCAGTTGTGGGTGTGTTTGTGACAACAGAAGCAAAGATTGCGACAGTTTACACAGATATTAAATGCAGGTAGCACATCCGGTAGCAATGGCTTCTTTGACTTTTATATAGAGGTCTGCGACATATGTCAAGCTTTATGACTTCAGGAACTGGCAGATGTCTATCTTTTAATACAAAGCCTCTGGAAGCATTATGCAAAGCATCCTAGGGTTTGAGTCACTGCCTTATGGAAGCATTCACTTTACAGGGTGTGGTATGTTGCAAGATACATGAAGTCACTTCTCAGAGGTGTATTTAGTAAGGGAGGATTAAAGAGAAGCAAATACAATTCTCAGCATCAGAGAAGGAACTTGTCAGCAAGTATGGATTTTAATTGTTCCTTTTTTTTTTTCTTCTTGCTGAAGAATTATGTAAAAATCTGAAGCCCAAATTGGGAAACTTAAACAGGAATTCAAAATATTGAAACACCATTTAACAGGTGAGGAAACAATACAAATCCTCTGTGGCAAAGTATGTCACAACAAACTCATTCCAGCCTTCTGTGTCTTCTGCTAGAAAACATGAATCAACATGGTTCTTAAGGAAGAAAATAAATGAGCTGAGGATCTGGAGTAGGAACTGGGTAAAATACTTGCATTTTGATAGAATGGAGTTTTGGGCATTATTTCACTATCACTACTCCACTAGCAGGAAAGATAGCATTTGTTTTAGTATATCTTACCCAAGAAGCTCAAAATGCTCTAAGACCTGTGGATTATTTGGTTCGAAAAAACATTCATGGGATAATTTGTAGATCATAGGAACTTTTTAAAAATCAATTTGAACATGTTGCCTTGTATCCTATCTGGTAACCAGGTGTTACAATTCACCTGAAGCTTTGAAGGGAGGAGTCAGAGAACTGATCCACTGGCCCCTTGGGCAGGATTTGTCTGGGACAGAGGTAGGCAGGATGGAGTGGAAGGATTTAACTCTGGGGTGGCCTTCATTGAATAGAATGGGTGTTCCTTTTGAAGTGTGGTGATTTAATTGTTTCTGCAGCTGTGAAAGGGACAATCAAAGAGGGACAGCCCAATGACCTGGCTGCTCTGTTTCCTATGGAACAGTCCTTCCAGGGGCACTCTATGTTAAGTGGATTTCTCCTAGACCCTCCTGTTGTGCAGGCTGCACCTGGCCACAGGTGGGCTGCCTGAGATAGTCAGTGGAGCCAGGCCATGGGGGTGGCCTGATGGATGAGGGTCCTCATTTGTTTATCCATCTACTTAAAACGTTTCATTGAGTGCCATCTATGTGCCAAGAAGACTAGTAGGAGCTCAAACACAATGATAAAAAAAACTAGACACGGACCCTGTCCATGTTAGTTTAGTAAGTTCATATAGAATTAGAATTTGTGCTAAGGCCCCTCAAGGAAAGGGAGGGGCTTCAGTGATAGAGCATGATGGGGTGGGTGGTAAGGTGAGCGAGCCTATGGAATAGGCTGGCCAGTGGCCCAAGAAGGAAGAGAAAGGAAGCCATGCCTGTAGCCTTGTGGTCTAGCACTCAGGGTGACCTTGCTTCATTTTCCAAGAGGTGTGAGTCCAGTGCTGAAGGAGCAAGCGTCTAAGAGGAAGGGCCGCCTGTGAGATTGGAAGCTCACCCTGGCAGCTGCAGAAGGAGCACAGAGTCAGGGGAAAACCAAAGTCTGCCTAACACAGCTACATGGATGATCAGGAAGGAAGGAGAGCAGCCATCCACACAGCCTCACACACAAATCTCCTGTGGAGGGAAAGGATTTGCATAAATGTCCACTAAGTGTCAAGATCCCCTGGGAGAGGTAAGTTTTTAAAAATTTCTTACTTGAAAAAACATTATACAAGCCTTTAAAACAGTAATAAATGTGTTACAAAGCAAGAGTAAAGTACCCATCAATACCATTTAAACAATGAGCAGGTGTTGTCACTTAATCCTCACAATGCCCTAGATGCCTCTACCTGCCAATATCCAACCAGCATGAGTCAGAGTGATAAGGTCACTTGCCCAAGTGTACACAGAGAGTAAAAGTGGGCCTTGATGTTTGAGCTCAGCCAGTTTGTATTTGTAACAATGATATCATATTGCCTGTCCTGTACATCCTTGCATTCCTATATTAAATATAGTAAAAATACTGATTTCTGGGTTTTACCCTAGAACTACTGAATCTCCATTTTTGGAGATCTACCCAGGAATCTATATATATATTTTTTTTTTTATGTTTCCAACAGTTTTTTTTCTATGTACTCTATAGACCAGCACTGGGGAATAGATGGAACAGTCTAAAAACTTTTCAGTTAGGGAAGTAAGTAAAACCTTATAGTTTATTACTAGCCAAAAGGTAAATACAGAGTTATCTGGAAGCATCTGTGGATGCTGTGTGTGTGTGTGTGGTTGTGTGTGTGTGTGTTTTATGTAACCACACATGTGAAAAGTGCCCAGAATAATGAAGCCAGATTTAAAGTTAGGTAGTCAGTGTAGTTAGATAAATCAGGTCTAATACAGAGTGAAATCTAAAATGGAGGCCATGCTGAGAATGATTCCAGGAAATGCAGGACAACTCATGGAATGTTAATGAAGGTCCTGAAAAGGCCCTAGGCCAAAGTCCATCCCAAAGAAGTGTTAATGAAGTCCTTCCTGCTCAGACTACTTCTTTGGCCCACCTGTGTCCCACCCCTAGGGCCTTCCCACCTACATTCCATCACTGAAAGAAACTATAAAATGGAGAGACAACCGCACTTCCACGGATTCCACCTCTTGGGTCCCCTTCTTCCTCCCGGAGAAGTCTTTTCTGCTGTCCTTTAATAAACTTCTAATTTCTACTCTGACCTTGCCTCAGCGTGCTTCTTCAACATTGGGGAAGCAAGGACTCGTCACCGGTCAACAGCGGTAACAATAAGACGAGAAAGGCATAAAAACCCTAAAGCAGATACAGCTCTGAGATTCTGCCTTGCCCACCTGGAGCCAGAGAGATGGGTGGTCAGAACAAAAATGACACTTGCAGGGCATATTAGTAATTTGTTGAGATATTTGTAGCTGGTTGTTTAATAAAATTGCTTTATTAGTTTGCGTATGGTACGATAATAATAATAAAGACCCACCTAATTTATCTGTTTCTCCTACAGTCACACCTGAATAGAAGTAAGAAATTATGGATCCATATGGGGCCTGGCCAGGGATAGCTGTCCTTAAGGACACCTGGAAGGTACAGTTATAGAACTGCACAGGGACAATTGTGACATAGCATTGGGAGATGTAAGATCACTTCATTTTTGTTTCCTTACAGTGGATCTTTTATTCAATTTTACACATTAAACAAAATTCAGTTCACTGATTCACTTCAAGGTGAACCCTGAAGGCAACAGTTGGAAGTCTAAGTAAGAGTCCTGGACACACACACACACACACACACACACACACACACCTCCAGTAAGAGTCCTGGCATCTCTTTCCTTGGACCCATTTTTATTCCTGAGCTCTCATTTTTTTTGACTCTTTATGAACCAGTGCCCACCGTTAGCCCATTCATGTGTACCATTAAAAGAAACAAACAGTAGCTTCCTGGCTCCATTAGGCAATTTTTAAAATTCAGGAAAAAAAGGGCAATAACTGTAAATCACTTACTTAAGGAAAAGGGATTAGAAGTGAGTGGAAAAGAAAGACGCCAAGGGTCATTCTCTATATTCATGATGGCTTTATTCTCCAGTCCTCATTTAATTCTGTATCTTTTTTTAGTTTTGAAAGAAGCTTCTAAGATTTCCTTAACATTGTCGTTTGCTTTCATTCTTCCTCTTCTCTTTTAAACAACCTTCCTTCCCAATTTTAATTGACTGGTTTTATTTTCTTGCCTTTGGATTGCAAATCTCTCTTGAACAATCAGAGATTTCAAGGTTGCGCTTCACCTTGACTCTCAATCTTCCCTCTTCCCCATATACGATAATGGGGGATTTTTTTTTTTTTTTTTTGATTATTGGAGTATTGTACTGTGCTTCCATCTGTGATTTTTTTTTTAATTTGCTTTTCCTTTTCATCATTTGTTCTCAAATTCCTTTGATGCCTCAGGCCATTTGGTGCTCTCACCCATTCTTTGAATTACTGTATGAGATTTCACAACCAGCTTGGCTTCTCTCCTCCACAGCAGACTGTGCAACTCACTGGAGCTGAGTGGCTCTCCTGACAGGCAGTGATTGAAGTACCATCACCCCCAACAACAACAAACAACACAAACACACCTGATTAGGAATGGACTTTAGCCTTTCACGTAAGACTAACAGGAGAACCAAGTTAGCATGACGGAGGGAGGAGCTTTCTAATCACTGGGAGGTTTTAGGGGAACAGTGGGCTTTCTGGACGTAGTGAGTTTCCAGTCAATGCCTTTCTCAAGGGTGACCCATGTGTCTACTTGTCATGGGTGTGAGAGAGGACTTGGACTAGTCAATATTCTTTTTTTCATGTTTACTCTCTTCTAAGTGCATAGTGAAGTTTTCTAGAAGCTAGACCATCTGTTATTTTCTAAGAGATTAAATGCAGAAGGAGATATAGCTATCTTCTATTAAACTGGATTTTAAGAAGCTATGTAAAAATGTAAAAGGATGCCATTTTTCTAATTAAATAGTTGTTGTTTTGCAAAAGAATTACTTTGCATAGAAATGCTATTTATATGAACACGTGATACACTTATTACTGTTATTTTCAGTAGGCATAAACAGTTATAACTCACATATGTTGAGAGCCACAGTTTAGTCAGAATGACGCCTGGCATTTTTGCCAGAGGGAATGGTTGAAAGGTGACCCTGCTCCTGGAATAGGGTGGCTCCGGGATTAGGGCGGATCCTGCTGCCTCAAGTGTGTGTAGAGGGCCTGTGAGAGTTCGAATAAAGGTTGCTGTTTGAACCTACAAGGCTTTGTGGCGGCTCGGTTATTTGTGCCCAGCCAGACTGCGGCACACATAAACAAACTGTTTGAGGTCCTTGTATTTGTTACTTATTGCTGTGTAACAAATGACCACAAAATCTTAGTAGTTCAAAACAAAAACATTTATAATCTCAGAATTTCTGTTGGTCTGGAATTCAGGAGCAGCTGATCTGGGTAATTCTGGGTCTCAGGAGGTTGCAGTCACCCTCTTGACTACAGCTGTTCTTGCCTGAAGGCTTAACTGGGGCTGCAGAAGCTGCTTCTTGGAGCACAGCTCATTAATATGGCCACTGCCTTGAATCCTCAGTCCCTTGTCTGTGTGTCCTCACAACATGGCTTCTGACCTCTTCCACAGTGAAGGATAAGAGGAGGGAAGGGCAGGAAGAGAAATGGGAGCCACAGTATCTTTTATGCCCTAGTCTCAGAAGTCATACTTGACCATTTTGCCACACTCAACTCATTAGAACGAGTCACTGTGTACAACCCACATGCTAGGGGAGGGGAAATCTTATTCCTCCAAAGGGTTGAGAGCAGAGAATCATGGACATTTTTAAAAACCACAACAGCCCTCTTTAAGAGCCTTCATACTAGATGATCTTAAAGGATATTTTTAATCCTGAGTTTCCATGGGGAATGGAAATGAGGACAATGTTTAGGTCAGAATGAAAATTCAAGGGGCCCTCTTCAAAGAGTTTCCTTTATTACCTACCTGGCAAATTTCCATTGAATGCTTTAAAACTAAATTCAGAAATTACTTCCTTCAGAAATTATCTGTACCTATGTACACATTATTGCACTTTCCTTACTGTTTTGCAATTATTTTCTTATTCTTTTTTCTTATCATACTGTGAGCTCTTGGAAGTCAGGAAAATTATTGTATTTATCTCTATGTCCAGCATTGTGTCATATTTATTCATCTTTGGGGGTCACATTTACTCTAAGTTGTTCATTTATTCTTTCCCACCAGAGCTTCATTAGTGTAATTCATTGCATTAGGTATTGGGAGAAGATTCCTGCTGTCATGGTATATTTTAATAGGGAAATAAACAAGATAATTTCAGAAAGTGACACATGCTATGAAGAAAATAAATAGTCATTTAGTCTGATATGGTATGGGGTGGTGACTGTTAGGTGGAGTGATCAGAAAACATTCTTCTCCAGAGGTGACATCTGACTTGAGACTTGATTGTTTTAGTAATCTTTACTAAGCTCTGTAAGCCTATGTGTCTGGCCCTAGCCGGCCCTAGCTGGTCCAGCCTGGTGTTATCTATCCTGGGATTGGCCAGGCACCCCAGCCTGGCACAGAAGTATACAGATCTCAGAGTTCTAGGGTGTGGTGTACTTTGAATAGTCAGAAAATGTCAACTTCACAGTGCCATGTAAAATCAAGAAACAGATTTGAGGTGAAGAATTCATAAGGTTAGTGTAGCCAAAAGGGGCACATCTGTCACCTGCCTGTGGTGGTGCCTACAGATGGAGAGAAAGGGAGAGAAGGTTACTTGGGCAGAAAAGAGAGCACAGAGGAGACAGGGGAAGACCTAGCGCCACCAAGAGCCCATGTTAAATTTATAGCATGGTAGGCATAAACAGTTATAACTCACATGAACAAACTGTTTGTGGTCCTTGTATTTGTTACTTATTGCTGTGTAACAAATGACTGCAAAATCTTAGTGGTTTAAAACAACAAACATTTATAATCTCAGAATTTCTGTTGGTCTGGAATTCAGGAGCAGCTGAGCTGGGTAATTCTGGGTCTCAGGAGGTTGCAGTCACCCTCTTGACTACAGCTGTTCTTGCCTGAAGTTGGGGCCTGAAATGGAGGTCTTGGACTCAGTAGTTACAATATTGCTATCTCCATTAAACTTCAGGAACTTATTGGAGAGTGAGGAGACCTGCATGTTTTGAAGAGCCGGTGAGGACAGGCAGCAATGTCCCTGTGGGGCATGTGGGCATGGAAATGCACAGCAGAGTGTTGAGGAGCCTGGGAGTGGCAGGGTTGGTCCTAGCCAGACGGGGAAGATGCCAGGCTGGTTCTGGCCTTTCATGCTCTCACTTGTCCTGGCTTCTTTCTTGTCCCATCCTTCAGGGCCAGGTGCCCCTGGGTTCTTTTTCACCCCTATCCAAACGTGCTCTTAGGGGAAGTGCCTAGTCCAGGAAACTTTCCACTGTTGCTTGACAGAGGTGTGGTCAGACTGGTTTCTACACAGCCAAGGTGATCCATTCCAGGAAACCATATGAGAAAAGATTCCTGAACATTTCCCCCAACTTTGCAAATGCTTTCAAAATTAAGTCCTAATATCCTTAAAGTAAGCAAAAAATGAGCAAATCAACAAGCCATCAAAAAGTCCCCAAACCCTTAATTGTTGACTTTTTTTGTAAAGCTTCTTCTGACCACTCTCTTGAGTGGCCTACCTTCTCTCTCTACTATTTTTGAAGCATTTAGTCTGACCCCTCATTCAAATGCTTATCATATTTTGTGCAATTAATTGTTTGCAGCTCTGTCTATTTTGGAATGGGGGGACTTCTCTTATTCACTTTTGGTATATTTTACTTTGAGTAGATACTCAATAAAGTAAAAGGGAAAAAAGGAATCTAAAAGCAATCACACTAAGGTGGAAGGAGCTGATATTTTCTTGAGATATTTCTGCTTCTCCATACAATCTAAATGTACAAGAGTAAAAAGGAAGTCAAGTAAATGATGGTGTATTGCTTTTACAAAGAATTTTTTTCCTATATTTTTATTGGTACATTATAGTTGTACATGATGGTGGGATTTATTGGTATATACTTGTACATGCACAAAATGTATCAATATAATTTGGCTATTATCGTTCCTCAGCATTTCCTCTTTCCCTCCCTTTCCTTATCCCCTGGTCCCTTTCCTCTACTCTACTTACTGATCACCCTTTGATTTTCAAGAGATTCTCCCACCCCACCTTCCTTTACCTTTTTCTTCTTTGGCTTCCACATATGACAAAAACATGAACTTTGACTTCTGAGTTTGGCTTATTTCACTTAACATAATCTTATCAAGTTCCATTTGTTTTCCTGCAAATTACATAATTTCATTCTTCTTTATGACTAAATAAAATGCCTTTGTGTATATGTACCACATTTTCTTTATCCTTTCTTTCACTGATGGACACCTAGGCTGGTTTGGCTATTGTGAATTGTGCTGCTATAAACATGGGCATGCATGTATCATATATCATGTATCATGATACATCATGTATCATGATGATTTTAATCCTTTAGGATAAATGAGGAGTGGTACTGCTGGGTCATATGGTGGGTTTTTTCCTAGTTTTTTTCAGGAGCCCCCATACTAATTTCCGTAGTAGTTGTACTAATTTATAATCCCACCAAGAGTGTAAAAATGTTCCTTTTTCTCCATATCCTCTCCAACATTTATTATGGTTTGTATTCTTGACTGGAGTGAGATAGCATCTCAGTGTAGTTTTGATTTGCATTTCCTTAATTGCTAATGATATTGAACATTTTTTCATATATTTGTTTGTTGTATTTCTTTTTTGAGAAGTGTCAGTTTAGCTCATTTGCCCATTTATTAATTGGGTTATTTGTTGTGGGTTTTTCTTTTTTGGTGTAAGCTTTTAAAGTTTTTATGTATTCTGGATATTAATCTTCTGTCAGAAGAGCAGCTACCAAAAATGTTCTCCATCCTGAAGTTTCTCTCTTTACTTTCTTCATTGTTTTCTTTTCTGTGTAGAAGCTTTTTAATTTGATGCCATCCCATTTAGTAACTCTTGGCAGTAATTTCTGAGCTTTAGGGGGTCTATTGAGAAAGTTGTTGCCTGTGCTTTTATATTGCAGTGTTAACCCTACATTTTCTTTTAGAAGCTGCATAGTTTCTGGTCTAATTCCAAGGTCTTTGATCTGTTTTAAGTTGACTTTTATGTAGGGTGTGAGATGAGAGATAAGGGTTAAGTGTGATTCTTTTGCATATTGATAACCACTTTTCCCAGTACCATTTGTTAAAAAGGCTCTTTTCTGCAATGTATGTTTTTGATACCTTTCTTACAAAGAATTAAACAACTGATTGCGTTTAGCATGATATACAACCACATATGTCAGATGAGGAAATTTGGTTTCCCCTCCAAAATATTTATCTCATTTGAGTCTGTCTAAAATTTGTTGCATTATGGGATATTCGCTGACTTTTTTTTTTTTTAAATACAAAATACTATTTGGGGAAAATACATTAGCTTGAATTAACCTCAGGAAATTACAGACTTAGAGATGATTATAAGTGTTTGGTTAAAAAAAAAAAAGAGCAAAAAAATTTACTATGAATTTAATGAATCTTTTCTTTGGGGAAAAAAATCCCCCAAATTCCTAGCCACTGGCATCATTGTAAACCAGCTTTCTCAATTTCCCTTTACAAAGCAATACTGTATGTAAGTGTTGACCCATTATAATCATTAATAGACCCTTGAAGGATAAGTGCGGTACAAAATATTGGCAGTGTTTTATGAATGGGTATTTGTTGCTTGGGAAAAAGATTTTAATGGGGTCCTCATAGTTTAAAAAAACAGATGAAAGAGATGTCTGGAAAAATGTAAGATGACTAAGAAAGTGTCTCTAGTGAAATGAAGGACATATGGCAACTTTGAATCAGATACTTTCATGGAATGGAAGAATGGAAAAAAGGTATATTTCTAAATCAATGTTTTACATAATGTGATTTGAAATATCTATGCTTAGTTAAACTAAATTAAACATTGAAATTAGATACATAATTATTTCCTTTATCTCCCTAAAGGCTTATATTCAAGTGGATCTGAATTATTAAATTTTTTTTCCCTTTGTTACACTTTCTCTTCCCTTATACTTTTGTAATAAGAGAAAAATCAAAAGCACAAATGTTTTATCCCTTCTAGCAAGACTTGAAATTTGACAGACATTTATGCTTTTATGTAAGCAATTAAAACTTTAGTGGTAAGATCCAGGCATCAGCAGTGGATGGGAAGGCATATAGGGAGACATTCGGGTCTCTGTGCCCTTAGAATCACACTGCGGGGCAGGCATCTCCTTAGTCCCAAGTGAGGAAGTTTCAATCTGGGAATTTCTTGTAGGAGTGGCTTTGAAGCTCAGCTTATATGTAGGCAGTAGACATATTAGGAAGGAAGGGATAAAAAGACACATATTAGTGATCTGCTGCATTATAAACCACCCCCAAACTTGAAGGCTTAAAACATCAACCATTCATTTGTCACTCCTCTTTGGCATGGCAATTTGTGCAGAGCTCAGGGAGGATGGTTCACCTGTACTCTGCCTCTGTTGCAGTTGGTGGTTCAGCTGGTCATGGATGGCCTCGCCCTTGTCATGGCTGGATGTCACGGCTCTCATCCTTCATAGTGCCTCTCACTGACGGGTAGCAGTGTGCACAGAGAAAGTGGAAGCTACAGAACTTCTGGGAGCCAAGGCTTGGGAGTCATATGATGTCACTCTGCCACATCCTACTGCCCAAAGCAAGCCATAAAGTCAGCTCAGATCCAGGAAGGTGGGAAGATCCATCCTTTGATGGGAAGATCTCTAGGGCATTTCCAAGGGGGGGAGAACAACTTCTGGAAGGAAACAGAGACAGGAAAATCTGTTGCAGGAATTTTAAGGAGTCCAGCTTGATTTAAATAGAAAAGATCAGTTAATGAGTAGCTTGTAATGAAACTAGTAGGCAGATAAAGTCCAAACACTGTAAACTGAGAAGCAGGACTTTGATGGAAGATCAGCAAACTCCAGCACATGTACCCAGTCCACTACCTCAAAGAATTTTATTCTTCATTCATTTTCAGTACTCTTTTTATTTTTTAACAATTTTTGCCATGAAATCTTGGAAGACTCTCTTTCATTAAAATACTATGTCCATGGGCTGGGGATGTGGCTCAAGCGGTAGCGTGCTCACCTGGCATGTGTGCCGTGCTGGGTTTGATCCTCAGCACCACATACAAATAAAGATGTTGTGTCTGCTGAAAACTAAAAAATAAATATTAAAAAATTCTCTCTCTCTTTAAAAAAAATACTATGTCCAGGAATAGACTTTATCAGAGCTTTTATGGTGTTTCAGAAGTCAGGTGAGCACAGAGGTAGTAGAGGACAAGGGTTGTGCCCCTGAGCTCTGGAACTAGACAGGCTTTGGTTGGAATTCTGGATTCACCACTAGGACACCTCAAAACCCTTGACAAGTCATTTAGCCTCTTTGAGCTTCAATGTCTTCCAACATGACATGTGGCTAAAATTGTACCTACCTTATAGGATGGCTGCGAGAATAGAAGGTATATTTATGGATTTACTTTAGAATTTACTTTAGGGCTTATTTAATATAATTAAATGTTTTGGAGAAAAATCCCCCAACTATTTTGTTAGAAAATTCTAGAGTCAGTCCTGAGTCTGGTCCATCTGTTTGGTGAGTAGATTAAAAATCCTACTGGTTAGTAGTATAGGGCTTCCTTAAGGGAAAGAGAGATTTCCCCAAGGCTGATTGGACTCCTCATAGTGTTGGGGGTATAACATCATCAAGAAGGGGATACCTTTAACCATAGGTCTATTCTAAAAGGAAAATGTTAATTCATGGGAATCCAAGTAGAATTGAAAAACCAGCCTCTATCTCAGAGCAAAGCCTGTCCAAGGAAGGGACATGGCCTTTGTCCTTGGAAAAACCCACAGAGCACTCTTAAGCACATTCCCATCTTGCTAAGTTGTTTATCTACAAATAACAGGAGAGATCTGCTGCGCCAGGTGTCCCTGACTCAGTCAGGCTAGGTGGGGATCCATAGCAGGCCCCTAGCAGCCACCAGTCAGCATGAGATAGGGAAATACCTGGGATGCCAGATGACCCTCCCAGTGGTTTATGGTGGTTGATAACAAGTTGAGAAACCATGTAGTTCAGCACTTACACCCCTCTTGGCTCAAACCAATCAGTTCAAACGAATACCCCTTTTGTACTGACCAATCACCCCTACCCAACTTGTTCCCGCCAGTGAATGTGCTAATCATGTTTTAGAGTTGTTATTTGATTTTCCCGCGGTGTGTGATGATTTGCTAAAAGAGGCTATGATGTATGTGAAGTCCCTGCCCTCCCCCAAAAAATGTATAAAAATGCTGCAAACCCTGGGCTCGGGGCCTCTCAGCGTCACCAGTTGCTGTGTGTGTGTGCGCGCGGAGGACCCAGCTAGCTCGCAATAAACACCTCTTTGCTGTTTGCATCGATCTTGGGTCTCTGGTGGTCTTTGGGGGTCCCGAATTCGAGCATAACAGAATCAGTGCCTCCGAAACCAAGTTAATTGGAATTGGTTTATCCTTTGTTGTGTTCTTTTTTTTTTTTGGCTTTCTACAAATGAAAACCCTACTGACTCAATAAATAGGAAACATTTACAAGGGGGCCCAAATTAGTTATTAGGAGATTGCAAATTCAAGTTAAATATGAATGAAACATATACCATTTATATGATTTGGAATTTGTTCTAGTTTCACTTTTGTCCCAGGCAAGAGGGTGATACCTCATTGAAAATGCATGTTGGCTTGAGAATGGGGCTCACCACCAGAGAAAAGGATTCCCCATCTTCCTGATTATTCCATTCAGAGAATCTGGATAATGCCTGGGAAAGATTCTGGCCTGTTTACCAAATCCCACTACTGCTGAATTTTCTAAGGTCCTCCTCAGAAATATACATTTCTCGGGCTGGGGATATGGCTCAAGCTGTAGCGTGCTCGCCTGGCATGCGTGCGGCCCGGGTTCGATCCTCAGCACCACATACAAACAAAGATGTTGTGTCCGCCGAAAACTAAAAAATAAATATTAAAAAACTCTGAAAAAAAAAGAAATATACATTTCTCACTCTTTAGCTCATCTCCCTCTCCTAATTCTCCCCTATAATTCTCCTTTCAACAATTTCCTAGCAAAGAGTCAAATTTGTCATGCCATCTTATGTTATATGCTTCAATTATAATCCCAAAGCAGGAAGTGGAAAGTATTGGCACATAACTAATTTCAGACCAAAAAAGCAACATTTCTTCAAGCATGGTGAACAAAGTAGCATGTTATCTACTGTCAATTAACTATGATCCTGCCCATCCCTGCACTTTAAAAAGAATCCCTCAAGAAAACTGAGAAATGCATTTTTAATGGCACCACCTGTGCCTCAAGGCCTTGGAGAACTTTAACAAGGATCAGTCTATGAAAATAGTTGCTATAAGCATGTAGAATAAATTAAACATGAAATTTAAATTATTCATGGAGTCTTCCTAAGGGATTGAGATGCTGTAGGGATAATCAAAATGCAATGTTAATAAGCAATCAGTAGTGATTTTAAAAAGGAGGTGAAAAAGAAAAGTCCATCTGAAATTCACTTTTGCTGAAGAATGAGCTAAAAGAATGACTTTAAATTAATAGTTCTAATTACTGTTAACTTGTAAAGTAAGGCACCACTCTTTATTTCAATACAATATTGTTGGTCCATATCACTACAAATATAGTCACAGAACAGAGCTAGGAGAGAAAAATAATTGTCATAATGATAGGTACTATTTATGAGTTACTTTGATTGGACTTTTCCTAAATTATCCCCCTGTCAAATAGGAGACAATCAAATGCAGAAAGATGAACTTGCCCTTGGTTATAGAGCTAGGATTTGAACATGAGGCTTCGTGAAGATGAAGCTTATGGTTTTCTCAGCCTACTGTTTTAGTCAAATCATTTTACCTCCTGAGGGTAGATTGATGAACAGAATAGCTAAGTTCTCGGCAGTCAGAGTTCTTGGCTCACATGCCAGCTCTTCTTTTTGCTAGCTGTGTGACCTTGGATAATTAACTTCTCTGTGCTTCAGTTTCTTCCATACTAAGTTGAGATAGCATGAGGATTAGACAGGATAATGTATATAAAGCAATTAATCTCCCTATACAATAAGAGTTCAGTATGTGGCTCTCTTACTGTCATTACTATTATTGTAATTGTTACCGAAAGGAAGCAAAAACAGAAAAGAATAGCCTGGCTGTATGGGATGAGAAACCAGCCCTAAGGTAATACCATATGCTCTTGCTGGGTCTGGGAGAAAAGCAGATTATTCCCTCTGTCAAGGCTGAGTGATCCCAGCCTGTCTTACTCATGGTCGGCTGTTCAAAGTCCCTAATGCATCCAACTGGATGGTGCTCCCCATCCTGAACCATCTGGTGACAATGCAGGAGACCCTCCACTTCTTTTGGGTAGAGTCATGCCAGGGTTATGGTTTAGGATGGTTTCTCTCCTAGTTCATGTCATCTTCCTTGAGCTAACACCAGCTCAGCAGGGTTCTCTTTTCTGGAACATCCCTTCTATATTTTAGATGCTAGGACCCTTCGTCTTCAAAGAAAGCCTGCACTTACCATTCCTAGCTAAATCAAAGAACAACAGCTCTGCTTTCTGTGGCTTTTGAAATTTCTTCTAGAAGATCAGAGGACAGTGTTATGAGCTCAGTATTTCAGAATGTGACTGTCTATGGAGGTAGGGACCTTCCTTCCTTCCTTCCTTCCTTCCTTCCTTCCTTCCTTCCTCCCTCCCTCCCCCCCCTCCCTCCCTCCTTCCTCCCTCCCTCCCTCCCTCCCTCCCCTCTTTTAATGGTACTAGGATTGAACCCAGGACACTCTACCACTGAGCTACACCCCAGTCCTTATTATTTTTTATTTTGAGACAGGGTCTCACTAAGATGCTGAGGCTCGCCTTTAACTTGTGGTCCTCATTCTTTAGCCTCCTGAGTAGCTGGAATTCCAAGTGCCACTGCACCCACTGGAGATAGGGTCTTTAAAGAGGAATTAAAGTAAAATGAGGCTTTAATCCAATATGACTGATGTCCTTGAAACAAAAGGAGATTAGACAAGTCAAGCTGTGGGGGGAGGCAGCTATCTTAAGCAAGGGAGAGAGTCCTTAGAAGGAAACAAACTTGCTGTCCCCTTGATCTTGGACTTCCAGCTGCAGAACCGTGAGAAAATAAATTTCTGTTGTTGAGGCCACCCAGTGTGTGGGATTTGTTATGACAGCCCTTGCTGTCTAATAATGTGGGTAGTGGGAAGCAGGAGACACTCTGCTCAAGGTGCAGGCTGCTGTGCCCGGGTGTCAGAAAGAGCCCCAATCCACCAGGTAGCTTGGGGGCTCAGGTTTGTGAGGATCAGTGGAGGGACACCAGGTCTGAGAAGTTTGAAGGCAGCCTCTCAAGAGGGTTAATTAATTGTCTTTCTGCACAGGGCTGAAATTATATCATTGGCAAGATGGGTGGAAACTTTTCTTTAATTTTCAATAATCTCCCAATAGAATACTGATGCACCAGGTCACTGGGATGCCATTGAGAGTCTGATGATGTGAAATGTGGACTCCAGGGAACGATTCCAGGGACAGAGCAGTGGAGAGAGGGAGACCATCAATCAGGTCCTCTCCCAGCCAGCCCTGCCCTGGGCCAGCCTCAAAGTGCTTCGGACAGGGATTATGGGAAAAAGGGAGGAGCTTTGATCTTGGAGATTTCGCCTCCCTGACGGAATGGCTACAAGGCTACAGCGATTGTGACATCCTTTAATGGTTAAGCCTCTGAGACACTGCTTTTGACCTCTTAGGTTTTGCAACACTTTGATCAGAAACTTCTGCTTTGAGTATAAGGGATATGGTGTCATTGGGGAAGGAAGTGTAAAGGACAAACAGAACACCCCGGCCATGGGCCATCGTTCAGCAACAGGGCACTTTTCTGCCCCTGCCCTGGACCAAAGTGCTTAGCAGTCTCCCCTTTCCTGGTACTGCTTAGTTTAAGGTGTAGTTTAGAACTTCAGTCTTCTGGGTTGTCATCATTTTGGCTTGACCACGAGTGTAAAGGAGATTTTAACAGCAATAAAATAAACTGAGCAACTTGAAGAAATGCTTTTATATTTGAGATTGAATTTGTCCTCCAGTAAGATTTCGGCCCTAATCCACCCGCTTTTTGGCTTCATTCCCCTGGAATCTGTCCCCTAAACTAGCAGCCTATCCCCACACCCTCAGGGTGCTACCAGTTCCTAGGATTTGCTCTTTTATGAGATTTTTGGAGACTGATGGGGGGCGGGAAACAAACCCAGAATCTTCAAGACCTCAAAATGAAATTCTAAGAATTGAATTTCAGGCCACTAGAGAAGATATTGTGAGGTCAGGGACCCTCTCAAAGTCTCTGCGGGCTAATCTCTATCATTGATGATAAGTCTGCATGCTAATGTAATAGAGGATGCTGAGGGAGGGAAGAATCAGCATGGTTGCATATGGATGAACAGGGGATCCAAGGAAAATAAGAAGCAAGCAATATGCTTTATTCTGTAACATATTATAGGAAGGATATTTCTAGGTAATTATTTTTATACCATTTCATTTAAAAATCTTCATTTTGTGGGGTGGTAGTCATTTTTATTCCCTTCTGGATGTGAAGGTGTGTAACCATCTGTCAACACAGGGCCCCTAAGTGGGCAGTGGTCACAGGCTGTGCAAAATGCCTATCTCTGTGTGCCCTCATTGGGGGTGAGGGGAAGAATAGCCACCACAATATGAAGAAAACGAATACCTGGACTCAATTTTATGTCATTTCTTGCGATGTTGTAGTCCTTTGAAAGTAAATAGCCTTAGCACTTTGACCCCAAAATTGAATGTGAATCTGTGAAGGATAATTAGGAATGTGGAACAAACACAAAAATGTGTTCAAAGAAAATCTTTCTAGAAAACTGCACTGTTCTCTTTTTAGCCTCTGACCCAAGGGACAAAGCTGAACTTTGTAGATGCATTTATGTGGCCTGTGTTTTGGCAGTCCACTTGCTGAGAAGATGCCTTATTAGACGTAAGTAACCAAATTGCAAGAGGACAAAGTCAAGTTTTTCTTTAGGGGGATTCTGGCCAAGGAAAGTCTTGCAATTTTTATTTCCTCTGTAGCACATCTTAGATACTATCATAGAGTAAATCAATACAGAGTGGATTGTATTTTCCCTGGAGAAACATGGTTAGAATTGAACTTTGAAATGAATAAGTCATTGGTGAGGTCAATACTATGTTATAAAAGAAAACACATATCCAAATAAGTAAATATATTTTCTTAATCTTAATAAAACGATATGTAGATATACCATATACATAGATTATAGAAAAGGCCTTACACCTAAGATACACATCTGCTGTATTGACCAAAAATTTATTTTATTTAGCTAGAATTAAACACTTTATTTTTATTTTGCAGTGCTGGGGAATGAATTCAGAACCTTGTATGTGCAAGTGCTATGCCCTACAAAGACATTCAAATCGTGCTTGTTGTTAGGAAGTTTGGTGGTGGTGTTTTTCTTACCAAAAGGTTTTATTTTAATGGTATGTTATAAAAGTCAGATATATTCATACTATTCAAATTAAAATATTCAAATAAGCAGAAAGAAGAAAACTTATATCTTACAATTCTGTATCTTAGTGACAATCACTGTTTTCTAACAGGTATGTTCTCATTTAACCATGTAGCAACCATAGTGTTCATCTCACTGCATGTTCATAGCATCATTTAAAATGAACGTACTATGTTTTATTTAATTCTATAGGCATACTTTATTTAGCCAATCTCCATTTATGGACATTTTGATGATCCCACTATTTTGCCATTGTGTGTGTAGCACCCACACTTCGACTCAGTGTGAGTTTGTTTATGTCTCATATACAGATGGCTCTGCCAATACTGGTGGACAGCTTAGGTGCCAGCAGAGCTATCTGCCCTCTAGATTAGAGGAGAAGGAAGCCCTCCCAGCACTCTGAGAAGTACACCTTGTGGTACATGTTGCCTGTAAGAAGACTTGAAAACCGATGGTGAGGAGGTTTGGGAAGTCAGTGGATGATCCTCTGGAGTGGGCCCCATGGCATGTTGTTCATGGTCACGGCCAAAGAGCATCTATGGCAGAGTGACTCTCAGAGAAAGGGTGGACATGTTGAACTGCTCTGTAGATATCACTTAGCCTCCTTCCCAGCCCCTTCAATGCTTGCCCAATGTTTTATGAACAAAGTAGGAGTCAGGGCTGGCATCTGTGCATATGGCCAACAAAAAAAAATCTTCCCTTGGAGAGCCTGACCTGGACGACACTGGCCCACTGATTGCCCAATTTTTTCCCCCACATTTTTTATTGGTGCATGATAGTTGTACATATTGATAGGATTTATTGTTACATATTCATACATGTACATAATATAATGATATAATTTGGCCAATATCTTGAATGCCCAATTTGATAAGCAATGTCCAGTATAGAACATTGCATGTTACCATATGCTAAGCAAGGGGGAGAAGGATTAGTGACATGTTTAGACTACTTCTGACCCAGAAGCATCAATTGTGGGTTATTGAACTGCCAGGACCTGCACCACTTGAAGGGAACAATAGTAGGGCCTAATGAATGAGGGTGCTTGGCTCTCTGAAAGGTGTCTCTGCTGCCTTGATTGTTTCGGCTCCAGAGGGCTATTCACCAAACACAATAATACCATGAAGAATTCACTTTGGGTTCCAACACCATTTTTTTTTTTTGCACGAAATGAACTGTGATAATCCCTGACTCAGAACTAAGAAGAGTGATTGTCATCGTTCCTCCGGGTCTCCAGTTCCTCCTGTCCCAGCCTACCTGTGTAGGAACAACTATGCCCTTCTCTGGATCATGGGTGACTAATCAAAGAGATGCCTTGGGCTCTTCCTATGCTTTTCTTAAAGACCAGGCTTGGAGGCAGAGAACAGTTGGTTTCTGTGGAAAGCTTTGCTTCTCATCAAGGAGTCTTATGCAATGCTGGCTTCCTTGTACAATACTGACTTATTAACCCAGGGGGTAGTTATGTATTCTGTGGCTTAAAATTTTTTTAAATTGTGGCAAAATGTATTTCATGAAATTTGCCATTTTAACTATTTTCAAGTGTACAGTTCTGTGGCATTAAGTCTGACTTTTTGCCTGTAAACTTGAGCCCTCAACTGAAGTGTCATTCTTTCCAGGATAATGGACACATGTCCTCCATGTGAAGATGCCTTCGATTATGAAACAAACCACTATACTACTAGCAACGTTTTATTAAAAAGGACATTCCTAGCAAGTTTCTTTGGATCGCAGCTGGAAGTCATATTTCTATTCTAGAAGAATATCCATCATCGACTGGAGGAAATACGTAGCTGCTCTGTGTCCTCCCATAAAACAGTGTTTCTGAGAGTGAGTCACTTTCCAAGTGGATCTGTGATGGCTGGCTGGAAACCCAGACCTGACTGGGCAGTCATATTTATTCCTGGGCAGCCTAAGTGGTGTTAGGTCTCATCTCCATGGTCCTGGTGGCTTTGCATGCCTTATTTCCATTCCAAATGACATCAGTAGAAGTTGCAGAATAAACAAGAGCATCAAAACTGAGGCATAGGTTTTAGGCCACTTGAAATCACTATATTTCATATTCAGAGGAAATCATATCCCAAAGAAGAGCGAAGGCAACTGCGGGACTGAAGGGGAGAATCAGAAAATATCAGCTTGAGGATGGGGCAAGGTAACGTGCAGGACCAGTCCATCATCCAGCTCGGTAGGGAAAGACTGTCCATTGGCCGGATACGTGATCACTCCTGGGCTTTTCATTTTCATTTACACTTTGGCTTATAGAGAAATATTTCCTTCTTCTTATTACTGGTTCTCAGCCCTGAGTCACTGCCCAATTGCCAACCCTACAAATGGTATTGGTGACAGACCTGTGTTAAGCGTATCCATACTCTCCTACCCAGTCTCTCTTGTAATTATGGACAAGAAAAATTCTAAGACAGATGGTTCACTTTACCCATAGGCTGCGTGACAATAGAAACAAGCAAAACTCATGAACCAAGAGGAGGCCTGAGAGGCGCCCTGGTCTTGTTAACATTCTCTGATTAGGTTGATGCTACAGAGGTCATTAAGTTTGTCAGAGCAACATGTGGCAAGACCAGTGCCTTTGAGAACATTTAAATTTATGAAAGTCTGAAATATGAAATACTTTTTAAAAAAAAAGTAGACAGAAGTCAGGGAAACCTTTAGCTCTGTTTGTCTAGGAGCAGCGCTTGATGATTTTGCTCTCAGTTTAGGAGTCATCAATAAAATTACATAGGACTCTCCACGTCTTGGGGAACTTAAAAGTCACCATGAAATAGTTAGCAGAATATTTACAGAGCTAATGCTTCAAGAGACCTCTGAAATAAAATGTATGTTTGGGTTTGTGAAAAATAAAGGTGTCACAATGGTCTCAGAAAATAATTTTTGGTCAGGTGCAGTGGTTCACTCCTGAAATCCCAGCAGCTCTGGAAGCCAGGACTGCAGGAGGATTGCAAGTTCAAGGCCACCCTCAGCAATTTAGCAAGACCCTGTCTCAAAGTAAAAAAATTAAAAAAGGGTGAGGATATGGCTCAGTGGTAAAAGTACCCCCCTTAGAAGACTAAGATTTACCAAAACAACAACAATTACAACCAAAACCCAGAAAATAATTTTATTGGAGATGGACTCACCAGGGAAATGAAAGTTTCTAAGTCTTATTAGGCATTTACTATTTGTTGAGAACTTTGTATACATTTCTCACTATAACCCCAGTGCAATGTGGGGAGTTGATTTTGACCCACGTTTTAGAGACAAAAGTCACCAGTCTCAGAGTGTGTACGTAATGGCCAGGTCTGAGGCCCAGCAAGCAGTGGAGCTGGGGTTTGACATTTCCTATCCCACTGGTTACTTGCTGTCACGTTATGTCTTGATGAAGAAGGCACAAATCCTCTAGTCTTCTTCAAGTCTTGCAGCTCTAAGTAACCTGTCTTAAACTCCACAGAAGCCACTTGCTTATATGTCATCTGCCCACGAACTGCTTTGTTTTTTTTTATTTTTTTTATTGGTTGTTCAAAACATTATAAAGCTCTTGACATATCATATTTCATACATTAGATTCAAGTTGGTTATGAACTCCCAATTTTACCCCAAATACAGATTGCAGAATCACATCGGTTACACATCCACATTTTTACATAATGCCCTATTAGTAACTGTTGTATTCTGCTACCTTTCCTATCCTCTACCATCCCCCCTCCCTCCCCTCCCATCTTCTCTCTCTACCCCATCCACTGTAATTCATATCTCTCCTTGTTTATTTTCCCATTCCCCTCACAACCTCTTATATGTAATTTTGTATAACAATGAGGGTCTCCCTCCATTACCATGCAATTTCCCTTTTCTCTCCCTTTCCATCCCACCTCATGTATCTGTTTAATGTTAATCTTTTCTTCCTGCTCTTCCTCCCTGCTCTGTTCTTAGTTGCTCTCATTATATCAAAGAAGACATTTGGTATTTGTTTTTTAGGGATTGGCTAGCTTCACTAAGCATAATCTGCTCTAGTGCCATCCATTTCCCTGCAAATTCTATGATTTTGTCATTTTTTAGTGCTGCGTAATACTCCATGGTGTATAAATGCCACATTTTTTTTATCCATTCATCTATTGAAGGGCATCTGGGTTGGTTCCACAGTCTAGCAATTGTGAATTGTGCTGCTATGAACATCGATGTAGCAGTATCCCTGTAGTACGCTCTTTTAAGGTCTTCAGGGAAAAGTCCAAGAAGGGCAATAGCTGGGTCAAATGGTGGTTCCATTCCCAGCTTTCCCAGGAATCTCCATACTGCTTTCCAGATTGGCCGCACCAGTTTGCAGTCCCACCAGCAATGTACAAGAGTACCCTTTTCCCCACATCCTCGCCAGCACTTGTTGTTGTTTGTCTTCATAATGGCTGCCAATCTTACTGGAGTGAGATGGTATCTTAGGGTGGTTTTGATTTGCATTTCTCTGACTGCTAGAGATGGTGAGCATTTTTTCATGTACTTGTTGATTGATTGTATGTCCTCCTCTGAGAAGTGTCTGTTCAGGTCTTTGGCCCATTTGTTGATTGGGTTATTTGCTTTCTTATTGTTTAATTTTTTGAGTTCTTTGTATACTCTGGATATTAGGGCTCTATCTGAAGTGTGAGGAGTAAAAATTTGTTCCCATGATGTAGGCTCCCTATTTACCTCTTTTATTGTTTCTCTTGCTGAGAGAAAACTTTTCAGTTTAAGTAAGTCCCATTTGTTGATTTTTGTTATCAACTTTTGTGCTATGGGTGTCCTATTAAGGAATTTGGAGCCCGACCCTACAATATGTAGATCGGAGCCAACTTTTTCTTCTATCAGACGCAGAGTCTCTGATTTGATATCTAGCTCCTTGATCCACTTTGAGTTAACTTTTGTGCATGGCGAGAGGAGGGGATTCAGTTTCATTTTGTTGCATATGGATTTCCAGTTTTCCCAGCACCATTTGTTGAAGATGCTATCCTCCCTCCATTGCATGCTTTTAGCTCCTTTATCAAATATAAGATAGTTGTAGCTTTGTGGATTAGTCTCTGTGTCCTCTATTCTGTACCATTAGTCCACCCACCTGTTTTGGTACCAGGACCATGCTGTTTTTGTTACTATTGCTCTGTAATATAGTTTTAAGTCTGGTATCGCTATACTGCCTGATTCGCACTTCCTGCTTAGAATTGCTTTTGCTATTCTGGGTCTTTTATTTTTCCATATGAATTTCATGATTGCTTTATCCATTTCTACAAGAAATGCCGTTGGGATTTTGATTGGCATTGCATTAAACCTATAGAGAACTTTTGGTAATATCGCCATTTTGATGATGTTAGTTCTGCCTATCCATGAACAGGGTATATTTTTCCATCTTCTAAGATCTTCTTCTACTTCTCTTTTTAGGGTTTTGTAGTTTTCATTATATAAATCTTTCACCTCTTTTGTTAGGTTGATTCCCAAGTATTTTATTTTTTTTGAGGATATTGTGAATGGAGTGTTTTTCCTCATTTCTGTTTCAGAAGTTTTGTCGCTGATATACAGAAATGCCTTTGATTTATGCGTGTTGATTTTATATCCTGCCACTTTGCTGAATTCATTTATTAGTTCTAGTAGTTTTTTTGTAGACCCTTTTGGGTCTTCTAGGTATAGAATCATGTCATCTGCAAATAGTGATAATTTAAGTTCTTCCTTTCCTATTTTTATGCCTTTAATTTCTTTCGTCTGTCTAATTGCTCTGGCCAGTGTTTCGAGAACTATATTGAATAGAAGTGGTGATAGAGGGCATCCCTGTCTTGTTCCAGATTTTAGGGGGAATGCCTTCAATTTTTCTCCATTGAGAATGATGCTAGCCTGAGGCTTAGCATAGATAGCTTTTACAATGTCGAGGTAAGTTCCTGTTATCCCTAGTTTTTCTAATGTTTTGAACATAAAGGGATGCTGTACTTTGTCGAATGCTTTTTCTGCGTCTATTGAGATGATCATATGGTTCTTATTTTTAAGTCTATTGATGTGGTGAATAACATTTATTGATTTCCGTATATTGAACCATCCTTGCATCCCAGGGATGAATCCTACTTGATCATGGTGCACAATTTTTTTGATGTGCCTTTGTATCCGATTCGCCAGAATTTTATTGAGGATTTTTGCATCTAGGCCATGAACTGCTTTGTGATGGTTCTATTTTTTATTTTTTTGAACCTCGTTGTTCCATGTTTTACAGGTTTATATCTTTTCTCTTTAGTAGATTATGAACTCTTGACAGGGCATTGACTTTGTTGTTCTCCCTTTGTGTGAATATTTGATGCTCCATTACTGCCTACTGATTTTTTTTTAACTAACATTTTTTTAAATATTTATTTTTTTGTTGTAGTTGGACACAATACCTTTATTTTATTTATTTATTTTTATATGGTGCTGAGGATCAAACACAGGGCCTCATACATGCCAGGTGAGTGCTCTACCCTTGAGCTACAACCCCAGCCCCGCAGACACTTGATTTGGGCCTCTTAAGAAATGAAAGTTATCATTAAAATAATTTTAAGAGACTTTTGATTATTCTTATACCTACAATATTAGCATTTAAAAGAGATTGATGGGGGAATAAGTGGAATTTTACATTCTGAGAAGACCTCTACTATTAAGAATTTTTGGTAAAATACTTTCATTACTTGAAATTTTTGCTGTTAAAATCATTTCAGATTTCTATCAACTTTCTCATTATGTTTATGTTTTGTCCTTGGTTAAGTTATTGTTTCTCTCTAACAGGGAAACCTCCTAAGGATGCAGACAACTTTATCGTTTGTACTTCTGAACTTTACCTTTTCAGTTACTTCAGAAGACTAAGATTTTAAAACTTTCTTGTTCAAATATTCATCAAATCAAAAGGGGGCAGGAAAAGAAAAGCTAATTTCATTCATAAGATTCTGTTTTCTCTTGGCTTTGGCGGTTGCTTCCTGCTTGAGTCACTTCCCCTGGAGAGTATCACTGGACAGCAGACAGGAGAGCCAGAGAGAATTGTCTCAATGAACAACAGAAGACGTAAACAGACTTTCTTTCAGATCATGATAGTACTTACTTTGCCGTGGAAAGTCTGCATAATTCAAATGACTATAATTCCCATTCTTATGCCAATTGCAATCCTGGAGAAGGCGAGTGCTGGCATCAGGGCTGGCATTTGCACTGCATCAAAGCCAGTAGCTTGTTTTTCCATCTGGGCTGGGCTCACAGTTTGCAAACTTTTTTTTCTGAGTTACTCATTTTGTGGTAAATTCCAGTCTTGGACTACTGTAGGACATATGCAAGGCTTTGCCCCAAGGTTTGCAAATGTAATATGGCCCCGGTTTAAAAGTGTTTTGCTACTGGAAGTACACCTAGTTCTACTGAGGTTTGTGTTGGCCACCTCAGGCTTGTGGGTTCAGTTCAGAGTTTTGATTTGATTCTGTAAGGTTTAGGGCTTGGCTGCCTGAGGGACTGACTGGCCCTCACACTGTTCCTTCCTCCCACTCAGGAAGATCTGCTGCAGCACTTGGCTAAAGATTTCAGATATCCCTTTGGAATAGCCATGATGATGGTCAAAATGTTCTTGGCGGGTGTTCACATTTGGAATTTCCCTGGGTAGTCTGACATGGCTTAGTTGTTGCTTTTCCTGATATGGAAGGTGTTAAAAGTACTCTGTTTTGTTTGTCATGCTGAACTGACTTAATTAAACTTTTCTCCAGGTTCGGAGCCTGTATTAGTTTCCTGTTGCTGCTACAACAAAGTTCACAAATTTGATGCAAATTAATTTTCTTACAGTTCTGGAGGTCAGAAGTCTCAGAATGAGTCTTAAGAGGCCCAAATCCGGTGTCTGCTGGGACGGTTCTTTCTGGATGCTGCAGGGAAGAATGTGTCCATTGTCTCTTTCATCTCTAGAGGCAACCTTGGCTCTCAGGCTCTCACTGCTTTTTCCTCTAGTTAGATTTCCTCTGCTTCTCTCCAGCTAGGACAACATTTAGGGTACACCTAGACAATCCAGGATGATCTCTTCGTCTCAAAATCCTTAATCATACATGCAAGGTTTCTTTTACCATAAAGGTAACATTTACAAGTTATTTTACTGGGTCATGGGCATCTTATGGGGTTATTTATTAGTCAGCCTGTCACAGAGTCAGATGTGTCTAAATTGTCATCCTGGCTCTAACAATGTTTTATCCTTTCTAAGTTTTACATTTCTCATCTCTACATGGTGATAATAATGTTCATCTCTTGCTATGTTGATTCGAGATTTTGATGAGTGAAGTCTGTAAAGAGCTAACATCAGGAACCTACAAGTGTTCAGTTAGTGTTTGTTTTCTTTTTTCTGTCTCTTTTTATAATACTTGAAAAATTAAAGATTTTAGTGTGAAGGCCAATAAGGCTTTAAGTTTTATAAATATTTCAGCACAAATACAAAACACTAAAACCATCTCTGCTGTAGTAATTATGGGAGTCATAGAAGCTTGCCTCCTGAAATCAGTTCTTGAAGATTCTTCGTTTTCTATGTCTTCTCTAATTTGAAACAAATAAGACCACTATGTGTTTGGAGGAAAGGGAATAAAAGAGGGAGACATATCATTTTTCAAGATGTGTGTGTGTGTGTGTGTGTGTGTTTTAATTGGTGCAAATCTACTGGGAGATATGGAAGTGAGGTGATTATTTCTAAACCAACTCTGGAAGGAGGGGAATGTGGGTAGAGGACCACCCAGGCAGAGAAGAAGTGTAAACTGAAATGAATGAAGAACCACAAGATTG
This sequence comes from Marmota monax, assembly GCF_021218885.2. Classification (NCBI taxonomy): domain Eukaryota; kingdom Metazoa; phylum Chordata; class Mammalia; order Rodentia; family Sciuridae; genus Marmota; species Marmota monax. The sequence goes on along the minus strand of NW_026693876.1, from coordinate 1,356,373 downwards.
CATTCTCACAGAATCAAGCCTAGCTTAACATGGTAGGAGCAGACAGGATAGAAGAAATGTATTCTTGAGAAATAACATTTCTGACATTGAATTCAAGTTGAGTTTGGGTTCATGTTGTATAAAGAAACTTGAATAACATAATAACCAGTTCCTTCACTCAACAAATATTCCATGGGCAGCTACTGTGTGCAGGAGGCTCTGGGCATACAGAAATCAAGGTTTAAAAAAGTCAATTTTTTCCTTCAAAGCTCTTGAAGTCTAATGAATCAGTTTATAGTCAATAACTTCAACTTGAAATGTGAAAAATTTACAGTTAAGTGCAAGTGGATATTTATGGTTCTGAACCTTTAAGAAAGTTGAAGTTCATGAAAATCAGAGTTAGAGTAGAATTTAAAGCTCATTTATTTTTATCATTCAATGGCAGTAGATTTGGTTGGCTGTCCATCAGAGATTTACACCCAATTCCACAGTGAAGAATAATTGCTGGACAGTTATTTTCCAGCCAATGACTGTGTTATGGTTTAGATACGAGGTGTCCCCCAAAAGCTAATGTGTAAGTCAATGCAAGAATGTTCAGAGGTGAAATGAATGATTAGATCATGAGATATATAACCTAATCAGTAGATTAATCCACCAATATGGTTAAATGGATGGTAATCGTAGGCAGTTAGGGTATGGCTAAAGGAACTAGATAACAGAGTATTTGGGGTTTATATTTTGTTCCTAGTGAGTGGAGCTCACTTTCTGTTTCTGGTTACCATGTTCTGATTTCCTCTGCCATACCTTTCTGCCATGATATTCTGCCTCACCTTGGGGCCAGAGTTATGGAGTTGACCAACCATGCACTGAACTTCTGAAACTGCAGACATAATAAACTTTTTCTCCTAAGTTGTTTTTGTTGGGTATTTTGGTCACAGTGACAAAATGTTGTCTAAAACAGAATGCATTTCCCAGTTCTATGGGAACATCTGACTAGCTTTCACTAATGGAATCTGGCACACATAACTTGCTGGCTGAAGTGGTTAAGAAGCAGAACCTTTTCTATCTTCTTTTCTCACCTCCTGACTGGATTAATTAAATAAATAAATAAACCAAATACTCCATGTTTTCAGAAAATGGTGGAACCATGACATAAAAGGAACCAGGATCCCTCAGGACCATATTCAGGGCAACTTTCAAATACAGACAGTTCTTGGATTGATAGAGGAGTGATGTTGTTTTAAGCTTCTTAAATTTTGGTACCTCTGCTTATTTGTTTCAGTAGCTTGTGTTATCCAAGTGAGATGACAGTGAGAATTCCCTGATATGACATACCGTGCTTTCTAGAATTCACTGTGTCTTCATTGTGTCAAGAAGAGATAGTGTTTGGATTTGACAAATCTAATTGTTAGACTCGTCTCTGTGTTTTAAAGCTAAAATCTGACGAAATCTTGTCAGTTTTAGCCACTAAACTCTGGAGAAAGGTCTGCTAGAAAATGTGTATGTGTTTGTGGAGTGGAGGTTTCCTGCTATGGCGTTATTCAAGGAAGAGGCAAATTTCAGAGGCCTCCTCTACCTGGGAGCTATGATACCTGGAAAGGAATTAAGAAAATGTCATGCTGAAGATAGTTGGGGTCAAGGATCATCCAGAGCTCAAGGTGAGTTAATGGAGGTCAAGAAGACCCTGGAGACCAAGAGTTAAAACCCAATTAATAAACATGAGAGGTTGATGTGTTCTTTTGGTAAGTGGTGGAGGGGGTGTACCGCCTAATGGAATCAGAGTACATGAGACAGAAGCAACAGAAAATAATCTCCCCCTCTTTATTGTCCTTTATGAGTTTTATCTTCTCCCACCCAAGCAAACCTTTTGTTCTCTTGTTTTTCTTTGTTTATAGACTTCATAAAATTCTTTTCATTTTCACCTGGATTCATTTTAAATTGTATAGAATTAAGTATAGCAATTACTATGTGGCCAGTTCAGTGCAGAACTCAATAAGAAGATTATTCTAACATCTGGATGTTATGCATAGGGTAGAGTGTTAGGAGGGTGGGCTTTGAAGTGAAGGGGGTGATTTTGGCTTCTGCCACTTGCAAATGTTAACTTTGGGTAAAATACTCCAATGGACCTCAATTTCTACATTTACAAAAGAAAAGCTAATACTGTGTCATATGACTACTGCTACATAATAAAAACATCCCAGAGCTTAACAAATTAAAAAGATAACCATATATTATTTTTCAAGAGACTGTGGGAGAATTAGTTGATCTTGGCTGTACTTTAGATGTAGTCATTATGTTGGATGCAGGCTAGTGTGGCTGTGATGACTTAGCAGCTGATCTGGGCATGTTTCTAGAAATTAGTAGAATTCCAAGGAAGGAATAGTAGAAGCACATAAAATCTTGTGAGAGCCATGCTCAGCGCTACCATAATATCTCTTTAGTTGCACTCTTGGCCAAAGCAAATCCAGCCCAGACTCAAGGAGTGAAGATTCCATCTCTTGACTGGCCAAATTGCAATGTGGAGAGAAGCCATTGGAGCTGATAATGCAACCCATCTTCCACAAATGCCTACTTCCAAAAGGTTTAATAAAGAGTGAATGAGATAATATATATAAATTATCGGGTATCCAGTGGACAATCAACAATCCAGTTTTTTTTTCCTTCCTTCCTTCCTTCCTTCCTTCCTTCCTTCCTTCTTTCCTTTCCTTTCCTTTCCTTTCCCTTTTTTCTTCGCCTCTCCCTTATTTTGTTCCTATTAGTGGAATCTAGAAGTTTGTTTTCTTAGCCATTAAATTGTTTTTGGACCTGAAATAAATTCAAATTTATTTTATACTGTGAATCTGTCTTTATTTTCTGGCCCTAAATTTAGAATATACCTTGTAAAATTTATTAAGTGCATAGTAATAGTCTGTATTATTTTGCAAAATGTTGTATATAACAGTGTTGTGTTTAGGGGCACCTATTCTGGAAATAAACTGCCTGGGCTTGAATTGAGATCCAAAACTTTAGTATAAATAGTAGAAATATATATATATATTTAAATATATATATTTAAATATTTACTATTTAAATATATATATTAATATATATATATATTATATATATTAAAAATATATAATATATATATATTTAAATATATATATATTAAAATATATATATATATTAGTATAAGTAGTAACAACTGCAGTAGTAGTTAAATGAATGAATGAAGAAATAAATCTCTACTTTTAAGTTAGCACAGTGATACACTGTGCTATAGGAATATAACCAAAAGATGCCATTGATTTATTTTAACAGAGCCCTGTGTACCTCCAAAATTTCTCTCACTATGGTATTCCAAAAGCTTTTGCAAATCATTAGCAGCAGATATACAGAAGTAAATTATTTTCCTTACTCATTTCCTGAATTGGTTCTGATCTTGAATTCTAACTTGTCAAGAGATTCTTGATTCTTTTTTTTTTTCTGTTACCTCCCAGTTTGATGTCATCTAAAAATTTGAAAGTTGTGCCATCATCTTATTTTTTAAATGAAGAATATCAAAAGACAGACCACTAACAAAATACTGTTGCACTTCCATGTTGGCACGGTTGGGCTGAAAACTTCTTGAGTGTTTGTACTGTTCAGCAATTATAAAATCCACTCAGGTCTACTTCACATCTTATCCACAGGGATATTTAGAGGCACCTAAGTACGTTCCAGAAATTTATTTACACTGAGTCTACAGTATTTTTTTAAGTCATTAACTTAGTACTCTATCAGTAAAATCAATAGCAGTTTGAAATTGCTTTATTGACAGTAACATATTTGCTATTTCATATTATGACAAAATTATTTTAAAATGTCCAGTTTTTCACAAAACATGTTCAAGAATTTTTTCTAGCTGCAAGTTGTTGATGTTCTTACTTTTTTTTTTTTTTTGGTACTGGGGATTGAACTCAGGGGCACTGGACTACTGAGCCACATACCCAGCCCTATTTTGTATTTTATTTAGAGACAGGGTCTCACTGAGTTGATTAGCAACTTGTTTTTGCTGACACTGGCTTTGAACTTGTGATCCTCCTGCCTCAGCCTCTGGGATTATAGGCATGTGCCATCACGCCCAGTTGTTGATGTCCTTACTTTAAAGAAAAAAGAATTTTCTCTAAACATTTGTTAGGGAATAGTTTATATTTTGCAGGTTCTAATTTTTTCCCTCCAGTTATTCTTTTTCTCTGTGATTTGTTTTTTAAAAAATGATTGAGATAATGGACAATTTCATCTTTTTTTTTTTAAGAGAGAGAGTATTTATTTTTTAGTTTTCAGCGGACACAACATCTTTGTTTGTATGTGGTGCTGAGGATCGAACCTGGGCCGCACGCATGCCAGGCGAGTGCGCTACTGCTTGAGCCACATCCCCAGCCCCAACAATTTCATCTTTTAAAAATAGTTTCAAAGTTACTAGAGTTGTGCATATACACGGTAAAAATATAGATGCTTGTAAAAAGCAAAATTTTTTAAAAAGTTTCTTTTTATTTCTTTGAAGAAGAATACTATATATTATTAGTTGATAGTTTGTTTTCACTTAATCAATTATTAACTTTTTTTTCTTGCAGTACAAAGGATTGAACTCAGGGTCCCACACATGCCAGGCAAATGCTCTATCATTGAGCCATATCCCCAGTGCTATTATTAACATATTTCTGTGTTATTACATGCTCTTCCATAACATCATTTTGATGACTATATTGTTACTTAGTCCAAATAAAAATAAATTAGTTTGTAATCTCTATTTTGGACACTTGTTTTCAGCTTTTTTATTATAAATCATTTTATTATTATAAATGTGGTATTTGAATATTTTTATACATAGTTTTGTGCTCAATTACGGTTATGTCTGTTCTCTGTATTGATACTTAAAAATAATCAGCAAATTTAACAGGCACAATGCTATTTAATTGCTTTAATTTGTATCTATTTGAGTAGGTGTCAAGGTTACCTTTTAAAAACTATGCGTTTGCTTTTTTAATTTTCCCTTTCATGAATTTCCTATTTACTTTCTCTTTCTACTTTTCTATTAATTTAATCATGTTTCCTTATGTGCTTATAAATACTTTATATTTTAATGTTAATGACTCATTTTCTCTTACATATGTCAGAAAACCCTTTTCAGCTTATCATTTATCTTTAATTTAGATTTTTTTTCCAATGTGCATATAATTTGTGTCTAGATAAGTAAAGCTATGACTTAAAAAATGAAAATTGTTGTTTTTGGTGTTATGCCAGCTACAAAATTATAAGAATAGTGCCTCAATCGTCTTCCAGTAATTTTGCCCAATTAGCTACCTAAACCTTCTATAATCTATTTCTGTGCCTTATTCAAGCCAGGATCCCACTTTATTGATTTCTAGCTTGATCCTTTCACACATCAGGGGGAGCAGTCAGTCATGCCGGAGATGGCTCAGGACAGGACCCTGGCTTGGAAGTACCATTGTTTTAACTAGTATGGCATTCGGCAGTGTGTATCAGAGAAGCCAGAGGAACTCGGACATAAAAGTTGTGTTTGCTGTGATCTCCTCTAATTCCTTCTGCACGTTCATCATGGTTTTTCAGTTCACTTATCCAATTCCTTCCCTTTGCTCTGGAGCCTATACTTTAGTAAACTCAGTGAGTGTTACAAATCGAAATCTGATTTCAAAAACTCTAGCTGGGCCCGCAGGCATACTGTTATGTAAAGACTTTAATGTTTTTGTTATTTTAGCTTAAAGCCATTTGTAGATGTGAGTTCTATTCATGAAATGGGTCACTGGATCGAGGTTTCCTCATCACTGAGCTCCAAAGTCCTGAGACTCTTTTTAATCTCTAAATGTAACAGAGCCCCTTTAAAATCCCAGTCTCCCCCATTTCCTGATAAATTGTTTCTCTATAACTTTAAACAGAGTTTCTTCATGCTAAGAATCCTAACTGAAAAGCTGCCCACTCCTGACCTGGCCCCTTCAGTGAAATAGAGTGTAACTTAGCTCTGCCTGGAGCGGGCTGGGTTCATCTACACAGGGATATTTCCTGGATTTCCCCCCCCTGTGAATTGTAACATTCTTGAAGGATGGAGGAGGCAGATTAGCTGCTTTTCCAGTTTGGGCCAAATTGCAATTAAATTCATTTTTCCTTTTTATATGGTTTTCTCTTATTTCTGATGCAAGCAGGTGACCCAATTCAATCTGCAGAAGCCCCAGCAGGACCTCTGGCCAGGGGTAGCTGGTAACAGAATTGGAGCTTTACTTGGGACTATGCTTCAAGGGGCGTTGCCTGGGGCTAGCTGCCCCTGAATAAAGGGAACCATCAGCTAGTATGGCTGCCCTTGGCCACCTTTGGTGAATAGAGAGAATAATTTTTAGAATCCAGTGGGCCCCAAATTTTGTTGCTCCCTAGTCATGCTGATATTGCATTCGGACTCTCCTCCTTTCTTTTCCTGGCATTGGGGCTTCAACTTGGAGTTCTTAAATTCCTGTTTGATAGGAAAATTTGGACCTTGACTCTGACAGGGAATGTTTGTTGGATGGAGTCAGTTTGTTTGTCTGAAGACACAATAAGAATCAGAGAGAACTAGAGTGTTTGGAGATCTCTATTGTGAAAATGAACAGCGTTAATTCTATCATGCTTTTCTTAGAGAAATTTTGACTGAATGATTTTATTATTGTGGTCCAGCATGGCCTGTTGAAAAACCAGCCTCTACCTCAGAGCAAAGCCTGTCCAAGGAAGGGACATGACCTTTATCCTTGAAAAGACCCACAGAGCACTCCTAGGCACATTCCCACCCAGCTAAGTTGTTTATCTACAAATAACAAGAGAGATCTGCTGGCCAGGTGTCCCTGACTCAGTCAGGCTAGGTGGGATCCATAGCAACCCCCTAGTAGCCACCAATCAGCATGAGACAGGGAAATACCTGGGATGCCAGATGACCCTCCCAGTAGTTTATGGTGGTTGATAATGTGTTGGGAAACCTTGTAGTTCAGCATGTACACCCCTTTTGGCTTAAACCAATCAGTTCAAACGAATCCCCCTCTTGTAGTAACCAATCAGCCCTACCCAACTTGTTCCCGCCAGTGAATGTGCTAATCATGTTTTAGAGTTGTTATTTGATTTTCCCGCGGTGTGTGATGATTTGCTAAGAGATGCTATGATGTATGTGAAGTCCCTGCCTTCCCCAAAGAATGTATAAAACTGCTGCAAACCCTGGGCTTGGGGCCTCTCAGTGTCACCAGTTGCTGTGTGTGCGTGCGGAGGACCGAGCTAGCTCGCAATAAACACCTCTTTGCTGCTTACATCAATCTTGGGTCTCTGGTGGTCTTTTGGGGGTCCCGAATTCGAGCATAACACTGTATGTCAGAAAGAGCACTCTGAATTAATGCAACTGTTTTATGTGTTCTTTGTTAACTTGACTATTGGACAACAGGCTAAAAATCTGTTGGCTGCAACAACAGAGATGTAGCTACATAAGAGTTTTCTGGAATCCAAAAATATAAGAGAGATGCTCCCTCCAACCCACAATAAAAGTGTGGTCACCCAGCATCTGACCAACCATAATTCTTGGTGTGCAGAGCTTTCCAAGACATGAAAAAGGGTCACTGGTCCATTGGCAACCTACTGGAAACCCACAGTAACATAATTTACTGACTCTCAACACCTTCCTGTTATCTACTTTTGCCCTGGCCTGAAGACAAAAATCTCTAACAAAATGAGATATAAACTGGACAAAGTTTAATTAAAACTTACCTGGGCAAACTGCCCCAGGATTCCTGGAAATAACTCTAGCTAGGATATCTATTATTGCTTTGTTTTGAGCTCACTATATTTCTTTTTCTGGTGAATTCACTTTTTGATTCTGTACACTTAAATTATGTATTTTTGTTTTATCTGATTGGAGGCATTTTTGATTTTCCATCTTTTTTTTTTTTTTTTTTCCATTTTTCTCTTCCTACCTGGAAAACTAATGACTCAAGATTGCTGGGCCTTAGATGAAGTTTTCTGTCTTTGAGATGTAAATTTTCTACTTGTCTCTAACGGACAGTTTTACCTTTGCAAATGCAAATTTGAGATTTAAGGACTGCTTAGCTTGATAAAAGTAATTACATCAACAGTCTAGACTTTAAAACTGGCAAATAATTACATGTATGCTTATGTTTGTATATTTGTTGCCTGCTACCAAAATGTATTATAGATATATAAGCAGTCACATAACTTAAAGCTCTTAAATTGGCTCAAAAAAATTTTTTTTTAATTCAGATTGTAAAGGTCAGGCGAACGTCGGAGGAAAAGACCACCAAGAGACTGTCTCATGCAACAGCAAAGGGTTTATTGGGGGTCCAGCATGCTGGGGCTCCAAGCCTACCTCGAAGAGGTAAAGAGCAAAGAGCCCCGAGAACAGCTTGAGCAGAGCTTATATACATTCTTTGAAAAGGGCAGAGACTTCACATACAGCATAACAAATCACCTCACGCCGCGGGAAAATCAAACAACAACTCTAAAACATGATTAGCACATTCACTGGCGGGAACAAGTTAGGTAGGGGTGATTGGTCAGTACAAAAGGGGTATTCGTTTGAACTGATTGGTTTAAACCAAGAGGGGTGTACGGTGCTGAACTACATGGTTTCCCAACAGGTTATCAACTACCATAAACTACTGGGAGGGTTATCTGGCATCCCAGGTATTTCCCTGTCTCATGCTGATTGGTGGCTGCTAGGGGTCTGCTATGGATCCCCACCTAGCCTGACTGAGTCAGGGACACCTGGTGCAGGCAGCAGATCTCTCCTGTAGATAAACAACTTAGCAGGGTGGGAATGTGCCTAGGAGTGCTCTGTGGGTTTTTCCAAGGACAAAGGCCATGTCCCTTCCTTGGACAGCTTTGCTCTGAGATAGAGGCTGGTTTTTCAAGATGACTTAGCTACATCTTTTAACATATAAAGTTAATTTGGCTTTGTTGGTAATCGGGAAATCTTTAAAATTTACTAACACATTTTGCTAACCAATTGAGGGAATGGACATCTGTAGGTATTTAAGGCTCAACATTATTGTATTCTGTGTAAAGCAACTTTTAGAATAGTTGCAAAAAAGAAAAAATAAAAACAAAAATGTTAATTAAGCTTAATTTCCACAGGTAATTTAAAAAAAATTGTTAAAGTGAGCAAATTAGATACATATATAGGACAGATGTTTATAAATGTTCATTTGGTTTTTAGAAAAAAAAAATCTATCCTTTGTTGTGCTATAAAGACCTATCAGTGAAACCTTTTCTAAATTGAATTGATGGTTATCACCTACTTGGCCTGTTGATGAGTGTATTTGTTTTGGGGACTTAATGCCAATACTCTATAATAAAAAGGAAGGAGTTATCTCCTACTTTACAGTTGGTGAGCTGCTGCATTTTTCCTACCTACTACTTAGAGTCTCACAAATTTGCTTTTAAAATCATTTTGTTTTTACAGGGAAACCTTGATTCAGAGGCAACAAAAATTTCAGGCTTTTCATACCTCAAATATATCTATATCTGTATCTATTTATATATATGTATATATATATATATATATACATATATAAATAGACATATATACACATATGTACTCGTGTATACATACATATATTAATGCACAAATGCCGCAGTCTGGCTGGGCACACAATCATGAGCCACCACACAGCTTGTAGATTCAAACAGCAACTCTTTATTCCCGAACTCACACCAGCTGTCTACAATCACGTTCTGGGGAAATCCACGTTCTCTGCCCAAATCCACGTTCTCTGCCCAAATTCACGTTTTCTGCCCAAATCACGTTCTCTGCCCAAATCCACCTCCACTGGGCATCTGTCTCCCAAAAAATACTCTGAATCCCGTGAGAACTCAAGGGGAACTCAGGCAGCAGGATACGCCCTATTCCCAGCAGGAATAATCTTAAACCTTAAACCTGGAACCTAAACTGGGAACGCCCTAAACACGATTATCTTAAACCGGGAGCACCCTAATCAGCCTTGGTCCTTGAGCAAGGTCACCTACATTCAATGTCACTGCAACATGGGGTACGCTGGCAAGGAAATTGTCATACCTACTTGGCTAATGGCTCCCAGCACACACATACATATATACCTATATAATGCTTACCTCTATCTATATGTGACATTTGTGGTTAATCTAAAACATGGCATAAATACTAATTGTTCAACAGATATTTGAAAATTTACAAAGAAGATTAGAGACTAAGTCTAGCCATGGATAGAATTATTAAAGGTTTATAATTAAGTCTTATTTAAAATATATTGTTAGAGCTTAGAGGTTTTAAGCTCAAGAAATTTAATTTTATTTGATATTTCTTTTCTTATTCTAGGCTTGAGATAAACCAAAAGAAGTAACCGAAAAAACACATTTCTGTTTCTAATTCCTGAGATAACAGGAATTTATAATGAGCTAAAAATTTTGTTTTAATCGTTGTGTTGCTGTAAATTTATCATAAACCCTAGTAGTACTTTCAGAAATTAACTATCTGTCTATCTATATCTTTATTCTGTTGTAGGGACAAACGAGGCAAGGCACCGAAGGTAGCAGGAAACAGTTTTATTTGGCTGCAGCCAGGTTCAGAGGGTACAGCCTTTGCTATAATCAACCAATCCCCTGAACCCTGAGTTCAGGGAGTTTCAGAGTTTTATACGCAGCATGTAAGGGGAGGGGCTCAGAAGTTCACAGTCTGCAGAAGTTCACATAAAAGCAGCTTTTTCTTTCACTTTTCTGGGCAAGTTAACTCTTCAAGGACAACACCTGAGAAGGGGAGAGCTTCATTTCCCCTTTCTTTCTTCCCCCTGCCAGCTGTTATCATGGACCCATTTGTAACTTATCTTAAAAATGTAGACATCTCTGTAAAGCCCAACTCAAGGCCAGAGGCCTTGTTTGCACATTTCTTCGAAGTACTATACTGGATACATTTGTGAAAAACTAGTAAGGGGGTGTCCAGCACCTGGAGTGCTGGTATCTTCTCAGCCAGTCGCCAAGTAAACAGGGCAACATGAAAATAGGAAGTTTATCTACAATGGACTCTTTTGCTGATAGTCCTAAAATCAGCCATGACGAAGCAGGCTTTTCTGTGGAGAAAGGGGGTGCCACTTCAATTCAGTAACCTAAATGTTTATATATATTTTCAGAATTTTTATTATTACTCTTGATATTTTTTATAGTACATACAGGGAAAAAAAAGGATGCTTAATAAGTTTTTAGATATTGGTTTTTTGAGACCAGTTTGCCTCTGTAAGTTTATTTTTACCCACACCCTAGTTAGAAAAGGTTTCTATGGATATATAGGCCTTAAATTTATGATTGTTACAAATAAAATGAGTGTTGATTATCCTCCAGTGAAAACAGAATTGAGCTAAAGAACAAGAATTTTATGTTTTCTGCTGTTTTAGGATTTTGATTACTTAAGAAAAATCTTAACAGAGGGTTTATTTAAATCTTTATTTGATCTAAAGTTTGGTTTATTATTGGTTTCATGAACTACTTTTACAATCATGTGGTTTGTTTTATTGATACAAATTGTATAAAGTTTTAGAAACCTAATAGTCCTGATATAATGCTTATTGCCTTAACATGTTATAAAATTACTAAATTATTTCCCAAATTGCTAAACTTTCTGTGTAGTAATAATACCTTATTTATTATTTATAATTGTTTTAGATAGCGTAAGCCATGTCCTTATAGTTAGTAAAGGGCAACCTTGATTTATTCACCCTCCATCTCAAGATAAATTTAGAATTAAAGATTTTAAAATAGATAGGTGTAAAGCTAAACTACTTTAAAGAGATTTGCAACTATACTATTTACCCTATAACTTGCAGAGTACATTTAGGATGCAATTATATATGTTCTTAATTGGTAAATAGGCATTATTTTTTGTAACTAGTATTATAGTTATTTTTTGCATTCCTGTCACCAAAATACTGGACAAAACAGCTTAGAGGAGGAAAAGTTTATTTTGGCTCACTGTTTTGGAGGTCTCAGTCCATAGGCAGCTGAGTCCATTGCTATGGGACCAGGCAAGGCAGCCTGTGATGGGGGAGGGACCCAGTGAAGAGAAGCCACTCAAGGAAGGCAGGATCAAGAAGGAGAGACAGTGAAAAAGGGCCTGCAGGGAATATGCACCCTTCCAGGGGCGTGTAGCCCTACAGCAGTGACCCACCTCCTCCAGCCATTCCCTACCTGCATCCCCATTACCACCCAGTCAGTCCACTCAAACTGGGAGGGACTGATGAGGTTACAGCTCTCACAATCCAGTCACTTCATTTCTGAACATTCTTGCGTCAACACAGGAGTTTTGGGGGAACATTCATATCTATACCATAACAGTCAGTATTCAAAATTTTTACTGTTCTGTGGTACCTAAAAATTTTAAACATTGTAAACTATAATTCTTGAAATAATAAACTTTGTTCCCAGATGGTAATTAACCTGGTTTGGCATAAGAAGGGCTCTAGATAATGTAAATTATTTACTCTTTAATGTAAATACATTTCAGAGTCACCGTTAATTTTATTTGGTTAGTTCTTTGGTTAGTTAAAGGTGATAGGTCTAGAGAAATTATGTTTTTTAGTTCAAATCTACTAGATTTACTTTTCATTTAATAATGGACTTCTAGAGAAGCTTAGCCTAAGGACCATTCTTTCTAAACCCTTTGTTGCTTAAATTTGGATAAAAAAAATTAAGAAGAGGGGGTCTTTGATGCGAACTCAGGGATACAGGTCTCTTGTCACTTCCTCTCTGATGTGAGATCAGTCAGTTCAAAGAACAGGACAGATCTCCAGCAATGTGGGACTGAACTGTTGGTTGAATAGTCAGCAATGTCTGAGCCATTTGTCAACCCCACCAAAGTCAAACCAGTCTGGGTGGCTATAGAGAGTTCTTACACATGATTCCCTAGCACTAAAGTTCTTCCCTTGGCAGAACTACTAAATATTTTGGATTTTGCCTTCTTCTACAATTTGCAATGGTACTTTCAGGATCAAGCAAGAGGTCCTCCATGGGTCTTCATACCGAAGGACCCACCAGTAAATAGCCAGCCAGATGACATGCACCCCAATTTCCTCAATACTGAGGGATAAAAAAATGGGGAAAATTGTAACAGAGGTCTTTTAACATTAAAAGATTCAGTCTCTTCAATTTCCTGATAAATCTTTTTCTCCAGCTCTGTTTTCTCTTGATGAAAATGGAATCCGAAAAGCTTCCCTCAACCCCAGAATGTTTTTCTGGTGAAATGGAATGGTAACATCTCTGGCTGGAGGAGCCTGGCTAAATCCACACATATATATTTCTCGGCTTTTGTTCCTATAAATTACAACATCTTGTAGAATGGAGAAGAATCCTTTCCCGCTATTGGCCAAACTGTGATTAAGTTCATTTTCCTTTTTGTATTGTTTCCTCTTATTACTGAAGTAGGTGACTGAATTCAATTTATTGGAACCCAACAGGGCCTCTGGCCTGGAGACCCCCTAAAATAAAGAGACAACATATGAAACAGACTAAATTTGTTCCTCTCCATCCCATTAAGAACAAACTTCTTCCTGCTGAGAGAAGGAAGCTAAAGGGCTATGGGTGCCCCCACCCTAACCCTGCCCCAGGTATCCAAGAAGCAGGAGGAGTAGAGAATGGAGGTCAGGAACCCTGCCCCAATCTTGTCTAACACGAGACAACCAAATGTACATATATATATCACTGAGCTTTTATTTCTGTAAGTTGTAACTGCTTCTGTCGAGTCAGTGGAGAGACACAATCAAGCTGCTTTTTCAAGGTTTGATCAAACTGACCAAGGTTCACTATTCAATTTTTCATCTTTTGTCTGCATCTTATGTGGACAGGTGGCTGAACCCAGCCAGTCAGAATCCAGGCAGGGTCCTTGGGCTAGGCTGCTGGTAACACATATTGAAGAACATTCTAGCAAATACCTGAGTGAGTGAGTAAACAATTATGATAAGATGAAGTCTACTACTGATTCCCAAAGTTGTTCAAGGAACAGGAACTAACACTTAATTGAAACCAGACACTGTGCATATATTTATATCATTAAATCCAAACTACTGGTCTACCAAGGTTATGTTTTAGCACCCTAATTTTCAGAAGAGACTGAATAAAGAATTAATCTGCTGAGAGCCATAGCTAAGTAGGTACGACACATGGCAATTTCCTTGTCAGCCTACCCCATGTTGCTTAGAGGAAGGACTCTCCATTGTGGACCCAGGTCATTTGCAGTGACTTTGCATGAAAGGTGACCTTGCTCAAGGACCAGGGCGGATCCGGGTTTAGGGCAATCTGGGTTTAGGGCGGTTCCAGGTTTAGGGGTTTAAGGTGATTCCTGCTGGGAATAGGGCATATCCTGCTGCCTCAGGCGCCTTGAGTTCCCATTGAGTTCTCACGGGATTCAGAGAGTATTTGGGATTCAGAGCCCGGTGGAGAGTGTGGATTTTGCCCAGAACATGCTTGTAGAGTGTTGGTGTGAGTTCGGGAATAAAGAATTGCTGTTTGAATCTACAAGGCTGTGAGTGGCTCGTGATTTTGTGCCCAGCTAGACCGCGGCATTAATCAGTTTGCCTAAAGTCACATAGCTGGTCTAAGGTGGAATTGAGATTGAAATAAGAATTTGCCTGGCTCTAAAACCATTTACACCACCAAGATCATTCCTGCCTTTATATTACTTTAATAACCAATTTAACTATTTATTGGCTCAAGAACGTAGTTTAATTGCCAAAATCAAGTAGCAAATGGATTTGGTATTGGGTAGTGAATGTCCACCTCCTTTGAGCTCCTGAGACACCAAAGTTGGAACACAGCTATTTTGTGGTCCCTTCCTATGTATGTGGCCTAAAAACTGTCAATAAGATTCAGGAATCTCTGTTCCATGAGAGTTCTCATATAGTTCTCTGTTCTCATGTTGTCTCACAGTTTCTAAAAAACATGAATTGATATCAACTATAGTTGATAGTTTATACTCCTAGGAAAATTGACCTGAACAGATTACTTAATAATATCATTCTCAATTTTTAACACCACTGTAATGGAAGAAAAGCTCTCACCAGAATTCATTGCAAAACATACTTCCTGTGTAAGACAGTAATGAGGCAACATCTGGTTTTTATTAAAGGACATAAATAAATCATAATCCCAACAAAATAATTGGCCTTGTCATGAATGTCATTATCATCCAATGCATTAATTGCCAGTGGAACATACTTTGAGAAACACGAGTTTAAGTTTAGTTGTCAATAAATCCTGAGAGCTCAGAATCCAACCTATTTTTAAGTGACTAGAGAAGGAAATACATTACTCAAATTTGGAAAATGTTGCAAAAATACTTCAAAGTTCAGTCAGGAAGGGATCATTGTGTTGTTTGTTTTGTTTATAGGTATATATTTTTGTCTCCATAGAATTTTAAATTTTTTGCTCAGGGTTAAAAATACCAGAGTTCCAATAAACATAAATATCTTTGGAAAAACTGTGTGAAAGTTCAAATCCAGATGTTGCAACATTACTCCTTTTTTTTTTTTCATTGTTGACTTAATCTGCCTTTCCTTCCTATGGGAAAAAACTTTGTTTTGAAATATGACACAATATTAGATTGTTGCAAAGGAAAACAAGAGAGAAGAAATAAATATGATTTTTGGTGTTACTTGTATATATATATATATGCATAAAGTGCTTACTATAGTTAAACCAAGCTGTTTGTGTTGTCTTTTTGGACAAATAAACTTCTCTATGCCACAATGCATTCTTTATGGGGCCACATATGCATGGTCAGTTATTTAGGAGGTGTGGAGGTGGAAAAGTTCAGGTCTCATGCAAAGGATGCCCACAGGGTAGTGTAAAATTAAAGCCCATCATTTGCGTACCATGTTAGTAAAATGAAACTTACCATACAAATATAAAAATCTTGAATGCAGAGTCAGAAGTTCTCTAAATCAGAGGTGGTCGTGAAAGGAGGTCACTCATTCTGTAACAGGAAGTAGACTCAGGAGAGGAATCAGGAGGGACCTGAGTAGCTACAGAGTGGAACAGGGAAGGTTAATAAGGACGACTCTAAAAATTCCAGTTATTCATAACTGTGATTACTTTTCACAAAGACTGTCCCAAGAGAAGTTTTGGAACCAGTCAGAATGTTTGGGAAGCATGAATGCTTATTGAGCTCCACTTTTCAAATGTGATATGTCTCTGCTACTCACACAGCTAATGGTCTTCCCAGTTAGTGAGCACAGTGGGTCACGTTCTGCTGATCTCTTTTTCCATCAGGAGTCTTTCCTGGTGAAGGTAATTTTGTGGCATGACCCTGATTGGGCAACAGGGTGCCAAGACATTTTGTTAAACGTTATTTGAGTGTGTATGTAAGGGTGTTTGGGGACGGGATTTACATTTGAATCAATAGTTCGAGTTAAGCAAATTGCCCGCCTTAATGTGGGTGGGCCCCATCTAGTCAGTTGGAAGCCTGAAAAGAACAAAAAGGCCAATCTTCCACAAGTAAGAGGGAATTCCTCCTGCCTGACCACCTGCTACCCCCAGAGGAGACACGGTTATTTTCCAGACTTGGGATGTGAACTGAGACATTGGCTCTTCTTAGGGCTTGAGCCTACTGACATTTAGACTAGAACTTAATCCATTGAATTTCCTTAGTCTCAGGCCTTTGGACTTAGTCTGGACCTATACTACTGGCTCTTAGGGATTTTAGCTTGCTGACTGCAGGTCTTGGGACTTCTCAGCCTCTATAATTATATGGGATAATTTCCTATCATCTACCTATATCTCCTATTCTGTTCTGTTACTCTGGAGAGCCCTGATACTGTCCTTTAGCAGTACACTGTGGTACACGTAGGGAGGCTTGATCTTACAGATCTCTTGAATTGGCCACATGGAAGTTTCCTGAGTGCCGTGTGAGAGTTCTCATTGCTTCAAACCCTTCCATGCCTCCATGGTGGTACTGTAGGCCCTTGTTCTGTTCATCTCCTGTTATTCAGGGATGAGATGATGCTTCCCTCTGCAGAACCACTGGGGAAATGGTCAGGGGAGAGTCTGTGAGAGTGTGTGTGTGTATTTTAACCTACTTTGGTTTTAACCTTCCTGAGATTTGTAGTAGACATTAAGGTAGCCCTGTCAAATGGTCATATGTGGCTAGATGTTACCATGCTGGACAGCACATGGTTGAAAGCATGGTTCTTGAAATTTGATACTTGCCAGTGGTTTTATCTTGGGCAAGCCCCCTGGTGGCTCTAAGCTCAATTTTCTTCATCTATTGGATGAGGATAATTATTTACTTACGTAGGACTAATTTGAGGATTAAATTATATACTACATATAAAACCCAATGCTTGCTTTAGGAGAAGCACCCAATGACTCTGTTATTTATTATACAAATGACAGTGGCCCCAATCCACATTATTGGCAGGAGTGTCTCATCTTTTCTGGAGATTACCTGCTCTAAGTATTTCTGGGTTCCTTTGATGTACACTGTGGCATGAATTAAAGCTTTTTGATGTTTCCTTGTTGGTGGGGGTAAGGATAGACAGTGAACATTCTAGAGAATTGGCTCACCAGCAGGTCTTAAGGTTTCATTTTCTTCTACCATTCCTCTGGCTCTGGTATAGACTTTGCCTATGTGAAAAAAAAAAAGATTATGGTGAGAAAAAGACAGGGATTCCTGTTAATGTTATGCTCAGTCAGAAAAGTCTCCTCCAAATGATGTTGGCGCCTATGATTGGCACGTCAACAGACCAGCTCTGCCAGTTCACACATAGGCACTTTCCCCAAGGTATTCACACATTGGGTGACTTTAGACAAGTTCTGAAACCGCATCTTATTTTTAACATGATGAATATATGTGTCCCTGAATTTAAGCCTATGGCTTCTGTGTAGATCCTTTAGTTACTACTTCAACAACAAGAAGAGAAATTTTAAAAACCCTGCCTGTAAAAGACCCATAATAGTAGAAAAGTATTGAAGGAACAATCATATAAAAAACATCTTTCCACACCACATTTGCTTTGTAATTATTAGTGAATTATGCCATAATCTTTGGTTTGACTTTCTTTTGAAATTTCCTTTGTGTATTTTGATGTTTTAATTTCATGTGCAGCACTCTATTCCCAATCCGAGGGTACATGAGATGAGAAGGTTTTATTAATAAAAATCAATATTACTGGTTCAAATAAAAAGCATCATGAAAATTTAAAAATATTATTTAGCCAAGAAATGCCTTTATTTGTACAGAAAAATATGGTCAGAGACAGAATATGGGTGGTAGAATATTTCTAGCCTTAAACCTACCGAAACCTGGGATGAATCATGATCAGTTGACAACACACAGTCTTAGCCCCTGATTGGACACAGCACTGTGTTCACTGCGTTGCAGACACTGTTTTGTCTTCACTTTTACAGTTGTCAAATAGTTTCCAAAGAAAAATTAGTAATATTCACTTTGCCCTCTATTTTAATAGGATATATTATTCCATGTGAGTGAATTTTCTAGATGAGAGAAGTTCACTGTTTTAAGCGCTGACATTTTCAGGAATATTCTAAGCTTCTTGAGGTCAGGGACAAAGAGTTATTTATTTAAAGTGTATTTCCTAGTACAATTACTTTAGTGTTTGGTTCAAGTACTCAAAATATACCGTTGGCTCTGTGGTGTCCTTTTACATAATTTATCTCTTGCAGTCTTAATAAAAGCAGCAGGGTGAGGTGGGGGGGATCCTGGACACACACTCGGATATAATGACTTGGGTAGGTTTTCATCCTCTCTGAGGCACTAAGCTCTCTGCTGCACTCATTCCTGCATCCTCAGCAACCATCCTAGCACCAGCTCAGTGGCTCTAAGTGCTGAATGGCCTGACCCGAGCAGGTTTGAAGTTGGATTCTTTATATGTGTGTGTTCACTTTGTTGATTTTACTTGAGTCTCAATTTCCTCATCTGTAAATCCGAGAAACAGAGACAAAAGTTGTTATGAGAATCATGAGGTGATTCTTGTGTGCACAACTACCCAGTGCCCAGCATATAGCAGACACACAATAAAGGTCTCCTCCCTTTTCTTGTTCTTTGGCAGGACAGATACTTTCCCCACCTTTTACAGAAGAAGAAATAGAAGTATAGCAAAGACACATGACGGCAAATGTTCCCTTTTACATTTAGAGAAAGCACCAGAATTAGACTGTGTCTCCCAACCATCTACTCAGTGTTTCTGCTATTATTTTGCTGTGTCTTGGGTTTAACAAAGACTATAGACAGTTATTGGATTTTGGTGGCTCAAACCTGGTGAATAAATAGATATGAGAATAAATTTAAGACTGAAAGACAATGAGAATTGTATTAACATATGCCACAAATTTTCTCCATTGTAGACTCAGTAAACAAGCCCTAGGTTTGGTCTTATGTGATGTTCAAAGTTGAACATGTCAACATCATTGCCTTTAAAAAAGCCTTTTATTTTTATAAATAGTAGAAATAAAAAGAAAAAGACCTGAAGGGTTATAACCTAATACTGGGTAGAGCAAAAGCCTCATGAATGGTGTAGTTAAAATGCTAAGAAGTGGGAAGTGTTACTTGGGCAAGCTTGGGCAAGTTTAATGACCCCTTCTTGCCTCATAGTGGTGTAGGGTCTGGTCTAAGGGACTTGAGCACTGCACTTTCATAACTTCTTCTGCCAGTGTTCCTTATTCCTTATTTAAGGTCCTCTGGATTAAAAGACCGAGCTCTTTATAAGAAGAATGCTGCTATTTCTGCTGCCTTGTCCTTATTTATAATAGCTGCCCTGGAAAGCATTGCATTTGTTTCTTATATTCAGTCACTAATGACCACTGCAGGTTCTAAATGGGTTCACTGCTTTACTGTTTTTCACTGGGACATTTCCATACATGCATATGTTGAGCTTTGATCATGTCCACTTTCCTTCTATCCTCTCTTGCCTTCTCTATCCTTTTTTCCCCCCACCCCCTTACTTTTCCCTAATAGTCCCTATTTTATTTTCAGGTATCTTTTTTTCTTTCCTGCATATCAGAAAAAGACATGGGATACTTTTCTTTCTGTGTAGGCTTATTTCACTTAGCATGATGTCCTTTATTTCCATCCATTTTTCTGCAAGTAACAGGACTTCATTCTTCTTCTTTTTTTTTTTTTTTATATTTTTATTTTTTAGTTATCGGCGGACACAACATCTTTGTATGTGGTGCTGAGGATCGAACCCGGGCCGCACGCATGCCAGGCGAGCGTGCTACCGCTTGAGCCACATCCCCAGCCCAACTTCATTCTTCTTTATGGCTAAATAATAAACCACTGTCTCTATGTATCATACTTTCTTTATCTATCCATCTGTTGATGGGCACCTAGGCTATTACACACAGTGACACAGCAAAGAGGGATATGAAGGTACCTCTTACATATTTCATTGCTTAATTGATGATTCAGGTCAAGCAGGACAGATAATTCCTTATTCTGAGTCATCTAACACACATCTATTATAGGAAGAAAGACACATCAAGTTCAATAGAACCACCAAGAGCAAACAGATTTCGGAGAGTCAAACTGTAGCCTGGGGAGACTTCCCTACAGGATGCTTCACTGTAAAGTGCAGACCTTCTTTTGAAGCCGGCCTTCCTTTCTGCTCTCTTCTTCCTTCCTCCCCTATCCCCCCTTTTATTTATTGTGTTTGTACTCAAAGGCAGGATACAAAAGAAACAGAAATTTTGATTTCTTTCTGGGGAGAGGGGACCGATAATAAACTTGGGGAGATGAAACCTGAAGCATGGAATGGTATGAACTGCCTGGTTCAGTTTCTTTCTTTTTTAAAAAATTTGTTATTCTTAGATACACATAATGGTAGAGTGTATTTTTACATATCATACGTACCTGGAGTGTAACGTTCAGTTTCATTCAACACTTAATGCTGTATTTTTCTTTCAAATGTCTCATTGCCTCGGACAAAGCCTATTCATTCTATCACATCAGCTTTCATACTTTGAATATCTGGGGGAAATACAGAGTAATTTTTGTCCCTTTCCTGAGAAGGCATTATGTTTTTTTTTTTTTTTTATGTAAATTGCACACTATCTCCAGAAACCTCCATACTTGCATTTCGGTGGTATGAAAGAGGGATGATTGGTCTCTATTGGCTAACCCCTGGAGCCATGTCTCTAATTCACTGAAAAATGTGACCTTTATTTCATCTTAGAACTAGCAGTAACCAAAATACACATTCCTTGCAGAACAAGATGGAAGCATTGTCCTGGGCCTGGGTATTCCTTAAACCCAGCCTGTCTTATATCTCCTCTTTTAGCCATTCTGTGGCCATGAGTAAGAACTGGTGGGAGGATAAAGAAAAGCAATGGAAGCAGAGCCAGTTTAGATACAGGTGTACAGGAGCTGAAGGAGGTGGTGCATGAGCAGGTGATGGGAAAGGGGGAGTGGAGTGGTCTTTTGTTACAGAAGAGTTGATTTTGAGGCAGTTTTCCTTGTGGCAGAGCAGATATATCAGACTAAAGCTAATGAAGTTAATAAACTTCAGATTTCTCACTTGCCTGGAACTCTTCTGAGGCCCTGGGAGAGGCTCTATACATTTCAATTTGAAATTTTCTACTTTTTTGGTTTTTATTAAAGGAAATTCTCTTCCTCTAAATTGTATACTTTGGGTTCTACAAAATCTGGATTCAATTCCTACTTTGACTGATCTTTTTAGAGTGGTTCTCGTTAACACAGACACTGATTCCAGTTTAGCTGCTTAAGCATTTGGACTGAATTGATTTGGAAACCCCTAAATGAAGGGATTACTTACTAGAAGGAGATGAATAGTAGCTTCTGGCAGCTCACTTTGCTTGGGCCAGAGATGCTAAATAAGTTTTACCTCGTATGTCAGCCCCAATCAGTTGCCAGTGGCTGTATTGAGAAGCATTCAGAAGCCAGGTCCTGATTCATGAGAGCCAATCAATTAGCCGTGGATAAATTTCTGATACTAGCCTTGATTTTGTTTTGGACTCTGTCTCAGGGCCAAAATGGAGTTGCAGTATTGCAATTCAGACTGGAAAAAATAAAGCTCAAAGACATGTCCTTTTTGTGTTAAGCCTTTTCAGGAAACACAAAGCAATTATTTTTACCTGGCTTCACAAATTATGCAAAACGTTAGGATACCTGGTAAGGAACTTTTTAAAAGACACATACTGAGGCTAATGACTGCTTTCTGTACACAGAGCTCAACAGAAAATGGATTAGATTTGAGGGCCTCCAAGCACGTTCTGTCTCTGCCATGGGTTACATAGTCACAGAAGGACTTAGTGGTCATTCTCTGTACATAAAGTTAGTATGTAAAATGGTGTATTCTGGGCTTAGCACATTCTTGGTGTTTAAGCTCCCCCTCTCCACCACAAAGTCATGATTCTTTAAATAGTTAATAGGTGACAATGGATTTATACTATATACTTTCCCTAAATGGCAATTGTTATAGACTGAATTGTGTCCTACAAATTCATACGTAGAAGTCCTACCTTTCAGTGCCTCTGGATGTGACTGGATTTAGAGATGGGGATTTAAAGATATAACTGAGCTAAAAAGAGGTTATTAGGGTGGGCCCTAATCCAACATGACTGTGTCCTTACAAAAAGGTAGAATTTAGAGATAGACACACATACACAGAATACTCCTGTGAAAAGATACAGGGAGAAGACAGCTATCGCTAAGCCAAGGAAAGAAGAAACTTGGACATAGATATATAGAAAGGAGAATGATGTGTGAGCCTGAATATGGCCATCTACACGTCAAAGACAGACACCTAAGGAGAAACCAACCCTGAGGGCATCTCTCTTCCTCCCCATGACATATTGATTCTGTCCTCTGCAACAGTGAGAAAATAAATTTCTGTCGTTTAAGCCACCCAGTCTGTGGCAGCCCTTGAAAGCTAACACACTGAGTTTGCAACATTCCTTTGGAATTTAATTCTTATCCATATACTGTGAAGTTTCACGTATTCTATCCTGTCATATTTCTTGAAAAGTTCTTATCTCAATTTTTCAGTTTTTAATATTTTTTTTCATTTAAGCTCTGAGCAGTACACTTCGCAGTAGTGATTTTTGCTACCATCAGCTTGACTTGATGTTATTTCTATTTAAATGGCCGGTAAAATTTAGTAAGAAGCCAGTGAAAAAGGAGGACAGTGCAAATCAACGTCACTGAAATGCACAGGAGAATGTAAACAACTCTCATTTTGAAAAAGTCTGGTTAACAGTTTTATCAGTCCAGAAAAAAGATCTCTGGAGAGAGAATATTAGGGAACATTATAAAAATATGCTTTATCATGGAAGGGGGGGGTTGATCTATATTTTGAATAACATGGTTGAGTTTAGTAATATGTTTATTTCAGAAACAAGATGATGAATTTCAACAATTATTTGGTGTGTGTCATAATTGGCTGTAGGGTCAGCAAATGATGATGTGCTCTGTGGTCCTCAAAGAGTAGGCTCATAGGAAAACCCCTACGTCATGATTAACCATAATTCCATTAATCAGAGTTCATTTGAAATCTATTCTTAGTAGAAAAAATTTGTAATGACAAAAACCAAAAAAAGCCCAACATGGAAGGTATTTTTAAATATAATCAAATATTTATAGTATGTCTTGTGATTCAGCATAAATTCAGGCCCAATTCATGGATCTTTTACATTTATATTCAAATGTCTGTTTAATATGAATTATTGACCAGAATTGGGATTATGAGGTAACGCAAATCTTCAATCATCAAAACTTAATTTAATTTTAATTAGTAGACAGCATTTATGAAGGCGGGAAGTGAGCTGATTCTGTGTAAGAAGGAATTTTCACAGAAAGGGTAAAAACAAATGAAAATTTTTATTTAAGTGCCACCTAAGCAGAAAGTTCAATGGCTAAAACTTTGCTCTAAAAATTGGAGAGACTGCTGTGACTTTGGTTTAATTAGCAATAAACCTTTAATACCAACATGTAAATCTTGACTTTTTGGCTTCTAAAAGTCCTCATACTTTCATTAAAGACAATGACTATTTTAAAGAAACTTTCCAAAAAATTACAACTCTCAGCCCAGGGTCTCTCTAAGCCTCATCAGCTGCGGATGGGAAGCCTGCGCAGGTCCTCGCCCCTAGTCTGTGCTCCATGCTCTCTTGCCTGCACCCCTGTGAGGGCTTCCTACAGTCTGCTGTTTCTCCCTGATCCTCGGTGTCTGCTCAACACAGCATGCTTCTCCTTAGTTCCAACCCCCAGGACTTCCAATCTGGCTCAGAGTAAAAGCCGGAGTCCCAACAGTGACCCACAGAGCCCTGCACAATGTGGCTCAGCCATCCTGCTCGCCCCCTGGATGTCTCTACTGTTGCCTCTCCGCCATCCCAGCCTGCCTGGTAGGAGTGCTCTCTCCACAGTTATTTACACATGCCTTTTGGGTCTTTGCTCAAATGTGACCTCTCACGGAAACCTTCTGCTCTCTTCAAAATTGCCACCAGCTCCCAAGCAGCATCCCTATCTTCCCTGATTTAATTATCATCACATGACTTACTTGTTACTTATTTGTTTAATTGTTTGGATGAAATTAATAGAACATACAAATACAACAATACCAGTCAGTGGCAGTGAGACTATGATGCTGTGTTTTCATATCTTTGAATATAAATATTCAATGCTGGAATGTAAGCTCAATGGGCTTGCTGAAGGGTCTGTCTGTTTGGTCACTTTATTCCCGGTGTTTGGCATAGAGTACAGCCTCAACACAAAGTAGATAGGGGAGGGAGGAAAGAATGGTGAGGTTTCTCCTGGAATACACATAAATTCCCTTAACATTTCTTTCTTTTCTTTTCTTTTCTTTACTTTTTTTTTTTTTGTACTAGGGATTGAACCAGGGGCACTTAACAACTGAGCCACATCCCCAGCCCTTTTTAAATATTTTATTTAGGAACAAATGCTGGCTAAGTTCCTTAAGGCCTCACTAACTGCTGAGCTTGTGATCCTCCAGCCTCAGCCTCCTGAGCAGCTGGGATTGCAGGCATGCTCCAACATGCCTGGCCCCTTAACATTTCTTGTATGGCAGTTTTGGTGTTGAATTACTTCAAATTTTGTATGCTGAAAAAAGTCTTTATTTTTAAAAGCTATATTTACTGAGTGTAGAATTGTAGGTCGACAGATTTTTTTTTTTTTTTTAGTGCTTTAAAGATGTTGCTCTATTGTCTCTTGGTTTCAGTGTTTATGGTTGTTATGTTTGGATGTGAGGTGTCCCCCAAAAGCTCACATGTGAGACAATGAAAGATTTGGAGGAGAAATGATCTGGCTACATCCTTAAAGTAATCAGTGGATTAATTTCTGATGGGATTCACTGTTCCGTAACTGGAGGCAGGTGGGGTGTGACTGAAGGACGTGGTTCACTGGGGCGAGGCTGTGGGGTATATATTTGTATTGGGTGAGTGGGGTCTCTCTCTCTCTCTGCTTCCTGATGATCATGTAAGCTGCTTCCCTCTGCCACACTCTTCCGCCATGGTGTTCTGCCTCACCCAAAGGCCCACAGAATGGAGCTGGCCTTCTATGGACTAAGACCTCTGAAACCACAAGCCTCCAAATAAACATTGCCTCCCCAAAAATTGTTCTGGTCAGATCTTTCAGTCACAGCAGTGACAAGGCTGGCTAAAACGATGGTAAAAACCCTGCTGTCCTTCTTACCTCAGTTCCTCGGTACTTTACCTGTCTTTATTCAGTGGCCTCTGCTTAAGATTCTCCATCACTGATTTTAAGTGAGGTGTCTTGGTAGAGTTTTATTTGTGTTTCTTGTATTTAGAACTTATTGAACTTCTTGATTTTATAGTTTTAGTTTTGATTAAGATTTGGAAAATTTCTCAGGAGGCTGAGGCAGGAGGATCACAAGTTCAAAGCCAGCCTCAGCAATTTAGCGAGGCCCAAGCAACTTAGTGAGACCCTGTCTCAAAATAGAATAAAATAAAAAAAAGGTGGGGATGTGGGTCAGTGGTTAAGCATCCTGAGTTCAATCCATGGTACCCAAAAGAAAAAAAAAAGAGAGAGAAAAAAAAAAGATTTGGAAAATTTCAGCCATGATTTCTTCAAATAATGTATAATGTCTTGGCCCCTCCTCCCTCCTTTGGCACTTTGCACAGACATCAGGTTGCTTGGAGTTGTCTCTCCTTTCACAGGTGCTTTGTTTATTTCCCCAGTATTTTTTCTCTGAGTTTCATTTTGAACAATTTCTATTGTTGTGTTTTCAAGTTCATTCATTGTTACTTCTGCAGTATCTAATTTGCTATTAGTCCCCTTCACTGTACTTTTTAACAAATCTCACACATTATATTTTTATATCTCTATAAGTTTTATTTGCATTCTTTTATATCTTCCAGGTTACTACTTAACATCACACCATTTTCTTCTAACTTCTTGAACATGTGTATATATGGTTTTAATGGTTATCTTACCTAATGTCTTTGTCTACTATTCTATTATTCATATCATTTGTGGGTTGCAATGGGTTTGTTTTTCTAAACACGTGTCATTTTTCTGGTTATTTTCATTCCTGGTATTATGGGTTGGATTGTGTCACTGCCCATCCAAGCTCACATGAGGAAGTCCTAATCTTCACTACTTCAAATGTGACTTTATCTGAAGATAGGGTTTTTGTAGAGTTGATTAAATTAGGATGACTTTCTTAGAGTCGGCCCAATCCAATATGACTAGTATTCTTATAAAAAGGGTGAAATTTAGAAACAGGCACAGATACAAAGTACTCCAGGTGAAGAGACACAGGGAGAAAACAGCTCTTCAGGCCCAGTGAATTCATCTGTGTGAATAATGAATGGCTTGAATGCAAAAAGTACATCAATTCTCAATGTGAGGATATATTTACCATTTAAATGAGGTACGTGTATTGTTAACTTTGTGATGCTTTTAAATCCTAGGCAAAACAAGAGCAAAGCTTATCTTTTTTGTTTGTTTGTTTGTTATTTCTTTATCAGACTAAGTTTTAGAACTTTGACTACATGACTTATTTGGAATTGGATACAAGCCTAAGTGTTTTAGGAGTACCTCAACAAAAAGCAATGCAAAATACGATCCTTAATTATTGACTAATGCCTTCAACAGATTAAGAACGGTTATTATTCAACACAGCCATCAGGTCCCTGGGGATGGGGTGAGATGGGGTGAGGGACTAGGCAAGGTGGTAGTTATGCAGGAATGAAAGATACAGCTCTCCAACAATTGTGCTAAATCTCTAGCAGCCTTAATCAGTAAGAATTTCATGGCTGACCAATTTGCACAATCTGTTTTCCATGGTTTGAGGATGTTAATTATCAACAGGTAGTACCAGGTGACTGCAGCTAGACCTGATAGGAGAGCTCCAGAAAGAACCAAGACTTAATAGTTCTGAGAATTTGACCAGTACAGTGACAAGAGGGACAGAAATTCATGGATGTGATTTGCATTCTCTAGTTCACAAAAATTAAGGTCAAAAGGATTTGTGTGTCAAGTTTATAAAATCATAAAGCAGCATATGTGTGGTGAGCTTCCCAAGGGCAGGTTTCTTTGTCTTGTTCCCATCTGAAGACTGTACATTCAACATTTTTTCTGTCTGGAATGTGCATGCTTCTCAGGATCCAAGTCTCAGATCAACAGAGAGGGCTTTTGTTTTTTTTTGGTATCAGGGATTGAACTCAGGGGCACTTGACCATTGAGCCACATCCTCAGCCCTATTTTGTATTTTATTTAGAGACAGAGTCTCACTGAGTTGCTTAGCTAAGTTGCTGAGGCTGGCTTTGAACTCGAGATCCTCCTGCCTCAGCCTCCTGAGCCACTGGGATTACAGGCTTGCGCCATCGCCCCCCCCCCCCCCCCCCCGCCCCCCGTGGAGAGGCCTTTCTTAATGACCCACTTAAACTCATTTCCCCTTTACCCTTGTTTATACACATTATCCTGTCTGATTTTCTTCACAGCAGTTAAGTGCTTATTTGTTTATTGTCTAGGTCTTACAAGAACATTTAAGCACCAGAAGAAAAGAGACATTGTCTCTCTTGCTGATTTCCCAGAACTCGGTGTTTGTTGAATGAGTGAAGGAAGTAAACAGGTCTTGTTCAATGAAGTCACAGAATCACGTCAGAAGTAGAGCCTACGTCCTGACACTAAGAGTCAGTTGTCATGTTTGTTAGAAGAAAGTGCAGGAAAATCTAGAGAGCTTTCCACCTTGATGGCATTAATTGGTCTGCAAGAGTATGAAATACTAGTGAGTGATAGACCCATAAAAGCTTATTGAAAGACAGTAAGTATTGTGGGATGAGGCTACAGATGTCTTAAAGAGTAGTGTTTGTGGTTTCCTGTCAGAAAGCAGAATACTGTAGAGAGTTCTTTATACTCTGATCTAGAATAATGCTTTTTAAAATTAATTAATTTCTTTGGATCACATCTTTATTGGTGGCCTCTGAGAGAGGACCATGTCTCTCAATCAAAGATAAGATAGGGTCGATGGAGATTTTGGGGTATCTGGAGACATTTCTCTCTGAATCTAATTGTTGTGGAATCTGGGGGTTCCAATCAACAACATTTATTTGACATCAGATAGCATAAAGAAGAAGAAGAAAAAAAGTACAGTCATGATTTCACAAGGGTTTAATTCACCTGAAAAGATTCTTTACGCAAAGCCAAAAATGTACACTATGTGTGACCTGAGGTTTTATTTTGAACAAAGAATTGAGGAAGTGTAGGCTGCCCAAGTTTGACTCTACTCCTTATAGCCTGTCTGGGCCTCAGTTTCCTCACCTTTAAATGGGGTTAATCATAATAGTAAACCTCCTAATTTTATTGCCAACATTAAATGAGTTAATACATGGGAAGAACTTAGAATGGAATGTGGTCTAGCACATAAATGTGAGGTGTTTTGTTGTCTTAAAGAAGTAGCTGGGAACATAGGAACTGGAAGTTGATCCAGTTTGATCCCATAAAGGAGGTGTGAGAACTAAGGGGAGAGAAGAATAGAAATAGAGTTTTTATTCCTGAAGCCTGAGGCAGCTGGTTTAGAGGCTTAAAAATGGTCCATTTTCAGACTGAATCTGTAGCCCTGAGTGGGTGGGGTTAAGAAGCCTTTGGGCATGAGCTTGTCACAGACTCAGGAAAGCTGCCTAGTCCCAAGTACTGTGAAGCAGGATGGAAAAATGCCTACTTAGCAATGCATACTCATTTATTAGAGCCAATTTAAAACTCTCCCCCTTCATCCCTACGTACTTCCTTGATGTGGAACCGTGTTGGAGCTTGAGACGTGGGTCAATAGCAAGAGCCATTAAATCAGATGGGCAGTGAGCGCTTGGATGTAGATTAAACACACCTCTGGCAGAATGTGGATTATTTGTCTTAAAGCCAAATGAATTTACAAGCATCCTGATAAATTACAGGCCAGGGAACTCTTTAGAAGTTTTCTAATGAGCAGGGAGTGGTAAGTGAAAAATAATGCTATGGTAGGCATAATTGCTAATTTAAGAGGCCCAGATATAATTGATATTACTTTTATCTAGCAAGTTGGGTTTCATTTTATTGAATGGAAAACAACTCAAACTTAATGATGTCCTCCGTTTTCTAATCCTTTTCCCTCTATAATGTCTGGAGTTTCTCCACTGCAGATTTTCTTTCTGCAAGAGGCTTCCAGAACCTGGGTAAGCCTGGGCAGTGCTGTAGGAATAGTAAGTCCTGGGTGGATGAACAGGGAGGCTCTTCAACTGCAGGGATGGAAGTTGGGTCCCAAGAAAAGGAGAGAGATTAGTGTTTACTACCTTGTGACTAGGAGCCTGACACGAAAGCTTACTAGAACTTTAGAAATAGCTGGGTTTCCCTCAAGTGCATTTTCAAGTATAAATCTGGGGTCTTGGGAATTCAGAGAACTTCAACTGTGACTAGGTTTCTTTTGGAATCGCCTTGGTCTGACTGAAGGTCAGTTGGGTTTCTCTGGGGCATTCTGGTTGAGCTTAATCCTTCTGACTCAAACTGGGGTTGACCCACACTTTGAATGGTAGATAGTTAGGTTACCTGGGCACCTTTATGTGAGGTTTATGTTACTTTTAATTTTTGATCTTTTCAGGTCTTATAACCAATGAAGGAATTCATTAATTATTGAGAAAAGCTCCTGATAGAAAATGAAGTGGTTTTAAAATGTCTTTTTCAAGAAATAATTGTAGTAAATTCAGCACTACCAATGGTTAGTTCCTTCAAAGGAGACGAGTATTTACCACAGTGATTAATATTATTCTTTGCTTTTCTCAAACCTACTGTACTCTTCCCC
The DNA here is from genome assembly GCF_021218885.2 of Marmota monax. NCBI lineage: Eukaryota > Metazoa > Chordata > Mammalia > Rodentia > Sciuridae > Marmota > Marmota monax. Next base: position 1,326,098 of record NW_026693876.1, on the reverse strand, counting down.
AGCTTCCATCATAGCACCTAATTACAGTTTAGCAGAATTATCCATTTTAGACACTTGTCTCCACCACTAGCATGCTATTTCTTGAATGAGAAGGCCAGAGTTTAATTGCTCTGACCTAGCTCAGTGCTTGCAATATAGTAGGTGCTCAATAAATGTTTGTCAAGTCAATTAAAAAATTCTAAATCTCTCAGAAATAGGTTATTAAGAATAGGGAATAGTGGAGGGGAGCCTAAGTTTCCTTTGTCACTAAGTCTGCTAGACCCTAAATGGCAAGTTATGTACCAGGCTTTTATGAGACAAATGTCCATTTTAACCTGCAGCAAACTGATCCTGCTTGATAGTCACCCAAAGTGAAATGTACTTAAGAACTATCATTTAATCAGTACTTGAATGCTGCTATGATATCATTTTTATTTGAGTGGAATTTTCCATTTAATAAAAGGACACCTGTGTGCCATGGAATGGATGTGTTTGCCATTGGGCATCTCACACAGAAAACTGGAGCTTTTTTTTAATTATATGCACCCACAGTTTTTGTAAACCAGTGAACTGAATAAATTCACAAAGTTCTCCGATAATACCTCTAGAAAAATAATCTTTCTCAAAGTTCAATCTTATTTAATGTCATGCTGACTTAACCATTTGAGTCCAAATAATCCAAATTTATAATGTTTCTAGAGCAGAACCATCTAGGTGTTTTTATCATTACAGTAGACCTCTACATAGATCCATTGGAAGTGACATCAAAAGAATTCCGCATTTTCCCATTTCCCCCTTGGGAATAGTCAAGCACCTTAATGAGTAGGTAGTTTTGGGGGTGGTAATTTCTTTCTAGTTTGCATACCTAAACCATGTTATTAAGCAATTAATAAATAGCAAGCATTTGCTCTGGTACAGATAATCTGTGTCAATCAGGTTATGTCAAGACAGCCCTGTCCTCAAAGAACTACATACAATCTAGTTGAGGGAAAAGGAGTCTTGAAACAGTACAGATGTCACAAGCATTGACAAAGCACATGGGTGAAACAGGTTGAAAACTGAAAAGAGCTCATCTATGTGAATGTTAACTTTTAAGAAAGGACACGATGAATTGCCAAGGCCTACCCCTGCAGGGCTAGGGACAAGATGAGAAGGATTTTCTCAAAAGCCATTGGGGAGGAGACAGAAGAGCACAGTGTGCTCAGAGAAGTGGACCCCTTGCTATGTTTTATATAAAAGAAAGCGCTCATCCAGACAGATACCCTCAGAATGTTAACCCACCCTGCTACTCCACCATTTCCTTCCCCCTTTCCTCTTCCCTTACATTTCCATCTGACCAGCACTTTTTCGTCTTTAGATTCTATCTTCTTTTTATTTACTTACTTTTAAATTTGTTCTTTCTAGATATACACGATAGTAGAGTGAATTTTGACATACATGGAGTATAACTTATTCTAGTTTAGGTTCCACCTTTAACTCACCTTTAGGGTTCCTAAACACTCATGGCAAACTGGTTCTTTTGGGCTGTTTTATTGAACTGTGAAACAACACTAGCTTCCTTTCCAATTCTGAATGTCCCCTCTTCTCAACTAGAGCGTAGATTACAATGCCAGAGCATGTGTTCTCAGAGTTCCAAATATGGATCCCTATTTGTATTATAATGGTGTCTGCTCGTCCAAAACCTCCACCCAAGACTCTAGGCAGCCTGGTGGGGGTGGGGGGCAGGACTGAGAGCTTCTTGGTAGTTTTTGGCCCTAGCCCAAGCACAGAGCTTGGTAACCAGTGGAGGCTCAGCAAGTAACTTGCTGTTGACTAAATACGCAATGAATGAGCTGTCGTCAAACAGACTCTGCTGAGTATAGCCAGCACCAAAGCATGAAGAGCCTTTGCCTCTCTGGAACTCTTGCAAACATTTTGGAACTATATTATGCAGGGTTTGTAACAGGGAAGATAAATTATTAGAGGATAAAAACACGAGGATAAGAAGGAAGAAGAAAACTGCATTTAATCTGGTTTCTAGTCACTTGCTTTCTTAATAGTTCCATTGAAATGCTGGCTCATTTTATATCAGGCATCTCCCAGCAGCTATTTGGACACCAATATTGATTCGAATTGTATTTAGTGTAATACCCAAAGCATATGTATGTATTGCTAATTTCTGTACCTGAATTTCCTTCCTTTCATCCACTAGTTCTCATTCTTTGATTAACTCATTTAACAAGTGTTTGAGGACAAATTCTAAGCAAGGCTCATGAAAGCTTTAATCACTGGATATATCTTGTGAAACATAGTGATCCAAATTTAAATCCTCTATTTTCTTTCTGCAATTTAATCCCAAGTAATTGATTTCATCCCTTAGGTTTATTTAACAGACAGAAAGATTTAGATGGTGCTGGCTGCAATGCCTACTTTACTTTAGTAATGGTAATTTCAGCAAGGCCCTTTCAAGTTTTCTGTATTGAGTTACAGGGTGATTTTCTTTTATCTTAATCGAATTCTCTCTTACCTCCACCTCTTTGAGTTATCACCAGGGTGTAACTGACGAGAACTCAAAGTACAAAAGATTGCTTTCACACTGTGCTGATCTCTAGCAATTTTTGAACAGGAAGAACAAAGGCAAGGTGAAAAAGGAACTCTCTCTCACCCTCTTGATATTTCAGTTCTGTGTTAGACAACCACAAGCAAAATTTTTACTCTAAAATCTGGATAATTTCTGATGCTTCCCTTGGCATTAGTGATTTACAGAGAGTATGTGGGGCCAGCCACAAAACCCGACTGTGATCTGAATTGGTGATATATGCAGGGCTGAATGTCCACGCCCACATCAACAATTAGGAGGATTTTGGAGCCTTCTCCTTTGTGTTCACTGGTAGGCCTTGGCAAATGATACTAAATGTTATAATAGTAATGGATCTTTCTCTGGGAACTATTACTGGGACCAAACAGCCACTGGAAAATCCAGTTAGTGGCTGTTGGATGATGGCCAGTGCTTCAAATTACAAGTCAAATTCAAAATGATGGGTTACCTGTGGACCATGAGCACACTGAGGGGAAGGAATCTCCAGAGAGACCCTTGAGGACTTAGCACAAGCTTAACCTCTTTCCTATGGCCCTTCCCAATGCAGCCTTGGAACACTCCTCCTTCTCTTCTGGCTAATTCTGCTGTCCTCAGGTCTCAACTTAAGAATAACTTTTGCTAACAAGCCTTTCTGAATCTTACATGTATGTCCACTGCTCCTTATGTCAATGTCTGGGTTGATGATAACCACATTATGTTGCTTCCTGGACACTTTTTCCTTTCTTCCCTCCTCCCTCTCTTCTTCCTCCATTCCTTTTTCTTTTTGTGCAAGTGTTTCATCAATATTGAGAATATATTATCCTGGTTGTGCATAGGGGGATACAGTCATGACAGCTAAGTTCGCCTACTCCTTCTAGAGGTTGGTGTAGATTCCGCTGGTCTTCCTTGACAGGACAGCTAGGATATGTTAATCGATGATTCTCTAGCTATTTTAGGAATGTGAAAAAGTTTTATGAGTATTACAGATTTTACAGTCAATAAAGCAAAAATGTATCTCTTTAAATAAATGAATGTATGTTAATCTGGTTTTCTTTCTTTTACTCCTTTTAGAGCTATGTAATTGCTAAGTCAAATTGTCTCTTTTTTATGTTCTCATTCCATTTGACCACTTAGTGGTGGTCCCTTGGTTTCTTCCTATCTAATCTGCATCACTGGTTCTCTTATTTTATATATATATATATAAAATATGTATATAATATGTATACATATATATGTATGTACATATAATTTTGGGGGGGGAGTACCGGAGATTGAACTCAGGGACACATGACCACTGAGCCACATCCCCAGCCCTATTTTGTATTTATTTAGAGACAGGGTCTCACGCAGTTGTTTAGTGCCTTCCTTTGCTGAGGCTGGCTTTGAACTCAACATCCTCCTACCTCAGCCTCCCCAGCTGCTGGGATTACAACATGCGCCACTGTGTCCAGTTCTCTTATTATCTTTGCCAATACTTTTTTTGTTGTTTGTCTCCTTTTCCTCTTTTATTCATCCTTTGGAATATCAATTAGGACTGAGTGTACATAATAGACATTCTTACCTCAGTCCTTAAATAACTGGAATTTATTTGTATCAAGTGGTCAGAAGTCCCATGGCAGTTCTTTTCTTCCTAGCAAGGGTAGGAATAATATGGTACAAGAGGTAGGTGGGTAGTTGAAACAAAAAGGATTTTAAAAAATCAGTTTTTGGTTATGTCAAGTTTGAAGCCTACTAGATATTTCAAGGAAGCATTCAGAAATGTGAATTTGAAGCTGGGAGGGTATCCTCTGGAGTTTGAGAGCTACTCTTCTAATTCCTGGGCCCTGTTGGTACATAGTAGGCAGTCAATACACTTTTGATGAATGAACTAGTCCACAGATAATTGTGGAGCTCCTTTTTGGTGGCAGACAGAGTTCCAGGAGCAGGGGATGTAGTAGTGAACTACACAGGTAAATTCCTACCTTCCTGGAACTTAATATAAATGAATGAAACTTGTATATATAATTGGATATTTAGTAAAGCATTTATTTTATTTTTTTTCTATCTTAAAAAAATCTTTGAAAATGTTAATTAAAAATGGAACCCCCGATTAGAATTAATTGTAAGAATAGCATCTGGAGAAATAGACTTTATTATACTAATCCATTTGACTTCCTTTTTCCCCTTTTAACTCTTTTTTTTTGTTATGTTTATGTGCTTAAGACCTGTGAGTCAATTGGGGGTACAGTAATTGTGGCCGATGGGTGCCATTTACACTTGCTTTGGAGTCAATTTCTAATCTTCCCTTGAAAAATGTTATTTTCAGGCACACTGTTTTCTCTAGCAGGTGCAAAATGGCTCTGTGCCACACGGAGAAGGAGCCAAATGTCACTTCTGAGGTTTGTGATATTATTTCCTGATAAATTCTTCAAGTGGAGCGAGAGGTCTTTCTCACTGCTGGAGTGTGCTTTGTGCTGCCGAGGCTGAGAAGTTGAAGGGAAAATTCCTGTGCATTAGTCGGGGGAGTGTGAGGTCTCACCACTGTACTAAATATAGTTCCAGCAGGTTTTGTGTTAGTTAATATTCTGTGAATGGAATTGGCATCTTCTGCGCTTTCAGTGACTTTGAAACTTAGAACAACCTGCAGTGATTCTTTTCATCCACTGAAGTTTCTATTAAGTAGCACAAATAATTAGTTTCAACGAACCATTTTCTATATTAAATATTAACATTAATTCCCAGGATGGGTTATTCAGTTTCCATACTAAACCCTACTTGACAGAATGCTGAGTGATATTGTTTATGGACTCAAGTCTTCATTGGTAATGAAGAGGAAGTTCAGTAGCAGGTTAGTCATTTTTTGCCTTATAATCAAGGTGTACATTTCTTGGAAAGTACATATTCAATAAGGATTTTGCTTTCAATTGCCTTAACTAGGGACATGACAGCCACTCTAAATAAGATACATTAGTTTCCCTCTAATCTGAAATTTTACTTTCTGTGGTTTCAGTTATCCATGATCAACCATGGTCTAGAAATAGTAAATGGAGAATTCTAGAAATAAACAATTCCTAAGTTTTAAATTGTGTACTGTTCTGATTGGCATGATATAATCTTACACCAACCCACTCTTTCCTGCTCAAGTCACCAATCATCCCTTTTCCAGTGTGTCCATGCTGTATACACTACCTACTTGGTAGTCACTTAGTAGCCTTCTTAGTTATCAGATCAACTGTTGCAGGATCACAGTTTTTGAGTTCAAGTAACCCTAATCTTACTTAATAATGATCCCCTCCCTAAACAACCCAAAGTATAACAGTAGTGATGCTGGCAATTCAGACTTGTCGAAGAAAAAGGTATAAATTGCTTCCTTTAAGTGAAAAGGTGAAAGTTCTTAGTAAGGAAAGGAAAAAAAAAATGTATGTTGAGGTTGCTAAGATCTATGGTAAAGTGTTGTTGATCTTTGACTATGCTTAACATCATCATAGTTCTGTCTGAATAGGAAAGAAACATAGAGGGTTTGGTACTATATGCAGTTTTGGACATCTACAGGGGGTCTTGGAACATATCCTCTGTGGAAAAGTGGGGGCTAATAAAAATCACAAATAATATTATATACTGTATACCTTGTTGAGGTCAGCATTCAAAAGGCCTGAAATTAAAAAGAGGGATGTTAAAATGTTCACATATTAACAGATTTGTTTCATAAAGTACAATAAGTGTTTCTAAGAGAATTTCTAGGTACTAACTTGGGAAAACTTGAACTTTCACAAATGTTCTTTTTATGACTTAATAAATACTTCTACCTTTCCTCCCACCTAGTGAACTCTTATTTGACTCTTTTGAGTTCCTGTATCAGGTTCTCACAAAATTAAGACTAGGGAGCTTGTTCAGAAACACTGCAATCTACCAAAGGATTTTCCGGTGCAGTGAGCATCCCTTCCAGAATACCACATAGTGCCTGGCACCTGGGGAGGGAAAAGATGAGCTCTCACAGGGGATTGCCCATGAAAGGCAGTGTGGTCCTTGCTAATGATTTCCTATAAATGATAGCAAGTATTTGGAGGATTATGGCAGAGGAGAAAGAGAATCAGGTTTGTCTTCTTGCAGTATGACTGGAGGTGGTAGGCAGGACAGCTGTGGATGAGCATGAGTCTGGGAGTAGGAGACCCTCCAGGGAGCCATTGAAGGAGTCAGTCATTTTCTATCCCATGCCAGCTTTGTATCAAGGGCTCTCTGGAAGTTGCAGGAGGGCCAAGAGGTGAATAAGCTTGTTCAAGGTCACCTACCTACTACATGGTGAAGTTGGGTTTTAAATCATCTTTTACTGCCATTCTCATGGTACTTGTCTGGACAGGGAAGTATTTTTTTCTTCTTCTTCCAATAAATAATATAGATATACTATTCCGACCCTTTGAGGTTCCAGTGTTGCAGGTGGTGGGGCGCAGAAAGAGGGAGGTAATTGTGATCTGAAAGAATTTAAATATGCTGAGTACCAACTGTATGCTTGGCATTGGGGCAGGACTGCCATATGCATTCTCTCAGGAAATTCCCACAACTACACTCATTCATGATTATCATCATTTTACGGGGGAGAAAATGAATCTCAGTTAGGAAGAACTTGCCCTTAGGTTATACTGCTTTTGAGTTGTGAAGACAGAATTTGAACCCAGCTCCATCAGAACCCAGGGTATTCCAGAGCATGTTCCTTTTACCATATACTCTTCTCCCTCAGAGTTAAAGTCAAGACTTTTTTTCAATATACATTTTTAGATGTCGAAGGACCTTTATTTCATTCATTTATTTATATGTGGTGTTGAGAATTGAACCCAGGGCCTCACACATGCTAGGCAAGTGCTCTACCAGTGAGAGCTACAACCCTAGCCCATAAACTCAAGCCTTTCATACACTTACATACCCTTACATAAGCCCTCCATATGCTTATATAGTTCAAATCAGTAACTTTTATTTTGGTAGTCCTTCCTGCCTTCTTTAAACTCTTCTGATTTAGCTTATCTTTTAAACTGTTTTAAATCACATGCATAAATATTTGAGTGTGTAAAATGTTAGGTAAAAATAGCTAAATTGCTGGGTGCCATGGTTCATACCTGTAATCGCAGTGGTGCAGGAGGCTGAGACAGGAGGATCACAAGTTCAACGCCAGCCTCAGCAACAGTGAGGTGCTAAGTAACTCAGTGAGACCCTGTCTGTAAATAAAATACAAAATAGGGCTAGGCCTGTGGCTCAGTGGTTGAGCACCCCTGAATTCAATCCCTGGTACCCCCTTCCCTGCCATAAATATGATGTTAGTATCACTAAAGCTCATATCAATAACACTTGGCATTGTATTATTAGAAGGCGTTAAGGCACAGCCTCTTCTCTTGAGGTGGTAACTGTGTATGTGTGTATGTGTGTGTGTGTGTATGCACACACATGTGCCTGTTCACATACAGAAGCACCATTCTTCATGAAGCTCTCCATGAGGCCTGACGGTCAAAGCCCTGTCTAGGTCAACTCTAAGCAGTCACCCCATTGAGAGCTGCTTTGCTTGCTGTTGCAGATTTTTCTTGGACTGTGTTTTAAGTATTTGTATCAGACAATTAAGATGGTCTTCATGCTCACTTTTCTTTGTATGGCTGACCGACCGAATTTCCAGTTATTGTATTCGTATTGCTAGTGATGGGAGGTTATTGGAAAACTCGGGGTTGCTCACCTTTCAGCCACACACTCCAATCCATTGGGTTTCCAGAACTTGCTGGTTGGCAGTGTTCAGCTTCCCAAAAACTGATGGATCACAGTCATTGATCCTGTGCTCCAAAGGTGACTTTCTTTACGATTTTTGGTTATTACATGAAAAAAAAGTGTTTAGACAAACTGCTGTGTAAAAGTTACCACAAATTTGTTGGCTTAAAGCAACACCCATTCATTCCCTCAAAGTTCTGTAGTTCAGAAGTCTGAACAGCCCTTGGCTGTTCTTTGCTCGGACTTTCAGAGGTCAAAATCAAGTTGCATAAGAGAGATTGTTTATAGGAAGTATTTTCCTCTCTCTTAGCTTTAGATAAGATAGATGCATGTTTTAAGGATAATCTATAGTACATGATTTCAGACTCACATCTGACAATTTAGCTATAGAGATCTGAGAGGATGAACATTTTGGTATTTCACTTAATTCAATACTAATTCAACCTTAGTATTATTCAAGCAGCGAAATTTCTTCTCTTAACCAGTTGACCATCTTTTCCCTGACATTTATACACAATATGAATGTCTTTTTAGTTTGGCTGAAAGCACTGTACTGAGGGTAGGAATGTCCAAATTGGGCTTTCAGTTCTACTTGTAAAAATGATTTTTCTTTGCCTCCACTTCTCCCTCTAAAGATGATATTGGCACCACTTTTACTCCTTAATTATATTTTACTTTGTAAAATGTTTGTTTTGCTCAGCAGAGGCCTAACAAATGGCAGACAGCTTCTTGATCTTTCTTCCGAAGCTAGTGTTCATTTCAGACTTCATGCTGGGAGAAGTGTCTTCCTTGTAAGGTGTCTGTGCCTGCCCTGTGCCTTCCTGCCATCAGTCTATGGGTTACCTGATACAATAATAACATGTGAGATTTGAGGTGGAGATTCTGCTTCCGTTTCACAGGTACTAATGGGTAACATTCAGGAAACCAATTAACTTGTTTAAGATCACATAAGACACAGAGTTGGGACTGGAACTTATCTTTTGACTTCAAATTCAGTGCTATTTAAGACCCACCTACGGAGCCAACAGAGAGTTAAGTACTTTTCAGATATGAAGAATAACTTCAGGTTTTAAACATTCTCCTTTCTTACACTGTTTCATCTCTAATTTTTGGCTCTTTTGATTTTTCTTCTCACATGTTCTTTCCTAGAATCCAGATCAGCATATTGGTGTTGTCCTGTGTGACTGTCCAGATTTTCCCTGGGGCATGGGCTTGCTTGCTTTGGAAGAAAGTGAATGAGGGCAGGGACTGTTTATAACATTGTTGCCTTACATTATAAATGAGTCCAAAGGTCTTGTATCACTTCTATGTTGGCCTCAAATGTTTACAATTCCATGTTTGAGAGTAATTGATCACCATTAGCTGAAGTCTAAAAGGAAGGGAATTTTTTTGTAGGAGACCTTAGGTATGTGCAGTTCTTTGAGACCTATGACTTAGAGATTCTGTGGACCCCCTTCACAGAACAATGGTGTAAAAATCTACATATAACATTTTCCAAACAAATCAAGGAACTTATTCATTCTTAGATTGTCTCCTGTTCTTGTACTAAATGCAATTATTTTTACATTTGTTAATTCCAGAAATAGTTAATTGAGTAATAATGTAAAATAGTGGATAACAGATAAAGCTCTGAAACCAGGCTCTCTGAATTGAGATTCAGGCCCTGCCCTTACTACCTGGGAGACCTGGGCAAATAACTCAATAACTCTGTGCTTCATCTATAAAATGGGGAAGGTAAAAACCTGCCTTACAGGTAAGTTCATAAGATTGTTGTAAAGATTGATGAGCTATTAAATGTAAAACACTTGGAACTATTTCTGACAGGATTTTTAAAATGGCCCCAAAGATGTTTTTCCCTAATCCCAGAACCTGTGAATAGAATGAAAGATCACTCCCACAATCATGCTGTGTAGGTACAGTTGATCTTAAAGCAGGGAGATTATCTGGGTGGGCCCAATCCAATCACACAAATCCCCGTAGAAGCAGAGCTTTATTCAGTCAGTGGTTGAAGAGGAAGTCAGAGGTTCCAAGCTGGAGAAGGACTTGAAGTGCTGTTGGTAGCTTTGATGATGGAGGGGGCCAAGAGAAAGAATGTGGGCAGCCTCAAAGAGCTGAGAGAGGCCCCTGTGGTCAGCCGGCAAGGAAATTGATGCAAAGGCCCACATACTAAATGGGGCCAAAACAAGGAAAGCCCACAGATGCAAAGAACTAAATTTGACCAACAACGGGAATGAGTTTAGAAGCCCGTTCTTTCCAGGACTTCCGGATAAGTGCCCAGCTGGCTGATGTCTTGAACTCGCCTTGTGAGGCCTTAAGCAGAGAATGCAGTCGAGCCTTCCAGAACTTCTGAATGACAGAACTGTGAAATAATAAATGAGCTCACGGTAACTGGTTATGCAGGAAAAAAAATCACAAAAATACTTAATAAACATTAACTATTATTGTTATATTTGTAATTAAATATTTTAAGTGAATGGTGTGCTGCATGAGGGATTTGGGAAACAATACTGAACTGGTCCTGTTCAATTTCTTTCCTTCCTTGTTTTGGCCCACTAGTTTTATTGTAAGTACTTTTAATTTTTTTTTCCATTTTTAGATAGTGGCTAGACAATGTTAAAACACCAGCAGCAACTGCTGGCCATGAAGAGTTGGGAATAGGATTTATTGATTGTCTCTCTCCTGTGCATAACCACTAGACGTCTGGGTTGCTCCTAGCATGCCTGTTCAAATATTATAAGCCATACAATGGGAATGCCTGTTTCTAATAAAGATCTACATAACCCTTTATCTCTAGGATCCACCACCTGGTGTTCTCAACAGCCTTGAGCACAGAACAATTCCCAGTTTAATCAAACTGGAATACAAAGGAGCAATAGTGGCCTCAGTGTGCGATCTCTTGAAGTTGTTGCAAGAGAAAGGGACCTTTTGTTACAGAGACAGCTCATTTTGGAGTTCAGTGGCCTGTGACACTTCTCCAGCTGGTAACTCAGCAGGGACCTTCTGATACTTTCCTGCACTTGAAAGCCATATTTGCTGGGAAGAACAATGAAACTGTCATTAAGGGAAACTTGGTGAAAGGGTGGTGGGAGCAAAGAAGAGAATAAGGGGACAGTGATTTTTATTCATGTATGTGCTATTTAATTTTTTTGAGTCTTCTTATTTTAATAAGATTAAGGTGTTTGTGTGTTTAGTGAAAGTAGTGATAATATCATTGGATTTTTTTTTTTAATGTTCATTTTAAAGGTCCTTGGATAGGAGCCGGAGTAGAAAAGGGGAAACTATTCATTGCCCATATTGTTTTTTTTTTTTTTTTTTTTTTTTTTAAATTTTTTAATATTTATTTATTTACTTATTGGCGGGCACAACATCTTTGTTTGTATGTGGTGCTGAGGATCGAACCCGGGCCGCACGCATGCCAGGCGAGCGCGCTACCACTTGAGCCACATCCCCAGCCCCCCCATATTGTTTTTGAAACACCTAATCCCTTTCCTGTATCGGAAACTGGTTCCTTCCAACTGAGACTTTTTAGAAGAAAAAGATGAAAAATTCCAAAAGTCATTGCAATTTTGAAATAAATCTTATGGGAACCTAGAACTGCAGAGTTGGGAAGTACCTCAGAATCATCTTTTCTAACCCAGCCATGCTGCCCACGTGGACCAGAGTCTCTGTGGCCAAGTCCCCAGGTATGTCCCCAGGAAGATTGACATTTGAAAATCAAATCAAGGTTTTCTCCAGAACAGAGTCTTGGAGGCAAATGGAGTTGTTTTTAAATTGTCATTCTACTACTTCCTGGCTGTGTGACCTTGAGCAAGTTATTTGGCTTCCCTAAGCCTTGGTTTCTTTACCTTATAACAGAGGATAAAAATATTTAACCTTTGGCCAAATTATGAGGATTAAAGGGAATAACCAGTGTGAAGTGACCCTGAGTAATTTCCATCCAACAATTTTTTTTTCCACAGCATAAATTACTGCAAGAAATAACTCAGCAGGTGTACATGTCTAATCTAATGAGGCTGGAGGGTAGGACAAATGTTAGATGACATCCCTTAAGTCAGTTGTCTACTTGATGTCTCTTCTTAGGTCTCTACTTGGCATTTCAGACTTAGCATATTCAAAACTAACCTCCTAATCTTTCTCCCCAAATCTGCCTTAAGTCTTTCCATTTCAATAAATAGTACTCTATCCATCTTTCCAGTTGTGATGACCAAAACTTTGCTGTTATCCCTGACTTTTCTCCTACTCATTCGACCTCTCAGGAAGTTCTCTACTGACTCTGGTTACAAAATATGACTAGAATCTCATCACTTTATAACATCTCCACTGTGTCCAACTTTAGCCTATCATTAGTGTTTTGCGGTGCAGAAATAATAGAGATTCTGTTAAAATGTAAGGCATATCAAATCTCTTGGCTCAAGACTCTTATAAGGTCTCAAAAATCTATGGTGGCCTCTAACACTGCTACCCAAACATGGTATATGGACTTGTGTCTGTCTGAAAACTGTTTGTTACTAGTTCCTAAGGAGATTAGGAGTTTGTGCCAGAACATAAATCCATTACGCCTCTGAACATGCCATTTAGTTTGTCTGAAATATCATTGGATTTTTTTTTTAAGGTTCATTTTAAAGGTCCTCGGATGGGAGCTGAGTGGAAAAGGGGAAACTATTCGTTGCCCATATTGTTTTTCAAGCACCTAATCTTTTTTCGTATATTGGAAACGGGTTCCTTTCACCTGAGATTTTTCAGAACAAAAAGATGAAAAACTCCAAAAGTTATTGCAATTTCAAAATAAATCTTATGGGAATCTAGAACTGCAGAGCTGGGAAGTACCTCAGAATCATCCTTTCTAACCCAGCCACAATATGGGCAAATCAAAAAGGCAGTATTGATACTGAAATTTATGAAGACCAGTTTTTCTTCTGGGTACTCATTGTTGCTTTGTTCTAGTATTATTGCTATTTTAAAAATTGTTAGGTGAAAGTGATACTATTCTATTGTTTTAATTTATTTTTTTATTTGTTGAAGGACCTTTATTTATATGTGGTGCTGAGAAAGGAACCCAGTGCCTCATACATGCTAGGCAAGCATTCTACCACTGAGCTAGAACTCCAGCCCCTTAACTGCTTTTCATTCATCATAATTAAGAATGATTATTAGTTCCATGTTTGGGGCTCTGTTTTTCTTTTTTAATTTGATTTTTCTGGGTTATCAGTATCCATTTTCCATTTAGTGGGTTTTATTTTTAGTATTTGAACAACTTACATTAATTTATAGAAATAATCTTTCTCTTCTAAAGATATTAAATAGCACCTAAGATTTTGTTTTTGCTGTATATATATTTTTTTATTTTATTTTTTTTCTGTCTTCATATTATTTTGTTTCTAAGGTTTATGTATTTGAAATTTTGAAATTTCATTTAGTTATATATATGTTGGTCTTTTACATTTCTAGTATCTCCTGTCATATTTGGGTTTAGAATTTGACCTTCCTTTAGACTTTTAATTAATTTCTATTTTAACTTGAAATCAGGTTTTATTTATATAAAACTTACAATTACATAAAGTTCCTGAATATTCTAAATAATTTCTGCAGCTGTTAATATCTTGTACAAGATATTATAATAAGACATTATATAGTACAAATGTCAAAATTTAAAATTAACATGGGTGTGGTATTACTAATCAAACAATTGATTCTATTTGGATTCTGATGGTTTTTCACTGTTGTTTAGTTTCTGTTCTACAATTCAATTCTGAAGCCCATAACTATCTTAGTCGTGGGGTCTCCTTAGGCCCCTCTGATCTGTGGAAGTTTCTGTCTTTCCTTGTCTCTTATGACCTTGATACCTTTGAAGAGTACTTGTTAGTATTTTGTAGAACGTTCCAATTTGCTCTGATTTTTTTTTTTTCACATGAGTAGGTTGACATCATATATTTTTGGCAAGAATATATAAAAAGTAATAGCAATGCCCTTCTTAGTGCATCTAATACGGGATTAATGATGTCAATACGTTTTGTTAGTGGTGATATTAACTGTAACATCTTAGTTAAGGCAGTATATGCTGGGTTTCTATTCTGTAAAGCTACTATTTTCCACTTTGCAATTTATAAATATCTTAGGGAACATATTTTAAGACTTGCAAACACCTTGTTTGTCCTCCAACTTTTGCCCTTTAATTGTAGCATCCTTCTGTGGATTTGGCCAGGTATAATTATTATTGTGGTGTTTTAACGGTAGATTTTCTATTTCCCAGTCTCTTCCACTTTCATTAATTGGGATTTTTCTGTAAGGAATGGCTTTCTCTTTTCCTTAATTGATTCATTTTTAAATTTTTAGTGTAGACTTATAGATATTTAATTTATCGTATGCATTCTGATCCAATGTTATTATTGTTTTGTCACTCAAACTGTTCCAGTTCAGGGCCATTGTCTCCTGTGTCTTTTCCACATGCCCCTTTTTTCTTTTAAATTTAATCAAGTTATTTCCCTCTTCCTAATTTTACTCTACAAATGTGCCTGTCCTTATTGAGTAGGTGGATGAGGTAAATATAGCGTTGGCAAGGTCTCATCTGGAGACAAAAAGGTCCTTTTGGGTTTTGGGACTTTCTAATTCCCTGGAGGGGACAGATTGGTGGCTCCAGGGAAGCTGAGCACTGAGTCATAGGTTGTTGTTGCTTCAATAATTTGCTGTAAGCAAGAGTCTCAAGACAACACTTGGGACAACAACAGGCCTAACACATGTGGTGTGAATGATTCTGAAATTAATACCTGACAGAAGAGAGAGGAATTCTGGCTTCTCATTTCTAGTCCAGTACTATTTCTGTGTTCTTGAGAAAACTTGAGGCTGTGACACTTCTGGGGATAAACCATCTGGTTGTGTCTCAGCTATCTGGATTTTAAAATACAACGGAAGGAGAGAGTTGCAGCATCTTGGGCTGTGTCCACTGTATGGAAGTGGCATTTTTCATTGCTATCGTCATTGGGGAAGATGGTGCCATTGTCAGGTAGTGACAGCTCGATGCCTCATAAAATGGGTGTTTTGTGTTGTGCCTTGGCATTGGATCATCTCTGCAGCATCCCAGCTCTCTTCCAGTTGTCACCTGATACATCTGGCAGCACAGCTTCTAATCCCGTGCTCTTCTCCGTGACTAACCAGTGCTTCTCTTGCTGGATTAGTGTTCAGGGATCACAGGACAGCTTGGCCATTTCTCCCCCCGCGAATGCCCCCCCCCCCCAACGTAGGAGCTCGATGTCATGTGATATAGATAGCTGAATCACTGAGTCACTTCACAGACAGGTCCTCTGAGGAAGGGGAGTGAGAAGCCTCAGCCACCTGACCACCAGACTTTTCAGACATTCTGGTCTTTTCCACCTTTGTATTCAATCTTTTGTCCTGTGATGAATTCAGATTAAGTCAAGAAGAATTTCCTGATACTAAGGATGGAGATAAGCAAAGGAGATATTACCCATGAGATCATATGGTGAATGTGGCTTAGATCAAATAAATAGCCTTTAAATCCTCTCTGGGGTGTAGATTCTTTCCTTTATTAGTTTCTGCTTCAGTAGTCTACCTGTAATTTGAAAGATAAATCTAGTTGTTAAGTACTTTCATATGGACATGCTAACAATTTAAGCCAGTGACAAACTGTGTCAGCTTCACAATTCAGACTTTATCTCACAATCACATCTACAATAAGGGTGAATAGCTCAGTCCCACGGCAGGGAGGGAGGTGAGGTGGAGAGGTGAGTTACTACACCCCATAGTTACAGTCGTTTATCTTTGCTTCTTCTATTTCTAAAAAGAAAATCTTAGATTTAAATCTCAATCACCCAGAAAAACTTATTCCTTAAAAGTATATTGATTAATCCAGTTACTGTGTGACAGATACTATGTTATTGGAGTTAGGAATATAGCTGTGAATAAAATGACCTGGTCTTGACCTCTTAGAGCTTAAGGTCTACAGCAATGCTGTCCAGTAGAAATATAACATGAACCCATGTTGTAATTCAACATTTTCCAGTAGCTACACTTACAAGATCTAAAAAAGAGGCAGATGAAATTAACAATATATTTCGTTTAATTCAATTTAGCTAAGATGTTATGTTAACATGTAATCAGCACCAAAATTATTGATGTATTGTGCATTCTTTTTATTGAGCTGTTTTCTGATTTCTGTGTGTATTTTGTACTTCCATCTCAGTTTGGATTAGCTGCATGTTAAGTTCTCAAGGCTAGTGGCTACTGCCCTGGATGACGCATGTTTACTGCACCCTCTACATAATCGCTTAAGTAAATATTTACGTTTTAATGATAACAAGTGCTATAAAGAGAATGGAAATTTGACCTAATCAGCATCTGGAAAGGTGAATGGAGATACTGAGGGGGAGAGCTGAGGTGCAAGTTGGAGTAAGCCAGCTTTGAAGGAAGATTAGGACATTCCAGGCCAACGTATCAGCTTGTATGAAGTCTTTCAGTTAAAAAGAAGTAAAAATGAGGACATTGAACTTGAACTAGTTCATTTCTTTCATTCTAAAATGAGATTGAGAGAAATCATCTAGAAGAGATCTGGTTTTAGAGGAAAGACAATTTTGATGTGGAGGCAGGCTGGGCATGCCTGTAATCTCAGCAGTTTGGGAGGCTGAGGCAGGAGGATCACAAGTTACAAAGACAGCCTCAGCGACTTAGTGAGGCCCTAAGCGACACAGCAAGACCCTGTCTCTAAAGTAAAAGAGAGAGACAGAGACAGAGACAGAAAAAAAGATGGGGAACTGGGATTGTGGCTTGGTAGTTAAGCACCCAGGAGTTCAATTCCTGGTACTGTAAGGGTAAAAGAAATTGAAGTTAAAGCGTAAAAGTTAAAGGGTAAAAGACCGGGTGTTGTAAAGTTTCTAAGCTGCAAGGTCTGAGTTAAAATGTAAAGGATTAGGTATTGTTAGGTTTCTATGCTACCTGCAAAACCTGAAATTTCTGTAGCTGTTAAGACAATGCTTAGAACCTCCCAGTAAACATTTCCCCTGGCTGTTTGGTTGTTTAATAACTGAAGGGCTCTGTGTAACTGGTCACGTAGTCCTTTAGGCCCTAAAACCAATCAGTTTGAATGTGTACCCCGTTTAGAAATGACCTATCACTCCAGCCTGACCTGTTCCCGCCAATGAATGAACCAATCATGTTTAGGAGTTGTTGTTCAATTTTCCCGCGCCTCATGATGATTTGTTCTGATGTATACAAAGCCCTCCGCCCTCCCCAAAAAGTGTACTTAAGCAGTGCTCAGCCCCTGCTCGGGGCTCTGGGCTGCTTTCCCTTCTTGAGTGGGCACGGAGCCCCAGCATGCTGGTTCAGTAAATCCCCTTCTGCCAATTGCATGAGTGGTCACTTGGTGGTCTCTTTCTCCGACGCTCCGCCTGACCCTTACAGTACCAAAAAAAAAGAAAAAAGAAAGAAAGAAAGTTGAGGCAGGGCAGGAGGATTGCAAGTTCAAACTCAGTCTCAGAAACCTAGAGAGGCCCTGAGCAACTTAGCGAGACCCTGTCTCAAAACAAACAAACAAAATGGGGTGGGACGTGGCTCAGTGGTTAAGCACCCTTCAGTTCAATGCCTGATACATACATAGATATGTATATATGTGTATCTCAGGTATAGAAGATAGAGACATGGTATAGGAAAATGGGAAAGAGGAAGGACTGGTCATTTGGCTTTTAGGATTGATGGAGTTGGCAAGTTACACCTTTTGTCAAAGTCTTAAACTCTGATTTCTTCTTAGGGCACTCACTGTGGCCTGGAGACCACAAGGGAATAAATTGGTCAAATGATGAGGAGGGGAAGACAGAGTGAGGGATCATTGAACCATGCCCTAGAGAAGACCAAAGGTCAGGAGAGGGAGATTAAACTCAGTGGTGAGATCTTGGGGCCAACAGGAAAAGCAATGGAAGGTTAAGCCAAAGGTGTGGAGGCCTGGGACAGAATGTGAGGGGGAGAATAATCACAAGGGATCAAAATCGGCAGAGCAGAAGTGATTGGTGAGCAGAAGCTTTCCTTAGTTGTTTTCCAGCAGTGTGGAGGGTAGTGGGTGAACCACCAGGTTTAAAGCAAAGGTGAAGGGTCCAATAGATACACCAGACACCTGACATTTTACCTCCTAAAGTCATGTACCTCCTAATGATGTTTCGGTCAGTGACAGATCCCATACATGATGATGCATAACATATAGCTTAGGTGTGTTGTAAGCTATATTATTTATGTTTGTGGAAGTACATGCTATGGTGTCTGCACAGTTGTGAAATTGTCTAATGACACAACTCTCAGAACTTACTGTTGTGGTTAAGTGATGCATGACTGTGCTTCTACACACTGGTGGCTTTAGAGGAAATGACCCAGAGACCTAAAAAAGCCCATCCCTCAAAGAGCCATGGTATGCTTCTGAGCCCAGAGAGAAAGTTCACTCATCTGAACTTTGGAGAGCCTGCCATCACCATCAAACCATCACCTCCCTTGCTCCTAACCATCTGGCAAACAGAGATATCTGCTGCACTTAGCAAGTCGGAAAGGTGGTGGAGATGCTCACTGATATGCTTCTCCCAAATGGTGAAGCCCCTCTCCCTACCACCAGGAGGAGGCTGGGCATTCCTAGGTCATTAGGTCTCTGGTCAACAACCACTCTTGACTATTGGCTGAACATGTAATGATTGCACATGTTGATGGGGTACAGTGTGATATTGCAACACATGTACTGCTCAAATCAGAATAACGAGCATTTCCTTCTTCTTATCATTACTTCATGTTTGGAGCCTTCAAGCTCTTGTCTTCTACATCTTCATAAATTATAGAACTGGTTATTGTAAACTATACTCACTTCATTTCTCTGTGGAACACAGAGACTTATTTCTTCCATCTCGCTGTGTTTTGGTACCTGTTATCCAACCTTCCTTTAGCAGCCCTTTACTTCCAACCGTTCTGTTCTTCTAGTAATTACCATTCTTCATTCAGATGGACTTTGTTTTTTAAACCTTCACATATTGGAGAACATGTCGCATTTGTCTTTCTGTTATTCTATTATTTCACTCAATATAATGTCTTCTAGTTCCATCCACATTGCTACATATGACAGGATTTCATTCTTCCTAATGGTAGAATAATACTCCATTGTGCACTACATTTTTTTGGAGTTATTGGATAATAGTTTATTTTCTTCTTTCCTTTTTAAAAATAGATTTTTATTTTAATTTACAGTAATTTTACATATTTATAGGTATAGCATAATATTTCAATACATGTGTACAATTTATGATGATCAGATTAGGGTAACTGGCATATCTACAACCTTAAAAATATCATTTCATCGTGTTCAACCAGAGAAATGAAAAGTTGTGTTGCAATTGTGTATGAATCAAATGAATCAAAATGCATTTTGCTGTCATATATACCTAATTAAAATCAATAAGTAAATAAAATATTATTTCATATTTTCTGTTTGCATTCATCTGTTGATGGGCATCTCAGCTGATTTCATATTCAACTATTGTAAATAGTGCTACTGAAAACACAGGAGTGCTGTTACTTTTTTGATATGCTGATGTCATTTCCTTTAACAATCACAATTTTGTAGTTGTTGTTACCAGGGATTGAAACCTGGGACACTTTTTCACAGCTACATCACCCGCCTTTTTCATTTTTTATTTTGAGTCAGGGTCTTGCTAAGTTGCTTAGGGCCTCACTAAGTTGCTGAGGCTAGCTTTCAATTTGTGGTACCTCCTGCCTCAGCCTCCGGAGCTGCTGGGATTACAGGGATGTGCCATTGCACCCAACAACAATCACAAATTTTAAAGCTTGATTTCCACCATGGTGAATTTAAAGCTCACTGTGTCTATGCTGAGGCCACATGAAGAGCATTGATAAGTTCCTGGAGTTTGTGTTTCCACGCTTTTACCTTGAATGCTGAAACAGATTTTTTTTTGTCTCTCTTTGTGAGTGTGTGTACTTAAGAGTAAATAGCAGTTAATAAGATGGGCAGTGAGCCTCTCTGAAGACCCTATTGTGAACAGGGCACTGACTGCAAATGCTGAAGTTCAAAACAAAACAAAGGAATCCTATCCTACAGACCAGAATCCTCTTAGCAGAGAAAAAGCAGGACTGGGTTAAAATAGCATGACATGTTGCTGTAGAGGGAGCTTAATTTTCAAGGACAGATGTTTGCACAGTGATATTTGAGGAAATGTTTATGTCTATTCTCTAGGTCATATCTCTGAGAAGTCCCTCCCTCTGTAGGCATCAGAAGTGAAGAATGACAGGTGCAGATTAATAAGGGGTAGTGCTGCACACCACGGAGTAATCATAAACCAGGACTGGAAGAGTAACTCTTAACCTAGGCTTGTCAAAATAACTTAGTGTCTACGTCTATTGATTATGTTGATTGAATAGTGATTAAAATCTGTGTTAACTATTTTTGGAACAAGGCAGACTTTTAAAAAAAATTGTAAATTAAGAGAAATATCATTAGGTGCATCTTCTGGATAACAGTATATTTTAGTCCTTGCTTGTATGGATGGAGAGAAAGAGGAAAAGGAAGAGTTTGGTTGTTAGAGTCTGTAAACAAGTCAAAATAACACCTGGCATTTTGCCAGGGGAATGTTAGAGTTCGTAAACAAGTCTGGATGGTGCCTGGCAAAATGCCAGAGGGAGTGGTTTGAGAAGTAACAAAAGCGAGCCATTAAGTGTGGAGATTCCTTATTGGTTGACTGATGTATAATTAGATAAGCTGTGTGGAATGTATAAATACTGCTCCTGTCCTGCAATAAACGGCTCCCACTCCTGCTGTATCAACGTACACAAGTTATTCGTCACCCCCCGGTTATTCTGCTGCAGCTGGACTGCGGCAGATGGTGGCCCGTACGGGGAGCCCCGGGACACTCGGGGGTAAGTGACGAAAAAAAGCTGCCCATCCATAGATAGGACGGAAGCAAATCTGCTCGTCCCTAGACAGATAGGGCGAAAGGAAAAATGACCATTTCGAGAAAATGGAAAAGATTGATACAGTATGTTTGTGTCTTGTTTTGTCTCAGTGTATTGTATTGTCTTTGTGACGAAAATATGGAAGGGGTGAGAAGTAAATTACTAAGGGAAGAAGACACCCCAGTGGAACCAAGAATAGTTAGGGCATGTGTCGATAAGAGCCCAGGAACTCTAGTCAGAAAGAAAAAGAAAGTTCAAAAGAAGAAGGATTATCAGAAAAAAAGTTGCAGCAAAAGGCTATTACTGAATACTTTTCGTTACCGGAGGGTGCGTGAAGCGGAGAGGCGGCTGCCAAGTGTGCAAGCCGGTCACAGCGCAGCAAGGATTTTCCAAGAGGCGGCAGTGACTGGCCCTTCCCCACCTCCTGGCCGGGGAGCTGGCTCTTCCACTGCTGCGAGCCCAAATCTAGACCTGACCTGGAGGCACAGTCTCACAGGCTCTTGCTCCCTGTGCCCAGTAGCAGTTTGAGTCTGGGACACTGCCCAGGGCCATCTGGGGCTGCCCAGGACACTACAGCCGGCAAAAGACGCTACTGGTGTCCCTGATGTTTGGTCATTTTCAATGCCAATAACTAAGCTACAATGGTTCTCCCATACCTGGAAGCTGATGAGTAATGAGCACTATTAATGCTTATTTCAAATGCAAAAAAACCTTGAGATAATGTACTAAATTGTTCAGAAGGTTGTTTTCTTAGTAGAATGCTACAGGATTTTCTTTAGCCATCCGGAGTTCCTGCCTTCGTCCCAGTGCCGGTAAAGACCAAGGTGGAAGAATTTCCAGTGTTGCTGAAAACTGGAGGAGACTTCGGAGCTATTGCTGTTTCTGCTGCTACAACTTAAGCTAGCTGCCTGCAGAACTTACCTGGACTGTGATTTAAGCTAGATGCCTGCAGAACTTACCTGGACTGTGATTTAAGCTAGCTACCTGCAGAACTTACCTGGACTGTGAGTTAATCTATTGAGACACTGCTTTCTGGAATGAGACAACAAACTGTAATCTATAACAAATTGTAACTCAGTATCTTTGCTAACAGTGTCATTGCTGGTATAATTTTTCCAAGGGCTTCTTGCATGGAGCCATCAAGTGGCTTGGTATTGTGGCATTTTGTATCCTCCCTTTCTGTTTGTGGCAGGTTATTTATGGCGTTTCTGTAAAAACCACTATGGTCGTTATTTAAATTAAACAAAAGGGGGAAATGTTAGAGTCTGTAAACAAGTCAAAATAACACCTGGCATTTTGCCAGGGGAATGTTAGAGTTCGTAAACAAGTCTGGATGGTGCCTGGCAAAATGCCAGAGGGAGTGGTTTGAGAAGTAACAAAAGCGAGCCATTAAGTGTGGAGATTCCTTATTGGTTGACTGATGTATAATTAGATAAGCTGTGTGGAATGTATAAATACTGCTCCTGTCCTGCAATAAACGGCTCCCACTCCTGCTGTATCAACGTACACAAGTTATTCGTCACCCCCCGGTTATTCTGCTGCAGCTGGACTGCGGCATTTGGTAGAGGGGATTGGAAGCTGGGGGACCAGATCATTCAAGGATGACAGTCGTGACATGGAGTTTGGATTCGATTCTAAGAGTGAAAAGAAGCTGGGGAACCATTTTCTGCAGAGGAATGTTTACAAGAGCTGATGTGTGTTTTTCTGATCTTCCTTTGGCTGGGTCCCATTATGGCCGTCCTAGGTCTAGAAAGTGAATTTTCCATCCTAATTCTTGTCCTGAGCTCGTGCTAGGCTTGATTCCCCACTGATGGTGCAACAAACAGGAACAATTCAGGATAGTGCTGTCCTAAATGTCACCACTGGGCACGTTTCTTGGCAGCTTGCTAATGTGGCCAGAATCAAAGGAAATATGTAGTATGAAAGGCTTCTTCATAACTTTGTTTAAAAGGCCATACTTAGCAACAGGTTTGAAACACTTGAAAATGCGGTGAATAATGTCAGGCTTGCCTTGTTAGGGGACTGGAACATATCAGGTGTAGTCTGAACAGACTTGCCAGGGTGGAAGGTTACCTGCACAGGTTTCTTGGCAAGTTTCCAAAATTGCTTCTTCAGGGCAATCACCACCCTTGAGAGACATCCAAGGGGACTTGCTTCCAGAAAGACCATCTGGGATTTGAAGTCCAACCCTTTCACTCCTATGGATATAGACTCCCTCCTTCATTCAACAGATCAGCATCTGCTCTCCTGTTAGTCAGGGCCCCTTTGAGGCACAGTACACTGTACCCTCATGCAGTTCATGAAGCAGAAGGGAGAAGAGCTCATCTTTGTCAGTAGATTTTACTGCAAAAGCTCCTTTATTACCAAGAGGAAATTCCAGGATCCAAATTATATGCAATCCTTTTCTTTTTTTTTTTTTAATTTTTTATTGTTGGTTGTTCAAAACATTACAAATTTCTTGATATATCATATTTCACACTTTGATTCAAGTGGGTTATGAACTCCCATTTTTACCCCATATACAGATTGCAGAATCACATCAGTTACACATCCATTGATTTACATATTGCCATACTAGTGTCTGTTGTGTTCTGCTGCCTTTCCTATCCTCTACTATCCCCCCTCCCCTCCCCTCCCCTCCCCTCTTCTCTCTCTACCCCCTCTACTGTCATTCATTTCTCCCCCTTGTATTATTTTTCCCTTTCCCCTCACTTCCTCTTGTATGTACTTTTGTATAACCCTGAGGGTCTCCTTCCATTTCCATGAAATTTCCCTTCTCTCTCCCTTTCCCTCCCACCTCTCATCCCTGTTTAATGTTAATCTTCTTCTCATGCTCTTCGTCCCTACTCTGTTCTTAGTTACTCTCCTTATATCAAAGAAGACATTTGGCATTTGTTTTTTAGGGATTGGCTAGCTTCACTTAGCATAATCTGCTCTAATGCCATCCATTTCCCTGCAAATTCTATGATTTTGTCATTTTTTAATGCAGAGTAATACTCCATTGTGTATAAATGCCACATTTTTTTTATCCATTCGTCTATTGAGGGGCATCTAGGTTGGTTCCACAGTCTTGCTATTGTGAATTGTGCTGCTATGAACATCGATGTAGCAGTGTCCCTGTAGCATGCTCTTTTTAGGTCTTTAGGGAATAGACCAAGAAGGGGAATAGCTGGGTCAAATGGTGGCTCCATTCCCAGCTTTCCAAGAAATCTCCATACTGCTTTCCAAATTGGCTGCACCAATTTGCAGTCCCACCAGCAATGTACAAGTGTACCCTTTTCCCCACATCCTCGCCAGCACTTGTTGTTGTTTGACTTCATAATGGCTGCCAATCTAACTGGAGTGAGATGGTATCTTAGGGTGGTTTTGATTTGCATTTCTCTGACAGCTAGAGATGGTGAGCATTTTTTCATGTACTTGTTGATTGACTGTATGTCCTCCTGAGAAGTGTCTGTTCAGGTCCTTGGCCCATTTGTTGATTGGGTTGTTTGTTATCTTATTGTCTCATTTTTTGAGTTCTTTGTATACTCTGGATATTAGGGCTCTATCTGAAGTATGAGGAGTAAAGATTTGTTCCCAGGATGTAGGCTCCCTATTTACCTCTCTTATTGTTTCTTTTGCTGAGAAAAAACTTTTTAGTTTGAGTAAGTCCCATTTGTTGATTCTAGTTATTAACTTTTGTGCTATGGGTGTCCTATTGAGGAATTTGGAGCCCGACCACACAGTATGTAGATCGTAGCCAACTTTTTCTTCTATCAGACGGCGTGTCTCTGATTTGATATCAAGCTCCTTGATCCATTTTGAATTAACTTTTGTGCATGGCGAGAGAAAGGGATTCAGTTTCATTTTGTTGCATATGGATTTCCAGTTTTCCCAGCACCATTTGTTGAAGATGCTATCCTTCCTCCATTGCATGCTTTTAGCCCCTTTATCAAATATAAGATAGTTGTAGTTTTGTGGATTGGTTTCTGTGTCCTCTATTCTGTACCATTGGTCCACCCGCCTGTTTTGGTACCAGTACCATGCTGTTTTTGTTACTATTGCTCTGTAGTATATTGAAGTCTGGTATCGCTATACCGCCTGATTCACACTTCCTGCTTAGCATTGTTTTTGCTATTCTGGGTCTTTTATTTTTCCATATGAATTTTATGATTGCTTTCTCTATTTCTACAAGAAATGCCGTTGGGATTTTGATTGGCATTGCATTAAACCTATAGAGAAGTTTTGGTAATATCGCCATTTTGATGATGTTAGTTCTGCCTATCCATGAACAGGGTATATTTTTCCATCTTCTAAGATCTTCTTCTATTTCTCTCTTTGGGGTTCTGTAGTTTTCATTGTATAAGTCTTTCACCTCTTTTGTTAGGTTGATTCCCAAGTATTTTATTTTTTTTGAAGATATTGTGAATGGAGTGGTTGTCCTCATTTCCATTTCAGAGGATTTGTCGCTGATATACAGGAATGCCTTTGATTTATGCGTGTTGATTTTATATCCTGCCACTTTGCTGAATTCATTTATTAGCTCTAATAGTTTCTTTGTAGACCCTTTTGGGTCTGATAGGTATAGAATCATGTCACCTGCAAATTGTGATAATTTAAGTTCTTCTTTTCCTATTTTTATGCCTTTAATTTCTTTCGTCTGTCTAATTGCTCTGGCCCTGGGACCCAGTATGTGTGGAACAAAATGGTGCTCAGGGTCGTATTGCAGGGCTATTATCTGATAAGCTTTACAACATTATTAGACTTTGAAAACTCAACTCAATTATTTTTAAAGATTATCTCTGTGCATTTTTATTAATTACACCTTTTTAAAGCTTTTATTTAAGTTTCCAAGGTTTTAACCTCTATGTATAATTTTCTTAGAGGGATCTGGTTTCCCCTCCCTGACCACTACTGTTTTCCTTGAAAAAAATAATTTGTGCTACATCTAAGGTTAAATGGTTTCATAAAAAGCACTCAGGATATTTTAAATGTGCATTTTGAACTTTAAATTGGGATGTCATTTTTACTTCAGTAAATACTGTTGAAAAGTAATTTTAGCTCTAGTTTCTAAAGGAGGTACACCCTCATATTGTGTCCCTGTGTGCATTAGTAAAAAGTGATATTTCTGCAATCGTTGAACAAAGGCTCCTTGGAATTGTCCCTGTCCACAGCAAGTGGGTGAAGAAGGAAATGGGGAAGGGTCTGTACATTAAGGGTTTCACAGAAAGATATAAGTTCAATAGACTGATAGGGCAGGAAGCAACATTGGTCCTGGATCTTGCTTGTGTTATTTCTTAGAATTGGGAGGGTAACTCACTGACCATTCTTGGGACACTTTTTTTTTTTTTTTTCCATTTGTAACTTCAATTGTATATGAAAATGTAAACATAGAAGGACCATTAAGAAGCATACAAGGAGGTCAAAGTGCTTGTGGGTTCTCCACCTGCCTTCTTTGACACAGTATTCCTGGTAACAGAAAAAAGAAAAAAAAAAAAGGTTTGCATAAAATCCAGAATTCATGGAGTTTGAAGGGGGTCCCTGTAGATGTTCTTCCTTTGTTTTCCTCTCCAGGCTTAGAGAAGCAAATGCCTTTACAGTGACCACCCCCCCCCCCCGGCCCCCAACCAAGTTTTTGTGTATTTCCATGTTTGCACTTTTTACTTCATTTTAATTTCTGTCTTTGGAGTCTATTCTGGAGTCTTTCCTTTTTTTTTTTTTTTTTAAGAACAGGGAATTTAGTTCAGAAATAGAATCTTTTTACCTTCTCTCTATTCATATTCCTCCTACCTGTCACTGTTTCCAGTAAGAGTTTTTAAATTCCCAGGAGTACTCCAGGTTTACCACTGAAAAACTTAAAAGTACAGGTTTCCAAAAGAAAAATAAATACCATCCCAAATACCATCACGTGGAGGTGAGCTGATTCACCATTTGGTTGGCAGCAATGGTCTCACTGGTATGCACTGGCACACCAGGGTTCTATGAGTTCTTTATAGGAGAGCTGTCCGCTGTGGCTCTATGCATAAAATTTGCGGTGACCATAACCTTGGAGAGCCAAATAGTCCTGAGACAAATTATAGCAAGATAATGCGAAAACAGTAGGACCACAGTGAAATGTGACCTAAAGCCAAAGGAAGATGGTATTGGCTGCCTGAGTCCCATCCCTGGAACCATTTGGCTTGTGAGAAGGGAGGAAATCTCCCAGGGCAGTGAACAGCCCGGCTTCAACAGATGCAGACTGAATAGTATGGGATTGCTCAGTGCTTTTTCCTCTAGTCTTTCAGTTCTTTTAAGTGTTTAGCCTCATTAATAATTAAGGAAATATTAGTTGAAATAACTCTGAGCCTATTATTAATTAGCAAAATATTAGCCACTATGTCCAGATCTAGTGCTAACAGGGGTATGGAAAAATAGATTCATTCATATGTTGCTACTGATATCTAAAATGCTCTAATGACACTGGCATACATTTTACTCAAATATAATAATAGCAGCACAACTGATTTCCCCCCTTTTACTGTTATAATTCACATTATGGGAACTACTTAGAGAAACTAATAAAATGAGAGAAAATAATTTATTTAAAGATTGTTATAGTTTAGGGGCTGGGGCTGTGGCTCAGTGGTAGAATTCTCGCCTGGCACACGTGAAGCACTGGGTTCCATTCTCAGCACCACATAAAAATAAAATAAAGGTATTGTGTCTACCTATAACTAAATACATACATATATATATATATATATATATATATATATATATATAAAAGATAGTTATAGTTTAAGTTATGGGTAATCAGATAAATTTTTGTCAAGAGACTCTCCTTCTATTTCTTTGTCTCCTGAAATGTGTCTCGTGCCCCTTGGAGAATGCACTGTGATGACTGAGCTTACTGATATGGGGAAGTCTCTCCTGAGAGTTGAAAGGTAGAATCTTTCTGCACAAAATAAGTTGCTCATAGACTTTTTTTATTCCTGCCAAGTTCTCCTGATATATAAACTGATATTGCTGGGGGAGATAAAGTAATCCAGAATGAACAGGGTCTTAAAAGCCATCTTATTTAGCCCATCAGCTGAGACAGGTACCTTCTCTGTGTACAAAGTCTGGTTATTTTCTGATCGACTCAACCTCTTGGGGCCATTTGTTGGAAGCTCTGTTATTTAGACAATTCTTCCTTATGTTAGAATAAATTCAACCAAATTGAAGCTTTCGTCTATATATCCACTTCAGCCTTTAGAGTATATATAGGATAAATCTTGTTCCTTTTTGAGTTTCTCTCTCTCTCTCTCTCTCTCTTTTTTCCCTTTCTTCTCCCAGGCTGAAAAGTGTTGGTTCTTTTAGACCTTCCTCAGATGTTCAGCATATGGTTATTTTTCTCTGGCAGCATCTCAACTTCTGATGTTAAAGCTCTGCAGAGGGAAATGTCTGCAGTGCCCGGGGTGTGGTCTGAACACTGTAGGGAAGGCCTGGCAGGGTTGTTTATTATCCCCACCACCCGTCTGTGAATACTAAGAACTCATCAACTTTTAATCCTGCCATTAACTCACATCGCATGTGTAGACAACTAATGTTCACTAAGATTTTTATATGACATCTTGAAGAGGAATAATTTACATACAGTGACAACCTCTGATCTGAAGAAATGTGAGCTCAATGCGTTTTTACATATATTGGCATCCATCTAAACACCACCCAGGCAACACGGAGAATTTTTTCAGCACCCCAGAAGATGATCACATCCTGTAAACACTGTTCTCACCTCTATCAAAATAGATCACTTTGACCTGTTTTGAACTTTGTATGTATGTAATAGTGCAATTGCAGTCCTCACATTTGCATTTGTGTGATCCTTTTATATTGTTGAGGCATAAGCTTACTCTTTTAAAATTGCTCTGGAGTGTTCCAAAGTATGAATTATACCACCATTTATTTTCATAGGCTTTTTTGAATAAAGCTGCCTTGAACATTCTAGTACAAGTCTTTTGGAAAATGTAAGCCCTCATAGTTGTTGATTATATACTCAGGGTGGAATTGCTGGGTTGTGGGTTAAATACATGCCTGGCTTACTACATACTACCAAATGATTTTCCAAAATTATTGTATGAAATTGTATTCTCAGTGTAATGTATAGAGTCCAGTTCTCCATTTTTTTTCTCTAGCACTAGTTATTTTAAGTCTTTTAAATTTTATCCATCTTAAAGAGCTATATAACATTATCTCAGTGTTTTAATTTGTTGTTCCCTCTTGACTGGTTATCCACATAACATTCATGTAAAATTAATTGTGGTTTGGCGGTATGAAACTCATTTTGGATTGCTACTTTATTATCTCATAAATTTGCTATTTCACCTAGCTTCTTATTATGTATTCCTGCTATTTAGTATATCATTTTATTAGGACATCAGTTATCCTTCAAGCCTCCATAATATGATGAAGTCAGAATACTGCATCGAGCCCCTGAAAGTTGACGTCGATGAATTTACTTACATCCTTGGCAAGGCAGTTCCATCAGTTATGAACAACCTAACTATGATTATCAGCCCACATTTCACCATGTTTTCAATAAAATTATCTAGAAAGATTGAAATTCAGATGCTTTTTCTTTAATATTTATTTTTTAGTTTTCAGTGGACACAACATCTTTATTTTATTTTTATGTGGTGCTGAGGATGGAACCCAGCGCTGCACGCATGCCCCGTGAGCGCGCTACAGCTGGAGCCACATCCCTAGCCCCGAAATTCAGAGTCTTTGATGCCTACAGAATTCTTCTGCTCTATCAATTTAGTTGGCACCCCTATAAAAAAAAAAGAAGTAACTTTAAGTTGGTATTCTTTGTGAATCCAGAATGGCTCCCATTGGTCATTCATTCCTTCTCTGAGATAAAAAAATCATCCTTTCAAGAACCTTTTCTAACATTTTTCCTGATGATATCTATTCTAATTTATAAATGTAAGACAGAAAGTATTTGACTTTTTACTTAAAAGTGTGGTTTAGATTGAGTTCCTTGTTTCAATTGATAGTTATGTTTAAATTGTTTTTTTGTTTTTATAAATTGAATCCTTAATCCTTAATATTTTAGGACATCTTACTAGTTGACACTGGTGTTTTTATCTGTTAGAAAAGTAATATTTTACTGTATTTCCTACTAGACTTTATGCATATACTTATAATCATACATATTTAAAATAATTGATATTTTAGTACCTATTCAATTGACTTTGTAAAAAAATTGACATGAACATTTTCTCAGTTTTAACAGTTTTGAGAATAATTGTTTTACTAGCAATATATTTCTTTAATTAGATTTCATTCGTTAACTAATCATTTACCATATTACTGGGAATTTCTAATGTTTCATAATTATAAATGATGGTGAGATAAACTGTCTCTTTTAGAGGGTAAGATAGTTTCTTATTCTCCAGTTTTATGTACTTTTCTTTATTGGCTCCAGTAAGTGTTTTTGTAGGAAGAGAGAGACAAGTACCATGTTAATTATTGCATTTCATCCTTTGGGTAAGCACTCACATCCACTGAGCCATTTATATCAAGGGATAATGAAGAGACCAATCCTAATGAGCATGCATCTTTGCTGCTCATTAATACCATCTGCTCCGTAAAACATTAGTGAGTGTACACTTTTGAAATGTGAAAAGTGCTTTTAATTAGTTATTTTCTTTGTCTTTTTGCTTTTTTGATTCTACCAGCCTGCTTGAGCCTTTGAACATAGTGTCCATGCTTTGCAGTAGAAAAGAGATAAAAACCCAACTATTCTTATATGCTTCAGATGTTGCATTGAATATGGGATAAATGTTGTAGGGGTTGAAATTTCTACAGCATATTTTATTGATAGACAGATTACAAAAATTTTGACTAACAAAGAATTGATGAAGGATTCCAAATGAAAAGAAAAACATAAAAATGATCAACTTAAATAATAATCAAAGAAATTAAATAATAACTAAAATAATCTAGCCTTTTACAAGGTTATAGAATTAGCAAGTATATGTTCAATGGGACATCCAATTTTGTGGATGATATAGAGAAATAAGTTTTCATTCATGAAATGTTTATGACCAGTGAAATGATTCTGTTTTGTCAATTTGGAAATAAATATCAGTGCCTTTAAACCTGCCTTGTATTTGAGCCAGTATGATTTTTTTAAACATTTATTTTTTTTTAGTTATAGTTGGACACAATACCTTTATTTCATTTTATTTTATTTATTTTTATGTGGTACCAAGGATCAAACCCAGGATCCTTCGCACATGTTAGGCAAGTGCTCTACTCCAGCCCCATGAGCCAGTATGATTTTTAAAGAAATAAAATGTATCTTGAAGACATAATTATTATGGTAGGATCTGCTAATGATAATGTTTATGTTTCCTGGAGAGAGGAAGACACCATTGAGGTGTCTTCTAGACACATAGAACATGGCAGCATCTTTATCACATCTCTGCTCCATGAATTATCCAAGTATGAAAATCCTGTACCATGGCTGGATAAAAGGTGTCTTTTGAAATATGTTTCAGAAACCAGTTTAGCCAGTGAAATCTGAAAAGAGCCTTTACTGAAAAACCTGGACTTGAGGCACAGTTGGGTCCAGAGATTCCAGAGCCATGGCTTTTTCTCTACAACTTCCAGCTGTCATCCTCTGTCATGACTTTGTTCACAGGCACGTCCTCACGTTGACCTCAGCAGCACATCTACTAAACAGGGGAGTCCTCTCCAAGTAACAACAAACACGGCTCCCAGCACCAGTGAAGGTTCATCGTTAATTAACGAAAGCTTACTCTCATTAAATTAAGCAGAACAGGAAAGTATTAAAAGATTAGCGGGCAGCCCATAATTTCTAAAATTGCTGTGAGCCAAGGCAGAAATGACATCCAAATCTCTGAGCCCAAATGCCACAGTTCCCAAGGCCACTGCACTGGGCACTGTGAGCTGCCATTGGGAACGTAGCCACTGGTGCCTCTGGAAACGGTTGTCATGCTAGTATCACCAGCACTCTTGATAGACGGATTCTGTGGTCCTGCTTCTTTGCATCGCTTGCTTCCAATCAAGGTTCACAGTCTTCAATTAAAAAAAGAGAGAAAGAAGGAAGAATGGAAGGAAGGAAAGACCAAAGAAGGAAGAGCTCATTCAGCCAGGTGTGGTGGTGCTTGCCTTCAGTCCCGGCTAATCCAGAGACTGAAGCAGGGTCAT
Organism: Marmota monax; assembly: GCF_021218885.2. NCBI lineage: Eukaryota > Metazoa > Chordata > Mammalia > Rodentia > Sciuridae > Marmota > Marmota monax. The sequence goes on along the minus strand of NW_026693876.1, from coordinate 1,293,721 downwards.
CATTTGGGCTCAGGAATTCAAGGCAGCCAGGGCAGTTTCGTGATATCCCCATCTCAAAACAAAGTAACAAAACAATTCATTTTACCAAACTTATTAGCAATAAACTTTCTTTTAAATTAAAAAAAAAAACAGTTAGAATGACAAACTTCATGTTACATATATTTTACCAAAATAAAAATATAAGAAAATTTTATGGGCCTCCTCTCCTAAACACAAAGCAGACCAAAATGAAACCAAAAACAAAGTCTATAGTAGACCTGTCTGATTGACAGAATCAGGGTCATGTGACAGCAAAGGAGGCAGAAAAAGCAAGTATCTGCCATTTTCCACTTCAGAAAATTAGGTTTCTTGGAGCACCAGAATTTCATAGTACTCAGATCAAGCAAGAAATGGAGTGTGACCTGGATTGGGAGGTGACCATTTTCTAGGGTAAGGGATTTCAGATCTGGGGTGGCCAAAAAGAACAGCAAATGTCTATTCTAGCAGAAATATTATTATTTCTATAATATTATAAATATTATATTTTATGCATATTGCTTAAATGCATATAACAATATTATAGAAATAATAAAACATTATTTCTATGCATTACTATCTTATAATAACTATTATTTTTATTTCTCTGCATTATCTGAAAATAGCCATTTCTACCTACATAATGTGATGATTCCTTATACTTCTTAAAATATTCTCTTTTCCTCCCCACAGGCAGTTATCCTACTATCTCAGAGGTTGACATCTGATTCCAAGTCCGAGATTGCTGGCCAGAGCAATGTTAGACCACATGAGGTGATCCCCTGGGATTCCCTCTGTGGCAGCAGTTCTATTTAGTCAGAATTAATCATAGCGTAATTGCTGTCTTTTTTTGTTGGTGCTGTTGACCCGTCGCTTGAGCAGCCTGAAATTTCAAAATTTCGGTTTCAGCTTCCAACTCAGTGGTAAGGCTGGTGAATGCACTGATGGAAGCAGTCAACCCTTGGATATTACCATTAATATCCCTAAACCAGAAGAGCCCTATGGCTGTGGGACTTGCAGTGGTGCATGCCTCTTATCCCAATAGCTTTGGAGGCTGAGGTGGGAGGATTGCAAGTTCAAAGCCAGCCTCAGCAACTTAGCTAGACTGTCTCAAATAAAAAATAAAAAGGGCTGGGGATGTTACTTGGTAGTTAAGAGGGCCCTCCAGGTTCTTTGCCCAGGTATCACCCTCCCCTAAAAAAAAAAAAAAAAAAAAAAGAATTCTTTGCAAAGGATCATTAAGTGCAATCTCAAGAAATGCCACTTTCATTTCTCTATGTAGGCCCTGAGCTCATGTATTCTATCCACAGAAGAAATAATTTCAAATATTTAATCACTTTTCAACATATGTAGAAAGGTTTTTGAAGGGCTGGGGATATAGCTCAGTTGGCAGAGTGCTTGCCTTGCATGCACAATGCCCTGGGTTTGATCCTCAGCACTTGGGGAAAAAAGTGCTTTTGGAGTGAATTCTAAATTTTCAAAGTGTTGCTGAAACCATAACTGAGTATTTAGAATAAGGTCAGATATTTCTGGGGATGGGATAAATGTCAAGAAGGTGAGTTTCAGGTATATCAATATGCTATCTTCTATTTGGTTTTTGTTTTTGTTTTATCTGTAAAGTGAGTTACTTTTTAGACACTATGTCATGAAGGATATAGAGGTAGTGACCAAAACATTAGTTAGAATACAAATTTGTAGAAGCACAGTAGGTAGTATAAGAGAATGAAGATCTGGAATAGAGTCCAATGGGTACATCACTGCCTCCTTTGTGAGGGGGAGATAACCAATGGAGTTAAACTACTACAGGTATCTTCCTGGTCCTTTTGGTACTGAGACTCATTTTTTGCTTCAGAACCTGGGTACTGGTTTGGGCAGCTTCTAGATCTTTGTTAGTAGGAGATCATGTTGAGTCCATGTGTAGTTTTCACTTTTACCATCACTGGTATTTGCTCAAGGGCTTACTTAGTAATGCTGAAGAGACAGTGGGAGAAGTTGGTCTATTCCACTTCCTTAGTGGGATCTTTGGGTAAGCATTCACATATTCTGTAGATAATCTGAGAATCTGGGTCCATTCATAGGGTTGTGTCCTGTCTTCAAACCTCACCTCGAATCTCATTCCTTCCAAATAGTCAAACATCTGACAAAACCTTTAGCACATTCCAGTGAATCTCACAGATCTAACCTCAAACCATTGCTATTTACAAGTGAAGTAGACAAAAAGGTCTTGTTTCCACTCACAAGGAAGTTTTCCTTCTCTGTTGTCCCTCAGAGTATGAAACATTTCAGCTAACCTGGTTCAAGATTTTTCACTTTGTAGTCAGTTATTCAGAGTCCGCCCTCTTGAAATCCTCAGTGTGGCTGGAGGAGGGTCAGCACTAGGTCAGAGTGGGCAAGCTGCAAGTGTGATCCACTTGCCTATGAAATTTATGCTTTTAAAATATTTGTGCTTTGTCTCTTTGATGATGACAGGTAACAGGGTGTACTCAATTATTGGTAAGGCAGATGAGATATCCTACTTACAATGGTCAGCTGGTGTCCCATGATCTGACCATTAGTCTCTGTCTAAGTCTAGGAGCCAGGTGTTTCTCACAAGGAGATCATTACTTGCTGGAAAGGGCATGGCTTCTCTCCAAAGGCCTGGGGGCCCCCACGTGATTCTTGTACTGTGACTTGGCACTGGCTCCGTTTGACATCTCTATTTGCTGTATGGGATATATTAAGCACTATTTGAACTGATGAGTCATAAAGGCCAAGTAACAGAGCTGCTTGAGCTATGGTTCAGACCAGATAGAAAGCGCTGCGAGGGCTCTACTCCAAATTGGCAGCTTTTCAGTTCATCCAAAATGGCCAGAGTAGCAAGAACATATATAACAATGTAGCCTCCCCAATCCAAAGAGGCCCACAAAATTTTTGGTTTCTTTTTCAATGAGAGGAGGTGGAAGGTTAATAACTTTAACACCATTTTAGAAGTGCCATCTCAACTTATCCCAAGTCATTGCACCCCCAGAAACTGAGATTGTGTATCCTGGTATTATCTTGAATTTTTCTCCTTCACATTGTATTTCCTTGGCATCTAGAATAATATTCCTCTTTTTATCATATAAAGGATCAGTGAGATATGACAGATGAGATCAGATCATATAGAGTATTATCAAGGAATCCATGGACTAAATTTTAGTGAAGAGACAGGAAGTCTATATAATTGAGGCAGATGTATTTCTATCCCTGATGGGGAGAAACAGGGATTTGGGTATCTGCCAACTGATGTGAAGAGAAAAGAGAATTTTCCTGATTAATAGCTTTATATCAACTAGTAGGGACCATGTTTAGTTTACTCAAGCAAAGAAACTTTATCCAGAACAGTAGGTACAGTTGGAGATGTGCTTCAAGAAACTTATGATAATCTACTGCTAATCTGTAAGGCCTGTCTGCCTGCTACACTGATCAAAGAGGTCAGCTAAAGGGGGATGAAAGTCACACCACCTCTACATCTTCCAAGTCTTAGATAGTGGAGCTAGTGTTTGTGTTAGCAGTGAGTCCAAGAGATTTTGCTTGTGCAGTTCTATCTTTATTCTCAACAGTTCAGGGAGTTAATGTGAGATTCTACCAAATTCCAGGTGTAACTATTTCAACTCTGCACTATGACCTGGCGATATAATTACATGATAGGTTTAGAGTTACACCAGGCATATGAGTAGGTGAACTTACCTGATATTATAATCCTCAATATAAATTGTGTACCAAAGAATGGGTCCTCAGGAATGAGCAGGTAGAGCTACTGTCAATGAGATTCCTTTTCCTTTCTCCAATGTGTAGTTTCCATAAGGAAAGCCAGCAGGAGGATGTGCAGTATCTGTTTTCATAGTACAGCATGTTCCTACCTCAGAGGTGCCCGTCCTTTCCTTCAGGACTATAAAATGACTCAGATCAGAGAACTAGATAAGGAGCTTCTTAAATATCTTCCATTCTGTATTTCCCCAACTTTTTAAATTATAGAAATCAAATAGGACCTCAATGGAATTTCAGTATTTCAATCTGAGGGAGCTTATGATTAGGTACCCACTGGAAATGATCATTAAACTTCAGATGATTTGCCTAATATGTTATTTTACATTTGTCTAGCTTGCATTGGATTTTTTTTTTCCCCAGTTTTGGGACTGAACCCAAGGCCTTGCACATGCTAGGCAAATGCTCTACCACAGAGCAACACCCACAGCTTGGGTTTGATCATTAAATGCTAATATTCATCCTCTGTGACCCCAAAGTGTTGGTATTTCCAATGAAGTTGGGAAAGTAATTTCTGCTGCAGCGATCTCTGGCCTGCAGAAAAGAGCCAGGTGAGCTCTTATAAGGAAGACCTTTAAGCAAGGTGGGAACAGGAGGCTTCTTTTGCTAGCAATAGACTCAGTGGTGGAAGAACTTAAAATTCATCTGATTCCTCCCATAAATCCTATTTCTAGTATCTTAGATAGAACGAAGATTTTTCTAAGATTTTCCTAGGCTTTACATTGAACTCACATTGTAAATTGGCCACCTCTAAGGTTGATCTTTGGGATGGTTTTGGGTTATCATAGGTTTGTAGGAGTAAGAAATAATTTTTAGGTAGCACTATAGAAAGACCTTCAGTGGTGGTTTGTATTCTTAGAAATTAATAGTGGGCTTTGAGCATATCCTCCTCTTCTTCAGGATATCAAATGCTACTAGCAATAACAGTCCCATCATCATTGTCCCTGTATTTCTTTATTTCTTGTAGGTAGTCACATGGTGCTGGGCCTTGCACAACCTTGCTGCAGTGAACTCTTCCCTTTAGGTGAACAGAGGAATTTCATCCACAAATACAGATACTGGCTATTCATTCCATTCAGGCCAGATGGTAGCTTCCAGATTGCCCTGTTTCCATAAGTGTCTGGTAAGATTCCTGATAAGGATATCTTCATCATCTAAATTCTGGGGTAGGTAAAATAATGCCTCCAAAGATATCCACATTCTATTTGCTGAGCTCCATGCATATGTCAGATTCTATAGTGAAGTAGAGTTAAGATTGCAGTTAGAATTAAGGTTGCTAATTAGTTCACTATAAAATCGGTAGATTATGGTGAATTATTCAGGTGGACTCAATGTCATCCCAAGGACCCTTAAAAGTGGAAGAGGAAGGTCGAAGAAAGGAGTCAGGGTAAGATGTGACAAAGAAAGAATGGTCATAGAAATACAATGTTGCTGGCTTTCAAGATGGAGGAAAGAGGCCTCCAAAATACGGAAAAGGCAAGGAATGTATCCTCTTTTAGAACCTCCAACAAGGAACACAGCCCTGCTCACACCTTGATTTTAGGACTCTTACCTTCAGATGTGTAAGAGAATAAATTCATGTTGTTTTTAAGCCACCATAATATTTGTGCTAATTTGTTATCAACAGCAGCAATAGAAAACTGAAGCAGAAGAAACTAAATGGGTATTTTAAGTAAAAGAGAGTTATTTAAAGAGTAGCATCAGATAGGTCTCAGAATCTCCAGGAGGGCTGGAGGACAAGCCAAGGAGGCTGCTTGTCAGAAGCTACACCATAATCTTCCCATAGACATGGCAACCTTCACCAGGAGTAGCCACTGCACCTGGTCCTGTTGGTACAAACACACTTTCCAGAGTGTAGAAAGAACTGCAGTCCCTCTCTGTTCTTTCTGGAACCTGGATGTAGATGATGTCATGTGCCACCTTCTCCAGAAACGATTTTGTGCAGTGTCTACTTCTTTGGATTATTAATGTATTTTTCTTTATTTAGCTTTCTCTGATGATTCTTTGAAAGAATGATTTTATTTTTAATGAACAAGTAAACATCATTACTACTTGATTTATGTTTATATTAATATGAGGATATATATTAATAAAATCATTGTGGAAATAAAGGTGTTTTTGGTTTTTTTTGGTACCAGAAATTGAACCCAGAGGTGCTTAACCACTGAATCACATCCTCAGCCCTTTTAATTTTTTGTTTTGAGATGGGATCTCACTGAGTTGCATAGGTCCTTGACAAATTGCTGAGGCTGGCTTTGAACCTGTGATCCTCCTATCTCAGCCTCTTGAGCCACTGGGATTATAGGTATGCACCACTACAGCACCTAGCAATTAAAGGGTCTTAAAAAAACACTAAAAATAGAGCTACCATGTGATCCAGCAATTCTCCCACTTGGGATATATCCAAAGGAAATGAAATTAGTATGTCAAAGAGATGTCTGCAGTCCCATGTTCATTATAGCGCTATTCACAATAGCTAAAATACAGAAGCAATGAAAGTGTCCATCAGCTGATGAATGGATAAAGAAAGTGTGGTCTTTATTTCTCCAATGGGGAACTATTCAGTCTTAATAAACAAGGATTCTGTCATTTGAGACAACATAGAAGAACCTGGAAAAATTATGGTCCATTAACTTCTAATCCAGACCTGGAAGTATGTCTGATTGTCTTGGCTGGAGTTTTATATTTGTACCATACCTGCAAGGCAGGTTGAAAAACTGAATATCTGGCACATTTAGCTTCTCTATGGGACTCATGCTCTTCCTCTAAAGTCATGGATTCCTCTCACATAAGAAGTTAGTTCAGCTACCAGGTTACTGAAAAGAATGAGTAATGTCAACCATGATGCCTACAATCCCAAAAGACAAAGAGACCCTCAGAATGTGTTTCAGTCTCTGAAAGTGACTCAGATTGGCCTTGCTTGGATCCTTTTGCTAGACCCTGGAACCAATTACTGTTTAAGGTGAGTAAGAATCTAGTGACAGTCCTTTATGGAAATATACATATATATCTTTCATATCTTTCCATTCAGGACTTTAGGATAAGATTCCTTATCAAAAGAAAAGGTTTTTCTGATACCAGAGATAGAAGAAAAGAAAAAGAAGGAAGAGCAAGCCAAACCCTACCGTACAGTGAAAAGAACTTCTAATTAGAGCTGGATATATTAATTTAGTTAAATCTCAGCTATGAAAGTAAAGGGGAGTAAAGCCAGGGTCAGATATCATAAGGATGAAGGGAAGATCAGTGGAGAAGAAGAAGATTGAGGATGAGGAAGGCAAGGAAATGTGGAATGAATTTAGCAGAGTTGTGCCATGTGCTCATATAAATATGCCACAGTGAATTCCACCTTTATGTATATCTGTAAAGCAGCAGTTAAAATAAATACATACATAAATAAATGTAAGAAAGATTAGTAGAGGAAGGGAAATAGGGGAAGGAAAGGAGAGGAAAAGTGGGGGCAAGGAATGGGTGGTTGCTGGAACCTGGAATGGAGTAAATAAAAGTCCATGCATGTGTGATTGTTTACAAAATGAACCAAACTATTATGTACAACTATGCACTAGTAATAATAATGCACTAATAAAAGCAAAACAAAAAAAAATCTCAGCTATATTGCACGCTAGTTTTCAAAGTCAAATTTACTGCAAGTCAAGAATACTGGTTCTGGTGCCAGGTTCCTTCTGGTGCAGATTCTGTCATTTACTTACCATGTGATTTTGCTTTTATTCCTCATTTGTAAACTGGCATAGAATCATATGTAGCAGTAACTGTGATGAACTTAGAATAGGTCTGGTACAAAATAATAGCCATTATTAATTATTACAAAGAATTTGAACTTACTTTCATGTAAGTAATCTAATGTAGTTTTCAAAATCTTGCTTTTGCTAATAGTGGTGCAGGTGTGGGTTGTGAGAGGGGGACCAAAAATATTAGTAAAAAAACAATTTAAATAGGGCTGGAGTTGGAGTTGAGTGACAGAGTGCTTTCCTAGCATGTATGAGACACTGGGTTCCATCTTCAGCACCACATTAAAAAAAAAAAAAATATATATATATATATATATATATATATATATATATAAAAGTATTGTGTCTATCTATAACCAAAAAATTTTAAAAAATTAAATAGTCTTTTAAAGACATACATTCAGTCAGTTTAAAATTCAGACTTCTTATGAAGCTGTTTTCTTTATTTCATGAGGTCTCTTTGCCTCATTTCCTTCCTAATATAAACTGGGTGCAGGGAGAAACTGTAGATCATCATGCTGATAGGTGGGACTTGGGCTCTGTGCTGTCTTCTGTCTTCTGAGGTCTCATATTGGGATGGCTGGTCACTCTTGTCCCTGGGCATCTTGTGTTAGCCATGGAGATATGGCTAGATCTGCCTTGATTTTGGCATCAAACTGGTACTTCCCTGAAGACTGGATTCTGCCACAGCTTCTAGACACAAAGGCCCTGTTCATCATGGCCTGTCACCTGAATTCAGGCTGCTTTGCCTCAATCTCCCTGGATGCCCAGGAAGTCCATCTTAGGGTGTGAGGCACCATCTGCAGCCATTTCTACACTATTAATCCTGCACCTTGTTGAAAATGGCATGCCAAATACTAGTCTTATTTAAGAAGTTTGCAATATTTTTGACTATTATGTTGAGGAATAAGTCCTTCTGTGTATGGATTCTTGTAGCTATTTGGGTGTTTTTATTCCTGCTTCTATCCCCACCCTGGGTTTTGATCCTAAGAGAACAGGCAGGATACCCCAGCCTAAACTTATTTTTTTCTCATTATCTCTTCTTGACTTCAGCTTTCTCAGTGACTGAAGTTATTTATTTCTCTCGAGTTGGGAGTTATATCAGATACTGTGCTCTCTCTGACTTTATTTCCATGATTAATCTTTCTGACTCCTGTTCTGAGTATTTCAAGGGAATCTTTGGAAATTTCTGTGTCCTCTCAACAAAACCTGGTTATCAAAAATGAAAATGGAACTACAAGTATCATATGGAAGTGAAAACTGAGCTTTGTTCTTTTATTCATCCCCAAGTATTAAATGGTCTTGATTTTACTGGGTAGGGAGTACCAAAATATAGTTAAATATATTTCAGCTATTATCTCCACTCTACCAGCTATATATCAGTTAATAAATAAATGATAGTTAGTATGGTTACCTTATATAAATATACTTGTTCAAATAAAACCAACAAATTATGCTTAACTTTATGCATAAGTATTAGAGTTGATTAGCAATGTACTAGAGCTCTACGTTATTTATTTGCTCAACAAATATACTATATCCTAGGAATTATTCTAGTGTTGCACAACTCCTTTGTTAAAGTTTAGACCAAATAAGTGACATGGCTCTTAACAGTGGAATATTCTACAAGCATCCCAGGTTCTTCAGTATTTTAAGTTAGGAGTCAACCAAGATGGACCAGGTACACAAGAAATCTACCTGTTCACAGTAAGTTTTTCCACACAATGTCCCAGTCCAGTGAGGTTGAACTACTTCCTCTGAACCCCACCCACTATTATCTAGGAGCAGAGTGAATGGGTATAACACTGCATATCTTTTTCCTTGACTAGGCCCAAGCCTGCACGCTTGGCAGGTTCACAGGTTTCCTGTTGGCTTCCTTCTCCATGTCACTCAACCTGGCCATAGCTCTGACATTGGCCATGGTAGCAGATTCAACATATTACATTGAACCAATGGGACATGCCATTTGGCTGGCGGATTTTTAAAAAGGAAAGCCATGGGTAGGCAGGATTGGTATCTGAATCTCACTGGGGAGAAAATGTACTGCTCAGAATTGCAGAGTCCTGAAAATGTATTTTTGAACTGTTGTTTTCTGTGTTTTGTGTAAATCATGGTGTGATTAGACTCTAAATTGTCAATGATAAGGCATTAAGAAAGCAGATAATTAGAAAACATTTGGAGAATTGGAAGATTAAAATAACCTGGAAGGAAAAAAAAATTGAGAAAACAGGTAATTAGAAACACCTTGGTTATAAAGTATGTATCTGTGTAGATCATATACCATGGCTTTTAATAAGATGACATGTAAGGTACATATCAACTTATATAATATATAACTTAATTTTACCAGTTCTCAGTAATGAAAAAAAAAATAACCAATTTTCCAGAGATCATATGACTTTTTTTAGTTTGTGAAGGAGATTTTTAGTGTTTTTTTGCTGTGTGAAATGGCAATTCTTTTAATGTGCAAAAGAAACTTTTAGAAAGATAGCAGCAGATATGTCAAGATAAAACTGAAGATGCTTGCCCATGCAGGAAAATGTCACATAAAACCAGATTGGTTTGTAAATGCAAAAGTTTCTTCTTATAGCTCTTTTGAACCTATTGAAAAACATTTTCCTGATTGCTAAGAAAACTCACTGAGGTAGTTCACCAGTTGTGATGTTATCTATTGCATTATCCACCATGAGGCCTGATTCCTGGAAAATAATTTCAAATTATCTGCTTCTGGGAATAAGTCAAATGCCTGAGAGATTCTATAGAACCAAGATGATTAAGATATTTTCCAGTTTTGGGGCTGATTCTTCATGCAGAAGATATGTTCTTAAGGAACTCTTTGAAATTTTGTATCTGTAATCATATTTTCTGCATACCAAGGGATCTTATTATTTAGAGGAAGTCCCAAGCAGGTATCCTGAGCAAAAATTATCTTTCTGATCACAACCTAATGTAGCCATTTTTATGTTTTTTTCCTTAAAAATTGGATATACATGTTTTATATTTCCCATAAAATATTTGAAAATGCTAGATTTCTATTTATTAAGGTACACAGTGCCCAGATTCTAACTGCACAGTTTGATGGGTTTTGACAAACATATGCATGTTATGTGATCAACAGCCCAAGAAAAAACTAGAAACTTTCCATCAACTTATAAAGTTTTTTAAATGCATTTTTGCAGTCAGTCTCTTCACCTCCCAACCACTGTTCTGATTTCTATTACTATAGTTTAATTTATCCTATTCTTGAATTTTATATGTGTCTTATGCCTGAATTCTTTTGCTTTACAAAGTATTTTTGGTTCATCATGTATGGGCACGTTAGTTCTTTCTTCCTAATTGTTGAGAGCATCTCATTGTATGATTCTGTCACAATCTATTTGGACATTCTGCTATTGACGGACATTTTGATTGTTTCCAGTTTTTGTCTATTATGAATAAAGCTGCTCATAATATCCTTATAAAGTAAAATATTTTTCTGTTTTCTTTTGTTCTGGGCAAATTCCTAGCAGCAGAATTATTTGATCATGGAGTAGGTGTGTGTGTAATTTATAAAGAAGCTTTTGGTGTCTTAAAGGAGGCTAGTGACAAAGAAGTTCCACTTGTTTTAAATCCTTGCTAATATTTATATTGTTACTTTTATATTTATATTGTTAGTTTTAGCCATTTAGGAGGGTATATTGTAGTAACTTAATGTGGTTCTAATTGCATTTTTCTAATGACTAATGGTGTTGAATACCTTTTCATGTGGTTCTTGTTCATTTGTATGTCTAGTATGTCAAATAAGTAATGTGGCTTTTAACAGTGAAATTTTCTAAAAAGCATTCTTCTTCAGTATTTCAAATCAGATGTGACCCAAGATAGACCAAGCACACACTAAATCTACATAGTGTATTTTCAAGTGTTGCCCATTAAAAAACTGAGTTATCTTTTTATTATCATTTTGTGATGGCTTTTTATATATAGTAGTCACCCCTTATCTGTAGTTTCCCTTTCCATAGTTTCAGTTATCCATGGTCAACTTCACATTCAAAATATTACATGGAAAACTCCAGAAAGAAATGATTTGGGGCTGGGGTTGTGGCTCAGTGGTAGAGTACCAGCTTAGCTTGTGCGAGGCGCTGGGTTCAATCCTTAGCACCACATAAAATAAATAAAGTAAATGTATGTGTCCATCTACAACCAAAAAAAAATTAAAGAAAAGAAATGATTTGTAAGTTTTAAATTGTGTCATGTTCTGAGTAGTCTGATTAAATCTTGTGCTTTCCCACTCCTTCCTGTCTTGGAAGTTCACCCCTTTGCCTGGCTTACCCATGCTGCCTGCCATCTTGGTTATCAGACCAGCTCTGATGGTATTACAGCGCTGCATTCAGTAACCCTTATTTTCCTTAATAATTCTTACAAAACATGAGAATAGTGATTATAACAGTATATTGCTATGATTGTTCTACCTTATTTTTAGTTGTTAATCTCTTACTGTGCCTAATTTATAAATTAAACTTTTATAATAAAAATGTAAACATAGGAAAAAATATAGTGCATGTTGGACGGGGTTTGCACTACCCACTGTTTCAGGCCTCCATGGGGGGTTGTGTGGCGCATGGAAAGTATCCTTCATGGAAAAGGAGGACCACTGTATTCTGGATAAAAGTCCTTTATCAGATATGTGTTACAGTTATTTTCCTCACTTTGCTAATTATTTATTCATTTTCTCAATGTGCTTTGGATATACAGTAATTTTTAATTTTAATGAAGTCCAGGTGATAGTTTTTCACTTATGGTTAGAAACATTTTAACTTCTTTATAAAAATTTTTATCGATTCTATGATCCTCTGACCTATCCTATGATTTCTTCCACAGGCTTTGTAGTTTTAGTTTTTATGATGAATCTTTAATTATTTGTATGCTGTGAAACAAAAGTACAGCTATTTTTTTCCAAATGGATATGCAGTTTTTCTAGCACCATTTGTTGAAAAGATATTTTCCTTCATTCAGTTGACACCTTTGTCAGCAAGCAGTTTTCTATGAAACATGGGTCTAGTTTTGGACTCTATTCTATTCTATTGATTGATTTGTCTATATGTACATTAATATTAGATCATCTTAATTTACTATAGCTTATAGTAAACCTTGAAATTGGTAGTATAAGTACTTTAATTGTGCTTTTAAAAAATTATTTTGGATATTTTCAATTCTTTTTATTTTCATATATACTTTTAGAACCAGTTTGTTCAACCCCTGTTCATCCCCTCCAGCATGAACTCAGGGACCCACACATGGCAGGGAAGTCCTCTACCACTGAGCTACATCTCCAGCCCTAGTTTTTATTCTAAAAAACCTGGTAGGGTTTTGAATATGATTAAATTAATAGATTTGGGATAAAATGGCCATATTAAAATTGGTGATTAAAATAGATTGAAAATGAAGTCGTACAATGTAGTAGCATTATATCTCTCATTTATTTAGATCTTTGTGTTCTCTCAGCAATATTTTATGGTTGTCACTATAGAAGTCTTTCCCATTTTTTTAAAATTAATTCTTAAAATTTTTACAATTCTTAAGACATTGTAAAAGGTATTTGGAATTTCTCATTTTTCAAATTTTTCTGCTAGTATATAGAAATATAACTGCTTTTGCCATATGGACTTTGTAGCCAAAAACCTGGCAAAGTTATATCTAGTAGTTATATTTATCTCTTTGTAGATTCTTTAGGATTTTCTATGTAAAAGCCCATGTCATCTACAAATAATTTAAAATTTTCTAATATTTATACCTTTTATTCTTTTTCTTGCTTATTTCATAATGACAACTTCCACTTCAAAGTTAAATAAGAGAGCCATTTTTACCTTGTTCCTGATCTTGGAAGAACTGTCTTAATTTTTCACTGTAACCAGAATGTTAGTGGCTTTGGTTTCTGTTGATTTTACAGATGCACTTTATCATATTAAGGATGCTTCCATTCTGTTCCTGGTTTTTCCAAATTAATGGATTTGGATTTGCTGTGTTCTTTATGTTTTTAACAAGGTACTGTTATGATGAGTTACATATTATCTCTGGTCACTTATCTTGCCCTAATGATTAAATGATTATTTTGTCTGATGTTAATGTAACTAATGAGAAAATGATTGGCTATAAAATGCTTTCTGTCCATTTCTCTCATCTACATCGCCCTGTCTTCTTGCTTTTCCAAGCAATATCATTTGTGTTGGTGGACACATGTGGCTTCATTTGCTGTTAGTCATCAGTTTTCTTAAAACCAGGCAGGACTGAAACCAATGCAGAGTAGCAGTGAGAGTCATTTGCCCATTTCAGGTTATGTGAGCAGGAAGAATTGGTTGCCTCTCCCTATGGAATTTCCAGATGGTGAAATTCAGTGTTTTCAGATGGTGTCAGCTTGCTAAGAATTGTGGGGTTTATTTCTCCTCAGTTGTCTTTATTTTCATTATTTTTACATAGAGAGGAGTTCTACAGCATCTTGATTTGAAAAGTTGGAAATTCACTGAGCTGAAAGTTCTGGTCTGGGAGTCAGGAGAGAGCTACTTTCTGTTTGTTTGAAGTTCCAACTGTATGACTTAAAACAAACTTTTAAAACAAAGATAATAATGTTCATCCTCAATTACAGATCATGGCATTTTACAACTGGATATGCCCCCACAGGTTATCTGGCCCTGCCTTTATGTGGCTTTGAGGGGCTGAATGACTTGCTAATGGACATCAAGCCCTGGACTCTTTTTACCAGTCCAGTGTGATTTTTACTCAAATGTGGTGAATTTAGAAAGAATCCAAGTTTCCAAAATAATGAGTCCTTATATCTACTAAATGATTCAGAACATTGTTAAAAAACACATGAATTTCAAAGAGCAGTGCTTATCTTTCATAGCTGAGTTTATATTCAAGCAAATATGTCAAAAAAGCCCTACAGATCTTTGCCAAGTACAAAATAATCTGATTTAAGGAAGATATCACATATCTTATTATAGATCATTTGTCCCCTTTATTATCAATTGTTATGGCTTGGATACTTGGTGTCCTGCAAAAGCCTCTGTGTTATTTAAGAAATGCTCATCAGTGAAACAGTTAGCTTATAAGAGCTATAACCTCATCACTCCATCCTAGTTTGAATGAACTAACTGGGTGGTAACTGTGGGCAGGTGGGGCATGGCTGGAGGAGGCGGGTAACTGGGGAATGTCCTGCAAGGGTTCACCTTCCCTTTAGCCCCCTCCTTTCCTCCCTCCTGTCTCTCTCTCTCTCTGGTTTCTCAGCCACTATGAGCTGAGCAGATTTCCTGCACCGAGTACTTCCACCATGATGTTCTGCCTCACTTTGGGCCCAGAGCAATGGAGTCAACCAATCTTGGACTCTGAAATCATGAGCCAAAATAAAGATTTTCTCCTCTAAGTTGTTGTCATTTATTTTGGTCACAGTGGAGAAAAGCTGACTAACACTGATTTTAATTTTTTTTTAAATTTTATGGATTACAAATGTTTCATTTGATCATCATCACAAATAGCATATAAAAATAACAGCCAACATTTATCAAGTGCTTTAGATCTATTTAACACAACTGTAGTTATTTTTCTCATTTTATAGATGAAGAAACCAAGGCACAGAATTAATTAATTAAGGTCAGACAGCCTGAGGAGGCAGAGCTGGGTATTGGCCCTAGAGTTCATGACTTTAGCCACTGCCCCTATGCAGGTGGGCAGGACAAAGGTATAGGTTGTTCTTTATGTTTTAATCATGAATTGGCTCTTTTTTTTTCCTGTGCTATTATTTACATAGACCTCTTTACCCAAGTATGCTTTGCAAGGCCATGTGATACATTTTACAACTCATCACTGGCCTAAGGAGTCATGGAGAACTGTTTCAAGGTATTAGATAAAATCAAGATAAATTTTCTTTTAACTAAAATGAAGTAAAATCTTTTTTTTTTTTTTAAATATTTATTTATTTATTTTTCGGTGGACACAACATCTTTGTTTGTATGTGGTGCTGAGGATCGAACCTGGGCTGCACGCATGCCAGGCGAGCGCGCTACCACTTGAGCCACATCCCCAGCCCCGAAGTAAAATCTTTAGTGATCATTTTTTGATCACTAAAGTAAGTGATCTTACTTTGTGTATACTTTCTACTTCAGCAATTTCTATTGCAAATAGGTCTTTCCTCTGTTATCCCATTCAACTTAATAGAATCTACATTGGGGAAAATATTAATTTATAATTTCATATAATTTTTCTATATGATAAAAAGGCAAGCAAATAGAAAGGTGGAGATGAACACAAATGTTATAGATTTAATGTGGATGGAAAGGAATGAATTTAGGAGGATGGGGCAGGATAAGAAGCACAGGCTTGCAGGTGGAGGTAATGAGTTTAGTTGTGTGTTTAATATTGCTTATTACGCATGAAGCACTTACCATGAGCTAGGTGCTCTGTGATTATATTCCAACAATCTCATGAAGTGGGTGCCATCTTATTCTCATTCAGTAGATGTGGAAACCCAAGCTTAGGAAGGAGTCAGCAGCCAAGTATCATAACAAGCAGAGGCAGTGCTGGAACTTGAACCATGATCTACTTGGCACTAAGGAGTGTGTTCCTAGTCATCTGTTAGTTTGCCTGCAAGTCACCTTCTCTCTATCACCTGTGGAGATGTGCACCAGACAGTATAAACTCTAAGTCTGAAATTCAGGTTTAGAGATGAATACATAGACAACTGTTGTGTGGAAGGAGCCCTGGAGTTGGAGACAAGCTGAACAGAAGACAAAGACAATTAGCCCACTTGGCTGAATTTACATGTGAGATACGGTTCATGGCAGGGAAGGAAAGAACTGCGGGGACCCACTGGTGTCCAGGCTCAGGAAGGTGTTAGCTAGTCTTCTGTTACAAAGTTTATTGCAGTCACATGGAGTTATGAGGATGGACTGTTAGATTTATAGACTTAGGCCTTTTAAAAACAAGCTTAAGGCAGATCATCGGCTTCAGTCATCACTTAAAGTATATGGCACAAAGAAATAGCACTCAGAATGTGCTTAATGCCATTCCACCAAGGAAAGCCAATTTTGGAAAGACTTTATTTCTAATAAGGGTTTTATGACAACTATAACAACTGAAGAAATGACCCTGTTTAGAAAGATTTCATTATACCCAATAAACATAGACTACACCTATAAAGCTATCTGTCTCCATTCAGTTGACACACACTAGGACAATATAACAGAATGGATTGTTTTTCTATTCTATTTATAGTTGTCCATACACCACAGCTGCCTAGTGCACGCTGAGCCCTGAATGAACCTCCAAGACACCTTCTCTCATCTGGGGATAACACTGTGGACCCTCTAGTTTGAATCTGAACAAGTAACCCCTACCTGCTAGTACCTTACAGAAATGGCAGCATCCCAGTCTTGCCTTGCTAGAAGTTCAGGCCTTACCCCCAGCTGGGATCAAGAGCTCTATAGCCTTGATCTTAAAAGGAATAAAATGAAATGTAGAAAAAAAGAAGTGTCTGGTTATCTTCTGTGACTTTAAAGTTTCTTAGACTTGAATTTCAGTGAAGTCCCACATATTTTTTTTAGCCCCCACTTTCCATTAAACTAATCCACAGATAGTTTTCTTCATTTTTCTTATACTGTCCTCTTTTATACAGGGCTTTGAGACATTAATTAAAACCAGTATCTAGTTATACTTTTCCTTCTATCCTATTTTTAAAAATTCTTAAGGAAAAAAATGCTTATATCCCCAAAGCATTTGAGGTTTGTCTGTCTCTAAGTAACAACCTAAAACAAGGGTTTTACTTTTTTTCTCTTCACTTTTATTTTTGGTAAGAGATGTTTTGGGTTAGACAGTCTTGAATTTTATTGTAGCTCTATCAGGGACTGGCAGTGGAATGATGGGAAAAATTCTCAGGTACTCTGATCCTCGGTTTCCTTATCTGTGGAATGGGGACCCTAATGCTTCAGATTGTGAAGATGCAATAAGATATCTCTTCCATGCCTGTTTCCTGGTAACTAGTAGGCATCAGATACTTTTGTGTCTTTTTTTATCCTCTCTCCTTCTCTTTATAACTTGTACAGGATAAGATAGAGCAAGGACCATCATTTTGGGTCTGGGTTGGTCTTCAGTGGGGCATGGAGAAGATTTTTCTCTGGTTCTTCCTCTGACACATCTTCTTCAATCTCCATGCAACCCTTGATAAGCCACCCTGCTTGAAGTTGTCCTCTATTGGGCAATTTTGCATAGTTCCCTCAAATTCTTTTTCTTGCTTTCCCCATTTCTTTGCTGTTTAGATCAGACTCAAAGATCGCTACATTTACAAAATGCAGAACAAAAAATAATGATAGCTAAAGAGGTGGGAGTTAAGATGTCCATCTACTACCATTCTACATACAACTAGAACTGGAAAGACCATGGGTATATAACACAAGCTTTGCCTGTTAAAACAGTTCTTCAGGATGAAGGTGCTCTGTACCAGCTTACACAGCTGGATGACATTCTCATGCTTAGCACCTTTCCCTAGAGGCAGAGGTGAGACAAATTGTGGGTCATTGACAACTCTTAGCACCTCCAACTATATCTCTCTTTCTCCTTCACATGAAATGAAAGTGAGTTTGAGCCAGATGATTATGGGTATAGCCTTACATCAATCCTGTATATAAGGAAAGCAAATCATCCTTACTACTTTGTACTTAGAAACAAAAAACAATTCATTTATCTCATTCCTCACAACCAGTTGCATCCTGGGTCTTGATTCTGTGGTTGATTGGAAGATTTGCCAATCATCTATAACTTAAGGTGGTTAAGTTGGTGATTTCTAAGGTTGCTTTCTGTTTTAATATTCTGTGTTTCATCCACATCGTGCCACAAGGTTCCAGATCATACTAGTGATGAATGCCCATGTTGCATCCAAGAGATCTAGAGTGGTGGTCTGACTTGTGCCCCCCACACCATATATGTTCAAATTCTAACTCCTGGTAAATGTGAATATAACATTACTGAAAAATTGTGTTTTTCAAATATAATCAAGTTAAGATGAGATCTTACTGGATTACAGTGGGCCTCAATTCAATGACTTGTATCCATATAAGAAAAGAAAAATTTGGACATGGACCTAAACACGGAGAGAACAGCATGTGACAGTCATAATAGAGATTAAAGTGATATACCTTACAAGCCAAAGAGCACCAGGAATTGCCAGTAACTGCCAGAGTGGTAAGAAAGGCATACAACAGATTCTCAAAATCCTTGGAAGGAACCAACCATGCTAACACTTTGCTATTGGACTTCTAGCTTCCAGAACTTGAAGACAATAAATTTAACACGAGTTTGTGGGAATTTGTTAAGGCAACTCAAGGAAAATAATATGCCTGGAAAACTTCAGCTATTAGAAACTAATGTAATTGAGTTACATTTAATGTTTTGTGTTCAGTTGTCCCTTTCAGGTACTCTGTAATAGGACATGTCTCTCCAGAGGGCACATGTGGAAATAAATCTACACTGTGGAATTTCTGGCTTTTCCACAGGGGAAGCCCAAAGTCTTTCTGGTCTTTCTAGGGCACTTTTCCATTTGCCATGAATTCTCCTGACCAGCTCCTATTGTGGCTCTTGTGTGGGAATTATTTCTAACTTAGACTGGAACTGAGAAAAGATTTTAGAAAACAATTCTTGACTCCCTTTAACTGATGTAATTTTAATTTATAATTTTCATGTCAGGGTGATTACCAGGAAATTATTAAAAAAAAAAAAACATTACCCAACAGTCTCATGACAATGTCATTATGTTGATGGGGTAATTTGTCCCTTTAGAAAGAACTATTCCTTGAGTAATTATTTTGGGTACTAAGTGACAGGCTCAGACTATTTTGGGACTCTGTGGCCTTGCCTCATGACATGCATTTACCTTGAGGATAATGCATGTGGCAGGTATTGGCCGTGACTCATTCTTCTAGCATTTGCTAAGCTGTTCATGGCTTCAGCAGACAGAGGCATATGCCAAGCAAGGCTTGGAAGACTCGCTGCAAGTGTGATTGTTACACAAACCTGGCATGAAGGATTGTCCTTATTCCTTACTAAGCATCTTTTCACTCAAACTAGATTTTTGATTATTTTATTTTATTTGGCAACAGTCCAGGAAATTCACTAGCTGTGGGGGAAATTAATGATAGCCAGATACTACATTTGATAGCTTTATATAAGGCTTCCAATTTGAAGCTCCCTCACTTAACCTTATTTAAACCTGTATTAGCTTAGCTTTATTTCTGGTTCCTAAAATTCAGCTTTAGCGAATGACTTATTAATTTGTACAAAAGGAACATAGAGATGAGGATTAGTTCAATATATTTAAAAATATCTATCCAATTCTTTCAAATTTTTCATTTTCAGTGTGAAAATGATGTTCAAAATATTTCAGCTTCCATCTTGCTTTCCCCTTTTCCCAAAAATGACCTGAATTAAGAATCTGTTGCATCTGTCATCTCACCTTTATGTGGCCTGGAAGCCAAAATTTCCATAAGTTCTCTGTTTCGAACCCATAGTTAATCTCTGAGTGCCATTGTTCAATATCTAACAGATGGAAATGCTATTTTAATAATAGTTCCATTTGCATGGCCAAAGTGCCATGAAAGCAAGGGAATGCCCAAGGCTTACTGTGCCCCAAAGGTGTGAATGCTTGTTTTTACAAGGCGATTCTTACTATCTCTGTTTTATATGAAGAAATTCATGTAGAGACAGGCTAAACTTCCTGTTCCCAAGTACATAAAACAGCATCAAACCAAAATTGTTCTATTCCAAAGGCCACTGATTTCATGTCAAGAGTTGATGGTTTGAAAATCGATTCTTACAAAAAAATTGGGACAAAATCTTAGAGCATAAGGCAATGCTACTAAATAATGAATTTTATTTGTCATGGCCAATGCACAATTTAATTTCTTTATTGGTTATTAGTTACAATTTTTTTAACTCCTCAGTTCTTTTAAAAATGTGAAAAAAAAACCTCTCAAGACATGAAGCCCAAAGCAAAACACACTGCTTTTTTTCTTGATAACAGCATTTTCTAGAAGTTGTTTCCCTGCTGTCAGAGTGTGATAAAAGGCTTAAATTTAAATTTGACTGAAGACTTACCTGGGCATTACCCAGCTGAAATGTTTCATTAAATTAACAACATATCCCCAAGCCAGAAAGGAAAAAGCAAGCTAATCCTCCAAGTCAGTAGTTGTCCCATAACCTGCAGATGTGTAAGGACCACAAACATCAGCTTAAGATAATTTTTCCATTTTTCTCAAGTTTTAAGATGGCAACTGTCTGGGGATTTCATTTTTCAAAACTGTCAAGAATTTTAGTGGCTATGAGGAGAGAACCCTGAAGATAAAGTTTATTGATTTGTGTTTGTGTTCACATAAAATACTAAATGGAATTTTGACTGGCAGGATACATAATAATGCTTTTATACATTCAATAAATGAGAATTTCCACTTAAGAAAATAGTAAAACTTAGTATGATATTTTTAAGTTCATAAAGTGCATTTAAAAAATCTACACAGTCATCCTGTAAGGCAGCTGAGTTGAGTCATGGTGACACCAACATGATACAAACATACATATGCACAAAAATATACATACACAAACACACACACGTTCAATTTTCCCATGTATAAAAAGACCCCAACCTAACATCTTTTCAGTTTATTTACCCCCATCTCACACTTTGTTCACTTCTAAAATTCTTGAAAAGCTGAGTATTCCCATAAGAATCAATTCCTTGCTTTAATACCACATGAAACCTGGCTTAATCTACCATTATGGAAAAACTCTGAATTATTAGTGATTTTCTTGCTGCCAAATTGAGTGGATTTTTCTCCCTATTTACCATCCAAAGCTCTTTGTAGCATTTGATTCTGTTGGTTAGCCCCACATTTCCCTCGTTTAGTCTTCCCTTGAAGCGTTCTTTGCCAGGCCTTCTAGGACAATGCAATTTTTCTCCCACTCCTACGTCTTCTATCTTGGATATCTTTACTGGTTCTTCCTTCTCTTCTGGAAAATGGACACATTCCCAAGGAGTGTGCCTGGCATCTTTTTCTCTTTTATTCTGAGTTTCCCTCCTCAATTTTATGTGTTTCTGTTCATCCTCCTTGCCCACTGTCTACAATAGCCACCGTGTCCCACCCTTGTCCCCCTCTCTCCTAGTTGTTGCCTATGCCTTCCTGCTGGGCTACAGGCTGTGATTACCTGGTTTTCTGTCCACAATCAAGTGACTTCTAGATGTATACCCTCCTATCGCCCATCCTTTGGTTTATGAGGAAGAGGTATGCCTCTTCCTGTTCAAGGCTAATCCTTGCTAATGATCCTATATCCTTCTGCCCTATGTAGGAAGAGAACCTTTTTGTCTCTGATCCTTAGAGAGGCTCTGCAGTGTCCTCTCCATCCTCCAAGGTATCCATCTCTCATCGGCAAGGCCAAGTTTCAGCAAGGAAGTCTACAGATGCTCTATTTCCTGTTCTTGAGCTCTTTCTTCATTTTCAGTTTTGATGACCAAGAGTATCTGACTGCTTCCCATCAGCCATGTTACTTAACGTTTCAGCTGTGATTGACTCTGCCCATCACACCCTCCTTTTGAGACTCTTCTCCTTGGTTTTTTTTTTTCTGTTGTTGTTTCCTTTCTTCTCATTCCACAAATTGTTCTTTTGCTGTTTCTTCTCCACCTTTATTCCTCCCACTTTGTCTTCCTCTTCTCTTGGCTCATCAATTCTTTCCGTTTGGCTACAAGTTTGAACTCCATTTCCACACTGTGGTGCAAATGACACCTATTGGTTACATGCAGACACCTCCTAAGGGAATGTCCACATCATCAGCCTTCAGGGACTTCTTGCTCATTCCCCAATGCATCATAAAAGGCAAGTGAATGACAACAGTTTGTATAGCCGATCTCTTTGAATCAGTTTTCACTTCTGGGGGAAAAAAAAAGTAAATGATTTGAAAACTTTAGTATTTAACCGTTATTAGTGACAAATGACTGAAGTCACACCTCACAATTGATTAACACATTAGTGAATTATGACAACAAAAGCCACAATATTAGGTCCTTGAGTGATTGTTGAGCTGCTTTGGATTTAATGTTGGTCTTACAGTTATTTTCTGGAGAATTTTGAATCAAAGTCATTAATCTTTTGATCTCTCCCAAGATTTATTCTTTGTTTTTATCTAACCAATAGGTAAAATTCTTATACTGTAAACATCCTGGATTACAGGGCCCTTATTCTCAAATTCTTTTAATTAAGCAATGAGAACTAATCTTTTATCTGGGTCTTGATTGTTTTAAATATGCAAGAGTCCCATATTATAAAGAACAGTTTCTAAGGGAGAAAAGGTATTATTCAGGAATGTCCCTGGAGCTGGAGAGAGTGAACTGAACAGAATGATACAACTCAATTTCCTTGAGTTTCTATAACTTACAATATCTTGAAACTTAGAAAAAGATTATATGAATCTGAGTGGCTTAAGTCCTGAAAAATGAGATATCTGGATGACATCTTCTCATGCTTTTAAGACAACTTTGAATTTCGTCCCTCAGTATAAAATCTGAATGAAGAGATATTAGAAGCTGAGACCTAGCATGTTTCCCCATTGTAATTTTTGTAATAATTCAGAGCAAAATTTTTGGTCATAATGGACTATTAAATCAGATTTTTCTTTAATACTTATAAATCAGAAAGCCAAATTACCCCAGAAATTCATATTTACCCAAATCATATGTACTAAAACTACCTTCTCCCCACCCCTACCCTGTAGTTTATCTAGACCTCTTATTTTTAGCTTACTTCAGTAAAAGCATGCAATGGCTCTGCTATAGCAAACACACCACTTCATCTCAGCAACATTAGATTGGAAACTTTTAAAGTCAGGAGCCATGTTGCTTGCTTCTGTCTCTCAAGTGCTTTATACATAATTGATGTGTAATAAATAATTTGGAAAAAGCTTTTGTCTCATCAATAAGTAAAATGCTTATAGGAAATATATTTTTCTAAAGAAAAAGAATTCATTACCTGATTACCCAGAAATAATTCTATCAGCAGTTTAGTACAATTTAGAGGTTGAAAAACTTTCTGTAAACAGACAAACAGTAAACATTTGAGAATTTGTTGGTTCTGAGGTCTCTATTGCATGCACTCAGCTCTGCTGTGAGGTGTAAAAGCAGCTGTAGGAAATGAGACAATCCATAAACAATGTCTATGCCTATGTCCCAAGTACACCATATTTACAGAAGTAGGCAGATTCCACCTACTAGTAGAACTACAGTTTACTGACCCATGGCATAAACTTTAAGACACACACACACACACACACACACACATGTTTTTAAAAATAACATCTGTGTATTGTATTGTAATTGACAATTAAAGACTTTGAAATAGGCTACAGCAATTACTAGATATTCTTTCGATCAAATATTGGGGCCTCTGGGGATTATCTGTCTTATAAGACCCGAGTTCTTTTTTTTTTAATATTTTTTAGTTGTACATGGACACAATAACTTTCTTTTATTTATTTAGTTTTATGTGGTGCTGAGGATTGAACCCATTGCCTCATGCATACTAGGCAAACACTCTATCACTGAGCCACAACCCCAACCCCTGAGTTCTTAATTGTTTGGATTTTGAGGGGTAGAAAAATATCTTTAACTGTTATACTGGTATGAGACCCTCCAAAATTCAACTCTACCTAATTGAATCTTTTTCATGTATTTTAATGTCTAAAAAGTGTCCTTTAGGAAGGTAATAATGAAAAGAAACCAGAAACACTGCTATAGGGACTTTTTTTTTTCGGACATTTTTGGAGTTGTATAACAATCCTGTTTTAACTTTTAAAAAATCTGATGAATGTTATTTAACGGTTCATTAGAGTGCCACTTCAAATCATCTCTGATCACATTTCATCTAATATAAATCACACATTAGCTCACACCTGGGGTAAGAACTCAGGATTATTTCTCAGTCCCTGCACTTTCTTGATCATTTTGGAGTGTCCTGCACTAGTGCCAGGGAGTCTTCGTGGAACCTCCTCCTTTCCTTTTCCTTTCATGTTGCAGCCTACCTGGTAGATGTAGATAGCTGATTCCCATCTCCTGATTAGAAGCTTCAGAATAGTATCCTTGCATGAAAAATGAGATTTGACCTTAGCACCCAGTACTTTGTTTCTTGGAAACTTCATCATCACTAACTTCATCTTTAGTGACCTCCGATCCAGTGGTATGTACTTCTGAAAATAAAATGTCTGCTGTTACAATTGCAGAGTCACTTTTGAGTGACAAAAAAAAACAAAAAACATTGAGCTCCCCAGTTTCCCCCAGGGTGTATTTGGCTCCAGTAAAATATCACATTTGAATCCTTTTTATCACAGGATCCAAACCCAGGATCACTAGCACATCTTTAGAAGAAGGCACAACAGTGACATCTTGGTGCTTTCGCAGAAAGATCATCCAGTGTGCTCCTAGTCACTCAAGACAGCAGATCCCTACCTTCATCTGGATCGTGAAGAGCAGCCATGCTTAAAGCTGGCTTAAAGCAAGGGACCAACAGTGCCAGTGAACTTGCTGTAGAGTATCAACCACCATTTCTGAGTGGCATTGACAACGTGAAAGCTCCATACAGAGAAAAACCTAATAACATCTTGAACAAGCCAGCCGGGTAACTGTTCCCCACAGGTGCCATATACATCTGTCCAAGACTTAATTCTTCAAAAAGACTCTTCACATACTCAAGAACACCCTAAGTGGTATCTATTATGTGAATATAGATAACATTTCCATGCAGACTCACTTCGATTTTTCCTGGAATGAAAGGAATCCTGCTATCTTTTTCTTTCATTAAATGTTTCTTACACAAACAGCATCTTTATAATATGGCTGCAATACTTCATGAATCTGGATTCAAGTATTCAGGATCAAGTAGTCTCTCAATCTTACAAAATGTTGACTCCTAAACTTGTCCTTTTTTGTCTTCTAAATCATCAGCTTCATTGAGTGTGAACAGATCAGCTATATGTATAAGAAGATTTTGTGTTCCTAATAAATGGGGTAGCAACGATGACATTCATATTTTTGTGGCAGTACATTCTTTAGCTAATGAATCCATTTTCAAAAACTTTGAAGAACTGAGAATTGAAAAGACATTTTCTGGCTCTAAAGAGGGCATCGCACAATCTTTGTTCTCCTTCATGTTCTTTTTAACACATTCTATCACAATGAACTGAAGTGTCCATCTCTTCCTAACACTGGGCATCCATAGATAAATGAAGCAGAGTGCTTCATTTCTGATTATCAGAGATCTCATGAGCATATAAAATCTTTCACCCTTTTCCTTCATCACATGCATGGGTTGCCATGTTTGACCCTTAGGATTCTTGTCTTTTCTCCAATACGATTATGAGTACAATTTTCACTTTCTGAATAACAATTCACTGTGGAAGCTACACTATGTCTTCCTGTTTGGAAACTGCATCATGATCAACTGGAGGCTCTTGAAAATCTCTTTGTATGGCAAGAAGTGAGGATTTGAAACATCTGGCTGAAGTTTCAAAGGCTGTCTATAGCAGCCACCGTGGGAAGGTAAATGTCCACTACTCTTCAGTTCCTCAAATTTCTTTTTCTGGCACATTCTCTGGGTGTTAATCCAGGCACAGATCTTGCCATGGCTTTCCCTTTGATGGGGCCAGAGGGATTCAGGGGTCATGCTTAATGCCATTGGATTCTTATTGTTCACGAAATTGTTGTTTTCTGAATATCCGTGACTCATCTTTTGAAGCATACTGAAGAGCCTGTATGAAGCCATGGTTACCAGTGTAGATCCTGGAGTCAGACTGTCCAGGTTGCATTCTGGTTGCACCCTTTAAGGCATTAGTTAATTCAGATGATCTCTGCACCTCTATTTCCTCATCTTCACAGGGCTGCTATAGCCCTTGGCTGCACCTCTGTTGCCTGCAATGGTCAGCACTGCCCTTGATCTTGCCAAGAAGCCCCCAGGACCCAGTACACAACTACACAATGGTGCCCCTCCTGCACCAGCCCTTTCACTTTTATTTGACTATTTTTTTTTAAACTCTGTACTTTTGTAAGTAACTGATACATTATTACAGAGACAGTTCTTATCTCCAGACTTGTGAATGACTTCTGTCCTTTGGGGAGACTCTCTCTCCAGCCCCAGAAAAAAAAGCCAGTTGTGTCCATTCCTAAATTTATTTCACTGTTTATTTGCTTCATATTAATTTGGGGTTCTTTAATTTCAACAACAAATTTGTCATAATATCTGCCTATTTCCTTCATTTAATAACTGGCAACAGGTTAAATAAAAATCTTTGACACCTGTCTATTTTATAGCTAAGTGAGACCCATGGTTTCATGCTTTTAAAAATATAATTTAACAATTTCCAATGGCTTGGAACAGTATGTTTTTTAATTGACTATAGTAAAAGTCTTTCCAGTCATTACATATTTTAAGAATGGTAAATATTCTATTAAGTGAATATACCACATTTTTAAAAATGTATCTTATATTGTTGGAAAACAACAAATAACATTTTTAATAACAAGCATAAATTCCTCTCTTAAAAACATGCAAAATGTGAAAAGTCATAAAGTGTGTCAAAATCCTGTTACTTAATTTTTTGGCACAGTGTGTGTTTGCTTTTAATTCCACATTGACTTTTCAAGGACGTGGGCCAGTGGACATAAAGGCCAGTGCTATTTTCATGGCTCTATTTGTTGACAGAGGTTGGGTGTGTTGCCACTGTGAATCTAAAGATCATTTTGGGAAAAGAGCTGAGCCCTGGCCTCATCAGAGGTACACACGAGGTTGAGGACATTCAGTACACTTTGATACTTGACTTGGCTCAGAGGGCCTTGTCAAGATTCTGGTTTGGCTTACAATTTATTTCAGGAACATAGAATCACTACTGTTTGCCTGGGCCTTCTGTTTCCTTTGCCAACTCCTCCTCCATTATCTTTATTGTCTTAGTGCGCTGCCAATAACATCAAGGCTTTAATATAAATGTCTTCTAGTTATGAAGTTTAAAATTTAAGCCAGTTTGGAAATGAGTTGTCTCAGCTTTCACCTGTCCTGAGAAGTGTGGTTAGCTCTTAGTGAAGCCTTCTTTCCTCCCTCTGTTCCTGTCTCTCACTCTGAGATCTTGTTCTTTTATAACTGCAGGTGAAGGACTGGGGCAATACCTGCCGAGTCTCAGAATAATTGTTTATACTTCTCGTCAAGAAATAAATCCACAAATGTTGCATGCATGGAGGGAAAGGTAGAAGGTAAGAATTTCAAAGCAGACGTTAGTTATAGGACCAGAGTGAGGAGGTGAAAATCACCTCCCAATATTCTATGAGACAACTCCTTGCTATAAATCAATAGTGGTGGTGTCTCCAGCATATTCATATATTTTCTCATTCTGTTACCAAAAAATATGTAAAATGTGACACTTTCAAAATTAACCAGTACTTTTAAAAATCCTTCTAAATTGAACACAGAGGCAAGAAAGAGGATAGATTTGTGATTTTTAAACTGAACAACATTCTAAACCTTTAACATTTAGGGAAGAAATCTCTTGGTAAGGGGATCTGCAATTCCTTTAACAAACTCTCTTCCTAAAATGGCATCTAAATTACACACCCATGTTTTAAAAAACATGATCATGGGCTTTATCTTGCAGATTAATAACAAAATGGCAATTCCAATTTAAAAAGTTGGCAGAGGCACTAACCCTAAGGATGATCAAAATGCATATTACAGGTGTATTCTACCTCAGTAACAATCAAACAACTGCCAGTTAAAATGTATCTTAGTAACATCTCAACCATTTTTAGGTGCAGGGTTCAGTGGCATTCAGTACCTTTATGTTGCTGTGCAACCATCACCAACACCATCCATCTCTGGAACCCTTGCATCCTCCCCCAGCTTCTGGCAACCATATAGTACCTTATGTCCACGGATCTGGCCACACTAGATATTTCTTGTAAATGGAATATCTAGTGTTGCCTTTTGTGACTGACTGGCTTATTATTAGCATGATGTCCTTCAGATTCATACATGTTGTAACATATTATGAATTCGCTTTGTTTTAAAGGCCAAATAACATTCTATTCTGTATTTGTACCAATGGTAACAAATCTGCTGATGGACACTTGAATTACTTTTTCCTTTGAACATGGGTGTGCAAATTCTTGGTCAGCTCCTGCTTTCAGTTCTTTTGGGCAGATACTCAGAAGTAGAATTGCCAGGTCATGTGGTCATTCCATTTTCAACTTTTTAAAGAGTTGTCATACCATTTTCCATAGTGGCTGCCTTGCTTCACAGTCCCTATAACAATACCCAAACTTCCAATTTCTCCACATCCTCCCCAACCCTTGTTGTGATTTAATCCTAATGGACGTAAAGCTGTATCACATGTGGATTTAATTTACATTTCCCTAATCACTAATGATGTTGAACTTCTTTCTGCATCCTTATTGGTCATTCATATCTCCTTGGAGAAATGTCTGAGTCCTTTGTCCATTTAATTTTTTTAAAATTTTATTTATTCTAATTTGTTATATACAATAACAGAGTGAAATTCAATTCATATTACACAAATAGAAGACAATTTTTCACATCTCTGGTTGTACACAAAGTAGAGTCATACCATTGGTGTTTTCATACCTGTACTTAGGGTAAAGATGTCTGTCTCATCCCACCAGCTTTCCTATCCCCATTCCCCTTCCCATCCCCTCCCTCCCTTTTGCCCCATCTAAAGTTTATCCATTCCTCCCATTCTCCCTCACCCATCCCCATTATGAATCAGCATCCTTATATCAGAGAAGACATTTGGTATTGGTTTTTTGGGATTGGCTTACTTTACTTAGCATTATATTCTCCAACTCCATACATTTACCTGCAAATGCCATGATTTTATTCTCTTACTGCTGAGTAATCAATATTCCATTGTATATATATGCCATATTTTCTTTACCCATTCATCTACTGAAGGATATCTAGGTTGGATCCACAATTTAGCTATTGTGAATTGTGCTGCTATAATATCAATGTGGCTGTGTCCTCATCGTATGCTATTTTTAAGTCCTTTGGGTATAGACTGAGGAGAGGGATAGCTGGGTCAAATGGTGGTTCCATTCCCAGTCTTCCAAGGAATCTCTATACTGCTTTCCAGATTGGTTGCACCAATTTGCAGTCCAGCCAGCAACGTACGAGTGTACCCTCTTCCCCCACATCCTCGCCAACACTTATTGTTGTTTGTATTCTTAATAGCTGCCATTCTGACTGGAGTAAAATGAAATCTTAGAGTATTTTTGATTTGCATTTCTCTAATTGCTAGAGATGTTGAACATTTTTTCATTGTATATCCTCTTCTGAGAAGTGTCTGTTCAGTTCCTTGGCCCATTTATTGATTGGGTTATTTGTTTTTTGGTGTTAAGATTTTTGAATTCTTTATATATCCTAGAGATTAGTGCTCTATCTAATGTGTGTGTGGTAAAAATTGCTCCCATTTTGTGGGCTCTCTATTCACTTCACTTTTTTTTTTTTTTTTTTGCTGAGAAGCTTTTGAGTTTGAATCTATCCTATTTATTGATTCTTGATCTTAATTCTTGCGCTACAGGAGTCTTACTAAGGAAGTGGGGACCTAATCTGCCTTTGTTCATTTTAAAATCAAGTTGTTTTTTTGTTTTTGAGTTTAAACACTTGTCTTTTAACAATCTACCTTTTAACTGAGGCAGAAAAACATAAAATTGTACATATTAATGGGGACTATGTAATATTTTGATACATGTATACATTATGTAGTGCTTAAATTGGGTTCCTCAAATGTTTATCTTTGAATACTTTCAAAACTTTCCTTTTTTCCTATCTTTCCACCCCACATTTAAAAAATATTTATTTTTTAGTTATAGTTGGACACAATATCTTTATTTTATTTTTATATGGTGCTGAGGATCGAACCCAGTGCCTCACAAATGCTAGGCAAGTGGCTCCACCTCTGAGCCACAACTCCAGCCCCTCCCCCACATTTTTATTGGTACATTAGTTGTACATATTGATGAGATTTTTGTTACATATTTGTACATCCACACGTTATAATAATACAATTTGACCAATATCACTCCCTAGCACTTACCTCCTCCCTCCCACTCCTTGGTCCTTTTCCCTTACGTATCTCACTTTGATTTTTAGGAGATCCACCCTCACCTTTCTTTTCTTTTTACCTCTCTAGCTTCCACATATGACAGAAAATATTTGACCTTTGACCTTCTGAATTTGACTTATTTTGCTTAACCCAGTGGTCTCTAGTTTCATCCATTTTCCTGCTAATGCCATAATTTTATTTTTTAATGGCTGAATAAACCATTGTGTATATATATCACATTTTCTTTATCCATTCATCTATTGATGGACGCCTATGCTAGTTCCATAGTTTGGCTGTTGTGAATTGTGCTGCTATAAACATGGGTATGCGTGTAACACTGTAATATGATGACTTTAATTCTTCAGGATATATACAAAGATGGTATAGCTGGATCATACAGATAAATTCCTGAGATAGTTTGGAGAATTACCAGTTGATCACTGGGAGAACTCTAGATAAAAAGTAATACATGCTTCCTGTTTGAAGACAAGATGATCCCATGACATCATTCATCTAAAATATTAATATAAGCTCATCCTAAAGAAAACCAGCTACTTAAAGATATACAGCCTACCTTGTAATTCATGTTTGTGGGTATGACTAGGTGTAGTTGACTGAAATAATTCTGTAGCACAGCAAGGAAATATCACCAAGTGTCCAATGAGGGGCAGGTTCTCAGATGGCAGAGAGTATCTCTTTCAACTAAAGCTTCAACAAAGATCTTTCTGAAGATGGCTTATTAGTCTCCTCAGTGAAGACTGTTAATTCTTACTTGTCTTTAAATTGAGGAAAATGAGGTCAGGGAGTGGTACTAGAAACCCAAGAAGGTTTCAAGTTGACCTTATTGACAAGATAGTATTAACTTTAAGCATTAGAGCTTAACTTTAAACCTAAGAACCTCTTAACCATATCAAAATCTGGTCTCATCTTGCTTACCCAATGTTTTAATCAGCTGTTGAAAGAAAAGGAAAAAAAACCCAGAATGAAACTAATTTTTCTCTTATTTCCCTGATGCTCCTTTTTTTCCAAGACCAGGTACATAAACCAGCCTAGCTGGATAAATGGGGGCCATGGTAAAGCTGTGGGGTGTGGGTGGAGATGAAACACTGGGGAAAAGTCATCAATTATATTCAAGTTTTTTTTCCTGAAAATATTTATCATCCTCCTTTTTACTCATCCTACTTTTCCTACTAGCTATACCTAAATTCTCCCTCTTCCTTGTACTTATTTGTCCCTCTGTACTATAGTTCTTAAAATTCAGACCACACCATTTAATGCTAAGTGTCTTAGGACTGCTATAGAATTGAGTTGTTTAACCCAACAGTCCTCAAAGTATGATTCCTTGGATCTGTAGCATCAACCTTGTATTAGTCAACTTCCCAGTACTGTGACAAAACACCTGAATTAATCAACTTAAAATTAGGAAAGGTTTATTTGGGCTCATGGTTTCACAAGTTTCAGTTCATGGGGTTTGTCCCTATTGCTTTGAGCCTGTGGCAGCACAGTATATCATGGCAAGAGCACCTGTCTGAGGAGGTCTGTTCACCTCATGACAGCAGATACAAAGAGAAAAAGAAAGAAGAAAGGGCCAGGGTCCCAATATTCCTCCAAGGGTTTTCCCCGCAGTGACCTGACTTCCTAAAACCTACGTTGCACTTCTTAAAAGTTTAACCACCACCCCAGGACTGGGGACCAAGCCTTCAATGCATGCATGGGCTTTGGGGGAACATTCAAGATCCAAACATCAGCAAGTCTCAAGTGGAAACTTATTTAAAGTACAAATCCTCAGGTGCCTCCTTAGACCACTGAATTAGAAATTCTGGGATGTGAGGTACAGCACCTGTGCTTTGACAAATCCTCTGTAGTATCGCAATGCATGCTCCAGGTGAAGAGTTAGAGTTAACCTGTGTTACTGAGGGAAGGAAATGCCAACCAGAAGGCCATTTCAATGTTTGGACACCCGTCATCCATGCTTGGTTATCTCTAACTGGTGGGACATCATCATCTCTCATTCACGATTCAAAGCAGCATGGCTGTCTTTGGAAAACTTCGCCTCCTTTTGATCTTAATCTAACTGACATCTTCAAACCGTTTCTTGTATTTAGCTTCCTAGAGCCAGAGGGAAGGAGTCAAATCTCCCTGCTACATGACAATCTTTAAAATATTTCAATATTATGCCCATTTTCTTAGCCCTACTCTTAACTAGGCAGAGAGGGCATGACTTCTGAGTCCTTTCACTGTCTTGCCTGTATACCACTGAGCAAAATCTCATTTATTTCTCATTTCTCTGTAAAGAGCTCTGCATTGGATAATGCTATAATTCAAGCCAGACTACAGTGGGTACCATCTCCTTGCTTCCGGGTAGCATAACTCCCATAATGCAGGCTAGTAGGGTCTTGGTGGGTTACTTTTGGGTAGTCACATTGTTAACTGACACAAGGCATTTTGTCAACTGAAATTGTTTCTTGTTTTCTTCCTTCATCTTGATCTTTCTTACAGACACCAGTGCTATTCACTATTCTAAACCTATAGAGACACTTCCTTGGGTGTAAATGTGTAATTATGTCTTTTGTCATTTACTGGTACGTCAAGATTTTATATCTACTGATTATCTCTGCCTTGACTATCTGATGTTTAACTGACAGAATTCACTTTTGGCAGGGAATACATATCTCCTATGCCTT
The DNA here is from genome assembly GCF_021218885.2 of Marmota monax. Classification (NCBI taxonomy): domain Eukaryota; kingdom Metazoa; phylum Chordata; class Mammalia; order Rodentia; family Sciuridae; genus Marmota; species Marmota monax. Next base: position 1,260,333 of record NW_026693876.1, on the reverse strand, counting down.
GGAAGCAGTGAATACTCAATAAACACTTAGAAAAAATTTATTAATATAGTGATATGTATTCAATATAAAAGAGGAAGGGCTTCTATTTTGTGTGCTATAAAAGATGTCCCTTGTCATTAGATTCATTACTTCTAAACTTACAAGTTGTGACTAAATAGAAAGTAAAAACACCATTTGCTTTTAGTAGCAAATATCCAGTATGAAATATTGCTTTTAAAAGTCCCACTGGATTATTATATTTTCAATCAATGTATAATCTGTCAACATAGTTTTCTGGTTTCTTCTGTAAAATTGCTTTCAGAAGCTTCTTTATGAATCATGCAAGAGAAACTCTCTCATTTAATCCTAGTGGTGACTCCTTGATCTACATTGGAATTAGTCCCCATTGGAGACCTTAAATTGAAATTGTACATCTCTGAAAGATGTATAATCAATCTGGTTACATATGTCTAATATATTTTTGATTACACATATGTAATCAAAATTTAAAGATTTGCTCTCATAATGTTTTAGCAGCAATTCCAATAAAGGAGCTTCTAAAATCTTTCTGGCAATAGTAATGGCTATGTCCTCGGGAACACCAATCAGTGGACATATAATAATGGCATATGAGTAAATGACAGAAGAAATAATTACACATTTCCACCCAAGGAACTGTCCCTACAGGTACAGAATAGAGGACATATGAGATAGCACCAGCATCTATAAGAAAGATAAAAACAGGGAGAGAAAACAACCAAGAATTTCAGTTAACAGAATTCTTTGTATCAACTAACAAAATTAACACATAATATGTGCAATTTCTTCTTATGATGACTTTGCTTCACATGTTTATTGCATCAAATTTCTCTCCCTTAATAGATTAAAAACCACAAACACATTTGACTACATAAAATAGACCCAAATTCTTGAGGGTCAAAGTGACAATAGATCCAAAAATAATAGAAAGTAAAAAAAAAATTCATTGAATATTATAAAATATACTCAAATCAGTAGGACTAAGAATCCAATCATCCAATGAGAAAGGGTATGTGCTTATTTAACAAAAGGTATAGAGCTCCTCATATATAATGTGTGCATAGAGAATATTTATGAAGTTCCTAGAATATGCAGGTATTTAGCACTGAGTCCTCATCAGGGGGAACTGATTATCCTCTTTCCCATTAGAGAAAACTGAGGCTCAGACCTTTCTTTTCCTCCCCTCTCCTTTCCTTTTCTTCTTTTTATTTCCTTTCCTCTCCCCCATGCTTTCTTTTTTTCTTATTTTACTTTAGTTCCAGTAGAGCTAAATTTTCAGATACTTAGTTTGTTTCTGGGATAAATTTTAATCACATTTATCTAATTCAATCACTGATAGTTCTCAGGGAACTGCAACACTTTGGTTTGGCATTGAGTGGCAATCGTCCAGCTCCCTGTTCACTGCAGCCTGTACAACTGAAGATGTGAAGGTAGCATGGCTCCGAGGACAGTGATGGAGATTGGGCATGCATAGGGTCCATCCCCGCAGCAAAGCTCTTCCTTGCTCCGAGTGTGTCTGCAACGTGGGGTGGATAACAGGGACTTGGAGGCTGTTGTTGAGATGTGAATTCTCTTTGACTCTGGCGAGGCTGTTGGTTCTTCCTTATGCATTTTCAAAGGCGTATTTTGACCTATGCTGGGGCCTCAGCTTGAGACTTGGCAGCCCTTTGGCTGTCACTTAGCCAGGTGGAGTGCTGAGAGAGTTACAGCTGGATGGGAGCTAGAGGCTCACAGCAGATGTGGGCAGCATGAGCCCAAGGCCTGGGGGAAGAGGAGGTGGGATATGGGATTGGTGGTGGGCAGGCGAGTTGGGGAGCTGATGCTAGGAGGGGATAGTGTAGAGCTGGCAGCAAAGGCAGGTCAGGGTGCAGCCCAGATCCAGGGATGGTACTGGCTGAAAGTAAGAGTCAGTGCTCGTGGAACCAAAGCTTGGACCATCAAGCCTAGGACTTGAGGCTCATCAAAAAAAGCAAAGGCAAGAAAGAAGCCAGAGATTGAAGCTGGGCTGGAGCCCATGGAAAGTCTGGCTGAACAAACAGGAGCAAGAGAAGAGCAGTGGATTCTGGGAAGTGCTCTTTCAGCCCTAGCTGTCCATTATTTGCGCTCAAATTCTCCTTGTGCAGAGGATTCAGTGCCCAGAGTGCTCCAAAGGAACTTAGTAGCTTCTGATCAAGGGGCAGATGAATTCCTGGATAAGACAGCTCAACCAACATCTTCCTGACACTGATCCAGTGTCTGTCACCTGGACTAAGTCCCAACTGCTGGGAAGCCCTTCTCCCAGGACCCATGGCTTACAGATGTCACAGGATCTCTGTTGAAACTGCCCAGCAGAGTGGTACAGAGTTCAAATGTTTCTAATGCTATATATAATTGGTGAAATATTTGTCATTTCAAAGCTATCTGGGAAGATTCTCTCATCTTCACAGGTGATTTTTAATTTGGGGAATATATGTGCATAAACACACTTTATATGTATTATTGTTGTAATATGCATGTTACACATATATTTTAACATAAATTGAACATTATAATATCTCATTTGTAGGTATTACAATGTGTAATTTATATCTATATAAATACATATTCATCTACCTACAAATACATATGTATTACTTATTCATTTTTAAGTTTTTAAATAAGCTGCTATTTAAAAGTGTGGTTCTGGTGTTGGAATATCAGGTTGGACCAGATTTTCTTTTTTTCTGGGAAGTACCAATAATTTGAGTTACTGTGAAGGCATAGAAACGTATGCCTGTTTATGTTGCAATATAAATGCTTATATAAACAAAAACTTAATAAACAAAAAGAACACATAATTGAATATACAATTGAAGTGAATAGTTATAGAAGATATGGCACAATGATGAAGAATATATTTGAAATGCCGGTAAATTACAGTAGAACAGAATTTTACTTGGCTGATGACAACCCTTGTCTGCACCCCTGGTATTTGTGATTGCTGGTTGAATGGGATAGTGAAAACCTATAGGAACAAAAGTGATTGAGATCCTATCTCTTCTTTTATGCACACCTCTGAGATACCGAGTTGGTCCGAGATGAAGTCCCTAGTCAAGGAAGAAGAACGGATTTCTTCTACCCAGGAAGAAACTTGCTGTGAGACCAGGGAAAGTCTTGGCTGAGCCGTGTCACAACAAGGGCCAAATGGTACCAGGGAAAGGCTGCTTCCAGATTGTTCATCTCACTCCCACAGAAGCTCTACAGTGTGAGCTCTCCTGCTATCTCAGTTTTAAATTTAGGCTTAGGTTAACAAACCTGCCCAAACTGAGGGGTGAAGAGGCATCTCAGAACCAGGACTTGAACCCCACCTGTCTGCACGAAACTCCCACCTCACCACAATGTCCACCTGCTGATATCCTCCTGGGGATTTTCTCCCCAACATCAATTTACAAAAGATCTACTTCAGCGAGAAAGGTCCTGGCAATTAGAGGAAGAGAACTTAAAAGGCTTTGAGATTTCCCTGTGTGCCCCAGAGGGTGATGGTTATGTAACTTAATCCACATTCTTGCCTGACTTCTGGAAATTTAAAAAAAAAAAAAAGAATTCTTGAGATGATTGCTTCAGACTGAAGATCATTCTGTGGCCATCTATAGATTTTTTTTTTTTCTATGCAAACTTGATCTTTCCGGGCTTTAATGATCTCATCTGTAAAATAAGAGGGTAGCATGAAGTCATTATTAAGGTTCTTTTCATGCTCTGTGAGTCCTGGAATTTCTAAGCTTATTCTGGTATTTAACCTTTGGCCTCGGCTTCTTGTAGCACTGTAATCAAAACTAATCTACCCAACTTAAATTGTATGTGACAGGTAGGGAAGCCAGGACAAAGGATTTAGGAAGGTATGAAGAGGGAGCAGGGCTGCGGAAGGGTTTACTATGTATTAAATGGAGTTGAAAGGAAAGAATTCAGAATCTCAGGGCCCAGTGAGCAGAGCAAAAGAGGCTCAGCCCGGAAATGACTTTCAGATGGAGTATGCAGAGAAGTGGGGAAGGTTTGCCCAGCCCTACAGGGGAGCTGGAGGTCACTAGATTGGCTGGTGTGAGTTAGTAGAAAGGCTTGGCCAGAGCCTGGACATGCTTAATGGCTTGGCTGCTGGGCTCCCCCATCTCCCTGTCCAGCCTGCTCTCTGATGCTGGTGTAGCTGCTGTCACATCATCAACAACTCTATCCCAACTACACAAAGGTTTCTTCTGAGTCTTAGTTCTGCAGAACCAAAGAACTGATGCTAATTAGGAGAAATGTTTAAAAAAAGAAATCATAAAAACACAATGCTATGTAAACTGCACAGAGGGTATATTTCTGGGTTTTGTTTGAGAAAGTAAGCACTGTCTTATCCCTTCTTTTTTATCTTCCATCATCACCATCATCTTTATTTTATTTTTTGCCTTTCTCCCCAGTTTCTCTTCCTTGCCATTTTCTTCTTCCCTCCCACTCCCCTGACACTTTACTGAGCATCAGGCTTAAAAGTCTGTTTTGGGTTACTGTGGCCAACAGAAAATAAATGAGACACAGACCCAGCTTCCTGAGTTGCTTCCCAGCTAGCAGGAAAGACAGACAGGTGACAGAATGTGGTCAATCAGATTGCAAGACAAACCTGTCCCAGGTTTCTTTTCTTCACTCTGCCTCCTCTGGGCAGCCCAATCCCCAAATTTGTTGATATTCTCTCCTCCTCCCCTCTAATGCTCGCTGCAAGCATTAGACACCTAAATGCCTATTGATTTTCCCTAAACTGGCAGGAGGGAGTTCTCTTAAGGTTTACTGTGTCATATCAAACAAATTCCAGATATAGGATCACTCACCAGTTAGGGCTTCCTTCTCTCTTTATTGCAATGGATTATAATAAAAAATAAGTGCCAGCACTTTTCTCTCTAGTAAATATTGACAGGATTTTCAGGATGTCATCAAGTACACTCCGTTACTTTTAATCCTTGTATTATCACTCTGTCCATCATCAATTCATAGATGAAATAACTCAGGATGGTTAGGTGATTAGTCCAAAGTAAAATAGCTAGAGGTGGAATTTAATATAAATCTGTCTGACTCCAAAGTCCAAACTCTTTTCACTATCTCCCTGCTTTAAAGATGAAGGGCAAGTACTACACCATCCTTTTACTCCTCTCCAAAGCAATTCTACTTCCCAGTTTTTTAAAACCAAATCATAAGGTAAAACATCTGTGTAAAGTTGAACTACCAACTTTGAGATACAGTTGGACACCGTCTAAACCAAATCATGAATATCTGACTTGTTTTTGGCCTCAATTACAAAAACTATTGTTACAGTCAATTAAAAATATGGTAACCAGAAAAATTCCCTGGATGGCTTAATTTTTGAAGTTAAGACTTTTTTCTCTTAAAAAATTGACTAGGGGTTGGGGATATAGCTCAGTTGGTAGAGTGCTTGCCTCACATGCACAGGTCCTGAGTTTACTTCTCAGCACCCTCCCTCCCCCCCAAAAAAATTGGCTAATGCTTAATTATAAAAACACAAATTTATATACATAAAAATTCATTATGCAAAACATGTGGATTTACAGGCACTAATAAGAGCAAAAGGCAATTTTAGGTGTTCTTTCTGGTTGGTATTATACACAAGTTCAATGTATATTTATCAGAATTGTACAGGCTCTCAAAAAAAAAAATCTTTCTTTAAAATTGAAAGCTTAAAAAATGGCATTATGAATTTTAAAACCAATTTATTTCAAAAGATGATGAAAGTAATGGCTTGTTGATTTTTTTGTATCTTATATTGATTATATCACCTGTGCTGCATTAATATTAATTTGTCATGAGAATATTCTACCATATGCTAGTTGTTACAACATAATAATCAATAGGGCAAACTTTAGCATTAAATTGAGATGAATTTCAATAGATCATGAGATTAATTTGTGTTCATTTTTTCATAATGGAATTTGCATTGATTGCTGAGTGAACCAAGACAGGTCATGAGTCTCTTCTAATGGTTTCTCATGTCATGTCTACGTGGTGCTCAGATTATTGATGATGGTTCTGTTCACCTCCCTGGCTATTAACTCTTTACTCTGTAGGTACAAATTATATTGCATCAAAATAGTGTCTGGCACAAAGCTTACATTTATTTGGGCTTGCTATTACAATTTATGAACTCATTTTTTTTTATTTTTTTGTACCAGGGATTGAACTCATCAGGAACACTCGACCACTAGGCCACATGCCCAGCCATATTTTATATTTTTTATTTAGAGTCAGGGTCTCGCTGAGTTGGTTGCTTAGTGCCTTACTTTTGCTGAGGCTCCTGCCTCAGCCTCCTAAGCCGCTGGAATACAGGCGTACACCACTGGGCCCAGCTTATGAACTATATTTTAAGAACAGGTAAAAACTATTAAAGTTGCCTGTAACAACTGTGACTTAAGATAAAACTACCACTGGTGAGAAATATCAAACCTGTTTAAATTTGTAACTTCCATTTCCTACCTACAAAGTTTTGCAATGCATAAGGGAAGTTTGGAGAGAAGGATTTGACACATGAGGGCTGAGATCTTCTAATGGGTGAGAGCTTCGAACAACATTTAGGCATCAAGGAAGCTGCCAATTTTCAACAGTTTTGACAAACTGTATTCCAGGGGATGGTCATGGAGAATCATCAGTCTTTCAACCAAATTAGCTCAAAAACACTGCGTACCACATTTTTTTTTTCCTCTTCTTGGAGATTCACAGTACTTATTTATTTATACAGCAAAGGCATATAAAAAAAGTATTTTAATTTAAGTTCATCTAGCTTTTTTTCAAACTTGCTTGACAGTGAATCCCTTTTAAAGTATACCACTCTAAATAGCAGTATATTTAGTCTTTTGTGGATTGTATCCAGAGAAATACTGATTTAAAGAAAACCTTAAACTCAGCTAATTTTCTCTTTTTACCATTCAGTTATTTAAAACAAATTGTGGGGCTGGGGATGTGACTCAAGCGGTAGCACGCTGGCCTGGCATGCGCGGGGTGCTGGGTTTGATCCTCAGCACCACATAAAAGTAAAACAAAGATGTCGTGTCCACCGAAAACTAAAAAATAAATATTAAAAAATTCTCTCTCTCTCTCTCTCTTAAAAAAAAAAACTAATTGTGCCCACAAATGCCTCCCAAAATTTACCTTTATATATATGTTTAAGTGTAAGAAAAGCTTATCGACCATGTGGTAGGTACTGAATGCATAAAACATAGGAAATGAGAACAGAAGCCACATGTTTAAATTTTTAAACATTTTAAGACTATAACTGTGTTTATATTCCCATGCACATTTCTTATGAATTATGAAGACAACAAAGATGAAACTGGGAGAATTTTTTCATGGGGAAGAAAAAAGAAAACATGTTGGGGTAAACTTGCATCCCATAATCTAGGCCTTGATGTTCCTAAATATTGTTTTGTACTTTGTGTTAACAGTGTTTAGCATACTTTAGAAGCATTTGACTGTCATGTACTTTATCATTTATGTTTTATACTTCACTTTATCATAGTACATTACTTATCTATTCATGCATAAAATATTACCCCCAAATTTAACATCTTAAACAAAAGACATTTATTATCTCAAATTTTCTGGAATCTGGAAGCAAAAACATCAACTTCCTAAATATAAAAAATCCTTGTTATAAACTAGAGGAATGCACTAAGAGAATTTTTTTCTTCCAATGAACAATATTCAAAAATAATTACATGCCTAAGAGTTTGAGTTTCAGGATATTACATTTTAGGTCAAATACCACAATAGCAAATGTTAGTTTACCAAATCTCTGGAAAAAATTAAGAAAAGACACATGAGATGTAGCACTTCTAATTTGACTTTTTATTTTTTTGAGACAAGGTTTTGCTAAATTGCTGAGGCCGGCTTGGAACTTGAGATCCTTTTGATTCAGCCCCCTGAGGCCCTGGGATTACAGGTGTTTGCTAACCCTAATTCTAACACTAACCCTATCCCTAACCCTAACCACCTCCACAGGCTTCATTTGACTATGTTTATAATAAATAATTAGCTCTTAAGAAATAAATGAATCCAAGTGATTTACAATATAATATCTTAAAAAGTTGACACTTAAAATTCTTTCTTCAGTTCTAATGTATCATTCTGATATGGTGATTTTCAACAGAGTGAAAAAATAAACAGAGGTAGTGTAAAAGCAAATACTGTGACAGAATACACACTAATCGGTCATTCTACAACTTTCAATTGTTCCAAGCCTGAGCCTGGAGGTTGGTCTTTTTGCCCTTCATCTTGATTTCTGAGATGGAGCAGGAAGGCACAATGAATTAGTGGTGACAAAAGATGTTGAAAAACCTTGATGTGAACAACCTTTCCTCTCTTCCAGGGCCCACCTCTATTAAGACTGCATCTGAATCCTTGAGTGGCCTTGAATTTAGAAAGCCTTCCCAGATGGGGAAGTGCATTTCTTGCACAAAAAGTTTTTTTTTCCTTCATTCAAGCCCTTTCCAAGACATTCCTACCCCTAGAGAGGTTTGGAAATGTGGAGGGATGTTTTGTTAATGGCAGTGGATTGGGAGTTGTTCTTGGCTTTTAGTGCTAATGTGCTGGATGGTTCCTCACCATAAATAATTGTCCTGTCTGAAATGTCAATAGTGCTTCCAATGGGGCACTAGTTCGTCTTCTCCTTCTCTCTGGTTCTGCCTCTAGTACAGACTGGGAAGTCTGAGAGAGAAAGTGCGCAGACTCTAGTGGCCTCCCTAACCAGTGTCTGGAAGAGCCATTTACATGCAGAGTTCAGTAAATATTTGTTCCATTTACAAAGATAAGACTGACTGGTGAACAAGAAGATAGAAATAATAAAAAGCTGCTGATCACACTCCAGTTTCCTTAGGCCTTCCTCAATGGTGGGGATCTTGGATACCCCGGCTCTTGAGTCATGGAGTCTGAGTTCAGTCTATAAAACACAACATTCAAGGTTAAAATGGAAACCAACAAATCCCCACAAAACAGGTTATGAGGCCTTGAGTATCTGTAATCCTTCAAGTCAGACCTTCCAAAAAAGTGGATCTGCTGTCAAAATGTAAATACATTTTCTTAAATATCCATACAATTTAATTGATCATAAAAATGTATTTTATAAAAACCACATTCAAAGACTTTCTCTTCAATATTTCAAATAAAACTTTTCATTTTTACTTTGCCCTTTCGCTTTCATTTCAATGTTCGTTTTCGTATTCCATGAAAATTGCTCTCTTGATTAGCATTTAAAACATCTGTTCTCTGAGGAGGTCTTTATTTTGCGTTCCAGTTATGGAACAATTTTTAAAGAAGCACGAGCTTTATCACAGTCCAAATATTTACAAATTATTTTTCTGATGGCATCTAGTGTTCATTTCACCTTCTTGCCTTTTTCTGTATTTATAGTATATTCACACATTGAGTAGTTAATATTCATCCATGAATTCACAAGGAACATTACCCCCCAAGACATTTAATTAGCATTTCATGTCACAACAAATATATATATATATATATATATATATATATATATATATATATATATATATACTTTTTTTTTTTTGATGGCATAAAATTGCACACACTTTTTTTTTTTAATGGGAACAGATCTGTTCTACAGATCTGTCTTCAAGGCTGAGGTCAGAGCAGTTGTTTCCATAATAGTCCCTGATCAAGTCTACCTTGTAATTTCTTTCCTCTTCCTCCTCCTCCTCCCTTCCTCCTCCTCCTCCTCTTCTTCTACTTTGCATAATACTGAAACTCTTTGAAAATAATGGCAGTTAATAAAGAAAACCACTCTCTGACAGAAGCACCACTGTGCTGGGGTAACTACCATTATTTATAGGCTGGTGTTTGTCTGGTTAAGTTACCTTTGCCAGGGCACACAGCAGCAAATCTCATCTGAATCTCTTCTGGGGATTTCTTCCACCTCTTGATATGCAGAATCATTTCCTTTCAGCAAATATTTGCATGTTCCCAAGTGAACTCATTCAATTGAGCTTTATTTTTGAGCTGGGGATAGCAAGGAGTGTGGTGTCGATGTGTGTAGTTGGGTTGTTCTGCCTTTCCCCGCACCTCTGAAACACCCTTTGAAAATAAACCCTAAATAAAGATAGAAACTGGAGCAAAGTGATATATTCAGAATGTCAATTTGGTTCCAACAATAAAAAAAAATTTCAAAGTAGAACCTGTGATGGGAAAACATGCTGAATGTAGGAAGTGACTACCAGAGAAGGTTTTGTTGGGTGTTTTCTTGCTCAGAAAACTCTTGGCATATCTGTACAACTTCTTATCAGTTTATTTAGGCATAAGATAATTGTATCAGAAAACTGCACATGGTTAATGTGATACAGTTTGTCTTAATAAAGGGTTGTTCTGATTTTGTAGGAAAGATAGAGTGCTGGGTCAAAATTAAACATCTAGAATCCTGTCCCTCTCTCACAGAGTTCTGAGAAATAGAAAATGTGGAATTCGTTTCAATTTCTTTTCAAGCTGGGGTTATCTCAGCAGTGAAGATTACAGTACCACTCTCTCTTCCCTACTCTCTGAGGGCTGTGGACATGGTAACATTAAGTGATGAGGATGTGGGGAGGTGATAAGGCCATATGTCTAAGCCCTCATAAATGAGATTTTGGGCCCTTATAAAAAATAAATAAATAAATAAAAAAGGTCTGGGAGAGTCCCCTCCCTTTCCACTATGTAAGAATACAACCCAAAGGCGCCATCTATGAACCAGAAAGCCCTCACCAGACACCAGATCTGCTGATATCTTGATCTTCTACTTCTCAACCTCCAGAAGGTACAAAAAATTTCTAGTGTTTATAAACCAGTCTCTGGTATCTTGTTACAGAAGCAGGCATCTTCCCTGAATGATGGAGATCATTCAGTATGTCCAGATTTCCTCCCCCCTACTTCTATTGATATCAGAGCATATCTCTGTAACTGTGTTGTTATGTTGTCTTGTTATCTTTTATGCCTCTGTCCCACTCATACATCTCCTTGGGGGGAGGGCTGTGTGTGCAAGTCATCTGTCCATTCCCTCGGCTTAGTACTTCAAGGGCACTTAATGTGCGCTGAATACATGAATAAGACAGAGCAAGAATATACTAATGGAAATAACCAACAGATTAGTTGCATCTTTTGACTTCAGAACATTCCCCCAGAAAAAGGTCTGTTATCAAGAGCATTCTAATGTACCCTACCCTTGGCCTAAGAATTTAAAAGAAAATTTCCCCAGGTCTTAGCAATGCCTATTTAGATGGAAGATTGTTCAACTATTTCAAGTTTCTGAGAAGAGGGTACTAATTGTTGTTTTTTCAAAGCCTTTGCCTGCATTATTTAATGTTCAGAGCACTCAAGCTAAGACTTTCCCTTTAGTAGATAGTTGTTATGTAATTGTTTTATTTCCATGTTGTTTGATCAATGCCACATCAGTCCCCACCCACCATTGCTTAGGTAAGAAAACTTCAGTTTTGTTTTTTTGTTACCTTGACCATCTTTTATCTGGGTCTTAAACTATGTCCACAATACCAATGTTAAACTTATATAATTTTTTTCTAAGTTCCTGTGATTTTAGGATTTGATTTCGATCTAACTTTCCCATTTAATAAATCAAGTCTTCTTACCAGGCTACAGTAATGCCACTCTTGTGGTTTTAAATACCACATGCAATAATAATATTGACAATTAACATTTATGGGGCTCTTCTAATACACTATGCATTATGCTAAATAATTTACAGATTTTAGCTTGTCTAAAGCTTCCTCCCTAAGAGAGGCACAAAAAAGTCTGAAACCTAAAGCTGCCATTCTATCCATCCAATGCCTAATAAACCCTCTAAGTGGATGCCCCTCAAGTGCCTTCACCTCCACACCTCAGGAAGAGAGGGACAGACTCTGGAGCAGTAAGGTTGAAGCTCAACTCTCAGCTCTCTCAACAAGCAGCTAAGTGAAGTTTCTTAAGTTCTTGGTGTCTCACTTACTAACTTATACAGTGGAGGTAAGAACAGGACCCTAACTCCATGATGTGTGAAAGTTAATATGCATAAGTTAGCTTATCAGTTTTCTATGACTGCTGTAACAAATTACCACAAACTGCTTAAAATGAGAGAAATTTGTTTTCTCACAGTCTTGGATGTCAGAAGCTCTAAATCAAGGTGTCAGCAATCCCTTCAAAGACTATGAGGGGCCTGACCTTACCCAGCTTCTGGTGGCTCCAGATGTGCCTTGGCTCATGTCACATCTCTCCCCTCTTCCCTGTGCCAGGGCTCCTTGCCTTTCTCTCCTAAGGATTCTCCTGTCATTGGATTTAGAACCCATTTGGGTTTTTGGTTTTTTTTCCATTTTTAATTCATACTCTGCATTGCTTCTAGGTACGCTTTTCTAACATCTACTCCTTGATTAAAATTCCAGTTGGTGTTCTATTGCACAAAATAAGAGTGGTAATAGTCAAAATTAATATTTGCATCACTTCAGTTTTACTGGTAGGAAACTAAGGTCCAAAAGGGATTAAATGGTATGCCCAAGATCACATAGCTTTAGAATTAGCAGAGACTAAAATTGAGTCCAGGTCTTCCATGCTCTGACGTCCAGAGCTTAGCTTGTCATTCAAAGTCTTCAAAATTCCAAGTCAGTCTTTCCCTACATGTCCCTGACATTCCTTGACGTTCAACTGTCACCCCACCCACAACTCACTTTGCTTTGCAAAGGTTCTGTGCATCTGAATTTTGCTTATTTCTACTAGGAGGATTCATCCCATCATTTTTCCTGACTCTCTTTCCAATTTTTTTTTTCATGACTACACACAAAAAGTAACTTGCTCTGTGAAGATTTGTTCAGGTCTCAAGAGCAGAGTTAAATACTCACTACCCAAAGTTTCAGCTACAATTTACATATATACCAATTACAACCCCTCCACATCATCCTGTCCATACATTTCTCTCCATCAAATATGTCATGATTTATGTATTCCCAGTGCTTAGCTCATTAGATAATCAATAAATATTTATTGAAATCTTTCATCTAAATTTTAGAACTAAAAGAAATCTCTCATTAGCTTTTTTAAAACCAGATTAGTATTAGCCTTCAACAAAGGAATAAAACTCTCTTCTGTCCTGATATCCTAAGCCTCACCCTGACAGCTCATGGACTTTTTTGATATTTCCCTGTGAAAGAATAAAAGCAGAATTAGATGTTTATCTGATAAGAAGGTAAGACCAGGTTTATTATTATTATTTTAATCTGAAAAAAAAGTGTTCTGGGAGAAAGTACACTGATTTTTTACAACATGAAACTTTTGATAAGCACTGTATGCTATGGCTTGAATGTGCATTTCCTTCTAAAACTCCTGTTAGAACTGGATATCAACTGTGAGAGTACTGAGAGGTGGAAAGGGATTGCATGATAATTCTGGCTTCTTGAACAGGCTTAGTGTACTTGTAAACAAGGTGGAAGGGAATGCTCTGGTCTCTGCTGTAGTTGGGATCTGGAATGTCCCCAAAGGCCTGTGTGTTAAAGGTGTGATACCCAGCTTGGCCCTATTGGGAGGTGGTAGAGACTTTTAAAAGTTGGGGCTTGGTGGGAAGTCCTTAGGTATTTGAAGGTGTACCTTTGAAAGGGATTGTTGGACCCCAGTTTCTTCCTCTTCCTCTTTTGCTCCCCAGTCATGAAGTGAGGGTTTTGCTATATCATGTGCTCCTGCCATGTTGAGATGCTTCCCCAAAAGCAACAGGGTCAACCAATCACAGGACAAAACTGACTCCTCATGTGGTTAGTGGGCCAAAGGGTCCATCAGTCAGCTTTCCATCACTGTTACAGATACCTAAGATAGTCAAGTTATCAAGAGAAAAGGTTTGTTTTGGCTCACAATTTTAGAGGCTTCAGTCCACAATTCTGAGGATGCAGCACCAAACAGACTACAACAGTTATTGGAGTCCATAGTTGTTTTGCAATATGAAGTCCTTCCTGCTTTCACAGTTGGAGAACTTTTAGGTGAGCATACATACCACTGCCTAGAATAGAAACTGCTTTTGTTCATGCTCCCTTGCACCTAGGCTTGGCCAGGGCCTACATTCTGGACTTTCAGAAACAGGTGCAATTGTAGTATGACGGCTTTGGGGTTCTTTATTAAGAAATAGTATTTACGCATACTTCGCTTTTCTTTCTTCATCTTTTCTTCCCAGAATGATTGCTTTCTGGAATATAAATGCCACCATCTTGGAAAATGAGGAAACAGTTTAAAGAAGAAGTCTGGTCTAGAGTTGCCAGATTTATCAAATAAGAATACAGTCTGCCTAATATATATCACATAGGACACAATTATTATGAAATATTATTTGATGTTTATCTGAAATACAAGTTTTACTGGGGATTCTGTATTTTATCTGACAGCTCTACCTGGTATCCCACCAGGAAAGCTATACTACCCCAGGAAGTCTTCCAGGACTTTTATATGTGAAGAAACTAAACTACAATCATAGTTTTCTGTCACTTGCATCTAAACTTATTTTAATAAATCCAAAGCAGAAAGAGAGGTTAATCTATGTCTTTTATATTAAACAACATGATTTCATCATTTTGTTACAATGCCCCCTTGGTAAGATTATATATATGCTAAATTCTTCAGAACCAAAGGTAACTATTCTATTTTGCATTTGTATACTTTCTTATATTTTCTAAGGAAGTTTCATATGTTTGATCTTACTACTCACAATGTTCTCATTCCTTAATTTTGATAATGAGATTTAGTGATTTGTCTAAGTTCATATGGATGCTAAGAAGTCATGTGAGGCTTGAATTGGGATCTTCTGATTCTGAGCTTTCTGGTCTTTTTGCCAGTTCACAGCTTCTCCTCTTACTCTTGGCTAATTCACTAAGAATGAACTAGTAAAGAGGCTTCCCTTTGTTGTGGGGATTTACTGGAAGAAAGGAGAGGCCCTGCTTCACCATGTACTCTCAGGAATTACAGGTACATTGAGGCTTATAGAGGATGAGTACCAGGATGACCATGGTATAGGTGGGAAGATAGTGCTTTACATCTTTTCTGCATAAAAATGAAACTCATCTTGATTACGTTGGTGTTCTAATAAGTCCTTCTAACCTTTTGGTGGCTTTTATGGAGATTTCTCTTTTCTGTAGCAAGAAAGTCATGACTATGATGAAGTTGGACAAAGCTCTAGTTTTTAAGTTCTGGCTTCTGGATAGGTGCTTCAGGCATTCAGTAAACATTTGGTTCAATTATCTTCATAGTTACCTTACTCATTATATTAATTAGAAAGAATAAATAATATTTGCTTCTATAACAAAGTCTCAAACTTCAATTTTCTAATACAGGGTAAATTTATTGCTTGTTCTTTTAAATCTATTAAGGATGTGGTCTGCAGGTGGCCTTCTGCATGGTCCTCAGAAAGGACCTCAGAGTCCTTTGCGTACCACCTGCTGTTGAGGGAAGGGATGGGGAGGGGGCTGCCTGTGGCAATTTGCAGGTGCTAGGTGCGGAAGCAGTATGTGTCATTGGCTAGAAATAAATGGCTACAAAGAAGGTTGGCAGATGTTCCCAGGAAGAAAAGGAGCTGATTTTTTGTTAAGAACACAACTATCTGTGTCTACTGCAATCATTAAAAAAAATGTTTTACTCACTGGAGATGACAACTCATTAATATGTTTTCGATATTAATAATATTTTAGTATAGGCTTCAGAATTGATGTTTTTGACCTATAGAATTCATGAGTATCCTAAGGTTGTAAAAAAAAAAAAAAGCTGTTACAAAAACATCTATTATGACTCATCTATGGAATCACTGTCATGAACAAAAATAGTTCCAAAGAACATATTCAAATAAAATAAATTCTGATAAAAATCTGTTATCTATAAACCCTCATCTTATTCACTTAACAAACTTCCTTGTTCTTAGTAACTGTCTTTATAGCACTCTTGGAAAGATGATCTTATCAAATAAATGTATATCAATAAGATATTTTTCATCTGCTCTAGATACATTGAAGTTCCTTATGAGATTCATCTTAAAAAGGGTTCCATTGCTTAACAAATTTAAAATAGTAGTGTTTAAAGTCTCTTTCATATCTAACATTTATAATGCTTTCTATTTTTATACACCAGCAAAAGAAAGACTAACTCCTGATTGCATATAAATGATGCAATGCAAATTACTTAAGTTGTTTTCTTTAGTAGAAAAGTTAAGTTGCACTAGGGAAACTCTTGCACAATGTGCTTCCCCAACTTGTCTTCAATTAATTACTCTAGAAATTCTTAGGGCTTGAAATCTCCTGAGGTGTCTGCCGGCTGACAATCCATGCTAATAACTTCCACAGCTTATTTGATGTTTGCAAGTGGAACATCTTTTGCTTGCTCATAATGAAGCTCATCTCTCTTGCATTAACTATAATGTCAAGTCAGAGGTCTGTTTAATTAAAGTCACAGGCCTGTCAAGGACCAGCATTGATCATCTCCTGCTTGAGATTCCCTGTTGATTAGGTTTGAAGGTTTGCATGGGGACCTGGGGGAGGGTGGGGCTCCTTTGCTGCTCCTTTAATGGCGCTGTTTCCTACCTTCTTTTTGCAGGGCCTACCTTGGGCCTGAAGTATATGGCTAAGCAACCTAGCCATGTATCTGATCTTGTTGAGGTGGGAGGTGCTGTGCTTTGGTTTTCAGGGTTGCAGCTTGAGGTGAAGGTCATAATTCCTGTTTTCCTGACTGCTGTCAGTGGACACAGGGCTACTAAGGGAGCAGCTGCAGACCAGAGTGTAAAGGGAGAATGAGCTCAGGTAACCTCGTGTGCCTCACTTGGATAAAGCTGCACTGAGCGGCACTTTCCCTGGGGAATCCTTGCCTTGGGCCATGCTCCTGGATCTGTCACTGCCCTCTACTGGATCAGCAGAGATGGCCTGGGTGCCTAGGGGACTTTTGATGAACTGAATGTTAGCCTTACAGAAACCTGTCTCTGAGGAAGTGGCGAACACAAACCTTATTTATTCTTCATTTCACGAGTATGCAATTAATCAGCAAGTGTGGTTTGCTTGGTTTGACATCTGCTTGTACTAAAGTTAGTCACATCTGTGAGATCTGTCAGATGTGGGTTCTACTTGGTTTTTGCACACTAGCAAAAAAAAAAAGGAAGAAAGAAAAAAATACTATTGGGGTTTGAAAACAGATATATTTAGATCAGAGACATAAGAAGACAAAATGTTTTCAGAATGCTGAAAAAGACTGGTGACTCTCAAATGGTGATTGTGTATGTCAAAGCGGACATCTGACGTCTGTTCAGATCCCCTTAGAAACTACCATCATTTCTATTACTATTAGTCTTTGATAAGCAGAACAGTGTAGACCGGGACAGTGAGACTCAGAGGACTAGCTTTAGCCACCAAATGTAACTTTTTATATCCCCATAATCACTCCTTGTGTTATTTCCCCCATAATTTTGCATTTTCTCATCCCCTCAGCTTATTTTTCAGTCTTCTTGTTGACCCACACTTCTGTTATATTTTTCATCCCATCCTAAGCAAAAAAAAAAAAAAAAAGACAAAAATGGAATGACACAGGAGAAAATAACTCAAAGTACATGTTTGATCTGCAGGTTCCTTGGAGAAAATGTCAAAAATTCAGATAAGAATGAAGAGGAAGAGGAAATCACCCCATTCATCCCTGTAGGAGTGCCTGGGGAGGGCAACCTACATCCAAGGCCCTTGCCTTCTGACTTTACTGAGCTTTGCCAATGTGAGTGAGTGAGCTTGGGCAGTTTGTCCCCCGGTTTCCTCCTGGTGTGACTGCAGCTCCTGCTTAACAGCCCTTCCCACAGTTGTTCCCTCTGCAGTTTCAGAGACCACTTGCTGCCCCAGTCCCTACTGGCCTGGCTGCTTATGGGATCCACCCTGGGAAGTTGAAGGCAACCCCTTAATACACACTCCTCAAGTTACTCAGTTTAAGAATTCCATTTGTTTTCTGCTAAAAACTCTGGGTAGTGCAATTATAATTACTACCCAGAGATAAGCACTGATAAGGATTTCAGTATTTCCTTAACTCTAGTACCTTTATTTACAGTTCTATGCGTTGGATGACAGATGTAACCTATACCTGTGTATACATTTTTGTATCTTATTTTCCTACTATGATTACTTGTGAGAGTGAGCTCTTATTATTACAATCACCTGTATCCCACATTATAATATTTATTGACTATAATTTGTTTCACCATATGATTAGAACTTAGATTTCTTTTGGGGTGCAAGGTTAGCTTTGGAATCTATCTTCTTTTCATCCCTTCAAACTTAGTTGCTTCCTATTCCTCACATAAACTCCAAATTTCTAAAATTTGACAATTCAGTTTTGTAAGACAGAAGAATTGACTGGGTCAGCATGTCACCACCTAGTCTGGGGCACCCCTGTTGGGCCCAGTGTCAAGCTGAGTGCCCTCATGGACAATTAAGCCCCTTTATATTCAGGCTTCACTCCCTCACTGGTTAAGTGACTTCTCCAAGTTCCCATCTTCATCGACGGCAGAGCTGGAACTTGAACCCTATGACTACTGTCTCTAAATCCAGACCATATTTGCTCTAACATTTGCCAACATGCAAAACTCAAACTCTATCTCTGCCATGGAAACCACTGTTCTAAGTCAAAGGAGAATGTCAGTCAAAAGAAAAAATTGAAATAAGCTGTCAAGCTATGAAAAGACATGGAGGAGACTTAAATGCATATTACTAAATGAAAAAAAGCTAATATGAAAAGTCTGTAGACTGAATAATTCCAACCATATGATATTTTGGAATAGGCAAAACTGTGGAGAGAGTAAAATTTTCAGTAGTTGTCAGGGGTGAGGGGAGGAAGAAGGGATGGATAGGTGGGATTTTTAGGGTAGTGAAACTTCTCTGTGTGATATTACAATAGAGAATCCACACTGTTATAAGTTAGTAATACTCATGGAGTGAATGACACCAACTTAGGGTGATCATTATGTGTCAATCATAACAAACATAGCAACCCAGTGCGGGGCTGGTGTTGATAACTGGGGAGACTGTGTCTGTGTGCAAGCAGGGAGTATATGGAAATCTGTGTATTTTCTGTTCAATTTTTCTGTGAACCTTAAAATTCTCTAAAAAAAAATTAAGTAGCTTTTTAAAAAAATGTGTGATTCCTTTTAAATTGGTATACTATTAATTTTCAGTGCCAACAGATTTGCTGTGTCTGACTCTCGTTTTTGTTTAAGAAAAATGACCAGTTTTTCTTTTTTTCTTCACAAATGCCTGCAATAAATTGACATTCCTGTCTCTGGGGCTTTCTCATTGGAAACCATTTTTCCTATCATTATTTTAAAGGAGCCTTCGCATCAGTCTCATATACTTAGATAAGTGGGCATATGATCAATTCAAAACATATCTAGTTCAGAGGATGTTTTCTTGCTGAAGGATTTTGCACCTGAGTCTTGTGGTGAAGATATATGAGATCACTTTTATTTAAAGCCCTGGAGATTTATGGGAATAAACTAGAAGCTTAACTTGAGACTCTCAAAATCCTACGATGTATCCAGGCATTCATCAAACATGACAGAATGATTATACTGCCTCCAGAATTAGGTGCACAAGTGTCTATGGAGTTAATCCCACTCTCTATTCCAGTGCACACAATTCAATATGTCAGCAAGTACAGAAACATAAAGCTCAGGATGTTGACATTCCTATGATTTGATTTCTTTCTTTTTTTCTTTTTTTTTTTTTAAAAATAAGAAACCATTCTTTATTAAAAAGATCATAATGGACATAGATGGATAGGTTACCCTGATGGTTGCTCAGAAATGAGATATTCACCAGATTACAAATAAAAGCATTTTTTTTTTTGTACCAGTGATTGAAGTCAGGGGCACTTTATCACTGAGCTATATCCCCGACCCTTTTTATTTTTAATTTTAAGACAGGGGCTCACTAAGTTACTGAGGGTCTCGCTAAATTGCTAAAGCTACCCTTGAACTTGCAGTCCTCCTGCCTCAACCTCAAACCAGAGCCTGTTTGCACATGCATTTTCCAAGACTAGGTGATTTGAGCAATGCATAAAGGATCAATGACGAACGTTGATGTGTGAGTCCTATTGATCGTGTGCACTGACTGTTCATGCTTCCAGAACCTCCCTCCTGTTGTTCAGGGGTTGTGGCAATGATATTTTAGAAATTTGTTTACCTGATTTGTAAAAAATCAGGTCTCCCTGAGTACAGAGTTTTATTTTTTCCCTTTGTCTTCTGAGACAGATTCATAGGAAACTCTTGTTGCACATGCTAAATAGGGAAGGGAGAGCTGTAGATTTGATGAAATCAGGTAATCCTAGAATCATTTCTTTCATGTCTAGAATTCATTGTTTGGTTTTAAATAGCACATATACTTCTTAACCTCATTACTTTGGAGCAGTATTAGAAATGAATCTATATTACTTGGGCACACACTGGCATAAAGCAACACAGGTATTTTTGAAGCCTGCAGGATCACAGGGGATGAAAATGAGAAATTTCACTGTGAATATTGCTATAATTGTTTTATCCATGTAGACAAGTGAGTTCTGTGATACTTGCTCACAATGTTATCTTCTGAAAGTTGTATTCTATATAATACATATTCTATATATTTTATATATGTATATTAATGTACATATATTTATTCTAAATATATATATACAGTCATATAACACATAATACATAATTATTATATTAATATATCACATAATTCTATATGAGTACATTAATATGAGTAAGTTAAATAATAACATATAAAGTAATAAAATACCTAGGGTCCTGCTTCTGCCATCAATTTGCTGTATGACCAATGTGGGCTGGGAGCAGGGAGACCCCTAACTATTCCTGTTTACTTGGGACTGAGGGGTTCCGAGGCATGTGGGTGTTGTAAGACCAAGATGAGTTCTTCACTTGAGCTCAGGGGAGTAGCTGTGAACAGGGGCCAGATGAATTTTCCTGGTGACCCGGGCCAGTAGATATTGTAGAAGTATACTAAGTAAAATATTGGACCAAGGAAAGGGTCAGAGCAGAGTCAAGGAGAGAGATCGAAGTTAACAGCCAACTCAAAGTTTTAGACAGGGACGGGTGCCTTGCATTGAGCCAAATGAAATCAGAACCAGCCAGACCCATTCTGGGTAGTAGTGGGAGTGGTTCTCCAGGATTTCTGAAGTCAGTGCCATTTCCCAGGCACTTACAGAGGCAGCAGAGGAAATTGTACTTTCCTTCAGAGGATTGGGTTGTTTCCATCCTATACAAGAGAAAAAGTAAACATTACATTGGAATAATAAATTTTAGTTTCTTATTTTTTGTTTTTTAAAAAGCACTGAGTACTTTATCTCATGAGTCTGTAGGAGAATTGTATGGTATTACATAACACCCTGAAACGCTTCTCTAAAGGTTACCTTCCCATGGGTGAGGGTGGTCTGAGAGGTGGTAGTGGTCTGTGAGTTTACTTATTCTTTCTCCAGGTCAAGACAGGTCCAAAGTCCTTTCTGGATCTAAATGGCTTGGGTTCTTGTCCAGCCCCAATGGGGTAGGCTTGCCTTTCTTTACCTGCGGGCAGGAGAGATGCTGCTCTGAACTCTTGGCCTTTTCACTTAATGTCCTATGTATATGAACTAATTCAAAATTTGTAAAGTAAGTATATTTGAATACAGAGAGAATCTAGAAAGGAAAAAAAAATGATACACCCAGGACTGAATCCATGAGCTGCCTGCTGAGACATTCTATATGATGGAGGAGCAAGGGTCCCAAGTTAGCTCTGTGCCCAGAGAGAAATACAGTCTTTTACCGAGTCTGTGTTCACAAGATAAGAACAAGCCAGTGATGGAAGAAGAGCGCCGTGCTTCTTTGCACAGAGGTAGGAAGGCAGTGTTTCTAGTGGATCTTTATAAGGAGAAGGCCTTGCAATGCAGTGAGCAATGTTCTCAGTGATACCTGGAAAGGGATTTCGTAGATGTGCTTCGCATACTCTTCATCAATTACAGGCTGATGACCTAATTCCACAGCTCCATTCAACAAAAATTTCTCCCTTGAATTCTTTACAGAACAAAATAAGATATGAATACATATATTTTAAAACAAAAATGAATGAAAGTCATCAAGAGGTGGAAAGAACTAAATGAGGTAGTCTAGGTATGAAGAGCTCTATTGGCCTGGAACAAACTAAAGACAGATTTAGTACATGCAGCAGAATGTCTAGATTTTTCCATTTTTTTTTCAGGCAATTCTTCATAATGCTATTGCCCACACAAGTTTTTGAAGTTCTCAAAGAATTAGTCTGATGGGATTCTGCCTGACATAACTCCTGGAATCCACTCTGATAAGTGGTTGATTATGTCCAGAATCCACCAGATGAAATTCCTCTTGTTAATGTTGGAAATCTAAACATGGATGCCACCTGAGAGGGGCCATCCTGCCTGTCCTTGGGGCTTGGCCAAGAAATGGCTGTGGCAGTGCCCACACTTTTCCTTACCATTCTGATTCTGCTAGTGCCTGGATGGATGGAAGGGCCCCAGAATTCTTAATCTGTAGAACAATGTGGCAAGAATTCAAGTATGTTTTTTTTTAAAAAAAGTTAATCTCTCTCTCTCTCTCTTAAATCAGGGCTCAGATGTATCTTTTGGCTTCATTTTGACACTGATCTCAAAATCACCTCAGAATGGGGCCTAGGATCTCTGTTAACTAACTCCCTGAATTCTACTTGAGCTGCTAAGTAAATGTTAGCAACCCTGAGCAGCTTGGCCAATGTGTTCTCTTATCTCTTTATTTTGTATCATCTTTTCTCCACTTTTCTTTCTTCTCTCCCTCTCTGCCTACCTTTCCACCATTCATACCTAAGTTCACAGGTTTTCTAGGAATTTTGTTTTGTTTTGTACTAGGGATTGTACCCAGGGGTGTTTTACTGAGCCACATTCCCAACCCTTTTTATTTTTTTTTTTTAAATTTTGAGACAGGGTCTCACAGAGTTGCTCAGGGCCTTCCTAAGTTGCTGAAGCTGGCCTTGAACTTGGAATCCCTGTGCTTCAGGCTCCTGAGTCGCTGGGATTACAGGCATATGCCACAGTGCCCGGCAGCTTTCTAGGAGTTTTTAAATAAAACTCTGCAAATGAAACTCTCCATATAATCATTTTGCTCCTTTTCAACCTACCTGGTGACCTGAAGCTCTACTCTCTTATTAAACAGTTTCCACTACCTTGATTACATTGTCAAACCTCTATTTTTGCACATTTTTAAAAATAAACACACAATCACAAATATGATTGCTTATTTAATTTATGTCAGTCAAATTATTCTGATTCCAACCAGTCTGAAGAAATCCCTAAATTAATAGTGGTATTGAGCAGGATGGGGGATGTTCTGTCATTGTGTCCTGTCCTTGACAGGTTGACAGATTTCAGGAGACTGAGACAACATGGAAGTTACATGCTCTGGTTAATGATTTTTTTTTCTTGATATGGTTATGGCATTGTACACAATCTCCCATTGACTTTTCCAAAGTTTCTGTAATCTGTGAAAACTCATATCTTCTTATTGCTGGGGGAAGATAAAACAAAAAACCCCTTGATATTTGGAAGATATTTTTATCTTGAAAGGTTCCCAGAAATAGCAATCCTTTGACTCTTATGGGCTCTAAGGCATTTCTTTACCATAGATTTTTTCAGTAACTATTTTAAATTGATACTTTGTATATATTGTGTCTAGATTTTAGACATACTTTTAGGAGGGGTTGGGATCAAATTTCTGGTGTTCTGTGGATACCCCTGAAGCTGAACTTTTCCATATTAGAGAATTAGTATTTGGCATCTACTTCTGAATTAATAAAGCTGAAATGTCACTTTACATTTAGGTAATATTTTTTTCAGTTCTCTGACATTTCTAATTTATCTTTTTTTTTAAAATTGTGTCTTGGGGTAGTCATTTGTTTTGGATCTTAAATATCAAATTTTTAGCATTTGTCCTTCAGAGACTATGTCACGGGGTTGAGCTCTACCATGTGAAAATTTATCACCTGCACTGCTTCAAGCTTGTTCTATAAACATAGGTATTTAGTACCTGACTGTGCATAAGAATGTTTTGAAGTGTTTCAGCAACCAAACAGATCCGGTAATGAGGAAGATGTTTCAATGATTTGCTTGTGGTTATGGTTGTCAAGGAAACCGTTTCCTTATATAGTGTTTGACAATAGCCATTTTTCTGTTGTTGTTGTTGTTGTTTAATGCTATAAAAACAAAGTTGTTTTAGAACCATGAAGAAGAAAGCTACAATGAAATGAGTCAGAAGCCAATGGGAAGTCATAAGACTACCTTAGATGCAAAATTCTATATATCAATTGATATGATATTTTATAATTTGGAAGTAAAACTCAAGAAGGATAAGATGTGGAAAAATATGCAGAACAGTGACAGGGGAGAATGTCCTTGTTGAAGCAAATCCAAGGTCTCAGGATGTTCTTAAAATGTACTGTGTGCATTTTTAGGGAATTGTTTAATTAGACATAGACAGCCTGGTCTCTGCCATGTACAAGTTCAAGGGATGGAATCTTAGATGTGATAACTGCTGAAAGTTGTAGGGCTATGGAAATGGAAAGCTTATTTTCTGGGTTTGACATATGATAGGTTTTACTTTAAACAAAAGGGGTAAGTTGTGGTTCATGATGATGCTAAACCTCCTTAGGGAGAAAATAACCTAAAATGTTATTGATAATGAATAGTCCTTTTTTTTCCCCAGCACTTTCTTAAAGTATATGCATTTAGAAAAGATCCCTACAGGGGACAGATGACATTGGTTTGGTCCTGTAGCTTTTGATTCTAAGATTTTGGGTTCCATTCACTAAATATGAAACATAAAGTGGTAATATATGAAAGATGTGGATGAAGCTGAACTGTAAGGTGAATGATTCTACAGAGAAAAGGAGTAAGTTGATCCTATCCAAAGTCATCAAGCTATGAAAAAGGAATATATGATTTGAGAGATGTATGATTTTAAGTATTGATAATTCTAAGAAAGTCCAATTGGAAGAGATAGTTTATAGACAGATTCTAACATCTGGAAGAAAATTGTTTCTTCCTTGATTGAGCAATTTCTTTCCCCCACTTTATAAATTATTAGACTAATAATTTATATAAACCAAAAATCGTATTGATGCCTTTCTCCTCCTTTATTTTTGATGTGGACATGTAACTGGGTCATAGCATCTGACATAGTAAAATGTTCCCATTTGTTTTTCTTGAGCAGTTGCCTCAAAGGAAATAATGTTCGGTTGGTTTATGATGATCTAGGATAGAGCCAGTTTACTACTACCTGCAGCTTCACATTTAAGTATCTTTTATTTCTAAAAGACTTAAATATGTATCTCTTCCTAATATCTCTTGCACAAATTATTCTGTCAATATTTTAATAGAATAGGAAAAGCAAAACAGAATTCCTATATTTAAGGGCAGGATGGCTGACCTCAGGAGAGAGAAAGCTGTAAAAAGGGAAGTGGATAATGAATTGGACTGGAGAACCAGGCAGGGTGGAATAGAGTGGATCCTGGGGCCTTCCCCAGGGCTTCACAGGGAGAGGATTAGTGCCTCCTCTCTGGCTGCCCTTCAGCCCTGGCAGCCATAATTTTCGGATTTCTTATCTTCTCTTTTCTCTCCGGACTTTCATTTTCCCACTAGTCAATCCCAAAAGCAAGAAAATAACCCAAATGATGAAAAGTTTGGAAATTATATGAACATCAGTTAGAAGGAAAGGGGGGATATGCATTTGAAAGACTGTCACACAGGAGAGGAATTTAACCTATTTTCTGTGACTTTCCATAGACAGCACTGGGACCGGTGGCAGAATATCATCACAGATATTCAAGTCCTCAGAGTTGCTAAAAGTGGACCAGGCTGCTTTAAGGTGTAGAGCACTCGCTGTTGATGGGAATGTACTTAGAATGTACTTAGCTTGTTACCCATCCTGTCTTGTACTCTGTGTTCCATTTTTCTTTGGGACCTTGAGGGTTTTCACTGCATTAGTCATCTCCTCTCTCTCCACTGGTGTTTCCTCCATTCTGTGTCTTTATTTAACCCAGGCTCTCCTCCTCCTCACCTCTTTAGCGTCCATTCACTTCATCTAAGTGAGAAACAGGCACCAAGGGTGGTGCCACACTGCCTCTTGAGCCCATCCTCTTTCTTTCCCACTGCCATTCTCCCATCATTCCCTTGAGATGTGAGCTGCAGGAGGGCATAAACTGTCATTTAAAAAAATCAACCCAGTGAGCCAACAAAATATAAGGGTACTCAGTAAATGCATACCAACAAATATATGACTGTCAACAATTTTGAGAAGCCATTTTTGCCTTGAGTGCGGAACTGGTCTACTTAGTCAATAAACATTTTTTTTAGATCTCCATTTAGAGCACTATGGCTATATCGATGAATGAGACATAGTAATTTCCCCCAAAATCTCACAGTATAGGTGGGAAGAAAATACACAAATGAACTTTGCTCAGGCAATGTTATGAGAGAGATGCCTGATCAACTTAGAGTTCCAGAATATTAGATTCCTACATCTGGTGATTCCTACCGAGACCCAGGGAAGAGCTCAGCCAGATGTTCCAGGGCTAACAGTGTGGCTGAAGGTACACAGGATGCCCATATCTGACCAGGTTAGCCAAGCTAGGTCAGAATGAAATCCATAATTTTGGTTTTGACTACCAGTCCTTGCTGGATTCTTATGTTGGCATTTTGCCTTTTTTGGTCTCTTGTGTCTTTCCACATCAAACCATTCACACTGGTTCACAGTCAAGCTGGTTGCTTCTTAGAATCAGGGTGCACATACACAGCCACATGCAGCATAATGGAGTCTCAGTCAAGGATGGACACCCAGGACCGTGGTCCCATGAAATTAGAGTGGTTGCAGCCATTGTTATCTGTGCAAATGCACTCTAGGATGCTCACACAATAATGAAATCCCCTAACGACACATTTCTCAGAACATAGCTCCATTATTATGTGAAACATGATTATAGTTGCAGAGCTTTTGATTTTTCAGTCTGCAATTGTTTAAAGCGCAGACTTCCTGCTCGGCTTTACAAATACAGCTATTTTATGATTATTTTCATTATTTGTTTTCCTAGTTCCAATTTTATGAATCCAAGCAGATGTGTGAAATGTTAGAGATGAGGACGTTATACACTCTGTTAACCAGTTTACTGGAAATGCTTATAAATGCCTATTTCTTCCTTCACCAAATGTTCTAGTCAGTGTTTACTCGGCAGCTTCAATAAGAACTGGTTTATAGACCACACAGAACTTAAGAAGAGAGAAGTAAAATATGTTCTTGGCCGAGTGTGACCAGGAAGACTTACCCCCATTACTGTGATGCCCCCTTCTTCTTCTGGTTATTTTCTGTTTCCAACTACTAAATGTCCCTGAGTTATAGATCCCCTGAAACAAAATGTGATTTTGTTATTCTAACTTTCTCAATCTCCTCCTATGCATTATTGATAAAGAAAATTAGAAAATTGATTCAAAGCAAAGATACATGAGAGACAGTATATATGCAGAAGAGTCAGGGGAGACGATCAGAAGAAGGGGTAAAGGAATGAGTACAGCAATAAAGCTCTTCTTCTCTATTTGTAACCCTAGGTTTTATTTCTCATTCATTTTTACCTTAGGTTTTCTTTCATTTACTTTAATTGTTCTGACACTTAGAATGCCAGACATCGAAATGAGCTTTGTCTCATGATCCCTGACGACCAGCTCTGAGATCTACATGATGGATTCAATCCCATGTATACACTAGCACCTGGGATACACCCAGGCCATGTGATGTTGTCATATCACATTACAGGTAAGTGAGGCACAGGTAAAGTCTAAAATCTGTGGGTAAATCATAAAATGTACCCTCAGGTTATTTTCCAAAAGCACTGGACTTCTTTTTTTTTAAATCCCTATTCTGATTTTATAATCTAGCTAGTTATTCATTCACCAAAAACGTGTTATTTGCTAGTGCTGCAAAGCTGATTTACCTTATCAAATTTTTCCATTGCTGCCTTGTAATGATCTGGAGAGATGTGTGTTCTATGAGAAAACAAACTGACAAAAATATGTTTTTAAACTCTCCAATTCATTAAAAAGTTCCAATTAGTCTTATTAGGCATTTGTAGTATATATTGAGTCCCTGTTTCAGGGCTTGCATGTTTGTTGAATTGGTTCTCAATTTCTAACTCTTGAAATTTTCCATGCAAGTGACTCTATTCTATTTGGTGTGTCTCCTTAATATCTTCCTTTTCAGTTGGAATTAAAGAATCAGATTATACTATCATTTATTGTTCACCTTCTGTATACCAAATTCAGCATCTCTGGTGGCTTCCTATATTCATATGAACAAAGAACCCTTGAGAAAATATCTCACTGAATCCTTGTGTTCATGGAAGGAAGAGGTCCAAAACACTCAGAGCTCTTGGGATCAAGATCACACAGATTTTCCCTCAGTATTTCATTCCAGAGTTGGATAATAAGGAGTTGTATGTAATAGGACCAACTCCAGATTTATTAAGAAAAAAAATTTTTTACATGGATAATCTCTCAAACTGTAAAATGAAAATTAGACAGAACATTTAAGTCAAGCATGAACTAATCATCTTTCTAAACTAATCCAACATACTCTGCCAACTCTTGATTATGTGGGAGTTGCTGATCTGTTTTTCAGATTCTCTGGAGGTCTCCTAAGGTTGTGTTCTGTCCTTATATTCAGATATCTATACTTAAATGCAAAGCCTGATTCCAAATTCTGCTTCCAAAAGTCGGGTAGGAAAGAAATCCTGAATCCTGAATCCTTGATATAAGGCAATTCTTCCTTGGATCAGATTCAGTGGTAACTAAACTGCCTGAGACTGAAAATCTTTCTGAAAGTATCACTTTCCTTTGGCCTGAAAAATCCCTTCTAGAAGATTCAACATGAAAACCGTTGTCTCCAGAAGACCATTATTGAAACAGTCAAGGCAAGGCTGGGTCTTTATGTAGTATACATTGAGTCCCTGGTTCAGGGCTTGCATGTTTGTTGAATGGGTGAATACTTCTTGGGGGAGAAGAGGGTGTTGAATTAGTGTATCTAATTAGTCAATGTGAATAGACATCCCAACAAGAGAGCATCTGACTTGAAGAAGACGTTTATGCTAGACAAACAGTAATGAGATTGAAAGAATTGTGCTGCCCAACTGACCACAGGTCCTGAGAACCCCAGCAGAAATGCTGAATCGGGACCTTCAGAGAGTTGAGCCCAGGGTGAGGAATCTCCCCTCTCCAAACCCTACAGGAAATTTAGAGACATAATCATGGCTGAAATTATTACAACAAAAGAAAGTTTCCTAGAACAGTCCTAACCTTCGAACTTTCTGGACAAGTGGAGAGACAGTGGTTGCTTACTTAAAATCTGCTTGATTGCATGCATGAATGAATGAATCAAGGACTAGGTAGATGCTGAGTCCTCAGTTATCATTACAGCCCTGCTGTCCCTAGTACATCCAAGCCTGACCCTCTTTACCAGCACTACCAGCTCTTTAGCCATAATCTGCAGGATAAAGTAGAAGTCAGGAGAAGCAATAAAGGAAGAACAGAAGATGACCACTTGAAATTGCATCTTGGGATGTCTTGAGTTATATCTGGTCTCCCCCTGCTCCTCCAAAAGAGACAGATGGATATCCTATCTCTTCTAGCCAGCTTATGGCATGTGCATGATAGAAAATAATTTATGGCTTCTTTCCAGGCTCAGCCCCAGAGTCCAGAAGCTGACATTAAAATGGTGCATGTGACAGAAATGTGGCCTTGCAGGACCTCAGAAAGAGTTCCAGATGAGGTCAGCTGTCCTTCATAAATCAAAAGTTGGCCATAGCTCATTCCTTGATTTGGAACAGTTCTGGCCTTCCACCATTGTGGCACAATGGTGAGTTCCTGGATAAGGTTTAGCTTGAAACTTGGTGCACTCTTATTATTGTGATCTCAGACTGTAAAACGAAATGTCTCAGAGGCTAAATCAACCTCATCATTTGCAGTACTGAATTTAGAATGTCTTTGTTTGCTCTTTATTTTTGGATTGCTTCCCTCCGCCTTCCAGTGCAAATGTGTGGCTCAAGGAATTGTGTCTTTATGCATCCAGCTGCAATCCCAACTATATGCCAGGGCGAGGGACAGTCTTAAAGGAAGAACTGTGACAGGAAAAAACTCAAGATATGTGCCCTTTAGTTAAGTTCTGTGGCAAGTACCCTGCAGGACAGAAATTGAATGTAAGAGGCATTATTATCTCCACTGCATAGATAAGAAATATGTTGATAAATTTGGCTAAATTTACATATGCACTCATGTACGGGGAGTGTGGGAAATGGAAGGTGGCGGGTAGAGAGTGGAGGGAAAGGCACAGGAGACAGTGTGATCTTGATCATAAAACATGGGAACAGAAGATGTCAAAAGGAATGAGAAGAGGGCTTCACGAGTGTCTAGTTCTTTGCGATACTCTATCCACCAAGGTCTGAGTTATAAATTCCTTGAAATTTTGATCAGTTATCTGCATACTCATTGCTGGTTCAAAGTCAATTTTCTAAGTAGCATAGTTTCACAAGCCCAGTGGGGGAAATCATTCTTTGGGCAGAGCTGGCTAAGGTTCTACTGGCAGATTAAACACCCTGGGAGTTGGATCCAATCTGGGAACCAGACATTCTCCACTGCTGGAATTAGGTAAATGTGAGCCAGACAGGGCAGAGTTATTTCCTGCCCCAGCCCTTCCCTCTGATATGCTCAAGCAAGCAAGCTTCATGCACCTTCCAGGAAGCATGTGAACCATTCCTCCTTGGCTTGGCATTGTTCTATGCTTCTTACTTCTTACCAGCAGCAAATTGTACCCTGAGTTATTTCACTTCACATGATGCAGTCAGAAAAATATTTCGACAAATATTCCTTCAATACTCTGTATGCTCAGCTATAGATTTTTTTTAAGTGGCTGAAAGTACTTGAAATATTAATACGATTTTTATTCTTTTTTCCCATATACCCTGAACATTAAAAATACTTCAAAGTAGTTGCATTTCTTAAACAACTGGAGTAGGATTTATACTCATTAAATAAACTTTAGCCATTAAGCAGAATTTGGCGCTATTAAAATTCATAGAACACCATTGATTTAGACGATTTGCACCCAACAGACCAAACCAATATGGAGTCATTTGTGTGAAGTAAAATTAATTAGGAGTTTACTCAGGTAACAAATGGCTGAGTTTCTGTTACAGCAGAGTTTTAGTCAGTGGTGGCTGACAAGTAATTCAAATAAGGCAAACCGATTAAGCTCTGTATCTCACTTCTGTCTCTATACCTCACTTCTGTTTTCTGTCCATAAATACTGCCTGACCATGTTGTATATTTTTGGAGCCTGTTCAAGTTCTGAGGGCTGCTGGGTTCTAGAATCATGGAGAAAAAAGCCAATGGAGACCTTTAAGTTTGTTGTAATATTTGTCTTTTGATGGTGCCACATCTGTGAAATTTTTTAAATGAACAGGTTTAATAATTTCAGCAGCCTGATAGTTACTCAAACACTGGAGGGGATTATAATTCTGGCACCTTTACAATTCCCTGGAAAGTAAATGTTGAAACCATGTTTTCTATGAGGGACCTTGTTTTTATTAACCTGGACCTTGTGGAGAGTGTCAGGAAGCTGAGTGCACATTCAAAGAAAGTCTGGGGTTTGCTGTCGTTTTTATTTCTAGAGAATTCTTTTGTCATGTGAGTGTACAATTGTAAAAGAAAGCTAATGAGTGTTCTTGAAGCCCAGGTCCTTGGATTTAAAAGCATAATGTTAGATTTTTCATTGGTAGTAGGAAAAATAGAATCAGAAATATCTCTTCCAAGAATGAGTGGTTTTATTGTGTTTCTTACAAGTTCTGCTTGCATTATTGATCACAATGATGCTCTCTGCTCAAAGCTGCCACCCAGACTAGAAACTACTTTCCTTGGTAAAGAAAAGGTAAAGGGCAGACTGGCTCAGAGTTCTGATGGGGACTGTGAAAAGACTAGCAAAAGCTGTGTAACTCAAGACATCCTAAATAAAATCAATTCTTTATGCCATGAAACTATACCTGATACTAAATTGCTACAGCTACCTTCAGGAGCGTTTGAAATAGACATTTTTTAAAATGTTCTAGTCTCTAGATCTTTATCCTACTGAATTATTAGTGTCACTTAAAATCTTACTAGAATTTCTATGTCGGCTCTCTATGGAGATCCGTTCTCCAAAATGATCAAATTCTATTAACTGAAAGAAGATAGATAACTCAGGCATGGATAGAGCACTGGGCCACAATACCTGCCACCGAGGGCCCTCTGCCTCTTGGCTGTGGCTTCCTGTCTATAAGTAGAGGATTTGATTTCTGAGGTTTTATGTGATCATCTTGGGGAAGTGTTGTATTCCATATGCTGTCATCCATCCTCCCAATAAATATCTCCTGAGCATTTAGTGTATGAAAGCCACTGGACATGAAATGGTGAAGACAACGGGCAGACAGGTGCGTGGATACTGGACTTCAGGGAGCTTATACTATAGCAGCAAAGGGAGACAATTAAAAAAACAAATGTAAACACACACACACGAACTGTTATAGAATAGAGGAAGACTACAATGCCATAAAAATTCACCACAAAACCACATAACTGGTGGTGGGAGGTGCGGAAGGGTGCCAGAGAAGCTGTCAGAGGGGAAGTGGTGCCTGAAACCCAGGCCTGCGTGGAAGGAAGTCTGCCAGGGAGCAGTGGAGTCGTTTTCTGGACGGAGGAAACACCCCAGAGGAAGAGGGAGAGGGAGCAGTGGGTGCTTGGGGATCTGAAAGGTTGGAGCTTGGGAAGAAGAGTCACAGCAGTGGGCTTGTGGGTGTGGGAGGTGTCTACCCAGCTCTCTTCAGGAGCCTTGGGAGAGACATTAGTGAGACTGAACTTCATCCAATGGAAGTTACATGTTGGGGTCAGGAAATGACAGGATAAGATTTCTCTGACACAGGGTTACTCTGGCTGTGGTGTGGAGAATAGCGGCCATGTGGAGGAAAGGCCACCCCTAGCTTGTGGTTGTCTTGAGATTGATGAGGCCTGGGCTGGAGGAGAATAGAGCTCTGTTGGAAGCAAAAGAGCACACGTTTAGTGACAGGCTCCACGATAAGTATTTACTGTGAGTGGGGATCTTCAAGGGACACGGGGTGGGCAGAAGGGAGGTGAGGATCTCCTGGAGCTCAGAACCAACTGCTCCTCTGATTCTACATTCTAACTTTTCTAGACTGGAAACTCTAGGAGGATAGAAATCATACAGTATCCTCTCTCCCTACCCATTTGACATCATGAGAGAATCCACAGAACACCTGGTTTTAGTACTGGTTCTACAGTTTATTAACTTGGAAATATTAGATTAGATCAGAGATCTGTCAGAGATCTGGGACCCACTGCAGGGTCCTAGAAAAACAGTAGAGGGTAAGAACAAAAAAAAGTGGTGTTTTTTTTTTTGTTTGTTTGTTTGTTTTGTTTTGTTTTTAATTTTCAGCTGGGAAGCAAGAAAATAAGCAAACAAATTAAAAACTAGATCAGTATAAAATGTGAAAAGCACGATGAAGACAAATTACAACAAAGAGAGGGGGAGGAATTTGACAGGCAGAGGTTTCAGCAAGAGCAAAGGCCATGAACAGGAGAGGGTTTGTGGCCAAATGCAAGGAGCCCTGGGGATCCTGACTGCCCAGACTGTGAGGAAAGCCAAGAGCCTGTGAGTGCTTTTTAAGCAAGGGAATCAACATGCATTTTTACATTCTTACAACATCATCCTGGCCACTGAATGGAGAATGAATTGGAGAGGTTAGAAAGAGAAGAGAGAGAGATCTAGAAGACTGATATCACAGCTGTCCAGGAAAGCTAAAATTAAATAACAGTTAATGCATCTCCTGAATTTATATGCTCATGAGCAGGTTTTTGTGGATTATTTATGAGGAAAGTTTTGGACAAAACTCACTGAAAATATATTAATGAAGTTATGGTTTTCTATAATTTTATTTTTAATTTTTCAAAATATGGAAACAAATTATTCAGAAAGAATTATAAATATGTGGAAAAATTACAGAATGTTATGCTGTGTACCTACAATCAGATTTTACTCTTCTAGCTCTATCACAAATGCATCCCTGTAATAATTGGTCCACCTTATTTTTTTACCCGTTTCAGAGTAAGTGCAGGTATTACTATGATTCATTTCTAAAGGCTTCAGCATTAGTACAGTTAGCTAGGAATTGTGGGGTTTTTTGTTTTGTTTTGTTTCTTGGTACCAGGCATTGAACTCAGGGGTGCCTAACCAATGAGCCACATCCCAGCCCTTTTTATTTTTTATTTTGAGACAGGGTCTTGCTAAGTTAGGAATTATATTTTTTATGCCTACTTTTTTTCATTTTATGATACTTATTTGAAATACACAAATTAAAATACACCATTTGATGAGCTTGAGAAATGCATGCACTTGGGAACACAGAGGATTCTCTTTCCTCTCCTTTTGGGACTCCAATCATGCTTTATGAGACTTAGGTATTATCTCCTTGTTTATGTTGTTGTTTTCTCTCTGTTCTTTGGGTTAGATATCTTTTGATCTATGTTCAAATTTGCTTTCTTCTATTAACTATAATCTGCTCTCCATCTCCATCAGTGATTTTTTCCCCCAAAACTTAAGTTTTGTACCTTTCAGCTCTAGAATTTCTTTTGGTTCTTTGTTATAATTTATCTTTTCTGCCAAAATTTCCTGCATCTTTATAAATGATGAAGACTTTTTTTTCTGGAAATACTGAGCATAATCATAATAGCTGCTTTAAAATCCTTATCTGCTAATTTCAATGTATGGATCAGTAGCCTCCACATACGGCCTTCTATTTTGAATATGGTTCATATTTTTCTGTTTCTTTGTCTATAAAGTAAATTTGGATTGTATCCCTGACATGTGGGTGATATTTGGTATAGATTTTGGATTCTGTTAAATTCTTCAGAGGAGTGTTGGATTTTTTTTTTCAGCTTAACTTGAAAATAATTTTTAACTTTTTTTCTAAATAGGAAGACAACATAATTAATTTATACTAAACGATTTTTCCCCCCTGCAGTGGTCAGCAGTTGAAATCTCAGTTTTAATGTATTCTTATCTTGGCTGCTTGGAATTTGCCCCACCCATGTCTGGTCTCGGAGTCAGTGGAGATTTGGGCAGAGATTTGGGCTACGCTTCCGTGACTCCCCACCCACTCTCTAGGGTTTTCCTCTTCACTGTCCAGTGAGACGGATGCTCTGAGTTCTGACTCTTGGTTCTTTCACTCAGTAAGTCTAAGCTTTCTGAGTTTTAACCACGAACTGTCCCACAATTAAAGACTAACCAAAGGAAAGTGCTCCCTGCTACCACTTCCCTCTGGCATCTGTCGGCTTTCTGATTACTTCACAGCGACTTCAGAAAGCAGTTTTTAAAATAGTTAGTCCAGAATTTAGAATTATTATCTGATGGAATCTTGGTCCCCAAAGAACAATCTAAAACCTTCAACTTCTGGTCTAAACTGTTGACACAGTTAGTGCTTAATGAATTCTCACAATGATATCAACACCATGAGTTGGACTATGGCATTGATGAGAATACTGAGGCACAGAGAAATTAGACAACAAGCCAGGATCACAACTAGTCAATAGAGAAGCTCCAAAGTTGGACTTTCAAGTACTTCTTGAAGTGGGGTGCTAGCGGTAGACACAGAAAAAAGGTGGACATGCTGAAAACTATAAGGAAATTCCAATCTTTTC
The DNA here is from genome assembly GCF_021218885.2 of Marmota monax. Lineage (NCBI taxonomy): Eukaryota > Metazoa > Chordata > Mammalia > Rodentia > Sciuridae > Marmota > Marmota monax. The sequence goes on along the minus strand of NW_026693876.1, from coordinate 1,224,504 downwards.
AAGAGTGGAAGATTTTAGGTATGAAGGAGTGATGGAAAGGAAATCATCTACAGATATTCTAGGTTTTTAGTTTGAGCAATGGGATACACAGTGATAAAATTTACTGGTAATAAAACTGAAGACAATTTAAAAGACTGTGCTGCTTTTGTAAGAGCAGTGTTTCAGGCTTGTCATGTTTGAGATTCCATAAGATATTCAAATGGAGTTGTGCAGGAGGCTGTCAGGACTATAGTCTGAAGCTGGGGATGGGTTCCTTGGAGCTGGATATACAGCTTGGATAAACATCAGCATATGGGTGTCCTTTAAAGCCATTGGCCCATAAGATAAGTGAGAAAAAGTGCAGATAGAGAAAAGCAGATGGCTTTTTCCTGGGTCCTTAACATTAAGAGCTTGGGAAGAATTTGGCAAAAGAAACTAAGAAAGAGCAGCTAGTAATTCTGAAGGAAAACAAGGAGAATGTAGAGTCACAGAAGCCAAAAGAAGAGAAAGTTCTTAGAGGAAGGAGGTGGTAGCATGCCTGAAATTCTGCTGGAAGGCTCAGAAGGATGAAGGTAGAGATGTCTATCTGATTTAGCAAAGTGAAGGTCAGAAGAGTAACAAGGTTAGAATCCAGATTGGAAGAGAATGAAAGACCAGTATTTGAAGATGTAGAGACAGCATATTCTGAATAATTATTTAATGAGGTTTGTTTTGAATGAGGAACAGAATAATGATGGAGATTTTTTTATGTAAATGAGAATGCTACAGTAGAGGAGATACTTACCGACATGAATCATTAATCAAAAATAGCTGATTTAGATTCCATATATAAATGAGAACATGTGACTCTCTGTTCCTGACTCACCTCGCTTAACATAACTTCTAATTCCATCCATGTGGCTGGTCTCATGGAAGAAGGGAGAACAGTGGGAGCCTGCAAAGGGTGTGGGGAAGGAGGCTGGAGAGAGAATGTAGCTGAGCAAGGTGGTGTATGCCTGCAATCCAAGCCACTTGGGAGGGTGAGGCAGGGGGATCAGAAGTTTGAGGCCAGCCTGGCAATTTAGTGAGACCCTGTCTCAAAATAATTTTTTTTTTTAAAAAAGGGGTTAGAGGTGTAACCCAGTGACAGAGCACTTGCCTAGCATAGACATATTAAAAATAGCCAATTTAGTCAATTCACTGAATTGTTTTAAAAAGTCAAGTGATTTCTATAAGATTTCAGTCTAGACTATAAACTGCATCCTCCGACCAGAGTCTTTCTCCATCTCTGCTTTACTAATAATAATGGCTCGATTTCCTGGCCCATTTCTATAAGTGTCTTCTCTTGGCTCTGCCTTTGAATAATTTTGCCAGTCAAATCCTACTCCTTCCTTTCATTCTGGTCTTTGTCTCTAGAATGCTGAGTCAGTCCCACCCAGCTCAGTGTCAGTTTTCTGCCTGGTTCTGTAGGACCAATGCTCTGCCAGGTTTTGAGACTTTGTTCCGTTGTTATCTGCAGTGGCCACTGGTAGGCACTCTGTCCTGGTGCCCTCTGCTGCAGCCTGTCACTTGCTCTGCCTGCCACTTGGTGTGTCTCTGTGTCCTGGCAGTCTTTGTGATTGTTCTTTTTGGATTAAAAGCACTTTATAGGAAATGGGTAAATAGGCTTATTTTGGCTGCAAAAAAAGAAAATCTTAAAAGTCTCAACCTTTTTATTTTTTTAAATCACATTGTAGAATTTTCACAGCAGTTTCTCTTTGCTTTTGAAGATCACCTGAAGGTGATGTGATTGCAGAACCTTTCCTTGGGCTCTTTACTCTGCATCAACAGCCTTTCCTTCTCCTTCCTCCTTATCTGGTACAGACTTACCTTCAAGGTCCAGCTGCAGTCCTAGCATTCTTCATGGCCCTGTCCTTGGGAATTTGCCCTTTCTTTGTGCTTGATAACACATAATGTCTGCACTAGTGTTTTCAAACTTAGGCTGGGCTGTCTAAGTTTTGTCTTCCTAGTTAGACTATCAGCTTCATTCCTTCACTCACTGCTGTATTCCAAGTTATCTGGCTTTGGAGATAGTGCCTGGACCTTGGCTCCATCACCAGTCAGCTGTATGACTTTGTTCAAGCCACTTGCCATCATGATGCCTCAGGCTCCTTCTCTGTGGAGTGTGATAACCAAGCTATATTTTAAGGTTATTGGGGAGGGTCAAATTAAATAACACCCACATGGTGTTTAGTACCATGTCTGACACATAGTAACTTAAAACCATCTTTTGAATTATCTTTTGTGCTTTTGTTAATTTAACGACCATGTAGTTAACAGAACTGGTAAAAGAGTTAAGAAACAGGTGATATTCTCTAGAAATAGTTCTTGCCCCAATAGAGTTAACATTCTAGCATTCAACAACTAAGTAATGAATTATTTGTTTTAGAGGTGTAGGGTACTATGAGAATGTCTGCTTTCCTGTGGAACTTTTGGGAAGGTTGTCCTAAGGAAGAGGGAAAAATGAACTTATTCATTTATTTATATGTGGTGCTGAGAATTGAACCCAGTGCCTCACACGTGCTAGACAAGCGCTTTACCACTGAGCCATAACCCCAGCCCTGAAAAATGAATTTAGATCTGAAAAAGGATCTAGGTGTGAACCAGTTGAATGTCAGGAAGAGTGTTCTAGGCAAAGACAGCAGCATCTACATAGACTGTGAACTGGAAGGAAGCACAGAGCTCTAGGACCCGAGAGATGGCTGGTGTGGCTGGAGCATAGTGGCTGACAAGAAGAGAGTATTGGAGCCAAGCCTGGATCCTCGGCTGCCATTTTCCTAACATCTGGTGCCTGTATGTCCAGGAGCTCAATTCATATTTGTTAGTAATTTAATGAACACAGGCAAAAAGGATTCATCTGATTCTTTCATGCACCAAAAGAAAGTGATTTTCTGGGTAGGTGATATGATATCATAAGGGTCCAGTCAGGGAGAAAGAAACTACATTGGGCATTTCAACAGTGAAGATATAATAGGAGGAGTTGGTTGAATGGAGACTGGAGAAATGGAAACCAAAGAGAGGATACTGAGGTAACAAAGAGAAGCAACTGTAAAAACCTGCTACATCTCCAGACCAGTATCTCAAGCTTTCTCTCCATCAACTCTGTCTCCCGCAATCCTATCTCTGAAGCCCAGGGGAGCTGGAACTCAGAACCTCATGTGTGTGTGGTGGTGGTAGTGGTGGTGTGCCTCAGGAGCTCAGAAGAGCTGGGACTTCCCAGCCAATGCTTACCTGAACCTCTAACAGGGCACTTTTAGTTTTAAGAATACTGAAATAAAGCAGGAGGCTGAAGCCAACTAACCCTTCCAGGATGAAGGGCCATTGCTGAGTGATGATGGCAAAAGAAAGCAGGAAGGAGCCTACCATTCAGTCTCCCTCTAGTGGCCACTGATGGTGAAAGCTGACTGGGAGTCAGACGGCTCAGGAATGCAATGGGTAGGGTCCCAGCCCCGCATCAGGACAAAAGATACATGGGGTGGGAAGATAAAAACATGAGAGATGGGGGCATCCATAACTAGACATGATGGTCTTGCTTTGGATAACGCCCAACTCTCTGATTTCTGCCTTCCAACATACAGCCAGTTCCTTTATTTCAACTCCTTTATTTCAAGGAAAAACATTCCATAACTCTTTCTTTGGGGAGTAATGAAGATGGATTCTTCATCTAGTGCAGAAACAGAACACCTCTTGGTTAGTTTTATGCCACTTCAGCGTCTGAGTTGGAAAGTATGTATGCATACTTGTACACATTTACTTATTTAAATATGTAACATTTAATATAAAGGTAAATAGCACTCTATTATAATTTTATATGATATATATTTTATATAATACTTATATAATATTAGAATATTCATTTAAGTATATATTTTTTAATTATTGGGAACAAAACAAAACCCAGAAACTCTTTCATTATTCCCCGCCCCAGAGTGTGAAAGATTTTGTCACCTAAACCACAAACAATAAGTTACAAACTATTTCTCAATGTTTAGAAATAACAATATTCTTAAAAGTTAACCACTATTTCAACACCAAGTTTTCTACATTTCAACCACAAGCCAATTGATGTTTTGGTTATCTCAAGCAATTTTCACAAAAATAAGAATGCAATTTTGTTTTGGAACATTAAAAGCACTACTTTTGAGTACCTTCAAAAGCACAAACAGGTGTAATTAATTTTTTTTCATGTATTATATTAAAAATGTGTTTACATGAAAGGTCTATTTAGTGCAGAGGTATGACTTTTGCCCAGTTCCTCATTGTCAATGACAGTACTTAAGTAGTTTCTTTATTTCAACTCCTTTATTTCTCCAGAGAATTAATGAAATTAGTATTTTGTTATGAAAGAACCTGTTACTACAAACTTTTCATATAAAAGAAAGCATTAATATGCTATTTATCATTCAGTTGAATTCATCAGTTTCATTCATTGCCTGGAAATAATTCCTCGTTATTATCGGTAATAATTATTGTTTTATTTTACCTGTTTCCCTGGTCTTAATTTTCAGCATAGAAAGCAATAATAACCTTGCTGAAAGATAATTCCTGTGAATCATTATAATCTGGGCAGTCCTAGTTGATTATTAATTTCTCAGTAATGGCATATGCTTTGATTCTGCAGCTTAAATCAATACAAGCCAGAACTGCTGCAGTCACAAAGGTCCACAGTGCTGTGTTCACCTGTAAATCAGGACTGCAAAGAAAGATGGAAATAATTTTATGATAAACAGAAAAATATGCTCACTTCTTAAAAATACCAATTTATTATAGATTTCTTAAAAATTGCCCAGATATTAATGTTTTAAAATGAATTATGCATTATGTGTGTGTTTATTTCTTTACCAGTAACAATATTATACGAGAAATCAGAAACAAAACACGTAAAGTCCACAATGCAAACATAAAATAAGTTTTTGGTGAGACTTAGAATTCTTTCTGCTTTGAATCTATATAACATTTGCTGCCTTTTCATAGGGTTGATTATGGGTTTGAAAAACTGTTTCGCCAAAGTTATCTCTCTAATTCTGTATGCTTTTCCTTCAAAATTTACAATATTTATTATTTTTAAGGCAAGTGACAAATTAAAAGATATTCATAGAAATACAGATAGAGTTTTGATGATGATTCTTAAATGTTGTTAATCAAACTTTATTGATAATCTATTTTTAGTCGAGAAAGAAGCTGCCCATTGTTAACTTGCCCAAAGACCTTCTGGAGCTTTTCCACATTATGGAGATCTTTAATGACTTCACTAGGTAGTATGATGACAGTCTTTTGAAGGTCTTTAGCTTCCTTGCTTAGAAGTACTGAATTCTCTTTCTGGAACACTACCTGTAGAATCTATCTCCTCCCAGCGATAGCACACCATCTTAGCAATCACACTCCCTGATACTCCAGTGATACAAAAACCTACCAGCTGCTTTGTCTGCCCATCTTTAGGAAAATTAGTTTGCACTTCTTTTCTTCTTTCGTGGCAAATTGCTCACCTAGGTGCCTGTAAAATAAAATGTACATCAAGTCAATTCTACAGCAACTGTCACGTGAAAGACCTAATATGTTTTCTTCTATTCTTACCCAGACCAAATATTCCAAGTTAAAAATTTAAGTAATATAAAAATGTGACTTTTCAAACCACATTAAAACTCTCCCAGAAAGCCAAAAAAGATACAAAATAGTTTTAAACCAAACTCATATATTCTGGGAAATAATAACCATGCATAATGGTATTTTTGTAATAGCTCTTGGTTGGCAGAACCAATTTAGGAGGAGAAGGTAGGAAACTTTGTAGAGGAGCCAAGGAGACTCCTGGGACTGAAGAATCAAGAACTTGACCTCATCCTTTTCAAATTTCAATGTTGTTAGAACATCTCTAATAGACAGAGTTGATGTTATCTGAAGTTCAATGGCAGGAAGGCCTCCAAACTCTGCTACAAAACGTGTAGAACTGGTGACCCAACCTTAACACCAGGGTTTGATTATTGGCGGTGCACATCTACAAGATATGGATGTGGTGGAAGCTATTCTTGGATAAGCTATAAATATGCTTGGACTTATGTTAGTTGTGATGAGTGAATATGGGATTGTAACCTAAAACAACTACAGCAAGGGCCAGCAAGAAAATCACTGTGTGCGGCAAGCATCTATTAGGCATCTAAGGTCCATAACTGCGAGATGATCACTGAGCAATCATGTTAGTGGTGTCATTAGGCTTTCTAATTCTCTACTTGGTAGTTTGGAAGTAGAACTGAAAATCTGGTGCTGAGGAAGCCTTAAGAAACATACAGTTCTGGGCAAGCAGTGGTTCTAAAGGGAAATTCTACTAAAATAAATAGCTGGTATTATGAAGGGGACACAATCACCTTTTTATTTCAAGCTGATAAAGAAGGTCATATCAGTAATGCATGATTGAAAATGTTAACATAGTCATAATTTCCTCTGAATTTCCACAGTTATGGCATTTATAATTTTTGTTGTATTTAAAAATATTTTTGCAAGGGTCTTATCTCTCCAAATTTTGTTTATTTAAGGCCATGACTTAACTTTATCTCAGCCCTTGCTATGTCTCCCAATGGAGCTCAGCAGAATGCCTCTTGCAAATTAGGTATGAAATTAAGTAAATCAGTCTTATGTGATGGAATGTAAGAATGAATTTGGAACACCAGAGTATTTCAAATACTGAAAATTTCATATGCTTTCCATGAATAATATTTATTTGATTCAAGGAGAAAATTTCTTTTGCAACTAATCTTGAAATAATGGCTCTAGTGATAAGATGTACAAAGAAACAGTTTGAGGAAACAGGCTTAAGTAAAAAGATTTCTGCTGTGTATATGGAATTCAGATTGATATTTTAAGCTTGTTGTATCTTTTTGGAAGTGTTTTGATCTTAATTCTTTGATTTCTTTGCCAACTTTTTTGTCTTTACATATTTTATGTTATATTAAAATGCACCCTGATGGATTGATTCTCAATAGTTAGTTTTAGCAACTTTACACTGTGCTGTCTTAAAAGTCCATATTCTCTTAATGAAACAAATAAGCAAGCCATATTGCAGAATTTTCATGTTGTCCCATTATAGAAATGAATTATTTTCTATTCTCTTTAATTTTGAGGAAGTATAGAGAAAAGGAGAATAAATTCAGTGATGGGGTGGGGATGAGATTGAGGCATTTGAATATATATAATGTTGCCATTAATTGTCCTCTAATATTTATTCTCCCCTTCTTAGAATAGAACTCCTGGTTTTTAGATGATCACATATCTGCTAAGAATAATACATTTGCCATCCTAACTTGCAACTATGTGTGACCATAAGCCCAAGCTCTGGTCAGTGGAGTTTAAATGAAAATGCAGTTGCTAGCAAGTGTACATTAAAAGCTAGGGCCGTGTTCATATCCTTCTTCCTCTCTTTCCCTAACAATAGTTGGAGTCATCTTGTACAACAAGGTGAATTTGTGAATGGAAACCTAGGGCTTTGCACTATGGAACTCCAAACCAGTCCTAGACAATCTACCTCTAGGTTTTCACATGAAGAAGAAATAAACCATTGACTTGTTTCAGTCACTATTATGCTAGCTATTGTATTTCTTGCAACAGAATGTAATCCCAATTGATGTATACTTGTAATGAATTTGGTGATTGATGCCCTTATTTTGCTCTTAAAATGATATTTAAAATTTTTTTAAGTTGTGGATGAACACAATATCTTTATTTTATATATTTATTTTTATGTGGTGCTGAGAATCAAACCCAGTGCCTCATGCATGCTAGGCAAGTGCTCCACCACTGAGCTAAAACCCCAGCCCTTAAAATAATATTATACTTTTATCTATAATTTGAGATTTCCTGTTGAAGATCCCAACCTCTAGACTGGGATACAGTGTTGTAGCAGATGGAATGTTGAAGGGAAAGCCACTGATAATATTAGGTAAATGTCAAATGTTGTTATATAAGTGTCTTTGTTTACATTGTAAGAAAAAAAGATGAAAATTATCATAATTATTTGACTTCCCATTTCTAAACAAAAGTGGGTTTCTTTTCAAGTTGTATATACCCCCAACTCCACCCGATTCCAGATTGTAGAAGTTCTAAGACTAACGTAGATTTTGGTATTTTCTCTGCCTTAGAGAGATATGACATTGGCTTTACTTGGATTTCCTCAGAATTCAGTATAAATTCCTCTATCCAAAGTGTTGTCAGGAGCTGTCACTCATCTCTTGCCATCTCTTCCCCAAATAGCAATGATCCTGGTACCTGGCCAATAAAGGACAGCTGTGGCTATTCCAAAGTGGCTTGAGCCAATTGCTTTAAACTTTAGTTGTTTGAGACATGCTTTGGCTAACAGGTTTCAAGTGTTGTCTTTCCATCTACACTTCAACTCTTGGACTAGCACTGGCTCTTTGGGTTGTATATTTGTAATTGGTTTTCATGACATCTTACTATTGGTTTACCTTAACTGGCTTTTTTTTAAAAGAGAGAGAGAGAGAGAGAGAGACAGAGAGAGAGAGAGAGAAATTTTTAATATTTATTTTTCAGTTCTCGGCAGACACAACATCTTTGTTTGTATGTGGTGCTGAGGATCGAACCCATGGCCACACACATGCCAGGCGAGCGCGCTACCGCTTGAGCCACATTCCCAGCCCCTTAACTGGCTTTTGATTGTGGTAACTTTCTACCACTCATATTCTAAATAGGATTTAAAATTTTCCCTCCCAGTATCCTCTGATTTGATTTGAATGTTCACATCAAAACTCGTGTTTTGATGAAATGGAAGCTCTATTGTGAGATATTAGAAGGATGAAAACTTAATCTGACTATGGTATTTGGAGGTAAGACCTTGGGAAGTAAAATTTAATGAGGTCTAATAGTGGGTCCTAAATCCAAAAGGCCTGTGACTTTTATAAGAGGGGGAGAGACCTGAGCCAGGATGCTCAGTCCCTCTTACCAGTTGATGCCCTGTGCTGCCTCAGGTCTCTTCAAGAGTCCCCATAAGCAAGAAGAACCTCACCAGATACAGCTATACAATCTTGAACTTCTTAGTCTTCAGAATTGGAAGCTGAATACAGCTCCTTACCTTTTGAGTCACCTAGTTTGTGGTATTCCATTATAGTAACAGAAAACAGACTAAGACAGAGCTGGTTATTGATGAGGCAGGAATAGCCATCCTGAGAGGGTTGAGTAGGAGTTAAAAGTATGGGGAGGACTGGCCATCTTGTCACACGTCTGACTCTTTCCTTTGGGAGAAGATTCATAGTTGTCAACAGATAGGAGACAGTGAAGTACATGAGGTAGGGAAGTAAGGTGATCAAATTTGTCTAAAAATATGACTGTCGTATGAAGAATGAAATTATGAGGAGGTATTTAAGACAGTAATAAAGGTTAGGTGGTGATTATAAACTCTCATGTCTGCCACAGTTTTTAAATAGCTGTGGCAGACATGAGAGATGATAAAAGCCTCAATTAAGGCACTTAGCAATGAGGATGGAGAGGAGAGAAATTTAAAGGACTCTCTAGAGGGCGTATACAAAATAACACACAGACTAAATGCATTGTGAAAAGAAAGGCAAAGATTCTAGCCTGCCCTCTAGTTCATGGTCTGAGAGACCACTGTGAGATCATCTGTTCCCTGAGGTAGCAAGAGAGAGAAACTAGAGTAAAATTTAGGAGGAAGATAGGAAATTCAGCTCAGGATGTACTCAGGGTGAGAGCCCCTGAGCCATCTCGATGAATACACCTGATAAGCCCTTGAAAATGCCAATCAGCAAGTCAGGTGAGCACTCTGGATGGTGGAGGTGGAGTGGAAAACACCAGCCAATGTGGGTAGTTGAAGTCAGGGAGGTGAATGAGATCACCAAGGGAGACCACCTTGGCTGAGGAGAGATGGTTTTTTGCTCAAAGGTAGAATCACAGAAATACCAAACCATGAGATAGAGGAAAGGAATCCTGACAAACGAAAAATTAGAACAGTGGTAAGACAAGATAGTCAAGTTGTGAAGGAAAAAGGAAATGCTGTTGCTGTAATTTGGATCTAGAATGTCCCTCAGAGGCCTGTGCTGAGTGGTCTCCAGCCTGTGGCACTACTGGGAGGTTGTGGAATCTTCAGGAGGTGGGGCCTAGTGGAAGAGAGCAAGATCTTCTGGCATATGTCCTGAAATGGATAGAAGGACCCTAGCCATTTCTCTCTCTTTGCTTTCAGCTGCCACAAGGTAAGCAGCTCTGCTGTACCACATGCTCTACCCCATGAAGTTCTGCCTCACCCAAGAACAATAGAGTCAACTGATTTGGTTTGAAACCTCTGGAAAGCATGAGCCAGAATGAACCTTTTCTCTTTAAGTTGTTTATCTCAGGTATTTTGTCACAGCAATGGAAAAGTGACAACTGTGCTAGAATCTATTTTTATTTCAGAAAATAGTTTAAATAGCTGTGGCAAACACAAGACTATATTCCCTATCCTGCTTCTCCTCCTACTCCACACCAGGAACTAGGAAGACTACATTTTCCAGACCCCCTTTGTATCCGGGTAGAACCATGGGACTGAGCCTATGGGAAGAAGGGAAGGTGGAAGTAATAGTGTCTACTTCCAAGCCAAGCCTCTAAATCATTGCAGGTGCTCTGTGTGCATGCTCTCACCTCCCATCCATCTGCCTTGGTAGAGAGCCATGCAGGACATCTTTCTCATTAGACATGTGCATCAGACTTTGCCTGAGTGAGAAATGGACCCTTATCATGTGATCTACTGGGCTGATGAGAATACTTGTTCTAGAAGTAAACACACTTTGATTGATGCAACAGTTTAAAAAAATAGTTTCAAGTGGGGATTTGTCATTTTAAGGTCTATTTTTGGTAGTGCTGACATGCTTTAAAAACAGACATCCTAACCATATGTGTCTTTCAACATACTGTATTTGCTGTCTTATAAAACAAGGATATAAGTTCAGGGTCAGTGGAAATGGCCCTGAAATCATCAATTGATGTTTAGAACACACCAATAATAGCTGGAAGAACAAAAGGTCACTTCATGCCCACTCAGTGCTATTGTCCCAATAATGCCGCAGCCTGTAGGGAGACGAGTGTGCCTTGCTCAGCCGCCCTGCTTGCTGCCATCCAAACTCTACAGAGCAGGGTTACAACAAAAATCCCCAGTGCCAAGGGACCGGGACATTTGTATAGGATTTCTTTGGATAGAATGTCTAAGCAATGACTTAGCATCACAACCGAAGCTTCCTGGTCCAAGGATTGTGAACCAGCAAGGAGGCGCGTGGAGCTCCAGAGGCAGACTGAGCAATTATGGGCTTCTCAGGGCGTTGTTTTGAAGAAAATAAACTCAACCACAAAAAGGAAGTTAGGCAAAAACTTTTTAAAAAATTTGGATTATAATCCAATATGTAAAACTGATTCATATTGATATTTAAATGATTAGATAAATAAGGTACAGGAGATGAAGCCCCTAGACAAAAGAATTCTAAATAACTTAGATACTGTCCCCTCAAGGAGATGGGACAGAACTCCCCACCCCTTGCGTGGGAACTACTCTGAGTGACATGCTTCCAAATAGGGCAGAAAAGACAAAGGGAAAACAGATTTGTGTGGAGAAACCTGTCAAACACTGCCTCAGACAGAGGGGATCCAAGTTAATAGCATCAGTGACAAATCATGTGCCCTTCATATGATATATTCCCATCAAAGACTGGCTGGCACTTTGGGGCAGCTGGGGGTGGCTCTGTGATAGAGCATTTTAGCCCACTATGTGTGAGGCACTGGGTTTGATCCTCAGCACCACATACGAAAATAAAGAAATAAAATAAAGTTACATATAAAAAAAGATCTGCACTTCACCTCTTCATTCTTCTTCCCCAAGCCTATAAACCAGGCATATAATGAGGGGAAAAAAACTTCAGACAAAACAGAAATGAGAGAGATTCTCTAAACACTTGACCAATGCTTCTTGCTGTGGTTTGAATATATAGTTTGTTAAAATTAATGTTGAAAGCTAATCACCAATGCAACAACTATTAAGATGTGGGGCCTTTTCAACAGTCGTAAAAGATTAGGCTCTGAAGAGTGTATCCCCATGGATAAGTTTCACACCCTTTTAAAAGGGTTTGAGGGAATGAATTGGACCCATTTTCTCCTTCTGTCATGTGAGGTCATAGCAATGAGCACCATCTTTGAAGGAAAAAAATAAAAAATCCCCCACCAGACACAGACTGTGCCAGCACCTTGACATTGGACTTCCCACCTTCAGAACTATAAAACATAAGTTTCTGTTGTTTATGAATTATCCAATTGAAGGTGTTTTGTTATAGCAGCATAATGGACTAAAACTTTCTCAAAACTTTGAAGGTCTTCAGAACCAAGAAAAGTCAGAGAATGTCAGACAATTTAGTCATATCAACTAAGGGTAGTGTATCCTGGAGAGGACAATAAGGAAAAACTAATAAAGAGTAATAAAGCATGGAGAACGTATATCTATCAGTTCATTAATTGTGGTTAGTATATCACAGTCATTCAAGATGTTAACAGAGGAAGCTGAGTGTGAGATAGAGATATTCTCAGTACTATTTTTGCAAATGTTCTATAAACATAAAGTCATTCTAACATAAAAGTTTGTTTGATTAAAAAAGAAATTTATAATAACCCAAATTCTTTACTTTTTCTGGAACAAGGAATCTAAGCATACAGTTCATAGTAATACTGGTAACAATCCCCTTTGCTTTCTTCTTTAATTCTCTAGGTCTCTAAAATGTGCTGGTGGGTTCTCTCTCCTAAATCCACACTGCTCCTTCATCTTTCTCTGTCTCTCTGGTCACTTTCTGGTTTATGCCCCTTCTCTATCTCCCATCTTCTTTGATACAAGGTGTTTCCCCAGACATAGCCAGTGGAATTTAGTGTTTCCTCTGTGACTATCTTCTGGGAGAAATGAGGTCCCAGGCTCTTGTCCTTTGCACCTATGTTCATCTTGGTTTAGATTCTGGTAGAGGGCTACAGTGAGCTGTGGGCATGTCAGTCATTCTCGATCCCATTAGATGCAAAGGCGACATTACTAAATTACCAAATTTAGGGGGAAAATATTGTTTTTGTTTTTTTACAGACCTACTGCTAAAATAATGACAGAGGAAGTAGAGGTAGAACTTAACTACCATGTTCTTTATATTTACCTTCAAATAGCATCTTTAATAGGAATCATTGACTACGAATTTTGAAGGGGATTTACTATCAAATTTCACATTTCCCTGTTACACATTCAGAAACTAAGGACCAGGTAGCTTAAGTGATCCATGACTATTTCATTCCTCCTCTTTGTTTTCGTGCTCTTCAAACAACTTGTTCATCTTGTCATGATGCAGGAGGGTTCATAGTTCTGACAGGAGAAGAACTCTCCTTTCTGGTCAAGCAGGAAACATGGAAAGAAATAACATATCAAAGGAGGACACTAAAAGAATCAGCTTGGCCAAATATCACGCTACATTCCCTTTGATTTCAAGGCATGCCTAGAGATGTATGTCCCATCAGAATTTAATGGACAGCAACATCCTGTTGGATGACCGACCCAGCAGCTACTGCCTTATACAGATCTCCTACCCATAACAGAGGAGCTGCTTAGCTCCACCTCTCAGACACATTCTTTATTAAATACACCACAAGCCCTGTTTTCATTAAGTGCTTTGAGATCATGCAGCTAACATCCTGTTTAATCACTGCTGCCTTCGGCTTCATTCAGAAAACCATTCACTCATTTGTTCAGTCACCCATTCATTCATCGGATGAATGCCAGTCGCTGATCTAGGTGCAGAAGATACAAGCATGAACAGGCACCTTCCCTGAAGTCAAGGTGCATACTGTTACTGACTTAAGTGTTGGTGAAAAGGCAATGACAAGTTTTCATGTAAAACTTCCATGTTCTACCGAATTTCTAATTTGTGATACTTGTTAATTTTTTTTAAATATTTCATAACCTATTAGGTAAGACTTTAATGGTGTCTATAGGTAAAAATAAATGAGTAAAAGAATTCTTAAAGACTAAGCAATTCAAGAAAAGAAATTTAAATTACACATTTTTTTTCTTCTATCTTAAGTATAAAGGAATACACACATGCATATTTTTACTCTCCTAGTACATTTTCTGTTGTAACAAAATACCTAAGGCTGGGTGCTTTATGAAGATGAGAGGCTTTTTAGCTCATTATTTTGGAGGCTGAACATCCAGGACTTGGTGGCTCCATCTGTTCAACCTCTAGTGAGGACCTTGTGGCAGATCATATCACAATGGTACAAGTGTATGCAGAAGAGATCACATAGTGGGGAAGGAAGCTAGAGAGATTCAGGGGCCAGAATTGCTCTTTTTTCTTTTCTTTCTTTTTTTTTTTTTTTTTTTTTGGTACTGGGGATTGAATTTAGGGGCATTCAACCCCTGAATTCCACATCCCCAGCCCTTTTTTGTATTTTATTTAGACACAGGGTCTGAGTTGCTTAGCTTCTCCCCATTGCTGAGGCTGGCTTTGAACTCACAATCCTCCTGTCTCAGCCTCCTGAGCTTCTGGGATTACAGGTGTGAGCCACCAACATGGCCTAGACTTGCTCTTTATATAACAACTTGCTGTTGGGAGAACTAACTGGAGTCCTACAAGAACAACATTAATCTCAGATTCTGAGGGTGGGACTCCAGTGACCTCACCACCTCCCAGTAGACTCAATCACTTAAACTTCCACCACTTCCACACTAAGGACCAACCTTGCAGCACATGAACCTCTGGGGGACACAGTCAACCCATATTCAAATTAGAGACATGCATGCAACACGTCCATTTGTAGACATCAACGCACAAACATGCGGTATTGGAATGATGTCAGAACATTATCTCACCAATAAAGTCATTCCTTGGTATTCATGAGCTCTTGGTTTCAGGATCACCTTCACCCAGATACTGAAAACAGCAGACACTCAAGTATCTTATGTAAAATGGCACAATATTTGCATATAACCTACACAGTGCTCCCGAATATTTGAAACCATCAAAATATGACGTGTGACACTAATACAATGTAAATGCTATGTAAATAGTTGTTATACTATATTGTTTAGATAAGAAAAAGCCTGCTTATGTTCAGTACAGATGCACTTTGGGGGGGGACGATATTTTTGAAAATATTTGTTGGTTGGACTCAACAAAGAGTGAATGTAGAACCTCTGAATGTGGGGGGCCTGCTGTAATTATGTTAAACATTTTTAATAGTTGCAGCTCAGTGGTAGAGCACTTGCCTAGCATGTATGAGGTACTAGATTTGATTCTCAGCACCGCATATAAATAAGTGAATAAAATAAAGGTCCATCAACATCTAAAAAAAATTTTTTTTAAATGACACAAGCCTTCTGCTTCTCTAGGTCTCTGTGACTTCCAGGTTAGCCAGCAATAGTTGCAATATTTTGCCTCATATGCAACTACATTGATACCAGAGATGTCTCAAGGGCTAAAACTAACTCAGACTTGTCAGCCCCTAATAACAGTGGAAATCAGGACTGATTCTTATCACTCAGTTACATAAGGCATGAGAATTCAGCACATAGCCTAGGTTGTAGGAATTACTAGAGAATGATGTTACTTTGCTAACTTCACTTATACAATACAAAGTGTAATTATAATACTTTTGTATGCTCTCTTAACATTGATTTCTTTTGTGCACTACAGATTGACTTATCCATAAACCCCATTGTTATTGTAGAAATTCTAAATAGTAACTCTTGTTTTGCACAATCACTGAGATTAATGAGTCTTTTGTGTCACAGAAGAAATATTTCAAAATTACATTACACATTTCTCACAGCTAATCAGCCTGTTCCAACACCACTCTGTGTTCATGTCTGCAGTTGACAGGATTTCGGTGCTAGACATGTTATTTAGTCAAAGTATAATGAAAACAATTTTACTTATTGTCAATTACTGTTCAAAGCAAGAGGCAGAAAAAAAAATGCTGTGGAAACTTCTCAAACAAGGTGACTGCCTGAGTTAATGACATTCTAGGAGAAACTTGTCACAAGAATCAAAATAGCAATAGAGAAACTAACACATTTTCTTTTCATGCATCATCTCATTTAAGTCTCACAAAAACTCTATGCAGCAAGTATAATTATTATCCTTATTTTATGGATGAGGATTTTGAAGGTCTGAGAAATAATTTGCTATGTTCGCATATTTAATAAATAGTGGAGTTGAAATGAGAAAATAGAGCATTCTGCCCTGGTAACCCTTAGTTTTTAAGGACTTTTTCTTCCAGAAAGAATTGTTTAAACTCTTAAAAAAGAAAGAAAGAAAGAAAGAAAACTACTGCTTAGTTTTGATGCATGCATTCAAATTAATCATAGTTCTAACGTAGAGTTACAAATTGAAGCTTCTCATTGGAACATGTCCTGGGTTCTGTTTTCAGTCTTCCCATTGATTATGGAATAAATTACTTGTATGGTGTAGACTCATACCGACTACATCGCCTCCACGTTTCCACCTTAATATTTTAGGTGTCAAGTTGCCGCTCTTGTGTGTGCTAAGCTTTCTTCTTTCCTGATTTTGTTCAAGATTGCATCTTTATTTGGAACATTCCTTTTCTCCAACTTGTGAACTCTTTACCTCTGAAAGTTACCTCCAGCATTGACCAGTCACCTCCCCAAACTCCATAATCAGTATTTCAAACTTTCACTGTTCTCTACTGAACACCCACTCTGTGATGCTTTCCTATAGCTGCTCTAACAAATTTACCAAAAATTTAGTGCTTAAAGCAATGTAGATTGACAATGTTGCAATCTTGGAGGTTGGGAGTTCAAAGTGGGTCTTAATTGGTTATAATCAGATGGTGTTAGGGCCAAGTTGCTTCTGGAGGCTGAGGATTAATGTGGGTGGGGAGAATGTACTTCCTTGCCTTTTACAGCTCAGCTTCTATCGGCCCCTACAATCCTTGGCTCATGCTCCTTTCTTTATCTACAAAGCCAGCAGCACACATCCCCAAATCTCTCTGTCACTCTGACCCTCCTCTCTCCCTCTTTGATTTATAAAGACCTTTCAGATTACACTCAGCCCACCTGGATAATCCAGGTAATCTCCTCATCTCAAGGTCTGCAGTGAGCAGCTTTAATTCATGCTGTGTTAATCCCTCCTTGCCACATAAGATAACTTGTTCACAGGTCTCAAGGATTAGGACACAGATATCTGAGAAGAGGAGGGGGTGGTCATGATTCTGCCTCCCATACATCCCTCTTCTCTCATCAGTAGGATCTGCTCCTTGTTAAAAACAAACAAACAAACAAAATCCCACAAGGCTTCTAGATGAAGCTCTGCAGTTTTCATTCACAATCACAAATTAACCTGTCTCTGCTGCCATTTTCAGTCCAAGTAAAATTTCTCCACCTTTGATCCTCCAACCTTGCCTCTTTCACTCAGGTATTATTCATTGATTTTTCCATTGCCCTTCTTCATGTTTATTGGCTCTCTATTGAATTTTCTCCTGTAGCAATTCAAAGTACTTGCTTCTTCCCCACCTGAAAAGAAGTCTCTCTTGATCCTCTGGCCTTCTGCAGTGAGAATCCTGTCATGCCCTTCAAGAGAGACAGTTGATACTTAGGCTTTGACTGAGTGTGTATAGTCCACTTCAGGACAGCTGATCCTAAAATCTATATATATGTCTGTTCTTGCAACTGTATCGTTCTATTTTTATTACTGAAGTGTTAAAATAAGTCTTGAAGTCAGGTAGTGAATATCCTCCAGCTTTTTTGCCCTTAGGTCTTTTACATTAAACATACATTTTAGAGTAAGCTTGTCAATTTCTATCTAAAATAAGTTTGTTGAGATTTTTCACTGAATCTGTAGATCAGTTTGGGAAGATCTGACTTCTTAGCAAGAATTTTAAGGCTGTAAGTTTCCTTTTAACCCATTAGCTATATCCAACATGTTTTGACACATTATGACTTCATTTTTTTCAGTTCAGACCATTTCATAATTTCCTTTGTGACTTTTTCTTATACCTTTATTTTTTATTTATTCATATGTGGTGCTGAGGATTGAACCCAGTGCCTCCCACGCACTACTACTGAGCCACAACCCCAGTCCCTCCTTTGTGACTTTTTTCTTGTCATTGATTTGCTGGGAAATTATTGCTTGACTTCCTAATATTTGGCATTTCTAGCTATCCGTTACTGATTTCTAACTCTGGTCAAGGCAAATATTTTGTATAATTTTAATTCTCTTTAACTTTCTAGACTTGATGAATTTTTATTGCTAGTTTCTTATTAGGCCTAATTTATACATTAAACTTCATTATAGATATATATACACAGAAAAAAAAAACAGTGTATATAGGGTCTTATATTTGTGTGACTGTAGGCATCCATCCACCAGGGATCTTGGAGCATATGTTCCATGGATAAGCAGGGAAGACAACTACGTAGTCAACAGATCATTGACAAAGGAACAAAAGCAATACGATAAGGCAAAGATAGTCTTTTTTGACAAATGGTGCTGAAACAATGGACATCCACTTGCAAAAAATGTATCTAGACAGAGACTTGTAACCCTCATAAGAATTCACTCAAAATGGATCACAGAAATGAAAAACCATAAAATGAAAAACCATAAAACTAGAAGATAACATAGGAGAAACACCTATATAACCTTGCATTTGGAGATGACTTTTTGGATGTAAGACCAAAGGCACAATCTATGAAATAAGGAATTGATAAGCTGGAATTCATTAAAAGTAAAAATTTCTTTGGGGCTGGGGATGTGGCTCAAGCGGTAGCGCGCTCCCCTGGCATGCGTGCGGCCCGGGTTCGATCCTCAGCACCACATACAAACAAAGATGTTGTGTCCGCCGAAAACGAAAAAAGAAATATTAAAATTCTCTCTCTCTATCTCTTTATCTCTCTCTCTCTTTAAAAAAAAAAAAGTAAAAATTTCTGTGCTGCAAAAACACTGTCAAGGGCTGGGGTTGTGGCTCAGCGGTAAAGCACTTGCCTAGCACGTGTGAGGCTGTGGGTTTGATTCTCATCACCACATAAAAATAAATAAATAAAATAAAGGATAAAGGTGTCGTTATGTCCAACTATAACCAAAAAAAAACAAAAACAAAAAAACCACTGTCAAGAGAAAGAGATGACAAACCCCAAACTGAGAGGACATCTTTGTTTGCAAAAGACATATCTGATAACGAACTGTTACCTGAAATCCAGGAAGAACTCTGAAAATCAAGAAAACAGTGCAACCAAAAAGTGGACCAAAGACCTCAACAAACACTTCACTGAAGAAGTTATACAGATGGCAAATAAACACCAGAGAGGATGTTCCACATCGAATGTCATTATGAAAATGCAAATTAGATCAACAATGAGATATCATTACATACCTACTAGAAAGACTAAACTCTAGGACACTGGAAACACCAAATGCTGAGGAGAATGTGTAACAATAGGAACTATTATTCTTGTTATTGGTATAGCCATCTTTGAAGACAATTTGTTGGTTTCTTCCAAAACTAAACATAATTTAGTATAGTTTTCATCATATGATCCAGCAATTGTGCTCTTCGGTATTTACCCAAAGAAGTTGAAAACTCAGGTTCCCATAAAAACCTGCACATGGATGTTTATGGCAATTTTATTCATAATTGCTTAAACTTAGAAGGAATCAAGATGGTCTTCAATAAGTGAATGTATAAATAAGCTGTGGTACATCTAAACAATGAAATATTATTCAACTCTGAGAAGAAATGAACTATCAAGCCATGAAGACATGGTGGAAAGTTAAGCATTACTAAATGAAATAAGTCAATATGAATAGTTTAAATATGGTATGATTCCAACTATATGGCATTCTGAGAAAGACAAAACCGTGGAGAGTAAAGAGAGCAGAGAAGATTTTCAGTGCAGTGAAACTACCTTGTATGATACTAAAGTGGTAGATACATACCATCATGCATTTGTCCAAACTCACAGATGCACAGCATCTAGTGTGAAGCCTAGAGCAAACTATAGACTGGGTGATAATGATGCAGATCCATTGATTGTAACCCTGTACCACTTTGGTGGGGAATGTTGGTAGTGGAGGAAGCTATGCATATGTGGGGGCAAGGGGTTATGGGAAATCTCTGCAACTTCTGCTAGATTTTGCTGTGAACCTAAAACTGCTCTGAATATAAAGTTTATTAAAACTTTCCAAAACCAATTTAAGAATGAATAGAACACCTAAATGATCAGTTCAGATCATTTTAAAAACAAATTTTTCTAGCATTCAAAGAATTCATAGTAAGTTTTAGAAGATATGTAAAAAAAGAAAAGATATCATAAAGAACAAAAATGTATAAACTGGCAAAAGGAACATTGGATCAAGAAGATATGAGCCAAGAGAAATATACCAAAGACTCAAAATATAGAAAACAGTAGCAGCAGTAACAGGAAGAGCTGTAGGGAAAAGTAGATAAGTCAGCAACCATCATTGTTTTATTAAACTTAACTCGTGAATTGAAAATAAAGCACAAAAATAGGTGAAATGTATAAGATCTGATTAACATGAAGAAATATCTCAAACCAATCGATATATCTAACCATGCACCTATCCATTATGGTTCTGGATAGTACAACAAGTCAAAAATTTAAAAAGTGAAGGTGTAAGAATTAAATGGAAGAATTGAAACTGCCATTGATTGCAGATGATAAATTCACCAAGAGAGAAAAACTGACAGAATCAATAGTCAAACTGTTAACACAGACTTCTGAAAGTTTCCTTGAGACAGGTTCAAATTTTAAATTTAAAGTGTTCCTCTATATTAAAGAAATTACTAGATAATGTAAAATGGCAAATAAGATATCTTTCATAGTAGCAAAAAATTCATACAGTACCTAAAAGATAATAAGATAAATAAAAAGGTAATAATGTACCTGACCTTTATGGATAGTATTTAAATATTCTACTGAAGGATTTAAGAAGATATTACTAAGTAGTAAAATATATCATGTTCATTTACAGGGAAATGTAAAATTTTAAAGATGACAACTGCCTTCAAATCAAGGTACGTATTCAGGGTATTTTTAATAAATTTTCTGACAGGTTTTTTTTTTTGGAGCTTTTGACATATTGATTGTAACATTATATGGAAAAAATAAGGGTATGTGCAAAAGAAGAGAAAGGGGAGGAAATTTTCTTTACCAGATATGAGCAGTCAGTAATAAAAAGTGAGCTTCTACTGCTGGAAGAGAGACTGTCAATCAAAGTGAAAGGGAACTCGGAACTCATCACGGAAGAATGGGAAATTGGCATGTGGCTGAGGTGGCATCTCACACCCCCAGGGAAAGTATGGATTATTAGAAAATGGCATTGAGAAAAGCAGTTTCACTCAGAGAGTAAAGTACATCTGGATGCCTACTCATGGTATGTATGAAAATAAAGTTTAAATGGACTGAAGACCTAAAAGTGAGAGGTAAAGTTTGTTAAGAAAATAAGGAATGAGATCTTCAACTTAGAATTGAAAAATCTTTACTTCAATAAGTTCTAAATTCACTGTAAAAGAGGAAAAACTGATTTGACACAATTAGACTTTTGTTCAACAGATGACATAACAAAATTGAGATAGGTGACAGACGTGGTAGGGGGGACTCCAGTAGCTAAGAATGTCAAGGAATTGCTACCTAGAATATAGAGGAATATCTGTTGGTGAGAAAGAAAAAACATGTTAGAAAAATGGCGAAACAATTCTAATTAGAATAAGTTATACTCCGTGTAGGTGCAATATGTCAAAATACACTCTACTGTCGTGTCTATCTAAAAAGAACACATTAACACCCCCCGCCCCAAAAAAAATGAAAAATAAAAATGGGGAAACAGTGAAAATGGGCAAGTCCAAATAGCTAACAGGTATAAAAAGAGACATCAATTTAATTAGAAATTGGATAAATGAGAATTACAATGAAGCAGTTGCTAATTTACACGTCAGATTGACAAAAAAGTAGAGATTATATAAGGCCAAATGCTGTCAGAACAGGAGCTGTTCATGTCTGAGGTGATAGGCTAAATGCATTGATTTGATCATCACAAAAGAATACATATATCAAAACATGCTGAATCCTATAAATACATATGAATATTATGCATCAATTAAAACACAATAAAACTTTAAAATTAGAATATAGCTAAGTTTGTGACCACAAACACAGAAATCTATGTAAATGAACCTAATTTTTTTTTTTTTTTTTTTAATTTTTTATTGTGGGTTGTTCAAAACATTACAAATTTCTTGACATATCATATTCCACACTTTGATTCTAGTGGGTTATGAACTCCCACCTTCACCCCATACACAGATTGCAGATTCACATCTGTTACACATCCATTGATTTACAAATTGCCATACTAGTGTCTGTTGTGCTCCGCTGCCTTTCCCATCATCCACCCTCCCCCCTCCCCACCTCTCCCCTCCCCTCCCCTCCCCTCCTCTCTCTCTACCCCCTCCACTGTATAACCCTGAGGGTCTCCTTCCATTACCGTGCAATTTACCTTCTCTCTCCCTTTCCCTCCCACCTCTCATCCCTGTTAAATGTTAATCTTCTTCTCCTGTTCTTCGTCCCTACTCTGTTCTTAGTTACTTTCCTTATATCAAAGAAGACATTTGGCATTTGTTTTTTAGGGATTGGCTAGCTTCACTTAGCATAATCTGCTCTAATGCCATCCATTTCCCTGTAAATTCTATGATTTTGTCATTTTTTAATGCAGAGTAATACTCCATTGTGTATAAATGCCACATTTTTTTTATCCATTCGTCTATTGAAGGGCATCTAGGTTGGTTCCACAGTCTTGCTATTGTGAACTGTGCTGCTATGAACATCGATGTAGCAGTGTCCCTGTAGCATGCTCTTTTTAGGTCTTTAGGGAATAGACCAAGAAGGGGAATAGCTGGGTCAAATGGTGGCTCCATTCCCAGCTTTCCAAGAAATCTCCATACTGCTTTCCAAATTGGCTGCACCAATCTGCAGTCCCACCAGCAATGTACAAGTGTACCCTTTTCCCCACATCCTCGCCAGCACTTGTTGTTGTTTGACTTCCTAATGGCTGCCAATCTTACTGGAGTGAGATGGTATCTTAGGGTGGTTTTGATTTGCATTTCTCTGACAGCTAGAGATGTTGAGCATTTTTTCATGTACTTGTTGATTGACTGTATGTCCTCCTCTGTGAAGTGTCTGTTCAGGTCCTTGGCCCATTTGTTGATTGGGTTGTTTGTTCTCTTATTGTCTAATTTTTTGAGTTCTTTGTATACTCTGGATATTAGGGCTCTATCTGAAGTGTGAGGAGTAAAGATTTGTTCCCAGGATGTAGGCTCCCTATTTACCTCTCTTATTGTTTCTTTTGCTGAGAAAAAACTTCTTAGTTTGAGTAAGTCCCATTTATTGATTCTAGTTATTAACTTTTGTGCTATGGGTGTCCTATTGAGGAATTTGGAGCCCGACCCACCGACTGTAGATCGTAGCCAACTTTTTCTTCTATCAGACGGCGCGTCTCTGATTTGATATCAAGTTCCTTGATCCATTTTGAATTCACTTTTGTGCATGGCGAGAGAAAGGGATTCAGTTTCATTTTGTTGCATATGGATTTCCAGTTTTCCCAGCACCATTTGTTGAAGATGCTATCCTTCCTCCATTGCATGCTTTTAGCCCCTTTATCAAATATAAGATAGTTGTAGTTTTGTGGATTGGTTTCTGTGTCCTCTATTCTGTACCATTGGTCCACACGCCTGTTTTGGTACCAGTACCATGCTGTTTTTGTTACTATTGCTCTGTAGTATAGTTTGAAGTCTGGTATCGCTATACCGCCTGATTCACACTTCTTGCTTAGCATTGTTTTTGCTATTCTGGGTCTTTTATTTTTCCATATGAATTTCATGATTGCTTTCTCTATTTCTACAAGAAATGCCATTGGGATTTTGATTGGCATTGCATTAAACCTATAGAGAACTTTTGGTAATATCGCCATTTTGATGATGTTAGTTCTGCCTATCCATGAACAGGGTATATTTTTCCATCTTCTAAGATCTTCTTCTATTTCTCTCTTTAGGGTTCTGTAGTTTTCATTGTATAAGTCTTTCACCTCTTTTGTTAGGTTGATTCCCAAGTATTTTATTTTTTTTGAAGATATTTTGAATGGAGTGGTTGTCCTCATTTCCATTTCAGAGGATTTGTCGCTGATATACAGGAATGCCTTTGATTTATGCGTGTTGATTTTAAATCCTGCCACTTTGCTGAATTCATTTATTAGCTCTAATAGTTTCTTTGTAGAGCCTTTTGGGTCTGCTAGATATAGAATCATATCATCTGCAAATAGTGATAATTTAATTTCTTCTTTTCCTATTTTTATGCCTTTAATTTCTTTCGTCTGTCTAATTGCTCTGGCCAGTGTTTCGAGAACTATGTTGAAGAGAAGTGGAGAGAGAGGGCATCCCTGTCTTGTTCCAGATTTTAGAGGGAATGCCTTCAGTTTTTCTCCATTCAGAATAATGCTAGCCTGAGGCTTAGCATAGATTGCTTTTACAATATTGAGGTATGTTCCTGTTATCCCTAGTTTTTCTAGAGTTTTGAACATAAAGGGATGCTGTACTTTGTCAAATGCTTTTTCCGCATCTATCGAGATGATCATATGGTTCTTATTTTTAAGTCTATTGATGTGGTGAATAACATTTATTGATTTCCGTATATTGAACCAGCCTTGCATCCCAGGGATGAATCCTACTTGATCATGGTGTACAATTTTTTTTATATGTTTTTGTATCCGATTCGCCAGAATTTTATTGAGGATTTTTGCATCTAGGTTCATTAGAGATATTGGTCTGTAGTTTTCTTTCTTTGAAGTGTCTTTGTCTGGTTTAGGTATCAGGGTGATGTTGGCCTCATAGAATGAATTTGGAAGTTCTCCCTCCTTTTCTATTTCCTGAAGTAGCTTGAAAAGTATTGGTATTAGTTCTTCTTTAAAGGTTTTGTAAAATTCTGCTATATACCCATCGGGACCTGGGCTTTTCTTAGTTGGTAGTCTTTTGATGGTTTCTTCTATCTCCTCAATTGATATTGGTCTGTTTAGGTTTTCTATATCCTCCTGACTCAATCTGGGCAGATCATATGACTTAAGAAATTTATCTATGCCTTCACTATCTTCTAATTTATTGGAGTATAAGGATTCAAAATAGTTTTTGATTATCTTCTGTATTTCTGAAGTGTCTGTTGTGATATTGCCTTTTTCATCCCGTATGCTAGTAATTTGAGTTCTCTCTCTTCTTCTCTTCACTAGCTTCGCTAAGGGTCTGTCGATTTTGTTTATTTTTTCAAAGAACCAACTTTTAGTTTTGTCAATTTTTTCAATTGTTTCTTTTGTTTCGATTTCATTAATTTCAGCTCTGATTTTAATTATTTCTTGCCTTCTACTTCTTTTGCTGTTGTTTTGCTCTTCTTTTTCAAGGATTTTGAGATGAAGTATGAGATCATTTATTTGTTGGTTTTTTCTTTTTTTAAGGAATGAACTCCAAGCAATGAATTTTCCTCTTAGAACTGCTTTCAATGTGTCCCATAGATTCCGATATGTTGTGTCTGTGTTTTCATTTATCTCTAAGAATTTTTTAATTTCCTCCTTGATGTCTTCTCTAACCCATTGATCATTCAGTAACCTATTGTTCATTCTCCAAGTGATGTATGCTTTTTCCTTCCTTCTTTTATCGTTGATTTTCAGTTTCATTCCATTATGATCAGATAAGATGCATGGTAATATCTCTACTCCTTTATATTGTCTAAGAGTTGCCCTGTGACATAATATATGATCTATTTTTGAGAAGGATCCATGTGCTGCTGAGAAAAAAGTGTAACTGCTTGATGTTGGGTGGTATACTCTATATATGTCAATTAGGTCTAGGTTATTAATAGTGTTATTGAGTTCTATAGTTTCCTTATTCAACTTTTGTTTGGAAGATCTGTCCAGTGGCGAGAGAGGTGTGTTGAAGTCTCCCATGATTATGGTGTGGTGGTCTATTAGACTCTTGAACTTGAGAAGAGTTTGTTTGACGAACATAGCTGCACCATTGTTTGGGGCATAAATATTTATGATTGTTATGTCTTGTTGGTGTATGGTTCCCTTAAGCAGTATGTAGTGTCCCTCTTTATCTCTTTTGATTAACTTTGGCTTGAAATCTATTTTATTTGATATGAGTATGGACACGCCTGCTTGTTTCCGAAGTCCATATGAGTGATATGATTTTTCCCAACCTTTCACCTTCAGCCTATGTATGTCTTTTCCTATCAAATGCGTCTCCTGTAGGCAGCATATTGTTGGGTCTTGTTTTGTGATCCATTCTACTAGCCTGTGTCTCTTAATTGGTGAGTTTAAGCCATTAACATTTAGGGTTATTATTGAGATATGGGTTGTTCTTCCAGCCATATTTGTTTATTTCTGTTACTAAACATTGTTTGTTTTCCTCTTTGATTGTTTCCCCCCCCCCTTTACTGTCCTACCTCCCACTGTTGGTTTTCATTGTTATTTTCCATTTCCTCTTCCTGTAATACTTTGGCTAGGATGTTTTGAAGAGATGGTTTTCTAGCTGCGAATTCTTTAAACTTTTGTTTATCGTGGAAGGTTTTAATTTCATTCTCCATCCTGAAGCTTAATTTCGCTGGATACACAATTCTTGGTTGGAACCCATTATCTTTCAGTGTTTGAAATATGTTATTCCAGGATCTTCTAGCTTTCAGAGTCTGTGTTGAAAGATCAGCTGTTATCCTGATTGGCTTGCCCCTAAATGTAATCTGCTTCCTTTCTCTTGTAGCTTTTAAAATTCTCTCCTTATTCTGTATGTTGGGCATCTTCATTATAATGTGTCTAGGTGTGGATCTCTTATGATTTTGCACATTCGGCGTCCTGTAGGCTTCTAGGATTTGGGATTCTGTCTCATTCTTCAAGTCTGGGAAGTTTTCTTGTATTATTTCATTGAATAGACTGCTCATTCCTTTGGTTTGGAGCTCTGTACCTTCCTGTATCCCAATGACTCTTAAGTTTGGTCTCTTAATGTTATCCCATATTTCTTGGATGTTCTGCTCATGGTTTCTTAACAGTCTTGCTGAGCTGTCTATGTTCTTTTCCAGTTGAAATACTTTGTCTTCATTGTCTGATGTTCTATCTTCTAAGTGTTCTACTCTGTTGGTAGTATTCTCCATTGAGTTTTTAAGTTGGTTTATTGCTTCCTGCATTTCTAGGATTTCTGATTGCTTGTTTTTTATAACCTCTATCTCCCTGTATAGTTGATCCTTTGCTTCCTGGATTTGTTTGCGTAACTCGTTGTCGAAGTGATCTTTCATTGTCTGATTTTGCTGTTTAATGTCTTCCTTGATACTCCAGATCATCTGAAGCATGTATATCCTGAATTCTTTATCTGACATTCCATCTGCTGCAGCTGTTACCTCTTCTAAAGTTGCGTTGACCTGCATTGCTTGTGGTCCTTTCTTTCCTTGTCTTTTCATACTGCTTGCGTATCTTTCCTGCAGGTGGGGGCGGCGGCTCTGCTCTCTCCGTATTCCAATTGGGGTGTCGTGGCTACCACGCCGGCAGGTCACTGGGCCTGTTCTGGGAGCTGGTGGCGGCTCTGTTCTGCCCCTACTCCAATTGGGGTGACGTGTCTGTCGTACCAGCAGGCCACTGGGCCTGTCCTGCTGGTCGGTCGCAGATCTGCCCACCTTTCGGGCACGAGTGGAGGCTCTGCTTTGCCCCTACTCCAATTGGGGTGTCGTGACTACCCCGCCTGCAGGATGCTGGGTCTGTTCCTGGCAAGGGAGGCGACTCTGCTCTGTCACTACTCCAATTAGGGTGGTGTTTGTACCCCGCCGGCAGGCTCCTGGGCCTGATCCGCCGGTCTGTTGTAGGTCTGCCTACCTTGAAGGCGCGGGCGGCGGATCTGCCCTGCCCCTCCTACCACGCCTGCGGACCCCTGGGCCTGATCTGCAGGTTGATCACTGGTCTGCTCACCCTGCGGGCACGGGTGGCGGTTCCGCTCCACCCCCACTCCAATTGGGGTCACGAGACCACCACACCGGCAGGGCCTGATCCGGGCGTGGGATAAGGATCTGCTCTGCCCCTACTCGAGTTGGGGTGACGTGTGTACCACACTGGCAGGCCACTGGGCCTGACCCGCCAGGCTGTCACAGGTCTGTTTACCTTGCAAGCGCGAAGGGCGGCTCTGCCCTGCCCCTCCTACCACGCCCATGTACTACTGGGTCGTGGGTCTGCCCACCTGGCGGGTGTGGGTGGCGGCTCCGCTCCGCCCCCTCTCCAATTGGGGTCACGCGGTCACCACGCTGGCGAGCCGCTGGGCCTGCTCCGGGGGCTGGCGGCGGCCCGGCTCCTTCCCTCTGGCTCGAGGACAAATTGAGGAGACTCGGGTGACTGAGCCTCACCCCCCTTACCAGGAGACCAACTGCTTATGTCACCGCTGGTATTGATGAAGATCTCTCCTCCACCGCTTTCTGCTGACATCAGATCTCTGCCATGTTGGTATCCTATGCGAATGGCAGCATTTCGTTCCCCTTGCCAGGCAACCCAAGCAATGGGTGAGTCCTGACCTGCCCTCAGCAGGACCCGGACCGAGACACAGTTTCCGCGGGCTCCTAGCCCCGGTCCAGGGAAGTTCCGGGAGCCGGAACTCGGCCGCTCCGTGCTCGGTGTAAGCTCCTATAAGTGTAGGCTCCAAGAAGCAGCCCCCGCGGGCTCAGTTCCGGGAGCCGGAATTCGGCCGCTTAATGCTTGGTGTATGCTCTGATAGTAGCAGGGTCCAAGAAGCAGCCTCCGCGGGCTCCGCAGCCCTGAGCCAGGGCGGTTCCGGGACGGTTCCGGGAGCCGGAACTCGGCCACTCTGTGCTCGGTGTAAGCTCCTATAAGTGTAAGCTCCAAGAAGCAGTCCCCGCGGGCTCAGTTCCGGGAGCTGGAATTCGGCTTCTTGGTGTTTCGTGTTTGCTCTGATATTAGCAGGGTCCAAGAAGCAGCCTCCGCAGGCTCCGCAGCCCGGAGCCAGGGCGGTTCCGGGACGGTTCCGGGAGCCGGAACTCGGCCGCTTAGTGTTTGGTGTATGCTCTGATATTAGCAGGGTCCAAGAAGCAGCCTCCGCAGGCTCCGCAGCCCGGAGCCAGGGCGGTTCCGGGACGGTTCCGGGAGCCGGAACTCGGCCGCCCGGCGCTCCGTGTTCACTCCGATAAGATCAGATTTTAAGAAGCCCCCAGGCGCTGAACCCTAGCAATCTGTCTGCAAGCCGCAGGCGAATTGCAGCCTGAAATTACCTGTTCTATGGCTGAATGAGCTGCGGTCAGTCATGAACCTAATTAATACATAAAAATTTAACTGTACCTCAGAAGCTCTCGACTGCAGCCCTCTATTTCTTCAACACTCCAGACTTCTGAAACCAAAGAATAATTTTGCTTATTTTGAACTTTGTAGAAATGAAATCCTCACAGCATGTACTACTTGGAGTCTGACTTCTTTGACTCAACATCATGTAGATAAACTCCTGTTGCTGTGGCTGATGTAACTGGATCAATTTCTGTGGCACAGAGTGTCCAACTCGATGACTTTTCTACAATGTATTCTGTTCTTGATGCATATCTAGGTTGTTTCCCATTCTATGGTATTCTTTGGTGATATTATGTCATGAACTTTTTTGCATGCATTTTGGTATACCGGTTCCTGAAATTTTGCTGGGCACATAACCTTAATAACTTGGTATGGAATTGCCGGGTAATCGATTATGTATATCAATTTTAGTACATGATCTAAACTGCCATACCAAAAGGGCTCTAACAATTTATGTCCTAACAAAAGATTATGTTTACATTACTCTAAGTCATTTTTAATTGGAAAATAAATGTTTTCACCTACAAAAACAAACAAACAAAAAAGAATAGGAATTGTTAGCTGGGCGCATTGGCTCACACCTGTAATCCCAGTGGCTCAGGAGGCTGAGGCAGGAGGATCACAAGTTCAAAGCCAGCCTCAGCAGCAAAAGCAAGGCACTCAGCAACTCAGTGAGACCCCGTCTCTAAATAAAATACAAAATAGGGTTGGGAATGTGGCTCAGTGGTTAAACACCCCTGGGTTCAATCCCTGGTACCAAAATTAAAAAAAAAAAATTAGGAACTGTCAATGCTCCTTAAGGGAGTGCAGATCGACACAACTATTTGGAAAAGCAATGGATTCACAGAGGGCAAGTTGAGCTGCATACACTAGTTGAACCACATATAGTCCTGTGTGTTCACTCCATAGCAACCTACTAGAGGTCCTGTATTAGAAAATTGAACCCAGCCTTGTCTGTGGTGGCCGGCAACTGAGTATCTATTAGTAGAAATGGTTAAAGGGTATGCTTCGAACATACAATGGAACTCTCTCCTGGAAAGGAAGAAAAGAAAAAAGAAATAGAATTTAAACCAAGGCACCATGCCCTTCATATAAATTAAAATTCATGAAATAAAAGACTATCTTGATTTCTTAGAAATAGATATTTATCTGACATATGAAACAAAATAGAGTAGATGCTTCTATAGGAAGGAAGAAAATGAGAATGTAGCTAAGAGATGAAGAAGAAAGGATATTGAACAAGGATGAGACTTGCACCAACCTGTGGTTATCAGGTACAAAGGCGGAGAAGTAGGGTTAACTCAACTGTGGCCATCTGGAGAAATGAGTCTAGCCTTCTTCTTTTCAATCTTTTCCCGAAACAATTGGTTAAAGTTTATAAACATTCTCCATGTGTGATCCTCTGCTAGGGTAAGTGGGAAAACAGCAGCTATGATATTAATGCCTTGGCTGGATTTTTGACCTTCCAAGAAATAAGTAAACTTGGCTGAGCATGGGGGCCCACACCTGTAATCCTAGCCATTCAGGAGGCTGAGGCAGGAGGATTATAAGCTTGAGGACAGCCCCAACAACTTAGTGAGGCCCTAGGCAATTTAGTGAGACCCTGTCTCAAAAGAAAACTTACTTGAGAAAAAATATATAAATGCTAATTAATCCCCCCCCACACCATTTCAGGTTGAAGGTTCTATTTCAATTGAACTCATTTGATTATTGGCCAAAAAGTGGAAAAGTTGGATAAGCAAGGGACAATAGGGTTTCTATGTAGTTACCGATTCCTTGTGGTCCAGTTTTACCCTAAATAAAGTCTTGTGGGAGGCAGATCATGGCTCCATTTTCACTCCTGTCTGATAGTCCTGAGTCTTTCAATATCCCCAAGTATTTCAGTGAGGCTTGAGCCATGACCAGAGGGGTTTTCCAAGAAGCCTTGGTCCTACCTATAAGTCCTGAGTCAATGTGGTAGCCTCCAGAATGTCAGAAGGCAAGGCGAATCCTGTACTCTATATTCAGAATAAATCTCCATCTTCATTGAATTATAATCTGGCTTTTATAGCATCTGAACTTCCCACCAAACAAGAATATCTGTGCTTCTGTGGGCAAGATGAAATTATGCATAAAACCTCCCAGCACAATAACACACACTTCATACTTCTTTCAAATGTAAGGTTCTAATCTTTTATTAATGCTCAGGCCTTTTCCGTCTTCAAGTCTAAGCTCGCCCTATTTGGAGGTTCCGTGATACCCTTGCAACTTGAAAAATCTCAACTTTGGTTGATCTGAGAAGGGAATTGCATCTTTATTTCTCATTCTGACACTGAGTCCTACAAATTCCTTTCTGTGACTCAAGGGAGATTTAGTGTTTGGGTTTTTTGTTTTGTTTTGTTTTTGTGTGTTCCTCCATTATACTATGAGACTCAGCATAAACTTTTCAAAACTTCCAACAATGAGAATAATGAGGAAGCATTAAATAAGAAGAAGCTTAATGGCATAATATTATTTAACAACCACACTCGTTTGTGTTTAGGGGGCATATAAATCAATGTAAACATTATCTGCTGAGAAATAGTACCAAAATAAATAAATACAAACAAATAAACAAAACTTCTGGAGCAGATTCAGGTCAATCCATTTTTTTCTTTAAATTATCTGATTATAAGTTTTGTTTGCAGGGTTTTTTTGTTTGGTTATTTTTTTTGGGGGGGGGGACACACTGAGGATTCTGTACTAGGATTTTGGATTTATGGTCTAACTCTTATCCATTTACCCTAAACGTGATGTTGGAGAACTATGTGGTATTGTGCCAAAATTGGGGAGGCAACCTGAGCTTTCAGTTAGCTTGGATTTGGGGCATGGCAAATTCAGACAAGAGAATAGAGACAATAGGAGAACCAGTTTTCAGTGAGAATCTGAAGAATATGATCTGGGGCATGCTGAGTTTAAGATAACTCTTGAATGTCTAAATGTAGCTGTGGTTATGCTAAAGCAATTGGCTCAATGGGATAGAAGTATGGGATAGAATTTCTGCTTTGGGAGTCATTTCTCAGTGGTTCACTGAGCTATTTTATGTAGAGCAGTACTGCATGTATAGCAATTCATTTTACAAATAATGAAACCAAGACATAGAAAAGTTAAATAAATTGCCTGACATCCCAGAGCTAACACAAAGTAGAACTGGGATTCAAACCCAACAGTTCTTGGCATATTTTGTGGTTATCACTAAACTTGCTGAATAAAAGAAAGACTAGAGGGAAAGAATATATAGGAAAAGTAGAATGCTCTTTAGAGTCTACCGACACATACTTTCAGTGTGTACTTTGCCCAGTATTTACAGTGAAACCGTTTTCTTAAGTCTGATACAGTTTCAGTTGATGGGATTTTATTTTATCGATGGATGGAATATCTTCTATCTATTAAAAGAACAAATATGAATTAGTAAAGAAGTGCAAGGATTCCAGTCTGAATTGGAATCAGAGAAATTTCCAAAATTAGATTGCTAGGGTGAAGAAAGTAACTATGAAACACAAGTAGTAATGTTTCCTCCGTGCTGTTGACATTTGTGAAGTGGTGCTGGTGAGGAACTCATCTTCAGACCTCTTACAAGTTCATCCAATTTGCTGGATTTGGTAGAATCAATATAAAGGCCACTACAGTTCTTTAAACATGCTATATTGATAAATGGATTCTTCTGTGATAGTTAACAAATATCACTTTTTCTGGGCTGGGGATATAGCTCAGTTGGTAGAGTGCTTGCCTCACATGCACAAAGCCCTAGGTTCGATCCCCAGCATCAGAATAAATATATATTTATTCCAAATACCATGAGCCTTACATCATACTTCAATGTCATTGTCTTGAAGACCTCTTTCTGCCCACATAGGAACAGGAAAGAAACCACTATGTAACTCAGCTTTAAATATTTATTTAATTAATTATTTATTTTAATTTTTAGTTTCCCCTTTCTTCTTTCTTGGCATCCACTCCAATCCGTTTCACCAGAGCTGGTTGTGCAATGTCAGTGAGAAAGTCAGGAGGACCTATGTTTGAGCCAATAAACTGCCAAGCACATTAGAGCCCCTACTCAGGATCTCCATTTTGCTTAGTTTTAGATGAAAGACAGACCTCTCAACACATAAATGCTAAGGAGCAGGCTGGGTGATATTGGACAGCATTTCAGTACCTAGCAAAATAGACTGAGGGGTCTATTTAAATACAAAATCTGTTCCCATTTTAGGAGAAGTTGTTTCAATTATTTTAGTGGCTCTTTAGTTACGGCTGCTGGCAATTACTACATTCTGTCTATAGAAATCTCATCATATCTGCCAAGGATTTGAAAATGAAAAGATATTCAGTAATATTTTAAAATTAAATAACACATGAATAAAAGTTCAATTTAAATCACTAATGTACACAGAAATATCAATTAAGATTTTCAAGATAATAGTAGGGGCTGGGGACATAGCTGAGTTAGTAGAGTGCTTGCCTCAAATGCACAAGGCCCTGGGTTCGATTTTTACTATTATCTTTTGTGTGTAATACAACACACACACACACACACAAGATAATACTAAAAATCAAGAGACACAAATGCCCCTGACTTATACAATGGTACTGAAAAACCAACGCTGCTTAATAGTTTCCATCCGATTCACAGTGGAGTTTTATGATGTTTTCAACATGTCTAATATTTCATTTTCAATGATCCTGATAACAAATAACAGAAGGAATGTAATTTTTCTCTTGAAAGACTTTCATGTTTCACAAAAACCAAAATCTATCAACAGTTCTAAGTAGCACAAGAATACTAATTAAAGGATAGTAACTGTAATATTTTTAATATTTCCTAAATTTCTTCCAAAGAAGTATGCCTTTTCTCTATTTTTTCCACTGTCATCCACTGTATTCTGATCCAGATTTATAAATGTGATATCATTTTCCTTCTTTTCCATTCAATTTTGTTTGCTTGTTTTTCTTTTGCAGTACTGGGTATTGAGCCCAAGGCCTTATGCATATTAAGTAAGTGCTCTACCCCTGAGCTATATCACCAGCAGTTCCACTGAATTTTAATTTGGCAAGTTTTAATATTAATTTTAAAAATATCTATAATTTTAGTGTTAATTACTTACCTAATATGCACTTAGTCCTGGGATAGATTGTATGGTTAAGACATGGAGGTTGACTGGAAAGAAGAGATATGCCTATTTGTATTTGTTAGGTGGACTATGACAAATAGAACCAAAGTGTTATGGTTTAAGAGAAAAAAAAACCCTCAACTTATTTTTTAGGTGATTATTGATTATTCCAGGATGGTGGAAAGTTTCTGCTCCATGCAGTCATTCAGGAACCCAAGATGATGGAAGGTCTTCAACTGGTTGCCTTGCTCATCATTGATACCATTCAGTCTTCAGGAAAGAAGACCAACATGCAGGTTTTTTGGGCCCCAGCTTGGCGATTGGATACATCACTTCCACCTTTTTTCCATAGGAAAGAACATACTCCCTTTCTTCAAGGAACTATAGAAACCACCAAGGAAGGGGAGAATGGATTTTGATGGACAATTGGCAGCTTCTGACTGTAAGAGAGGCAAAACAATGAGAAAACAGGTGTGCATGCCTCAGTACGAGGTTGGAGGTGGAACTTAGGATTTGAGAAAAGGTTGAAGTCAGTATGGAGTGAAGGTTCTGTATGGGTTGCTGAGGAGAGGGGATATAATGGGACAGAAGAACATACACTGGATAAATGGAGAAAAAGGGTGAGAGGCAGAGGAAGGGATGCCTTTTCCTTGCCTTTCTGAACTTCCTCCTTTTCAACTGGAGTCCCTTCTTTTTATTTTAAATGCCAGTGTTATAATGAAACAGATGACTGTGTCCCTTTTTGATCACACTTTGACCGTCCGACTCAGACTATCCTAATTTTCTCTTTTCTTTCTCTTCTGCACAACTCCTTACATGTGTACACAAGCATGCACACATACCCCTTGCAAACCTTGCCTTTTGTTCTTGTTTCATGTGTTTTTTCTCTCATCTTCATTTGACAGTCAGTGACCTAAGGACTAAGATAAGTTCATTCATTTCCATGCTGGACATTGCGTTGGGGACTATAGTCACAAAACTACATCAAAGAGATTTCTTGCTCTTGAGAAACATGCAACAAGAAAGCGAAGACTCTAAACCCTGACCATCATCTAATTTGGATCCTTACTCCAATCTTGTGTGTCTGACAAGATAGATATTATTATGCTTATCTTTTAAATGAGGAATTTAGAAATCATAAGTTAACTGACTTCCCAAGTTAGGCAGCTATATGTCTGGTGATGGAAGTTTTTCCCCTACTTGAGGCTACCCCACTGCTGTTCCAACCCACTCGGCTCCTCTGTGCTGGTTCCTTGATCATTTTTATCTATAATTAGGCTCAGTAAGTAAAATAATGTATTTATTATGATCAATTTTTATTTTGTAATTTCACTCTAATCTTGTATTGTCAGCTAAAATATTTCTTCTTCAATTTTGACTTCAGAAAAAGAATACATTCAAAACAAGAAGCATATTTTAAAAGTAAAACATGAAGAACAGACTTCTAAAATATAACCAATATTTATCAAATATAAGCTTTGTGGGAAATTCTAGAGTTGGGAAGTTAATGGAAAAATATGCTCTATTCTTATCAAAATTATGCAGTACGAAGTTATCTCACTTGTGTTCCCTGTGGTCCCTCACGCCAGGCATCCATCCATCCATCCACCCATCCATCCATTTTTTCCCTAAGAACATATTTATCATGTGCTAGTATATGCTGGGTGCTGTTTGGGTTCTGAAAATATAAAGACATAGATTCTGCCCTGAAGTGGGAAGGCAGTGGAAGAAAAATTACAGAATATTTCTTAGCTCCTGAATCCCTTGTTTCAAGGCAAGGTCCAAGTCTGGCTCCCCAGAACAGAAAGCTATACCTTGGACCTTTCCTTGCCTTGCCTATTGACTCTATCAGTAAAAGATAAACAATTTTTTTTTCTCTCATATGAGACGTGGAACTCTTTATCTCAAGAGCTGTCACATGCTAAAAATATAAACAAACAGCTTAACAAAAACAAAAGTGTTAAGTT
The DNA here is from genome assembly GCF_021218885.2 of Marmota monax. Taxonomy (NCBI): domain Eukaryota; kingdom Metazoa; phylum Chordata; class Mammalia; order Rodentia; family Sciuridae; genus Marmota; species Marmota monax. The sequence goes on along the minus strand of NW_026693876.1, from coordinate 1,188,024 downwards.
CATGGGTGACATTCATATCTAGCTCCAAGTGAAAGCTGGGACACTTATTGCTTCTGAAAGTTATAACAAGGACAGCCATTCCCTTCTATGTTCCTTCTGAATCACTGTCACAAGAAAATGGAGAGGAACAAGAGAAAGAAAGAAATGAAGACTATAGTTCACCACATTGTGTTTCCATATTAGGAAACCTCAATGATTTTTTTTTTTCCTAGTAATGTTCTGAGGACACGTTGAAAGTAATATGTCCTTTTGGGGGGAGAAAATTCTGCAAAAATATTGAATACTTCTGACAAAAATGGAACATGGCTTATTTACTATCTAAACTATACATAGATTTGAATAATCTCTGTATTAGAGTTGTGTTTGTCTCAAAGAAGGGAAATAATATCTGAAATAAAGAATCAAAAATGGTGGGTGGGTGTTTTAATTGATAAATCTAAGTGCAAAATAATGACAACAATAAAACCTTAACAGACTGCTTCTTCCTAGGCTTTCAGCTTTAGAGTCGGTTGAATATTTGTGCTTTGTTAGAGTATTGCTACACTCATTCCTCCCAGATTTTCAGCCCTCCCAGCACCAGTGTGTATATTCCAATTGACTTGATTTAAAATGACCATGGATAAAGCTTCTGGGTCCTGTACCTGGTGGGCTATTTCTCATTTTCTGTTATAAAACGCTGAAAAATATCTCCAAGGTCTTCTAAGATGGGACATGTGAAAGATGCATTTTTGACTTTCCAATGTATTACCATCTTGATATGAAATGATTAGCCATGACATGAGAAATCGTTTCAATACTGACTTCTTTATAAACTCTATATTCAAACATCTGTAAAACTCATGACATGACACCTAAGGATATCAGAATGAGGCTCTGGTGAGTCACTGTGTAAATCCTAGCACTTAAAGGGTAAGGTTTTCCCTCTGTGGAGTGTGATAGTGAAGTACACTGTTTGGAATATGGGCAAGCAAATGGATTTGGCAGTTCTTGTTTTTCCTCTTAGTAAAAAAAAAAATTGCTCAAAATCTAAATGCAAATAAGAGGGCTTGGAGCATTCCTTAGCCCCTGAAATGCCACAGATGGCACCCTCATATCCAACAGGGCATGATGAGCTGTCTTGATTTCCAAATTGTACCTGATATTCTCAGAATTTTACCCCCCAAACTGTTCTTTAAGTTTTAATTCTCTCTGAATCAGATATATCAGAATGGAAAAATCAGAATCAAACAAATGTTATTACCATATAGAGAATCAATAAGTTTTTAGAAAGAAAAAAGGGAAGGGTATTTCCCTGTACACTCATCGTTTACGGGCATACCACCCTGAATGCGCCTGAGCTCGTCTGATATACACTCATCATGGAAATATTTTACTGAACCCTTAAGGGTTCTCCTCAGCCCAGATGCTTTCAGACAAAGCTACCATTTGAGCTTCACTGCACAGCGTTTAATCTCTGTCCTTGAAGTTCACCAATTAACGTGCTCTGTGATTTCCTCCCTGTGATAGCCTCTGGCTGTGTTTTTACTGCCTTCACAGCTCCTGGCAGAGAGCTCTTCTCCCACATTCACTACAGAGTAAACAGGAATTTGGTCCCAGGGTAACTGGCTGCTCTCCAGCAGAAGAATGCCAGTTATCCAGGAGCTTTGGACCTTAGCTTCTGCTTGATGTGGACTTGTTTTCACTAGGGAAACACAAGGACAAAAAAAGAGTTGTGATGGCTTTGAATCTTGAGGATTATTCCTTTCAAGTGTGTGATAACCTGAGATTCTTCTTCTTCCCAAATGGCTTCTAGCCCTCTCTTACCTCTTCACTACCTCACTTTCATGATGATTACTGAAATGTACCAAAGATGCCCTTGGAAGAGTATGTTCCTATCAGAAATACAACTGACCTTATAGACATGGGTGTGTTGTTCTCTGTGACAGAGAATGCAATTATAAAACTTCCAAAATTCAGTTTTCATGGGAATATAACTGTGGGTATCTAAGTTAAGGATAATTGAAAATAAGCATTAAGAAAATAATGGAAAAAAGACTTGAGATTTCAAGGATAGGAGTAGGTCTACTTCAAATTTGAGTTAGTTTATACTAGACTTAAATTTTACCAAAAATTAAGAGGCTTAACTAAATTCAAAAAAGGCAAAAAGAATTAACTCTTCATTGTGGTTGGAAAAAAGTAAGAGTAAGAATTCTAGGCTCCTGGAGATAGGGTTACCTAAAAGACTCCTCCTTTCCAATTCTCTTGAAGAAGTTTGTACTTTAACATTGGCTACTGTGGCTTCTCAATTCTGCTATGAGCTACACCACACACAGGACTCCATAACTGATATTATTTTCCCCTAAAATATATTTAGCAGATATAGTAACAATTGTTCAAGACTTAGCAACAAGAAAAATGTAATTCCTTCAATTTACCCAAAAATGTACTCTGAATGGTCAAAAGATAAAATGATGAATATATTGTGTATCCTGGTTTACAAAAATTTATTATTTATTATTATTTACTGAAAACTTGAATGGAAAGCTATTGCTTTTTTGGAATTTAATTTAATTTATGAACTCAATCCTTTCACATTTTGCCTATGATGTGGAACCTTTTGAATAGACAAATGAAGATTTGCAGAAGTCTTTTTTTCCCCCCTAAGAAGTCTGAATAGTAATATTAGTTCATGGTAGCATGCACCTGCAGGTTTTAAACCCAGTATGTTTCAGAGCTCAATCAGGTGAATTCCCAGCCTTGGAGCTCTGAAGTTGAATGATGTATGATTTTTACCCTCAAGGATCCCTCAGTCTAGTGGAGAATCCAGATACACAAATCAACACTGATGATTTAAAAAAAAATGTTGGAAAGAGGAATGAGACCAGCTGCTGTGGAAACATGGATGAGAAACCAGTTCATCTTGAAAGAGAGATTGGTACAGGTGCGCATTACAGAACAGGGGTGTCTGAACAGGTCCTGGAGTCCAGTGTTGGAGGAGGTTGAGCTTGGTGGAGGAAGACGGGATGGTGTGAAGGAACACCGCCCTTCTGGGTAGTGACCAGGGGGCATGGCTGGAAAAGGAGGTGAGAACTAGCAAAAGGCTGCTGCGTATAGCTAGGCACTTTGGACTTCCTTCTGGAAAGTCTGAAGAGTCTTCAGAGAGAGTAGTGTAATTAGATTGAGGTGCCATTTGGGATTTCACATGTGGGGAAACAGAGCATTTGTCAAATGCTTATAAACCTGCCAAAATATAGGAATCAATCCATATATGATGTACTCATTTGGATCATGGATTATTACAAGGCAATTATTCTCTAGAGAGTGAGAAATTTCTTAGTAAATGAAACACTCCCTGAGAATATATAAAGGGTGGGATAAAACTAATCATGCTTAGAAAATTTCTTACTAAAACCAGCTCCAATAAGAGTGGATATTTCAATAGTCACACCATTTTTCTTTGTTACATCTATAGCATCAGAAGACCAGGTATGAGTTCCAGAGTCTTATTGTGGCTACTTACCCAGACATTTGTTGATGTAAGTCTTTGCGTCTCCTGGATATAATCTCGGTGGCTTCTATCCCATCTTTGTCTAAAAGGGTGTCTGCCCTGGCCATGACCTGGGTACTGGATCAGACTCGGGTCTTCCCCAAGCATGGTTCCTACTGCACTCTTTGTCAGGCCACTTGACTTTTTAGACTATTGGTTGCTTTATCTATAAAATAAGGAGATAATTATACCCATGAGTCATTTATTCTGAAGATTAAATGAGGTTAAATGAGCTAAAAATGTGCATGAAAAAGTATAAAGTCGTGGTTATACTATTAAAAGCAGAAGGTCAATTAATTGTAAAAATACTAATAATGTAATTCTTACTTATTGAATATTTATTTTATGCCAGTACTGTCTTAAATTCTTTCCATGTGATCTCATTTAATTATCATAGTAATCCCAGAGGAGATGTTTTTATAGAGAAGGAAACTGAGGCTGGTCAAGATTAAGCAGTTCATGAGCAATGGAACCAGAAATCAGACCCATGCTCTACTGCCTCAAAGCTTGGGTGTACGCGTCTCTCTCTCTCTTTTTTTCCCCAAAGCCATAGATGGAATTTTATTTAGGAAAGCAGAAGAACATTCAAGGGAGAATGTGCTCTATCTTTAGAGTGAGAAGCTATTGAGGTAAAGCAAAGATTACGCATACAAGAGAGGACACGGGCCATCTCCAGAGGGAGAATTGGCAAGCCTGGGAGAATTAACCACTACTTCTCAATCTTACTTTAAAAGCCAAGCAACTGATGAGAGATCATCAACTCGTGACAATTAGAGAACTATTAGGCTACAGTTCATCAGTGTTCCTTGTCACTGTCAGAAATAGGAACCCAGAGATGAAAATAGAAAATGTACTCCCCTGCCTGCTCTTCCATGTAGAACCACAACCATTATTGTTGACTACAAATACAATATGCTATAAGTTTTTGTTGTCAAAATATGACTCAGGGAAGAATTTTACATAGAGGTCATTCTTTTTTCAGTGAGACAAAACCATATAGTCTTTCAGATTACAGTCTGTGTAATTTGTTCCATAAGGACATTGCTAAAGAATAGAACACAGAAAACTTGTGATGCTCATGCCTTGCTTCCAACTCCAACACCTGTCCTCTGTTGAAGATGAGAGGACAATTTGTCACTTGTAGGTCCATGAGATGCTGAAGAAACTAGAACCGGTGCAGCTGTCTTTCTACAATGTTCTGAGCATTCCAAGGGATTTTGTGAATGTTCCAATGGTGGTGAAGCTTTTAGGGCAGTACTGCAATTAGTTACATATGTATATGACTTGGTTTAATTATTAGTAAGTATTTGTTATTTGAACCCTGACTTGGTATAATTATTCACTGGGATAAATCCAACCCCATATCTGTTATTTGTTGATGTAAGTCTTTGCGTCTCCTGGATATAATCTCGGTGGCTTCTATCCCATCTTTGTCTAAAAGGGTGTCTGCCCTGGCCATGACCTGGGTACTGGATCAGACTCGGGTCTTCCCCAAGCATGGTTCCTACTGCAAAGCAGCAGATGGCAGAATTGAGCTTGGCTTCTGTGGTTGCCTTTCTTCTCACCAGTCTTTGCTGGTGAAGTTGCAGTACTCTAAAGCATCAACTTAAAATACCTTTATTTGTTTGTCAAAAGTAATTCAATATATCTATTTTATTCTGTTTGCATCTCATACATCGCATGTTGTATAGTGCTTTCTCAAAAAAAAAAAAAAAAGCTTATAGTTACTTTGCTCCATGTCTACCTCTCCTTCAGGGCAATTTGATCTCAAAAGGACACCACCCTTTGTTTTTAGAATTTTTTGTCTATTTTCTCTTCTCCAATTTCATTAAAACCTTCTATAATCCTCTTCCTTTCCTTTCAGAAAAAAATCTGAAAATCAATACTAGATTGTTTTTTCATGTCCTTAAATTATTCAGACAACTCTACAGCCTTATGACTATAGTAAAAATTCCTGTGAAAGGAAGTAGGATCCTCTTGATATAAATGTGGTTTTTGAGATAATTAGTTGTTAAAGGTTCATAAAGCTTGAAGCTAGGGAGAAACTTTCAGGACAAAATATAAGAGTCAATTGAGGAAGAAGAAAGTTTGTGAAAGTAGAAATCTGAAAGAAGAATATTTTGTTCAAAGGTGAGAATGCTATGTAAAAAGCCAGAAGCCAATTGACTCCACCCCTTCTTTGAAAATGTTGGAAAGCACAGAACATATATTTCAGAAAGTCTTCCATTGGAGTGTGTGTTACTCAGCTCTTCATCTCTGCGACCAAACTCTGACAAGAACAAGTCAAAGGAGCAAAGATTTATTTTTGGCTCATGGTTTCAGAGGATTCAGTCCATGGTTGGCTGGCTCCTTGGCAAAAAACATCATGGTGGAAGGGAAAAGAAGAGGAAAGCTGTTCAGTTCATAGCAGCCAGGAAACAGGGGGAGGGAGTTACAGGACACGGACATGGGATGGGACAGAGAGACAGAGGAAAAAAAGCAAAAGGCAAGAGAGAAGATAAACGCTTTCAGAGCATAGTCCTAATGACCTACTTTCTCTAACTACTTCCACCTTCTAGTAGCCCATTCAGCCATTAATGGTAATCTACCAAATGGATTAATCCACTTATGAGATCAGAGTCCTCATAATCTAATCACTGCCCTGCCTCTGAACTTTGGTGCATTGGGAACTTTAACACATGAGTTCCTAGGGGACATCCCTGATCCAAATCATAACACAGTGACTTAGAAAAAAGCCTGGGAGTTGTTACCCTAGTTGTTATCAACTGGCAAGAACCAGAAGAAGGGAATACCCCCATGAGGACTGCTTGAGATGATAAGAGGTGTCACTGGGTTTCAAATTCAGACGACATTCTAGAGAGAGAGACTCTAACCAAATACTTACTACTTAGCAATTAATAGAGCTAAAAGAAAAACCTAAATTGGTTTAGGGTTAGACATAGAATACATAAAGCTTGATCATGAATCAAACTAAAAGAGTTCATTGGCTTACTATGTACCCTGTATTTCTCCACACCAGTAAACAATGTAAGCTTTGTGATTTATCTACTGATGAAACATTTTTTGGACATCCTCATGTGGGGAAAGTATTTGAAAGAGAAAAGCAGAAGGGGAAAAAGTGGATAAAGTTTGTGGCAAACGTTGAGGCTCAGGCAATAATATCCAATGTATGGGGCTTCAGCATGCTGAGGACTTTGAATTGAAAAACTGGAGGGCCTCAGAATAGCATCAGAACCAAGGTCTCTCTGACTCTCTCCTGCCCTCCGGTGCCCTGCGTTCGTCCCTGAAGCCAATCACAAACAATAGAATTCCTCTTTCCCAGGCAGGTCATAGAACCCTTCTTCTCCAAAATAAGCCATAAAGCCAAAAATATGACTCTAGCTTTCCCCTGCCTTTCTGTGTAAGAGCTGAATTTCTCTGATCTGCTTTCTGATAGTGGGTCATAAGACCCTCACTTCAGAAGGGATACTGTCTATACTCGGAGGGAAGAATCCAGACAGGCCTGGCTGAGCTTCTGCCTTTAGTCTCATACCCTTTTTGTCCAATCCTATTTCTACACAGCTGTCCCCTTTTCACTGAATCTAAGTATTAAAATGGGTCATTAGATCTTTCATTTCTGAAAACCCCCTTGTCATGTAAATCTTGGAATAAATGAATTTGTTTTGCTTTTTTCTTGTTAAATATTTGTCCTAGGAATATTAGGTATAATCCCTTTGAAAAGTTGTGTATAAAAGTATATAAGGGGGGGGGAAGGTACCGCATCTCTCTGCCTCCTGGGGGAAGAAATAGTCTATGACCTTTACTTTAAAAAGCATGTCTTGGTATCTGTTTCCCGCGTTAATTGCCTAGCCAGTCTTTGGCAAGGGAATAGCAGTCATTTCCCTAAACCTAAATTTAACAGACACCTGATAACTCTGTACTTGCTGATAGGAACCCAAGTAAACAAGAGTTGCTCAGGGCAGCATTGCCATTTTTACCCTCCTAAGTCCACGTGGGAAATTGAGACAGAAAGAATGTAGCTTGATTGACAAGCAATTTGTTCCAGAGTTAGAAGTTGATCTACGTTCTGTTAACTTTTACTACTATGAAAAAAGCCAGTAAAATAATTTGGAAATGCTATATATGACAAAAGGAGAAAACTAACCTAAGATAAGCTACACCTTACCATTTCTTTTAAAAGAGTAAATAATTGCTATAGCTATATTTTCCTGAAGTCCCAAAAGGAAGATTTTGTAACCATTAGACCAGAGGTTCTCAACCTTTGCTGCACATTGGAATTGCTTGCAGAGCTGTGAAAGAGGGTTGATGTCCAGGCTGCAGTCCCCACAGACTCTGTTAAATGAGTCCAAGGGAAGTCCTGGGCGGTGCATTTCATAAGCTCCACAAGTGATTGCAAAGTGGGGACCTTTGAAGGCCAGAATGGAGGATGTTTGTTAAGGAATGGCAGAAAATGAGATCTGGGAGGAACTTCATGTATCAAGTTAAGAAATCTATGTTTATCTTACAGATAATGGGGCAGACCTTGGAGTATTTTAGATGAAGAGGGGCCACCAAATTTTGCTAGTTTTTGAAGTGGATTGGCCTTGGCAGCACTGGGCTGTGGACTTCAATTGCTGTTCACATATTCCATGATCCTTGGTATTGCCAGCTTGCTCTCCTGGCTGCAAGTTCTGTTCAAATTTTGATTCTGTCTCCCCTCTTTTGTCTTTTAAACTCAGTCTTGTGAGTCTGCCTCATATGATGCCTTTATCAAAGATAATTTTGTGCTATTATAGACTTTCTGTAGGTTATATCTTTAAAATCATTTCCTCAACACCATCAATTGGTTAGTACTAAGTTTAAAGGCTTAGGTCTCTTTAGATTCTAAATTTCTTCAGTTTATATATGAAACTATATAAACCTGTTAATATAACAGGTTTTCATTTTACTATTAGGAAATTTGTGGTTTCTAAACTGAATTGGAGAATCACATGACATTAGCTTGGTGAAATACATTAAAATGAGAATCACCTTTTAAAAAATAACTACTTTCCACTTAATTTAAGCTTCTAGAGGTTCTTCATTGCCTGGATGAGGACTTCTTTAAAGAGGACTTGTTTGATGAAGGTCAGACATAATTATAAAGAAGTTTGGGATGAGCAGAAGTATTGAACGGTGTCCAATAGACTAGTATGCCTTACCTTGGACACCCTATAGGGATATCTGATTGTATAGGGGTTTCTGTCTTTCATTGTGTTTGACTTATTTTGTAATTTTGTAAATTGAAGAAAATAGTGATACAAATTATTTTGTCCAGTAAAAGTGCAAATGACGGGCTGTGAATGTAGCTCCATCGTAGGACACTTGCCTAGCATCCAGGAGGTCCTGAGTTAGATTTTAGAAAAGAGGAAGGAAGGAAGTTAGGAAGCTGGGCAGGCCTGCAGGTAAATGATCAGATCATTTCCATTCACCCTACAAGCACCTCTTTTGTATCTTTCGTAGACATTTGTTCTTTTTAGCATGTGTTGTCCAAGGCCAAAACCTCAGGCTTGATGATTGCTTAGAAGGACTCACAGGACTCATAAAAGGCATTACAGTAATGGTTATGTTTTATTACAGTAAAAGACTTCTGTTAGAATCAGCAAGAGGAAAAAGTAGATAAGGCAGAGTCCAGGAAAAACCAGGGAGAAGCTTGCAATTGTCCTCCCCCAAAGGATTTGCATGCCCAGCTTGATTTACCAGCAATGATATGCAGCACACATATGAACTTTGCCAACCTGGGAAGCTCACCTGAGCCTTGGTATCCAGGCTTTTTGTTGGAGATCACTGACATAGCACCTGCGTGCCTTTAGCTACTCATTCTCCAGCCCCTAGAGGTCAAAAGAGCACCATGTGGCCCAATGCCTCAGACATGCAAAAACAGTTTTAGCAGGCAAACTATTTCAAAGGCTGGGAGATCATCTCATTAAATTAGAACTCCGCAATGTGCAGAGTTTGGGTAACTCAAGACTGCTGAGTTAGCCCTTTCCTGAATATCTACGCACACAGATAGGCCTGTTCTTTGAATCTCCATAGAAATAGGTGTTGCTGCTGTTGTTTTCATCTTGTTAAGAGACTAAATGACATATTTGACATATTGGTGTTCATGTGAGCTATGATTTTAATTTTTAAAGAAAAGCTAACCTTTAACAAACACATGAACATCAAAATCACTAATGCTTTTCTTACTGATTTCTTCTCTCTCTGTTCCCTTCTCTACCTCTCCAAAACTGTGTGTATGTTTGCCAATAGGGGCATAGGGAAACATTAAAGTTTAGAATATGGATTTCATATTTACCTTACCATTGTGAAAAGTTATCTTTCCCAATGCTGAATTAAGAGCTCTTCATGTCTATCATAAACTGTTGTTTAGACAGGGCATTCATGGAGACTGCCCAGCCTCTCTGTCCCTCTATTCTGTTGAAGCAGACAGATTTGGGGGGTTTCATTTTACAGATAATGAAACCAAAGCTCAGAGTTTTAAGGTAACCTATCTAAAACGTAACAATTGGCAAGTGGACGGACCTCTTCTTGAAGGTCTAGACTCACATATCCTACAACGTGCTGGTGTTTCTACTTGAAAGTCTTGCTGGCATCACAAACTTAATGTACAAAACTACAGCTTTCCTCTTTCTCTCCCCCTTCCTCGATTTCTTCTGTCTACATTTTTGATCATTCAAGTTTGGAGCCTGGGGCTTTTTCTGACTGTTGCTCCCTTTTGTCTCCCTTCCCATATCCAATTTATCTTCAAGTCATTTGGATTCTGGGTTAGCTTGCTGTCACTATAATAAATACCTGAGATAATAAATTTATAAAAAGAAAAGGTTTATTTGGGCCCACAATTTTAGAATTTTCAGTCCATGATGGGCTGGTTCCATTTATTGTGGTCTCATGGAAAGGGATCATGATCATCTCATGATGAGAAAGTGAAAGAGTAGAAGAGGAACATCCCAACATCCCCTTCAGGGGCTCATCCCCAATGGCCTAACTTCCTCCCACTAGGCTCCGCCTTTTAAAGATCTCACCACCTTCCAATAGTAACATGGGTTGGGGACCAAGTCTTTAATATACATCTTTTGGGAAATATTTAAGATTCAAACTATAGTAGATTCTATCTTTATGGTTTATTTCTAGCCATATTCTTCCTTCCATCTCTACTGTGTCCATTCTAGCTCAAGACACCAGGTTTTCCTGTACCTTTTTTATCTTTCACCTTTAATCCATTTCCATGTTGTAGCCAGTATGATCATTCTTTAAAATGTCACCATGGTACTTAAAATCCTTCAATGCCACAGTAACTTACTTCCTAACAAGCTCAAAAGTGTGATCTGGCCCTCATTTGCCTCCCCAGTCCCACTTGCCTTCTGCCTACCGTTTTCTAACCCCATGGACCTCTCTGTCCCTCAATCAAGCCTCAATAGCTTTTACTTTAAAGCCTTTGCCATTTTGTTTTCTCTAGTCAAATACTTCTGCTGCTCCTCATCCTCCAGTTGCCTGGTTCACTCCTATTTAACTCCTCCAGTTTAAATGTCACTTGCTTAAGATTTCTTTAAATTCTCTAATTCCATGTCAGTCTTTCCTGTTATTTTCTGACTACACCCTGTTCTTTCCCTTGTGGTATTTTTTTATCATTGTAATTAAATATGATTTTTTCATGTCCCACCAGCTCCATGAAAGCAAGGATTATGTCTTTTTTATCCACAACTGTATCCCAGCAAAAGTTACATGGCATATAGTAGGTGCTCAATGCAAGTTTTTGGAAAGCTTGAAAGCCAAGCAAATTCCAGAGCCTCTCATTCCAATCCTGGAACCTTTCTCTGATGGTGTACTGCCTCTTGGGAGGTCTTTTCAGTTTTACTATTCTTTTTCAGTTTTCCTCTTGTAAATTTAATTGTTTGTGACTCAAAGTATAGTTAACCCTCTTATCACAACATTTAAAAGTGCTACATTAAACGTTTGAAAACAAACATGCCTTGAGGAATTGTTGAATCAGTTGGAGGGAGTCTGGGGCTCTTATTCTGAAGCCGTTTAATCCTCATCCATCTTGGACATTTCCATTCTCCAAATTATCCCATGAGTACAGCCTGTTTTCTTTGTGTCACCTCAGGGAAATCTGTGCTCTTCAGAGACCTGCCTGCCTTTCCACCAGCATCTGCACAGCTCGCTTCTCTTCTATTCAAATTACATTTAGAGGTTGAGGGAAACCGTTTGTCCTCTATCCTATGGTATCAAAAAAAGTGATGTGCTGCAGAGAGCAGCTCTCTGCCTGGAGGAGGCTGTTGGTCATAGACAGAGCTACCAGGTCCTGAGGGGATGCTCTGTAACAAACGGGAGGCACACGCCATCTCTAACCCCACAGCGACCTTGTAACAGAGGTGTTGTGATTTCATTTGTATCACTTATCTATTATTGCTGTGCAACAAAAGCCCCCAAACTCAGCAGTTTAGAACAACACACTCTCGCTTAACTCACAGCCTCCGTGGGTCAGAAATGCAGGCCCCACTTAGCTGGGTCTACTGCTTCAAGGTCTCGCACAGGTGGTCTCCATATTGCCTGATTCCGCAGTCATCTTGAGGTTTGACCAGGGAATGATCCACTTCCATGCTGAAGTAAAGGGTGCTTCTGTCTGGTGGCTCTTGTCAGAGACATCAATGGGAGAGAGAGTAAGAGAGCACAGGATGGGAGTGTCAGTCCTTACCTAACTTAACCTTCACCTTGAAGGGGATAGCCAGTCACTCTTGCCGTGTTCTATTTATGGGAAACAATACACTAGGTCCAGTGGCATCACACAAGGGTGTGAATGCCAGGAGGTCATCATTGGGGGCTATCTCAGAGGCTGCCTACTACATCTTTGTACAAAAAACGAAAAGCTGCTCAGATGAATGAACTGAGGTGGAGGCTGAGATTCAAAACCAACTCCGTCTCATCCAGAGCCCACATTTTTCCTGTCGTGTTTTGGAAATTATGATGTCCAACAAGTGATTATTGCTGAAGGTGATTCTGACACCACAAATGAGTGCCAGAAAATAAACCAGATACCTTTTGTTTTCATAAACTGCTAATCTCTGCCACTTGTTGAACAGTGTCCTAAGTTTGCTTGGAAGAAGTGCTTGCTTAGATCATGGGTATAGGAAGGCCACATGAGCACAGAGGGTGCATCCTGAGATGGTGAGCTGTGGCACAAATGAAGGGCATGCCCAGTGACTCTGCAGAAGCCTAGGAAGACTGGTGTGGCTTTGGGACAGCCTCCATGCAGAGGAATGGTGCATTTAGTAAGAATCAGCGACTCGAATATTCAAATATCAAACCACCAGAAGGAACAGGGAATGGCAGGGCCTGATCACCACCCCTCCTCTGTCCCTGAATTCTGTCCTGACTTGTCACTTTGCCTCTGCGCTCGTCTGGGGTGGGGAATCATTCACAGCAGCTGCCAGGATCTTCTGCCTGGAAGTATTTACTGTTTGAACTTGAGCCATTCAAGGGCTTTGATTCCCAACCCTCAAGGTTATTCTCCATATGGATACAGCTGGTCCACAGCTGTAGGTTAATGCCAGGTTAATGCAGGCCTGGTGACAAGGAGCAGTTGAAGGCAAGTGGGCATGGCATTGCTCAATACCAACAAATCGAGCTGACTGATAGGGTCACTGACTGTCACCCAGGTCTGTGTGTTTTGCTGTTCTCTAGGCTCTGGGGACCAGGATCTTCACAGATTAGCATTTCCTATTTCACATAATTTCTCCTACCCCTCTTTTTAGAGCAAAAGTGAAAAACAAAAGTGGGGAGGGTTGCATTCTTTAAATGAATCATGTTCTTCCCTACACACCAAAAAGTTGGGGAAATTAGGTGTTCTGAATGTGTAGGTGTTGTCTTCTTGGAGCTTCTTGGGTTTTTTTTTTATAGATCACAGAATATAATTTGCTCCCTATGTAACTTGGAGAAGAGCTTGGGCCTCATAATAGCCCTTCAAAGCTGTCTTCTCGATGTCAAATTGCAAAGAAAAACTGCTCTTACCAGATCTACCAAATGGCTTCTAGATTATAAAAATAGAAGAAAGGCTAAGAATTTCATGCTAATCTCCCATGTAAATCTCATCTGGATGAAGTGGGTTATGTGTAAATGAAAAGAAAATTAAAGGCTTTCTCCAACAGGTGCCAAAGTGCAGGACTCTGCCAGCACAGAGACCAGGGAGGACCACAGCCGGCTTGATGGCAGGTAACCATGTGCCATTTGGCTTTCTTTACTTGCCCTTTTACATAACAGCCTTTTTTTTTATTGGTTATTCAAAACATTACAAAGCTCTTGACATATCATATTTCATACATTTGATTCAAGTGGGTTATGAACTCCCATTTTTACCCCGTATACAGATTGCAGAATCACATTGGTTATAACAGCCTTTTAAAAGCACCCTTACAACTGTGGAACTGGTGCCTTTCTTTCTTGGAGGAGAATGACTTCTCAGCACTCAGGTGACAGATGGGAATGATAAGGGAACACATGACGCACACTCCACTCCCTTGGGGCCTCTTTTCTGAACTGCTCTGCAGCTCAAGATGAAGTCAGGTCCAAAGAACTTTGCTCCTTCCTCTCCTCTGTAGCATCCAGTGGTAGATGCCAGGTGAGCTGCTGGGGGTCCATGGAGCTTTGACAGTTTTCAGTGCTGGCCCTGATAGAAGTTCTTCCGGCAGAAGTCTGGAACTCCTCTTCCAAATTATGTCCTTTGAAGACACTGCAGTGTGATCAACACTGGTGTCGTCTAGGAATCTAGAAGGTGCACATCTACGTGTGTGGGCGAATGAACAAGAGGCACAGGTTGACACAGTGTTGACATCCCTGGCTGAAACTGCCTAATGGAGTCCAAGAGTTTCTGACCTGGAAGGGACTTTAGACTTACGGTAATAAATGGTCATGTTTATAAGTGGACAATAGAATTAATCTTATCATGTTTATGTGAGTCCATCACTACTGATGAAGCGCAACTAGACTCAGCAGGATTCTCAGTTATGGGTACAGAAGTGAAGCTCAGGCGCATTACGTAAAAAGGGAGTTTATCTAAAAGACATCGATCCGCTCACCACATCTCCAGGAAGGCTAGAGAACCAGGATCAGAAAGGGGTAGGAAGCAGGGGCTACTGGGCAGGGGACAGTACCATGTTTCAAGACCAGTCTGGTGAGGCTGTTGGGGTAGCTGCCCTCTGCTCCCTGATGCTGGTCACACTGCTCCCAATGGAAAATGAATGTTTTAGCAAAGGCTGCCTTTCTTTTTGTTTTCTGCCACCAACAGGATGGATTCCCCAAGGCTTCTGCTTGTCAGTGTCAGGAAGTCCCTATTTAAAAGGTTGCCCGTAGGGAGAGAGGTTACAAGGCTTTAGAGGATTGAGTATCCAGCTATAGGTAAAAAGACTTTCTTTGAACATCTTGGAAACCAAAAAATTGACAAATGCCTACCATATCAAGTTTCTTCTCTTGCAGTTTGCCAGAGAGTATTAAGGTCTGCTTCAGACTTTTATTGTAGTTCAACAAAAATGTATTATGCAATGAAAGGGTCCTGGGTGCTGGGCTTGATGGTACCAGTCCTGGCCCTGGCCGGTAGCTCCAGATCCCTCTCCTGTACAGCATTTGTTCCTGTCATTGATGCAGTTTTTATTCAACTACTTTTGTACTTTTTGTCCTGGGCTGGGTTCAAGGTGGCCTTTACTTGAACTGATAAAGTTATTAATTTTTATAATGAATCAGAGGAGGCTAAAGGGGAGTTTCTTGAAGTAATTCATGCTCAGTACTCTTTCCTTTGGTTTCTAATAATAACAGCATTTACTGAGTCTTTCTGACAGGCTGCCAAGCCCTTAATAACATTTATGGAAAAGTTTCATCACTAGTGTTTTCATTTTACAGATTCTTGAGCATTTTATGACAAAGCCAGGAACAACACAAGGTCCATGGCTGGGTGCAGTGGTGCATGCCTGTAATCCTAGTGGGTCAGGAGGCTGAGGCAGGAAGATCTCAAGTTCAAAGACAGCCTCAGCAAAAAGTGAGGTGTTAAACAACTCAGTGAGACCCTGTCTCTAAATAAAATACAAAAAACAGGGCCGGGGATGTGGCTCAGTGGTCGAGTGCCCCTGAGTTCAATCCCTGGTACCCCCCTCCAAAAAAAAACAAGGCCCATGTAATCCCAACACGATACCATAAAATTGCTTCTCAAACTTTCAGGCACATACAGTCTCCTGGGCTCTTCCTAAGATGCATATTCTGAGTCATTTGGTCTGGGATGGGGCCCGAGAACCCCGTTTCTAAGTTCCCAGGCAATGCTGGTGGGATATGATTTTCTTCTGCCTCTGCATTGCTTACCTTTAGGAACAAGAGAACACTAGTGAAATAATTTTTGAAAGGCAAAATTGTCCAATAACAGAATTACTAAATATTTTGGGTATAAAGGAAGAAATAGTCTTCAGCAATGTTTAATTTGTAAGTACTTCAAAGGGCTTTTTTTTTTTTATTCTTAGACTTGAAGAAGGCAAAAAAAACTTCAAACAAAATATCTTTTGTTTTCTCAGGATTCTTTGCAAGAAAATAGACTCAATAAGAGATAACAGCTTGGGTTGTTTTCCTGTTCCTCTTACATAGTTGCTTCAAATGACATTATTAGGTTCCCTGGGTACAACATTCAAGCATGGTTCCCAGAGTGTATTAAGTTCCTGCAGAATGGTTATTTCATTATGACAGAGGTACACAGCCCAGTGGCTTGATAAACACGAGATCCCCCCAAACTATTAAGGCTCACGCCACTAATGTGTTGTTTTCTGTTTCATAGGAAATACATCCCAGATTTGTCTGAGAGATGCTATTTAGGTTAAGAGCAGCATCATTTCTCAGTCCCTCGTCTGAGTGTAAGGCAATAGACTTAATTAAAAACAATACTTCTTTAAAACAAAACCCACTGAAGGCAGTTTCAGACTTTGGAGTGATGCCTTTGTTCTCAGACATTCTAGGAGTAGGACTAGAAAACAGGGTCCCCGATGACAGGGGTACTCCATTTGTACTTCCTTAAGCCTCACTGCCCCCAACTTCTATTTTTCTTCATGTTTTTTCCCCCTTATCATCTTTTTTAAAGTGTTAAAAAAAAAAACACTTTTGCCTTAGAGCAAGAATTGCCTAATTCACATAATTGATAAAACAATTTAAGCCCGATAGAATAATAGTCAACTCCATTCTGTGTGTTCAAATCCGGTTCACTTTTAACACTCTGCTAGACCAGGCTTCCTCCCCGCAACCTGCAGGCATTCGTCCACGTCCAAATTATTCTATTTGCTTGTCTAGGTACTGACATTTAGTATTCTATCTGTTTTAGGTAATGAGTATCAGGCTGAGAATACTGTGATGAATTAAACATACAATTCCCTGAAATATTTCTTAACTTTCTTTAATGCCAAACTCCTCATATACTTTTAGTGACTGCAGTGCCATTTAGGATTAAATTGTTCCCTCATTTTTCCCCCTTAAGCTATTTTTGACTTGTTAAGTTGATCAAAGACTTGCTGAAGATTTTGCATTGAAAATTTATAAAGAAAATGCATACCTGGACTGCTGAAGAGGCTTTGGAAAAGTAGGGGGAAAATTGTGCTAACTTAGGAAACTGGAAGTCTTGAAGGCAGGACATTTAATCTAAGGAGGATGAGTGGAAGGGGGGAAGGAGATGGCCGAGAGGTGGTGGTGGGGGAGCCGGTTTCTGTCCATGAGAAGGAGCATTTGCAAAGAGAGATAGAGTGACACATTTCCAAAGAGGTGCATAAGTGTTTTAGAATCACCAAACCTAAGGGTCAAGAGGGATAGAAGTAAAAATATGAGGTATATCATAAAAAATATTCATGAGATGGTATGAAATAATATGACTGGGTGTCAAATTGGGTTATGGACAACATTCTATGTAGTTTTTTAGTTTTGCCAGCAACTTTTCATGGCTGACAAAGTGCTATCAGAGAGAGAGGAGGCTAATGAGGGCTGGAGCTTCTTCATGCAGATGGCTTTAAACCGTGGGATGATGGAGATTGCCCAAGGGAGGGGAAATGTCTTTCAGCCCGGGGAGGCCGCTGAACAAGTGCTCAGGGCTTGGAAATCATGCTGGATGGAGATACAGATTTACCCAATGACACACTGTGATGGCGGAAGCAGAAACACAAACTAGGCTTCTTGGATGCCAATTCAGCCAACCGTGTGTCAGACCTAAAATTATTTCTTGTGCTCAAATGTCAATTTTTCTTCAGTTGCTAAATGCATTTTCTTTGCTTTTTTGTTATTTTTTATTAATAATTATACAGCACTGACATCACTTTGTTCAAATTTGTAGTTAAACAGACCAGATGAGTTGTACAGTGAACTGGGAGACTTATACTGACAGAATTACCAATGATCTTATCTTCACAACACATCATCTGTTTGGGTCTCAGAAATATGCCTGATCATTATTACTGCTCATTAACTGCTCTTGTTAAGGTCTTTTTTATATGTCAAACACTGTGGTGTTTTCAAACTATAAGAGATATAAAGCTTTTCTATGTCTAGCATCTCTTCCCTCTTCTTCCAGAAATATGTGTGTGTCTGTGTGTGTGTGTGTGTGTGTATATATATATTTAATATTTTTGGTACCAGGGATTGAACCCAGGGGCAGTTAACCAGTTAACCACTGAGTCACATTCCCAGCCCTTTCTATTTTTTACTTTTAGACAGCATCTCACAAAGTTGCTAAGGGCCTCAGTGAGTTGCAGAAGCTGGCCTCAAACTTGTGACCCTCCTGCCTCAGCCTCCTTGGTGGCTGGGATTACAGGCATGTGCCATGACACTTGGCTGCAATTTTTCATTCTTCTTTGTGGAGACTAGCCCTTCCTCATTCTGACTGCATTCAGTCCACTGCATGCATACACACCACTGGCCCTTCTTTCTGCAGGCTTTCAGTGGTGGTGGTCATTGGAGGGGAAAGGACTCAGGTCAGGCCTGTAGTGACTGGTTATATGTGGGCATGCACCCCAAGATGGACTGAACCAAATCAGGACCTTCCTTTTTCTGGGGTCCTTGGGTACAGCATCCATTGAAGCCTCCACGAGGCTGGGACTGAGATGAGGACCTGTTACTATGAGATGAGGACCTAACTGACTTGAGGTCAACACACAGGAAAGCAGAGCCATGGATGGAGAGGGAGCAACAGGATCCTTGGGGTATTAGTTTTATCTGGAATGTACCCTGAAGGCCCATGTGTTAAAGGCCTGGTCCCTGGCCTGTGGTGCTATTGGGAGGTGGTGGAACTTTTAGGAGGTGGAGCCTCATGGGAGGAGGTTAGGTTATTGGGGTGTGCCCATGGAAAGGATAATGGAGCCTCAACCCCTTTCTGTCTCTCTTTGCTTCCTGGCCTCTAGGAGGTAAGTACTTCTTCTAGCACATGCTCTCATTGAGATGTATTGCCTGGCCACAGGTCCAAAGTAGTAGGGCCAAGGGACCTTGGACTGAAACTGTGAGCCAAAGTAAACTCTTCCTCTTATTAAGTTGATTTGTCTTAGGTATTTGTTACAGTATTGGAAAGCTGACTAAAACACTCAAAATCTGAAATTCTGAAGCCAAATATTCCTGAGGGAGTGTCCTATAGGGTCTTTCAGTTATGCAACCCAAGAAATTTCTGTTGATCCTTACTAAGCTAGTTTGAGTTGGGCTTTTGCTCTTGGCTACTAGAATAGGGACAGATACTACATGATTAAACAGGAGATGTCCTTAACTATCAATATCTTTAAGAATATGTGCTGCTGAAATAATGTGAGTGAATTCAAAATAGAATACCTTTCCACCTACCCACAAGTTTGAGAGCTTCTTTTAGAGACATTTTATAGAGAGAATATGCTTAGTGTTGCAGCTTAGTAACGTGTTAGTTTGTCCATGGATGAGTGAGATGTGCTTATTTCCTTGTAAACAAGGTCCATAATAGGATATGAGCAACTGCTAGGGTGTTGATGTGCTGTTCATGGGTTCCTTGCACTCCTGCCTGGCAGGGGTGACCAAGGGTCTGAAGGACTCTCTCAACCCCAAACCAAATCAAGGAAGGGTCCTGGTTCTCATTTAAAACTGGTAAGCAAGTATTTTTTTACCATGGAATGCAAAAACTGCTGATACAGAAAACCAGTTTTTCTCAGAGTTATGTTTCAAATTGATGAAATGACTCTCTACCTTGGTTAGATAAGCTGCTGTCTTCTCCTTCTTCAAGATGTTTCTTTAAGGCAGAGACCTAAAATGAACCTTAGTTGATTGCTTGTGGGGTTCACTTGGTAACAACTATAAGGCTTAGATAGCATCATTCAAGAAGTCTACAGTTCGAAGGATTTCTGAATAGTAGGATGGATTTTCTTATGATTTGAAAGTGCTAACCTCACACTTCTTTATAAAAAGGAACTCATGAAAAATTTGTTTCAGTGGTATACATTCAAAGGATAAATGAACCTCAACACAGCAGACTAACTGAACTATTTTTAATCTCTGTCCTGTCAAAGAATAAGATTAAAACAGACACTGTATCAGATGATCAAAAAGTGCAGGCTCCTTGAAGTCCCTGCACATTTGGCCTAAATGCTTGCTAGCTTGTTTTCCAATCAGCTGATTAGAATAACAGTTTATTAATAATCAGGCAAGCAGAGTGTCCTGTGCTGCAGAGATGACCTTTATGTTCACTGAACATCTGTTCCCGTGCTCTCTAGGGAAAGCCACCTGAAATTAGAAAGAAAAGAGCTTATTGTGGTTGTTAAGAATCATTCTCCTGCTTTTCTCTTAAGTTTTGTGAGACTTCAAAGTGACTCTACAGTTTTTGAAATGATCCTTTTAAGTATGTTCAGAAATATATTTTTTTTCATCACTTGGCTGTCAGACCCACAGGGGCCACCTCATACGAAATTATTTATTTAGTTTGAAAAATAACTTTGTAGATGTCACTGCAATGTTGAGTTCTTGATCTTTAAATCCCTTTTTTGGCTCTAAAATTTTGATAGACATG
Source organism: Marmota monax (assembly GCF_021218885.2). NCBI lineage: Eukaryota > Metazoa > Chordata > Mammalia > Rodentia > Sciuridae > Marmota > Marmota monax. Next base: position 1,167,460 of record NW_026693876.1, on the reverse strand, counting down.
TATTCTTAATGAAAGTGGTACGGCTTGAACTATAGATATTGTCAATCCTTCTCTTCTTGAATGTTCCTCTGGCTTTGAGATCAGCTGATTCTCCGTGTGTTCTGCACCCTCCCTCCTTTCCCTGATTGGCTGGCTCTCATCCTCAGCAAGCATCTTAAACGTGTTTAGTGCCAGTGTTCTGTCTTTGGCTTTCATCTCCATATACATCTTTTCCCTGGCTGATCCAATCCTAGCTCATGGCTCTATGTGTAATACACATACTGTGGTTTCCTATATTATTATTAAGGTATATATATATAAATCTCCTGAGCTGTGCCCTGACCTCCAGACCTGTACGTATAACTGACTACCCAACGTCTAACTAAGTATCCCACATAAGGATTCAAGTTCAATGCAGAGAAACTGAATCTATTATACTTCCTTCCTGAACCTAGTTCTGGTTGATTTCCTAGCATCAAAACCCCATGCCTAGGAAACATACTAGGATCTTTCCTCTCCTCCTCCCACATCCAGATAGTTACCATATGTGCAGCAATATTGACCTCTTTGGCATTTTTAGTATGTCTTCTCCTAACCATCCTACTGATATTGCCTTCATTCAGGTATTCATCATCTCTTACCTAGACTATTGTAAAAGTTTCCTCTTTGAATTCAAGCTACACAATGTAGTCAGTGTTACTTTTCCAAAATGAAAACTAAATCATGTTCCTCTCTTTATAAGAATTCCCTTCAGGGGGTTGCATTTCACAAGCATGTATTTAAATTCCTTGGTGCCTCTGTGAGGTCCTCCACATCTACCTACCTATCAGTATTAGTTTTCTATTGTGCCAGTAATGTAACAAACAGCCACAAAATCTCAGGGACACAATTAAGCCACTGCCTAGGGTGTTCTGCTGGATGGCTGTGCGTGATCCTGATTGGAGTTGATCTTGTGTTGGCGGTTGTCTGGTCTTCACTGTCTGGGGAGGACTGAGTTGGAATAACTGGGACAACGTGGCTCCGTTTCATGAGTTCCTTGTCCTCCAGCCAGCTAACCTGGGGATGACAGATTCAAGAGCGAGTACGAGAAAAAACATAAGATTTCTTAAGGCCTGTTCTTAACCAGAGTGAGTTGTAAGACTGGCCAAGATACAAGGGTTCAGCAAATAAATTGTGCTTCTTTAATGATGGGAACTGCAAAGTCATGTGCAAAAACAGGGAGTGGGGAGAACTGGAGCCTTCCCCGTACCCTCTGTATATTTGAAGAAAGTATCCACTATTCAAATAGCCCTCAGAGCAAATTAAAAACTCTCCATTAAAATCTCCATGTGTATTCATTACAGATAATTCAAGGAGGAGAAAACTTCCAAGGAACTATATAATTTTAGCATCCTTGGAGAGAAAAGAATTCTACATTTATAAAAACAGAAGAACAGGAAATTATTTGAAATTATGAGGGAAAAATGAATATAAAAGAGATATTGGAAATTAAAAATTGGCAAAATGAGAAATGCTGTGAAATTTTGGGGAGCTAAAATTGAGGCATTTTCTAGAAATTAAAACAAAAAAAGGACAAATAAACAGAAAAGTCCAACAAGAAAGAAACAGAATTAGTCAATCCAGGATACCCAATATCTGATTAAGGATTCCAAATTATTGAAGAAAATTGTCAAAAATATAAGAAAATGCAGGTGCCTGGGTTGCCACTGGATAGATCGTCTTCAAAAGTTAGAATTAACACATTAATTGGCATCTTTCTTCTAGTTCCTTTGATACGCTGAATATGGAACACAGATGTAACATGATGAATTAATATTAGCTGTAGTTTGATTTGAAAATGTGGAGGTTGGTTGTGGGAGTAAGGATGGGAATGACATAGTTTATTACCTGTTGTGCTTAATTAAAAATTATTTTGAAAGTTTAAAAAAAAGCGGCCCATTAGTAGTCAATGATTACAGGAAATGAACACAATGCAGCTGCTAAATGAGTCCCTTAAATATTGACATGACTGACTGGAGTGTAACATGTTTAGGAGGAAGTGGGCGAGGAAGCAAAAATAGACCAAAGCAAACATTTGCTCAAGATAAATGAAGAGCAGTACATCCTGTTTATGCCCTCCAGCCCTAAGAAAACACAGCCATAAGCTTCTGACAAGTTATTTTCTCACATTTCTAATCCTAAGGTCATAGTTGTGAGTTAGTACCTTCTAACAACTTTGATATGTGCTTGTCTATTGGACCAAATACTAGATAAATGTTTCATATTTCCCTTATCACAGCTCTTTCCAAGGGATCCCATTTTAAAGATTATGGGAATATATAGAGAGTTCATGGGAGAAACTTAGGCAACTGAGCAAGTAACTTGGAACAGATATGTTTTTCTCAAAATTTTGGAAAATGGAAACTAAAGTCAGAAAAGGTCTGATGTGGCTGGATGCTTGCTCAGTTCTCTCTCTGTACCTTTCAGGAATAATGTGACCAGCAGGGGAGTTTAAAATCTTTGTAGAGAAATCACAAATCAAAGGAATGGACAGTGCATGAAAGGAGTTTCTTTTTTCTTTTAATGAGTGAGAAGATCTGGCTAGGACCGTGAACTCTTCACGCTTGCTGCGCGGGATGTTAGGCCAAAAGGTTTACTAGGCAAAACTGAACTCATTGCATCTCATCTCCATGGATTAAAAAAAAAAAAAGTATTTCTGGAGCTCTGTTAGGTGAGAATGGTGTAAAAATGGTAAGCACTTTTAAAAAGATCTGCTCTTACTTGTATTTATCTATCTTCATAGTGCTGAGTAGCTGAGTTCGGAATTAGATTGCATTTCACAAACCTTTAAATATTGGACGTTCATTGAATGAAAATGATCAAATTTACTCTCTGATCTTCCTGCTGCACTTTCCATTTAAACATACGTGCCTAAAAATGAGCAATGTATTGGTGATGCTGCTTTCACAGTGCACAACGGTTGGGAAGGATGGTGATGAACTCAGAGAATACATTGCAAGGGGTGTCCTGAAAGGAAAACGCGAAATATAAGCAAAATTTCAAGCAAGTAGCAGCTGTTTCCTCTCCTTCAACAGGAGAGGGAAATAGTTCTGAAATATAGGCAGAATCCTGGCATGTTGTGGAGTCGTGGTCTGAAGGAAAAAATGAAGTCCACATTTGAATAGTTGGAGTTTTGTTAATTGGGGTAGGTTGGGGAAGGTGTGTCACAGGGAGGTTAATAGGATAAGCCAAGCCTTGAAATGGACCAGCTTGTGATAGGCTCTATCTTAGAGTGTTGATGTGACTAAAGTGCTGTACATCTTAGCATGCAGCCCGTGCTCAATAAAGTGTACCTCTGTTACTAAGTCAGCTTTACACGAAAGCAGATAAGAATTAATCTGATTATTAGCTGCTCCTGTCTCCTCCCCTCAGTGTTTCATTTTATAGTGTATAACATCTTAAATTTTAATTCCCTCACATATCTCAAAGTCTTTTTAATCTTCCAAAAATGAATTTGTAAATGCAAATACTCTAGATATCTTCTTATCATTTCGGCTGGTCTGAACAGAGCCAGTTCAATTTTTTAATACACATTTTGCAAATTTTCAAAATATCCATTTCATTCATCATTGTAAGCAACATCATATGCTTTGTTGTTTTAAAAATAGAGACACCATAAACAAATAAGATTGAAGACTCACGGTGTACATCAGCAGCTAAAAGGCCTGGAACTCTCCTACAGAAAAGAAACTGTTGTCTAACTTTAGAATTTCCCAATTTGATCAGAACCCATTTTTGTTAGCAGCATCTATTCATGTGCCATGGCTACATTTCAGCTTAAGACTACATACTAGTAGGAAGAATTATTTCTGAACTTAATAGTTAACTGAGAAAGATTCTTTAGGAATAGGACATAGATTAGACATTTGTAACAAGGGAATCAGAGAGTGGATACTGAAATGGGAGACAGGAGGATGGCAGTTTGGTTTTTCCTACCTCAAAAGGGCGAAGAATAGAAGTCACGTGACCAGTGGTCTGCCTCTGGCTTATCCACATACCAGCCATTGACCTGTGCTTACCTTTAACCAGATAGCCTGTGTGGTCCCCAGTTTTTACCTGGGTCAAATAGGGTAGGGGAGGCAAGGAATTTCTAGGGTTTCATCTAGATCATCCTTGTCTTAATTATTTTGTTTTGAAAAATGCATAATATTTTTTACTTTGGTGTAGGTGATAGCAGCGTAAGTTTATTATTTTAAACTTTAGAGTTCCCCCCCCCTTCAAAGTCTCTAGGATAGGTCGATAAAGATTCTTGACATCAAGAGTTTAGATTTTTTTTTTTTGCAATTTGAAGAATGTTAGTTTTTATAATTCAAGATCTTGATCTAGTTCTATTTTATTGAAGCAAAAACCAAATAAATATTTTCTTTTCAAAATAATGGGAGTTATTTTGGATGGAAAGATCAACCCATGATTCCATTGCCTCATCTTTATGTCCACTCGGCTTACTGGCCCACAAACCAAATCTTCACACAATGGAAGAATTAGAAGATACCTCATGCTCAGTGGCTCACTGGAATTACTCCATAAACCAGCAATTGTACTTCACTAATGCGTTCGCTGTTGACTCAGGTTATCCTGATCTTGGGGAGGGACTGTGGTGTTTTCACACAAGCAGCCCTGCAGGTCATGTGGTTAGCTTTTGTGGTGAGATGAGCTGTAACAGATTTAGAAGCTTTATGGATTTAATGGCCATAGTGTGGGCTGGTTGGCAAAGACTGAGGACAAAAAGAGAGATCTAGGGGACATTCCTACCCTTTGAATAGGAGGTATGCATATCACTGGATTTTTTAAAGTAGCAGGTGATCATGAATCACTGTTTTTAAACTTGCTCACTTTTGTGTTATATAAGGGAGATATATAAATACATAGATGTGTCACAAAATAATTATTCATTATAGCAATTCCAATGATACCACTTTGCACATAAAATATACCAATACTGTTTGTAGCCAGATGAATACTGGTACAATAATTACTTTTCCATCCAACAACTTGTTTGGTTTTGGGTTCTTCCTTCTTTTAATTTTGGGGGGTGGGGGGGCAGGGGAAGGAAACTTTCTGTGAAACCAAAGTCTTGCTGCTGCTGCTTTTTTTGATTGTTTGTGTTTGTTACCAAGGATTGAACCCAGGAGTACTTAACCGCTAAGCAGCCATATCCCCAGATTTATTTATTCAAGACCATTTCAGTCTATTTTTTTATATTCTGTGATTGGACATGGAGTTTTTCTGAATATAACTCCTTTGAGATCTAATATTTTTTGCATTTAAAATTACATATGGTATCATCTCAATTGTCTGAAGAAACAGCTAACATTTTCTTGCAACTCTAGTAGGAGCCTTATTTTTAGTAGCCCTGAAATCTGAGGCGTTGCATGTTGCTAGACACAGGCCAGATTTAGGGCTAACTAACGTCTCGCTCTTCTGGAAAGTTTCATCTTTAAATCATTTTTTGAGATAAAGTTTCAGCAATAGGGTTAAAATTCTCAGAGAATAACAGAACGGAAAAGGAGCAACACCAACTTCAAACCACCACCATTCATGCTGATAAACACCAATATTCTCCCAGAAATTCTCACAAACGATTTCATAGAGTCAGGCCTTGATCCATCACCATTCCAGGAAAAAACAAATACCTACGCGGAATGTGCAATAAGTCTGGGGCTTAATGCCAACTCCTAAGATAGAGCTTGCGTTAGGGAAGCTCAAGTGTGAAAAGACAATGAGGAGTTCCTTCCGTTTGGCAGGACAAATCGGTTTTAGAGTAAATCCAGGCAGGAGGAAGAGAAAACAAGCCTCCTGACCCTGATTGAACTTCCTCGTGCGATGCTCCCAGGAGCTCAGCAGAACCCACGGGCTGGTTCTCAGTAACAGAGCCAAGGACGGAGGAGGCAGCTCTAGGGCTTGGTGGGAGGACCCCGGGTACACGCCCACGCTGGCAAGGTGGAGAGCGGGAAGATGATACGTGCTCCAGAGCATCCAGTGCCCCTCTACGCTTCTTCCTCTCTTACATAACGTCCTAACTACGCTTCAACAAGAGCACAAATAGCACTTTATTTAGCCATGAACTATCCACTTCTTGGATACTCTCTGCACTGGCAGCATACAGTGATAGTTAGTTGGTGCATTTTTACTACATCTGTGATGCAGATAGGAGGTTGACATAGGCAAAGGAAAATAGGAAACGACCAGCCGTTTCCACATCCAGTCTTTTGCTATGACATGCCCAAGAGTATTCACCCTGATCTCTCAGCTCCAGTCCCTTTCTCTTCTCTGGGTCACAATATTCAAAAAGTCTTGCCCCCATACCCTACCCTCTCCCTCCCCTTTGCCCAATCACAGTTCCTCCATTTGGCAGGAAAGATGGTGGCATGAGATGGACATCATTACCCTAGGTACATGTATGACTGCACTTATGGTGCAACGCTACCTCGTGTATAACCAGGGAAATGAAAAGTTGTGCTGCAATTGTGTGCAATGAATCAAAATGCATTCTGCGATCATATATACCTAATTAAAATAAAGAAAGAAAGCTCTGTGATGTTCAAGAAGAGAGAGAAGGAGTAGGCGAGGAAACCCCTTATCCAGGAGAGAGGGTCACAATTCTACTTCCCAAATAGCTGAGTACCCATGGGGCACATCAACGAAAAACCCTGACTGGTTGCCGTGCCCTGACTCTGTTACACAGCTTAAGAATCCTCTTAAGAAAATGGGCCACAGACCTACATCCGTGTTTGTGGCAATTATTCTGCACTGTCTTCCTTTAACAAACCTTCTCCCACTTCTATCTCTCACCTCTAACCCCGACTCCCCAGGTTATAGTTTGACCTTTTAGGTGCCATTTTAACCAGATCCCTTGGATCTAGTGTTTGTTTCTGGTCTGATTGCTGATTTATGGCTCCCTCTTGTGGACGTCAGTTTGCATTTGCCCCTTCAAGGTATTCACCCCATTTCTAAGGGAGGAGATAATACTTAACGATGTTATGATCTAGTAATGTATTGTACTATGGCTAAAGCATATAGGATATTAGGAAAGCCTAAGTGTGTCTTGAAGAGTCAGGCTGGATCACATAGAATTGTGAATGGGAAGGAAAAGTGGGACTTTCCAGGCAGACAAGGGGAAAAGATAGCGCTAAGCACGGAATACTTTGGTAAGTAGGTGAACAGAGCTAAGGGAATGGGGGGTCCAGGGCAGAGCTCAAGCCAGCTTTTTGGCTTCAGTGACCATATTAGAGAACTCTGAAAGTCAGCAATTGGTAGGTAGTCCCCCAGTGTAATATAGTTCTTCATAGATCAAATAAATCACTACTATAAATTACCACACTTAAACATTTTGAACATGTCCTTGAATGCTTGGAAATATTACTTATATTCAGATAATCAAAATATTACTTAGGCTATCATTAAATAATTTTTATAAACTTTTATCAAGATTTTTTGCTTATTTACATTCTTAGAATAATAAAACTACAAATATATGTATATTATTCTATAATATAGGCTTTTTCATTTAATATGACTTCATTAATTCAAACTTACAAGATCCTACTTGTTCTTTCAATGTAAGGTGTTCGGTTTCTTTGAGTACACATCCTCTGTATCCTGTGATGGTGAAGATCATGGAATATTGGCTCTGCTGAGTACAGCTATCCTGAAGAATTTGCAACAGTGACCTTGCCCTCTGCTTCTTTGTACTGTGTGGATTATTACTAGCTCCTGAAGGCATATTATACCTTGGAACTGATGGCATTAAATGTGTTCATGCATATCTCCAGCTACTGGATTGTCCCATCAGCGAGCAAGATTTTCATAGGTTCTGAAGTATTGTCATTGCTGCAACCAGTAAAGTTCAAAGTCATAATAAAATAGCAAAGTGGGTTAAGTGCATATTCTTTGAAAGTACTCTTCATTTGACATGAATTATTCTAGGCAGATAATGTAATTTTTCTTTTGATGCAAGAAAACTACCTTGAAGAGTCAGATAGATACCTCAAAACTGGAGGATTTTTATCCATCTTAGCTTATCAAACAGTTTATTATCTGTACTTAATTTGAGATTGGGAGACGTTGACTAGAGGCTCATATTATCCATTGCTTACTGAAACAAGTTGGGAGTTACAAGTTCCATATTATTAAGAGACTAAATAATTTTTACATATATTTTGTCTTTTAATTCTCTATTTTACTTAAAAATTATTTTAAAACTTTTTTATTATTAATTATATATACTTATGAGATATGGTTTGATAATTTGTTATGTATCTACAATGTATAATGATCAAATCATGGTAGTTAGCATTTCTAGCTCCTTACGCATTTTCTATTGTTCTGCAGCACAGTAGGGTAATCACAGTTCATAATATCCTATTAAATGTTTTATGAACAGGTACGGGACAGGAGCATGAAGTCTTCAAGCACAAAATAAGGATAGGAGGATAAGGAGACAGAAACATTAATTATCCTGGTTTGATCAGAACACATTGTATACATGTATTAAAAGATCATACTGTGTCTCATAAATATGTGCAATTATTATACACTAATAAAACCATTTTGAATAATAATGAATCTTATATTGTTTACCAATATGGTACATAAAGTGAGTTAACAAATATTAGATTGATACAAGAAACACAACATTTTTTTTTTTGGTTATTTGTTTCATCTAGATCCCAAAGGAACCAACAATAAGAAAATAATTTTTGTGTGTGTATTCATGTGCATAGGCACCCTTGCATCTTTTCCCAGTTTTTAATGGAGACTTCAGAGAAGGAAGACAGTTGTTAATAGGGAGTACATGGTCCCTAGCAAATGTCTCTCCCATAATAGGGGAGTCAAAAAAGATCATGGTTTCCAGTTGTGCCTGAGAGAACAAAGGATCCCTTGTAGATGGTGTCACAGTCAAAATAATACCAGCCAGGTAATGGAAATTATTTCAATGGAATTCAAATGTTCATTGAAATTTCCTAAGATAATTCCAAGGGGAGGTGTCACCCTAAGTATTGTGGACCTCTTCAGTCTGCTCTTATAGATCACCATCATGAACTCAGTTCACACAGGCTTTCTTGAATCCTTCAACCTTTCATCTTTTGCTTAACAATTTTATTTTCCTGTCTCCAGCTGGTTGTCCTCTTAATATAAATCCAGATAAGCTTCAGGCTTCTCCAGTTTCCTCTCAGCCCATCAGGCAAGAAGGAAGGCTCTGATTTGTGAGAGCATCCAGACAGTCATACACGAATGTCTTTTCTCTCTTGCTCGTATATGATGCAAACTTCCATAGTCCTGTAGTGCCTTATTTGGATAGTGGTGAGACTCTGCTTCATCTTCTCTTTCCCAAAGAGTGCAAATCCCAGTGACTGCACTTGGAATGGGTCTTTTCCCCGCCAGCAGAACAGAGCTCTGTCAGTTCAAAATTCTGCATAGTTCAAAATGCCATCATCAGCACCTTAGAGTGTATACGACTCATTGGAATGTCACTCTTTGAGTCTCAGGATTTTGCCTGGATGCTTCTCACATGCAGCGAGCAGTGTTTTGTTCTGTTTTTGTTTGTTTTTTATTTTGTTTTTCTTTTTTGTGAATGTAGGTCCTCAGTGAGGGAAGCTGCTATAGGAGAGAAGATAAGGAGGCACAGGGCAGAAAGTCATGAGAAGACTCTAAGAAGCTGGCTTCCTGCAGAATTCAGGTTTTAAAAAGTCCTCTCCTTGGGATTAAACTTGATTTGGTGGGACTGGATTGTTCTGAATAAAATTTAGAGTAACTAGTGACATATTCCGTACTGGGGCTTTGTGATTATGTATTTTGTAGTCTACTAATTGGTATGATAGTATTGAGACCTTAGTACTTGTTTTAGAATTTTATTTAAGTAGCATGGGCTTCCTTTAGGATTTATTTAGGAAAGATTTCTTTAAGTGCTCTTGATAGAACAATCATCAAGTTCTTTTTTTCCTTTACTAAGCAGCTACTGCTATATTATTTCTGTTTTATTGGATTTCTTTTAAAAGTCTATTTAGAAACACATGTCTTTTGAAAAAGGCTTTGGGAGGACTCATGTACTGAAGATATTCTTACTATTACTGACAAACACAAAAATGACCTTTGATAAAGGGCGACAAAGAGAGTTTTCTGATATTCGGAATTAGCTCAAACTTGAATTACTTCCATGTGTATATGAAAACTGACCTTTTTGCAGCTCAATGGAAATTTAAGATTTTTCTCAAATGAATGTTCAAAGCAGCGAGTGGGTAAAGGACTGAACATCTACTTTTGAAAAACTTACATTCCAATAAAGCAAAAGAGAACATGAGTTTCACTGCTTGTTTTCCATTACTCCAAATTTCTTTTCTATTTAGGAAGATATCAGTGTTCAAATTATTAGTGGTTACTTCTTAAATTTGTGTTGGTCCATGACCCAATTCATAAAGGAACAAGATGTAAAACAGACCAATCATAAGCCTCGTGGACAGACTTAGCAATTCTGTCAGTGAAGCAGAAACTTCAGCGAACTAATAAGATGTCACAACCCCCGTGGATTTCAGCCACCCCCTAGCTCGTCTCAGAACTTCACAGATGACAAAAGTGACTTGCCCAAGAGCAGTGGCAAAGTGGACACTGGATGTCACCACTTCCCTCCCAGAGCTGTGCCTTCTGTTTCTTGGCAATATTCTGCTTCCACATGATTTTCTTTGCTTTTGAAATGAGTACTCGGTGTGTAGGTAGGTTAGCTTTTGGAGGGGGAGAATGTGAAAGGGTTTGCGGGACATGGCAAGGAACTTGGGTGTTATCCTGAAGGTGACCGGGAGTTGCTGATCAAGTTTGTATTTTAGAAAGTTCATTTTTCACACGTCACTATTCTTAGCTCCTATAATTTATGTCATCTCTGAATCCCTACCTGGCCTCATTTTTATAATATTTCATAACATAGATCATAGAATTGTCAATGATATCGTGTGGAAGTTGGTTTAAAGGTCCTTGCATTTAGATTTTAGACATACTTGGAGCATATGTGTGTACTTATGTCTTTGAAGTCCTTTCTTCTATTACAAGGGAAATAAATTGCAGGATGGTATATAGCTTCTGGCAAGAATACCACTTCAGCTGCATTCTTGGAGCAAGGATCCTCCCCCCTCCCCAGTCTGGTACAAATTATGATTCTTAACACTGGATTTACTTTTATAGAAAACTCAGTTTATCTTAGAAACTACCATTAACAACAGTGAAAGCCAAGACCAAATAGGAATGCACAGTATTTCAATGGCAAGCCCTTTATCGTCCCAACTTTCAGTGAAATTTTGTCTAATTCACTGGATAGTGTTTTTCCTAGCTTCATATATGTATAACTGATTTTAAAAAGGCATTTATGTTAAGATTGTCAACTTGATGCTCTATACACTTTGAAATGATCACAAATTATCATATCCTTAACTTCAATTTTTCTGACTCTCCTTTCTTCTCTCCCTCCCTCCCCCTTTACCTTCCTTCCTACCTTCATTTTCTTTCTTTCTTTCTCTCTCTCTTTTCACTAATAGTTCCTCCCCACTAACTTAAGATACAATGGTGTATCCAAACAGGGCAAAACTGCCATAAGCAGTGCTTCCTAAACAGTAGTGGGCTGGGAATTACTTGGAGTATTGGTTACAGCGCAGATTTTGATCTGGTGGGTTTGGTCCAGGGTGAGGATACAGAACCACTATAGAGAAATGCGATTCAAGTTGTCACCTGTCCACCTTTTGTGTCACACACTGCCTTAGAAGATTTTAACTAGAGGAAAACTCTTTCAAACCCACTGGCAACAAAAAGTCCCTTTAATAATGGCCTCTGGGGGATGGGAAAGTTCTCACTATAGGTTGAGGGCAGTATTAGAGGAAGGGGAGTGGTGGTCTTGTCTTAGTTCTTTGACAATGGGTTAGGGCTCAGACCAAGAGAAGAGAAAGGGAATAAACAGCTGTGGTGGAGGCAGTCTGTGTTCCCGGACAGATTCGTCAGTCTATCCTGGGATAACTTCCAATAATACAGGGCCTGATGAGAATACGTATGGCTGATATTCATGCTTACTTTTGGCTGATACTCTATTGAGGAAAGGCACTGGGTCAAACCAATTTAAAATGGCAGCCCACTTCCTATAACCCACTCTACTCCATGGCCCCTTATTCACAGGGCTGGCAAACTTTAGGCAGCCAACCGGTGGATTTGTTAACAGACATCCAGGGACACTAGCATTTTTTCTTGTTAGAAAAAGTTTGGTTTGTTGGTGTAAATATCAGAAATAAAGCAGTAAGAAAAAGAATAGAGAAGGTTAGATGTTAGGTTAAATTTTAAGGTGGCAGTAAAGAAATGGAAAATTGGGATAGATTTCAAGAAAGAATCAGGGATCTTATGAAAAGTATTTATTTGAATACAGAAAGATACTTCTTTAAATTGTATTAGACTCTTATTATTTAATCTCAACCCAAAACAAACCCAGATTGTATCCTAAATTTCTCCTATGCTTAGATCTCAAAACGGTATTGCATACCTATGGGTTTATGTGTATATAAATGTGTGTTTATGTGTGTGTGTATATGTGTATGTGTGTGTATTATAAGCTAATTGTATTATTTAAAAATGTAGTTGCAACTATTATGGAATATCATGTGCCAGACACCTGACATAAAATCATAAAATATTTTATTTGAGTCTCAGCAACAGAAATTATTACACCCCATTTTACAGATAAGGAACATAAGGTTTGGGGAGGTTAAACATTTCGCCTGGACTCACAGCTTTGGACAGATCCAGATTCAAATCCCAAGTAAAGCTAATTCTAAACTCTATGCTCCTCATTTTTTTTTTTTTTTTGTCTTTCTTCCTCTTAAAATGAGATCCCAACATTTGCTAAAGTTTGAATGTTTCCCTGTTTTCAGAGGCCCAATGACGTAGAGCAAAGTTCTCAGATGGTCCCAGATGAACGGAACAGCCATCTCCTAGCAACTTGTTAGCAAGAGCCAATTCTCTGACCCATCACTAGATTTAATCAATCAGATACTGAGTGAGGGGAGGAAAGGGTCCATCAGTGTACATTTAACAAGCCCTCTGTGTGATTCTGATGCACACAAAGTTTGAGATCAGCTTCCTGGAGGAGCCGAAAGCTGAACACTCCTTATTGCTGTCCAAGCTACTAACTGATCATCTGGCCAGCCCACTCCATCCTAGAGGTCACTCCTGGAGAAAATTCCTCACTCTCTCAGATTCCTCAGAGAAACAACAAATGTTTGGTGATCTCAAAGTTTCCTGTAGGTTTTGTTTTGGTTTGAAAAGGTGTCGTATAAACTTTTACTGGTTAAGTAAACAGACAACGTTTGAACTAAATTTAACCTCCGTGTGGTGGTGGACTGCAGAAGGTCATCGTGCTTTTTGGTTAACATTTTCATGTTTCTCCACTTCTGATTTCGTCCAAAATAGGAAGTGGAAGTTCTAAACTACCCTGAAGCTGCTTTTGGTATTTCCGGGCTCTCTGAGACCAGAAAGTAGCGGAAGAGACAAATCTTTCTTGTTAGGTTCCAGAATCAAGGTGCACAGGATCAAAAGTCTGTTAGGTACAGATCAGCATCCCAAGCTTTGATGCTTACCTAAACAAACAGCTTGAACTTTCCTCAACTAGTTGAGCGAGGCAGGTGAGGGAGATAAGGAGATAAGTCAGCTCTAAGGAATGAAGGGGAGTCCCACCAAATAGCTGAGAGCAATAATATTGGAGTCTGTGGCTGCCTTTCCTTTTAATTTTCTAAGGTTGGGGTGATCAAAATCTTCAATATATTGAAGATTGAACTGAGAGAACCAAGAGGAAAAACAGTCTCATCAAATAAGCCCTTTCATTACAATAAAAAATAGCTGAAGAGCTTTAAGGAATTTTGCTGCCAAGAATTTTAGCTGAGATTGAGGCTGATTTAATTCCCTTCTGTTATATGATATCTATAATAATCAAAGGCACGTATAAGTAGAACAGAGAGAAAAGTTCATACCATGTATTTAGCTTAAATTTTCTTTTCAATTGTTAATTTGTTTCTTTAGGGAAGAATATTCACACTAAAAAACAACTAAATAAATGTAGATTACTTTTAAAATAATCAAGCTTCTAAATGAGTAATTTGGGAATCAAGCAAATCATTTGGTGTGTAATTAGGGAAATTGATAAAGCCCACTCATCTAAAAGGAAAGTGAGAGATTTTAACTAATAACAGACCTCATTTGGTAAACCAGTCCACTATGAAATAAAACTAAAGGACTTTTATGGCCACATAGTTTAGAATCTTTAGAACACAAGTCTGATAGTGCTGTCAGGTTAAAGGAAATTAGTTGTTCAGTAGCAACCATAAAATATTAGGACTAAGATAATCACATTAGGCTTTGCTTAAGGTACTCACAATCAGTGTTGTAACCATAGTGTTTATTTGTTATAAGCACTTGGGACTTAAAGTTTGAAATTTCCAATATGATCATCATCTCCCCTTGAACATCTGATATTATGCTCCTTACGGCTTCCTTAAATACAGGCATACCACTTATGTTTCTTTCTAATCTAAAAGAATACTCATACACAAGCAGTGTTATCTTGTAGTTTAAAATATTAAGTCAATTTCTGGCACATCCTGAGAGCCTGCACAACTCTCATGTTAGTTAAGAAGTTCTGGATTCCAAGTTGAGCCCTGCTGTGTGTGACAGCTAATCTTTGCTTTAGATCTCCACCTTGTGGTTAGATGTTTAAAATATAAATTCTTGTTGGCATTAGGATCCTGGATTATAGATCCATTCAAAAAGAAAATCAGGAGAGACCTGATCTGAAAATAACTCATTTGAGATTTATGACTGTGTCTTTAGACATTTATAATTCAGATTTGATATACTTCAGAATGAGTCTTTTCTCTGGGCCTGTGCTGCTTTTTGTTCAACTACCTTGAGAAGTTAGTGTTGGATTTCTTAAGGACTAAAGAGACTCTGGGAGAAAGCTTTTGGATTAACGCTAGTATAGAAGGAGCCAAAGAGGAACCTTGCGAGTGAATCTTGCCTTTCCTTCTGTACACTCAAATGGGTGGATGTAAAAGGGTCCAGAACTTGCAACTTCAGAACACTGGGGAGAGCTGTAAGAAATGTGGTTTAATGTGATCCAAGAAAAGCAGACAGGTAACAACTATAAAGTCCCATTATTCACTTCCTGAGTTTCCTCAGTGCAACATGGAAACACTGTGTGACAGCCACTGGGTATACAGCAGTGTTCTGTGCAAATTATAGATCATGTAGCTCCAGCACGAAGTCCTACAAGGGTGGTTCTGATGTGCTGGAGATCTAAGTGATCTCCGTGCGTGAGGCTTAGTTTACAGAATTTAGTTAGTGAAGCCAGTAGTATTTGATTCTTTTCATTATTTACATATTATCCTTGACCTCTTTTTTTTTCCCCCATGTTTAACAGCAAGTACAGGTGACTGAGTCTACCTTAAAAACACAGGAGAACTGACAACTTCTTGTCATTTCCATTATTCACAGCAACTAGGCTGATTCTTTTAGGAGGCAAGTCAGGTTACCATCAATCCTCTGTAAGAAGTCCTTATGGTGGCCATCGGGACCCAATCTGAATGGCCTGTGTTAGCTCTTCAACCTCATCTCCTCTATCACCTGCCTCCATTGCTGTAGCCACTTGGCCTTTTTGATAGTCTTGGTTCAGAGAAGCCTTTAAATTACTGTTCAGGCTTTTTGGAATGCCCTCCTTCCCGACAGCCACATGGTGTGCTCCCTTATTCAAAATTCATGCTGCTTTCCCAGCCACTCCATTTAAAATTGCAGCACCTCAATCCTGCTTCACTGCTTTGTTTCATTTTCTTAGCCCCAGCCCATGTACTGTGTGTTTTCTCTATTTATCTCATATATTGACTGTCTTCTCTAATGTGGGCTCTCCAAAGAGAGATTTTGCTTTTTTTTTTTCCACTCTTGTATTACTGGCACTCAAAACAAAGATGAGTAACAGTAAATACTTGCTGGAGGAATGACTGTCTAGTCCACTATACCTTAAGTCCCTCGAGGCCACATCTTGTTTGTTTCCATTCCTGGTACCCAAGCATTGTGCCTGGCTCATAGGTTTTTATTAAATGTTTGGTGGATAAATGAATGAATGCTGACGTGCCTTCCCATGGACTCTCAAATTATTAAGCATGTAAACACGGGATAATGAGTGAAATCTCATCAACGATTTCAAATGTGCTCTGTTGAGCTGTCCTTAAGAAAATTTCAGCTACATTTCACATATTCCTATTTACTTGAGTATTGGGACAGTTTTATTTGAGTATTGAAGATTGCTCTTTTGAAAACTTTATTCTTAAACATTATCTGAGACTTTTCCAGATATCAACTACTTGGTGACTTAAAAATTGAGTGTATATAGGATTTTTAAAAAAAAGTTTTTGTAGGGGCTGGGGATGTGGCTCAAGTGGTAGCGCACTCGCCTGGCATGCGTGCGGCCCGGGTTCGATCCTCAGCACCACATACAAACAAAGATGTTGTGTCTGCTGAAAACTAAAAAATAAATATTAAAAAAAATTCTCTCTCTCTTTCTCTCTTTAAAAAAAAGTTTTTGTGTATATTTGAGGTTTCCAACATGATGGGCTTATAGACAGTAAAATGATTACTATAGTGAAGCAAATTAAATATATATCATCTCACATGATTACTTTTTTAATGACAAGAATAGCTAAAACCCAATTATTTAACAAAAATCCCAATTACCATACAATTTCATGAACTATAGTGTGCATGTTTACATTACATCTCTAGACTCATTCATTCTACAAATCTGCTCCAACTATCTCTCCCTATTTCCTCCCCCTTTACTACCCCCAGGTAACCACTATTTTGTGCTTGCTCGCTCTCTCTCTCTCTCTCTCTCTCTCTCTCTGAATATTTGATTTTTTTTAAAAAAAAGATTCAACATAAAAGTGAGATTGTGCAATGTTTTTTTTTTTTCTCCCTGTCTGGCTTATGTAATGTCCTCCAGGCTCATTCATGGTGTGTTGCAGAGTTAGGATCTCCTTTACAGGGCTGAGCAATATTCCATGATGTGTATGTGTGTGTGTGTGTGTGTGTGTACTTATCTCACAGTTTCTTTGTCCACTTGTCCAGCAATAGCCACTTAGATTGTTTCCACATCATAGCTATTATGAACAATGCTGCCATGAATGTGAGAGTCTAATCTTTATGAGGTGGTACTTTTGTCTCCTGTGGGTCTACACCCAGAAGAGAGATTGCTGGGTCGTGTGGTAGTTTTGTTTTTAATTTCTTTAGGAATCTCCATACCATTAAAGCCATCCTGTTTTCCATAATGGTTACATTATCTACATTCCCACCAAGAGTGTATAAGGACTCCGTATTATCCACACCGTCACCGACTTTTATTATCCCTTGATTTTTGATAATCACTATCCTAATGGATACAAGATAGAAATCTCATATTGGTTTTAATTTGCATTTCTCCCCATACTAGAGATTGGAGCTCTGCCCTTTTTCCTCTAGTCCAACTGACAAAGTGCCACCACTTTCCAGGGCTTGGAATCTACATCCACTCAAATGCAGAACCCTATCCCTACTCCCGGGAGTCACCTCATATTCATTGCTTCTGTGTCTCCTCCAGCCTGACTCCCCAGCTGTAGTCTCACCCCCAAGATTAAGCACAGGCTGAGGCTAATTATGTCCTGTCCTAAAATCCTCAGTAGCTCCCTTATCAAATCAAAACCAAAGCCTAACTTTAACCTGTTCTTTAGGGTGATGCTTGTTCCATCCCAATCTTTCCTTTCTCCCGTTCGGGCCTCCATGACACTCCATTAAAGGAAGGTGCTGCTGTACACAGAAAGTTGAATAAGTGGATAGATATTTTAAAATTGTGATGATGCTGTCGGGGTATATTTAGCCGTAGAGCACCCATTTAGCATGTGCAAGGTCCTGGATTCAAACCCAGCACATTCCCACCCCTCCAAAAAAAATAACTGTGCTGATTTGCTTTTCCTCTCTGAGGTTTCTTTGATGGCAGTGCTGACTGCAAATGTTGATGGTTCCAGGACCTGGAATGTGGAACACATGAAGAGCTTTGTACCCTGTGCTCATATCTCTGGAATAAGACCACGACACTATTTGGGATGGTGGGGAAATCACATCCATATCCTGCTACAGCTGGCTAAATGAGCTGGAGCCATCTGGCTGTCTCTCCTCCCCCCTCCTTCTCTTGGAATGAGCTGGTGGACACAGCTTGTGATAAGCAGAGTGAGTGGAAATGAAGACGAGAGGTTTCTAGAACTTGACTGTAATCTGTGCATGAGGATTGCGACATCCTGGCAGGAGCATATACTTTAGCTTTGTTATCTGAAAACTCTGCAGCTGCAGGCAAGTCGCTGAACTTTCTGGTCCCATTACCTTGTCCGCTAAATATGGAAACTAACTCTTACCTTTTGTGGTTTTCAAATCAATGTTGGAAATATTAAAGTAAATGCTTGTATACTTAATATCTGACCCATATTAGTGTTCAGTAAGAGGTAGATGTGTAACAAATTATAATATCTTTATTTTTACTTCTGCTTTTATAACTTTGGAGATTTATTTTATTTTCATATCTAAGTGTCATTTGGACACCTGCATTAAAGAGAGGTTGTTGTTGTTGTTGTTTTTCCCACAATGGTAATAAATTCTATGATGATTAGACTTAGGCATTGTACAGTACTAAATTACTTATACACTATTAAATGGAAATAAGTATATAAATAACTAATATTTCTGATAATAAGCTTAGAATTGTTTATTAGTTGGATAATAGTCACCATAAACATTATTTGGTGTATTATAATTATACATAATAATGGGATTCATATATGCCACAACAAAGTTGTTAAAAATAATCTATAAAATTTGGCAGTTCTTATATTAAATATTGTATTTTTAATCTGAGGCTTGATTCTTAAATTTTAAAAAATGAAATTCAAATGGACTTCTGAAAGTCCACAATACCTATATTTTTTAGTCTATAAATAATATTATATCACTGAATTAATATTAATTGACATTATAAAAACATTTTTAAATGTTTTACAATTGAAGAGACTTCACAGTTTGCTAAGGAAACTTCTTTCTTCAAATAATTCAACCCTAATCCTCTCTAATTGTCATCCTAATAATCAATACAAATAATTAGCTCACTGGCTTTTTAAATACATGATAAAAACTCAGGTTGGAATATAGCTCAGTGGTAAAACATTTACCTAGGAAGTGCAATGCTCTGGATTTCACCTCCAGTTCTGGAAGAAAAGAAAAGGTTCAGACTGGTATGTAGTCTTTTCCATTTCCAGGGTAGTAAAAGATGACAAATATTATAGTTAATCTTTATATAATCATGAGACAGAATTATTGTGAAATCCAAAATCTCATTTGAATTCTAGGCAGGTGCAAGATAGCACAGAATCAAAAGGAGCACACATAGGTTTGAAGATAGAGTCTTCAAACTATGCAAAAATACAACATTCCATTTAGGAATGTTATCACACAATGCCTGAAAAATAAAAACAACTGTTACTTACTGAGTGAAGAGTGAATACTACTATTTGACATATCAGACATTTTAAGTATACTTGATTATTTAACCTTGAAAATATATAATCTAAGTAGAATCTTTGTTCTTATTTTATAGATAAGGAAGCCGAGACTCTACAAGTTTTTATGACTTATATAAATCTCACAGCTTGTAAGCATCAAAGATAAATTTGATCATAATGTCTGTTTTCAGTGCCAATAAATGGAACATACAACTAACTAAACATCTTTTTTTTTTTTAACCAATGGACAATGAAAATTAATGCTGACAGGGAGAATTGGTCTGAGTCTTCATTTTCAGAGGAAACGTGACAGGCCTACATGAAAACAACCAGTTATTCGTAAAACTTTTATAGGGACCACTAAAACTTGCTTCTTTTTTCCCACCCATTTTGTTTCCTTAGACAAAACAAGTTACCAGCATGAGAAGATCTATCGTGGGGATAGTCCTTTCTCCTTAAGTCAAAGAGCTCTCCATGGACATATTCTGGTATTTATTTTCCTTGCAGTACTTTAAGAATGTATTACTTTATACAATTTATCCTCTCAAAAAGTCATCCAGAAATTATAGAATAAAACCTGATAGAGTCTTAGAGTTCCATTAGGACAGTCCTTTGTTCCTTGGAAAACCTATCCAAGATGAATGGTTTTCTCTGAAAGCACACACCAGTATCACCAGAGTTTTGTTCATTTGGCCACAGGGATGAAAATTGCATTGGAAAAAAGAGGAGAAAAAATAAAGGGGAAATGGGTAAGTTTGTAGTGCACAGGAGTTTTGATCCTTAAAAGGTCTTTCTACAGTACAGAATCCTGCTATCAAGAGAATAACTCCCCCCTTTGATATCTTTTCTGGTTTTTTTTTTCTATTTGAACTTACTGAATTCATCATATACCTTAACTATTTTGTCCTTGGGAATGTGGAATTCATTAGATTGTGAATTAGCCAAACAATTTAAAATTCAAATCAGAATTGCCTACACTTTATTTCTAAGCTTGAGTGTGCAAACCCATGATAATTTGCATGGCTTATAGTATTCATGAATTAAGCAGAAATTTGACTTCATATTGCCAAATGATCTCTGGGTTGATGAGTATTCTGTATTAACAAGGTGCAAGACAGTTTAAACCAACGAGTCTGCTGCTTTGGAGACCAGCTTTGTTGTTTATGCTCTCCTACTGGCAGGAAAATAGGAGTGAAACTGCAACTCATAAGTGTGAAACTAGCCAGATATTCTCTGCGTGTGACAGCATGAGCTTTATCTCCCAGACCATTAACAAAGTTTGGAATGAGCAAAGAAAGGGAAGCCGATTCTGAATTACAGTGATTCTGAATTCATTGCTAATGCAATAGTAAAAGAGAATTTAGAAACTTCTGCCAGGTTTTCTTGCTACAGCAAGTGGTAGATGTCCTTACTTGTGCCAGTGGCCTCAACACTAGATGCCCAGGTAGAAGAAAACAGATAGAAAAAAAATTGAGGCAACTGATGATTAGAGAACAATAATTCACATTGGCGAACGGTCTTGCATTTTGTAAAATGGTAATTATTTTTCCTCGTAAGCTTTCTGAGGGCTGCTCACATAATTTTCAGAAAATTAAAACCATGACTTGCATGCAAATGCAAAATGAACATGTCAAAATTTATTCAGTTGATTTACTGAAGAGGGAATCAGTAAATTTGAAATGATTTAAAAGGCATTTAAGGACTTAGGTGTTTATAAGCAATTTAATACCGAAATGGTAGGATGAGATACAGAAACATCTAGTTCATATCCTACAGGGCAATTGTCCTAATCTATTTTCTGTTGCAATAACTGGACACCATGGACTGGGCAGTTTGCAAAGAGAAGAGATGAATTAAGCTTGTGGTTCTGGAAATCCAAGAGCATGCATCAGCATCTGCTTGGCATCTGGCAAGAGCCTTCTTGCTGGGTTGTGATGTGGCTGAGGACATCATGTGCCAGACTGAGCAAGCTTGGGTCTCTCTTCCTCTCCTCATAATGCCACTAATGCCATCATGGGGATCCTACTTTCATGACTTCATCTGGTCCCAATGACCTTTCCCTGGTCCCACTTCCAAACTCCATCTACATATGACTTTGGGAATTACATTTCTTTTTTTTTTTTTAATTTATTTTTTACAATTTCTAATACATGCAATGTGGAGGACAAATCCAAACCACAGCAACCATGAACTTTGGGAGTATCCATTCCACAACAGAGGCATTATTTGCATTTTTACTAGACAAAAACCTATGTGTTTAGGCAATGTTACTAAGTCTGGGATCTTTAATTAATATTAAGTAGTAAATTAAAAAATGACATCCCCCTAGGTCATCTTTTGGGTGTATCTTCAACCATATGAGAGTGAAAGAATTTGCCATTTTTTAAAACTTTTCTTTCAAATTTGGGTACTTTTCTCAATAGGACATTTAAATTTTGTGTGAATATTTAGTAATAGAGGCATTACATGAATATGTATGTAAGTATATAGGAAATAAATGCAAATTATTAGATAAAAATAAGAGTTATGTATAGAATGGCAGGTTCTTAAAAAGAATCCTTAGAGATGAGGCAACATGGAACTGAAGCTCTCCTTAGATTTACTATTACTGCTGGGGCTAGGGATAGAGCTCAGTTGGTGGAGTGCTTGCCACGCATGCACAAGGTCGTGGGTTCAATCCCCAGCACCACACACACACACACACACACACACACACACACACACACAGATTTATTACCACTAATTATCAAATGCTTCCTATGCGCCAGGTATCACATTAGGTGCTATCTCTAATGGCCCTGTGGATAACTCTTATGATAAGTGAAGATCAGGGAGTTAGACCACTTATCTGACATCACACAGCTACTAAGAGCCAAGGAGCAAACTCTTCATTCAACTGTTGGCCTCTAATCCTTGTGCTTTAACTTCTGTGCTCTGTCAGCTCTCACCACATAGACGTAGGGGTAAGGATCTTAGAACTTTGCAGATTTAATTTTAAGTGTAAGTAATGACGCTTAATACTGGTTTTAATATTAGTCCTAGAACTGATATTTAAGGGAAAGTTACTGATTGCTAGACACTGTGCCAGTGTCTTGTCCTAGTTGTCTTAATCATCCCAATAACTCTGTGAATGAGATCAAAAAGCACTCTTAGTTGCAGTTTAAGACAGAACACAATAACACTGAACCAAAGCACCATTTGCTATAAATTAAGACTCCCCAAATATCTTGTGGCATGACCTTATCCTATGAAATAGAAATCTCTTTCTCTCTCAGAGTTTATGCTACAAGAGACCATGTCAAAGTAAGAACATATTGACATATATAAAACTATGAAAATATCGAGCAGAAACAGATTAAATGGAGATGTATATCATAAACCATTAGCAGATTTTTTAAAGTATAGAAAAATGTCATTGGTAGCTTTTAACTTTTGGAAAATTAAAAGCTTTCTTTATTTAGATGGTACAAAGACTGGTTCAAAAATTTGGACTTTCTGACTTTTAGCCCTTAATTCAGAAAGTGAAATTATACACCCTGAAATTCTTCTTTTTTTTTCTTTTCTTTCTAAAGCGTTGTTCTACGCAGTGAATCTCTTGACAAGATACAAGATCTGAGATCCACACATTTCTCATAATATTTACATTTTATTCTCTACTTTTACTCTGATAAACCCCTCATGGCTATGGTGAAGTTATTTTATTACTGTATACCTACTATATTTTGTTTAAGGGAATGTTGGAATTGAGACGGGGCAGAAGGATGGTCAGTGTAGATGATGAATCATTGATTGGGTAGGGAAGATGGAGGCTGATTCAAAAAGAAATAAAATGCTAATACCTCCAGACCACCTCCCCCTCCCCCTCACCTGTTGCCAAGGTCACCTGCCTCCAGGGAACTGTTCCTCCCAATATGGAGTTCTTAAGGAGTACCCCCTGGGTGGCTCCCTTCCTGTCTTTCTGGGCAGATATGAAAAATAGGGAGAGATACCCCCTGGCCCTTTTGGTCAGGTAGGCAAGATAGGAGGAAGAGGGGGCATGAGAAGAAAGGAAACCTAAAATCTATAGAAGGGGCAAGACACCCCCACTCCCTGGGGCACCAGCTCGGGTCCCCCTCCTCTCTGGAGGAGCCTCTCTCTCTGTGTCTCTGTTCTATCCTTTAAATAAAATGTTTTGCTCTTCTTTGGCATTTCTCCTGTGTTCAATCTTCAACACTAGGGGAACGGTGGGATCCTGATTTTCAGAATGAATGGGGGAACAATCTTAAATAACTATAGTTGGTGGAGTTTAAATGAAGGTATGTGCTCGATATTTTGTCTGAACTGTCTAGCCTACTAACTGCAATCTGTGTAACTATTTTACGTATGTATTGGTGTGGGAATTTCACTGAATAAGAACGTGGAGAATCTCACAGTCAGGACAGCTCTTAAGAGATGATCACATCCAAATTCTCTTTCAATGAAGCTACCCATTTCATACCACCCCTAAGGTACGACTGGGATCTAGTGGGAGAGTTTAAGTTATTGGGGGTATGTCCTTGAAGGGAGATGTGGGACCCCAACCTCCTCTCCTCTTTCTCTTTTTTGCATATCAGCCACAAGGGGAGGAACTTTGTTCTCCACAGGGTCCCTGCGATGATGTGCTGCCTTGCCCCAGGCCTAAAAGCAGCAGGGCCAACTGACCATGAACTGAAACCTCTAAAACTGTGAGCCAAAATAAACCTTATCTCTTTATAAGTTGATTATTTCAGGTATTTAATTACAATAACAGAAATCTGACTAATACATGTCCTCTGCCAGTGATAGAAGGAAGTTATTGTCAAAGTTTTTGGTTTTCTTGTTGGGTAGTAGGTTCATGGGCTCTTACTACATTATCGAAAACAGAGAAGAAACAATCAAATATAAAAATAAATAAAACTTTCATGGATCAGTGATGTGTCACAAATCAAGAATTAAGATTATTATACTCGATACCCTGGAGGTCCAATAAACAAATAAAAATAAACCTGAAGGCTAGCATTCCCCAAATTTCTTACATATTCTTCATACAATATGCTTGCAAAGCCTCTAGTCATCTTGGTCCTGTGACTCTCTAAGCTCTCTAGTCATTCAACATCTCTTACAATATCACACCAGAGGGCAAGATGGATTCTGTCTAGTGCAGAATACAGTGAACCATTTCCTCTTACGATCTGCATAGATATTTCTCTTAATACTAAAAATTACATTAACTTCACATTATTGCCTCGTTCTGATTTATGGTTAATTGAAGACTGTACATTATTTTTTAATGCCATACCATAATTTTCATAGCATCAATTCCAGATGATCTCATTTAAATTTTTAAAATCACTTTTATGAATTTACATATGGTCATTTACATTTGCTCTTATAAAATTTTAAGTGGGTGGTTTTCAGTTCATTTTTTATTCCTTTGAGCTCTCTAGCGTATTAGCTGCCCTTGCCAATTCTGTGACATTCCCGAATTTGATGAGCATGCTGGCAAAGCTTTGATCTAACTTGAGCAGGACAGAGCCTAGAACAGAATCCTGGTGAGGTTAGCCAGACATGATTTGTTTTTGGTGAATACAGTCTCTCTTTTGTTTTTAAGGGACCATAATTTGTCAACTTATTTCTCATTTCAAAAAAAAGAAAAAAGTAAATGTCATCTTTTCCTAACATATGGTTTTCAGGGTCTATTTAAATTGATAAATCCTCCATTTATTCATTAATACATCCATCCATCCATTAATTCATTTATTCATTCATGCAGGTTATGAACCCTATTCCAGATGCTGCCAAAAAAAGTAAGATGTAGTTGTTAACTTTAAAGATTTTGTACTTTTGCTTCTTCTATTCCCCACTCTCTTGAAAAAAGGGGCTTTGCCTAATTTTGGCCCTCTGAATCAGCTCCATTATTTCCCTAAAAGTACTGACAGCAAGATCATGCTTCTGAGTATCATATTGAGGAAATAAAGAAAGGATTAGGGGACAGGAAATCTTTACCTTACTCAGGTGAGTCTTTGTGGAGGAGAGAGAATTTCAGGAACTCTTCAAGCACTTGATGAATTTTGTTTAAACCTTGACTGGATTTTGTTAGATTTGAAGTAATACAGAAATATAGTAGTACTCAGAGCAAATTATTAACTTGTCCTGAACCACATAGTAAATTGAAAACTTTTATTGCTGTTGGAATCAGTCTTAGCATGGGGGGACTAGCAAGAACACACACTTAAACTAGTTTTCTTTACAAAATCAACCTTATTAAATTTTTCACTTGAAGTTTAATTTTGATATCCTGTATGGGTACAGAGTACTGGGCTAAATAAGCTTCTGGAAACAGTGCCTCAGGCATTAAAGAAACCATGTTTTCAAATTTTATTGTAGAACCAACTTTTTTCTTCAAGGCAGTAACTTTTTACTGCCTGGTTGTGCTCCATTATTGCACTAATAAATCTATAGGGATAAGAAACTGGGATTTTACTAGAAATGAGCCAAGTGTAACTTTTTTGTTTTTTCTAAAACTAAGTTGCTAAAAGTGGTCTTTCATGACTTATGTAGACATTTTACCAGTTAGTCTTTTCAACCAAAATGTCACCCTCTCTGGTGTGTGTGTGTGTGTGTCCTCTGTTGCTGCTTTCTTACTTGCCTTTCTTTCTGCAATAGTGTCTTACTTCCTTCACAGTGGAAGGAGGAAAAAAAAAAAGAGTTTTTCAGTTCCCTTCCCCTAGTTCTATTGTTTTTCTTCTAGGAGGCTCTATTCTGGCCAAATTGACATGCATTGGATTTGAGATGGCTTTAGTGATGAGGTCTTTCTTAAAAATGATAAATTGTTGATAGATTCATAAGAGTAAGACAACCAAAATGATACATAGAAACTGTGGCCACACACTCAAGGATATTTCTTCAATTACTATATAAGTCATTCTTGAATGAGCTCTTTGCCCCCAGAGAAGGTCCACTCTTAATGTTTTTATTGTTCTCTGTTTTTGTGGGAGACGAGGGTAAGAAGGAATGGGGAGCACAGGCAAAGCAAGAAGAGGGTTGAAGAGAGGGGAAGGATGAAGGTGGGGACAAGGTTCTTAGTCCATTTTCTGTTGCTATTACAAAATACCCAAGACCAGGTAACTCATAAAGAATATAAGTTTGTTCAGCTACAGTTCTAGAACCTGGGAAGTCTGAGAGCATGACATCAGCATCTGCTTAGCATCGGGTGGTCTTCTACCTACATGATAACATGGCAGAAGGTATCACAGAGCAAGACTGAGCGAGTATATGTCAGCTCAGGTTTGTCTTCCTCTTCTTATAAAGCCACTAAATGCCATCATAGGCATCCCACCCTCGTGACCTCATCTAATCCTACTTACCTCTCAAAGAACTCCAGTCCAAATACCATCAACACCTGACTTTCATGATTAAATATGCAACACATGAAATTTGGGACTCACATCAAACCACAGAGGCAGTCTCATATAGTTAGAGGGCCTTTGGGTAGACATTTAAATGATATTTCTTATTAAATTCTGAGCTTGAAGGTAATTTGGGGGAATAGCCTTGGTGATTTGGTCAGTAGTGTGTCAATTTGTGTGTAGGTCATATTACAGCAAATTCAGGATTTCTGTGACCCTTTCTACGCTATGAGGGGGAAGGGTGATAGACAATAGCTATAATCCAGCTGCTTCACTTGGCTTATGGGAAGGTGAGCAGAGAAAATCAGAACATGTCGGCAAATTATAATCAGCTGATTTGTAAGTTATTTATTAAAATTAGGTATGCATTTTCCTTTTGAACACAGCATGAACTTATGACCTTGAAAGACTATCTTTACCTCTCTACGAGCCTCTTCCAGAAGTCTATCCATATACTTATTGTGGGTGTGTGTGGAATAAGATAGGAAAAATTATCCTGGTAAGCTTTGTGTTTTATAACCTACACTTTTCTAGTTGATTTATTGTTTATTGCTAATAGATACACAATTTGTACTTAGCTTTTCTTTCCTGTGTTTTGTCTGTTCTTAATTTAGTCTCTCAACTACCCCTTGAAGCCTACCCCATTGTTGACTGAGGAAAAAACTATTTTATTTCTACTGGAAATTAACATAAAGGAGTACCTGTCTACAGCCAACCTTCTTTATCTCTTTTCTGAATAATGAATCCATTTGAGAATCTGTTGAAATTATGAGTCCTCTCTTCATACTTGGGTAAGTATACAACCCAACCTTACATACACTTTTAGGGGTATAGACTTTCCTTAAAGGTACAGGAATCCTAGATTAGTAATGCTTTGCGTGTGTGTGTGGGGGGGGGAGTGATGAGGGACTGCAAGGGTAAGAATTAATGATATTGTTCAGCTGCAGACATGGAGCTAGATCTGATACAGAAACAGCAGCAGACAGGTGTTGCACATCTTCGCACAGAACATTTCTTGATGGTGTGGGAGTTTCTTTAATTAAAATACGATGAGAACAGCTGGCCACCAGCTAGAACTGGCAACACAACAAGAATGTCAATAAATGCAATCACAGACGAAAACTTCCAGGCGCAGCTGTTTCTAATGGAGACTCGGAGTCTGTAGCCCTACAGACAAGAGCTTCATCTTTTCCATTTCACTCACACTCTCTGTAGCATCTTTAATGTTGAAAATAAACTGAGAACTTCCCTAGAATTGTTAAAAATACCACCAAGGGCATTCGGGCTTTATAAAACCTTAGAAAAGTAGTTAATTCCAAACAACTCACCACATGTCTTGTTGTGAGTCACTGAGAAAACAAAAAAACAACACCCTCCCCCCCCCCTAAAAAAAATGAGTTCAGGACTCATGACTTGTTTGTCTCTTTCAACTGGTAAACCACAGTCCCACGGGCAGCAGGAGAGGACTTGATTCCAGGGTGCAATGCCCAGAGTTAAGGGCAGGGGGCACTGGAGAGCCAGTAATGGCAGCTCCCCAGGAGAACAATTACAGTGCATCCCAGGATGGGGTCCAGAGTGATCCCTGGGTAAGTCACAACACAAGGCTACTAGTTCCTTTCCCCAGTTTTGGTAGTTCCTTTCCCCCCCTCCTCAGTTTCCTTAGCTTTAAAATGGAGTTAATGTGAGAGTGAAGTGAGAGACTTTATAGCGTTTCAAAAATCTGTAAATCATTAATGGAAGGTGTTGTAATTTTCCACTTAATTGGAAAATGATGATAAGTAAAATAAATTCCCCTGCTGCCTTTTCCAGTTACCTCTTTTGACCTCAGCAGAAACTCTAAAAATAAGGTAACTACCACAAAGTCTTTTCACTTCTCAAAATGGACCTGAGTTAATTTTGGTCTATTGTGCTGACGAAAAAGAAAGAAACTAGCAATTTATCTGGAAGGAAAGGGAAGAGAATCAAATTTTCAAATACCCACTATGTGCCAGGTATTTTCCCAAGTATTTTATTATATTTCATATTATAGAATCCATAAAACAAAAAGAAGAAAATATTATGTTTTACATTTTATGGATAGGAAGAGAGATTAGGTGGCTTCCTACTACACAGCTGGGTTATCGAAGCCAGGATCGAAGTCCAAGTCTGTCCAACTCAAAAGCACAAGCACTTCCTACCAAACCATATTTTGTTTTACTCTAAGCATTTGTTGGGAAATAGGCCTAAAGTGATAAAAACAGTAAATAGAATGGACCAATTTAGTTATCCATTCAACTTCCTTAAATAGCAATGGTATACAGCACTTGCTTTCAAAGAGCACAAGACCAAAGCTTCTTACATCTGTCTGTATTTACCAGAAGGGCTCAATAAAGAATTATAGCAGCAACTTCCAAGTATGTTTTAAAATTTTTCAATTAACAAGAATCTCTTATTTCATAAATCCTGTCAATATGTTAACATAGGATTATTCAAGCCCCTGATTATCAAATACCCTGAGATAATCACACCACCAAATCTCAAGTCACATCTAGATTTTCACTGGGGGGAGTTCATACACCCCAGTGGTAAAAAGAGAGAGAGAGAGAGAGAGAGAGAGAGAGAGAGAGAGAGAGAGAGAGACATAATTGTATTAGATGGGCTGGTAAGGACTACTGAAATTTCAGAGTTGTTGGGTTCACAGGAGCCTGGAGAGTCTTGGATAATGACATTCAGGTTCAATAAGATGAGATTCACATATCCTTGAATTTTGAAGGGCTGTGTTGTGACAATGCCCCTCTGTCATGTGGGTAGATCTATATTTTTTAAAAATACTTATTTTGGGTGGTGCTGACTAGACGCCAATCACCATTGCCTACACATTTTGGACTTTGTTTCGGAAAGAATCCAAATATTTGTGAGAAGAAACAAACTCTTAAGGTCAAAATGTATCCTCAAAGACTGAAGAATAAGGTACAATGACAAAGCAAGCCCAGGAACTCTCACTGGAGAAATCTGCCAGCAGAGGGCAATGTTAGTTTTCACACTTGCCCTGAACCTCTACTCAGCTGAAATCATTGAGTACAAAAAGATGGGTAGAAACCTTAGGCTATTCAGTAGAGATCTTAGGCTATAAAATTTTTCTATCACAGGCAAATAAGAGTAGAAAAGTGATAAGGCACAGTGTTGATTAATAAAATTCTAGCACCTCTGATAAAAATTAATTAAGCTTATTTATTTTTAATACCATTAAAACTCTAGATATTAACTGATTATAGTGCAGCTATAGGATTACCATATCTTTATGGCATTTCCTTATTGTCTGACATAGGAGTTTCTCAACGATTATTCATTGAATAACTTATGAGTAAATAAATGCTGATCAAATATAGGCATATGTAGGATTGAGGTGGAGGCCCAGAGTAGAATGAGACCTTCTTACATTTCTCTTTCTTGTAGAATGCAGTTATTTCTGAGCATGTTTCTCTGAATACTTCTCATGGTATTTAGGAAAGTAATTTCTGGTCTTTCCACCAATTTAGGGCAACCTTAAATCAGGAAGTTTAATTTCTGTAGTTTTGCATGAATAGAAAACAAGTGCTATTACCTAGTGTGACATTGAATCCCAAGGTTTACTTGACATTGGTAAAGATGTTTGGCTAGAGGGGATTCGTTAAAAGTAAGGCTAGGAAAATTAAAATATTATTTATCAATTATTGCTTGAATTAAATTAGTCACTTTATAGAACTAAAGTCAGAAAAAAATCTAGTTTTTTTAAGGCTAAATTAAAGAACTGTAATGTACAAATAATGAATCAATATGCATCTTCTGGGTATCTTGTTTTGTCAATTTTGGTGTAGAATTATATTATTATTTTGTTATATAAAATGATAGCAATGTTAATAGTTTGAATTAGTTGGCATAATGTCTATTTTTTAACATCTGTTAAATATGTTTCTAATTTTATACTCTCAGTTTCAGCATGTAGCTAAATATTTAGCATTAAGGAATGCCCTTTGGTGAGGATTGAATGAGTCTTGATGCTTCTAATAGTTCATTGTACATTTGGTTTTAGAAAACTGGCCTTAAGCATAAACCACAGGAGCAATAAGAAGACAACTTTTTCTATGCACTCTCAATATTTAGTTGTTTTGTTTTTGTTTGGTTTGGGTCTGCTTATAAGTTGCAGGAAAATAAATTTATGGAGATGCTTTAAATATAGAACAGTGCATCTACTGAAATTTGAGGGATTAGCTTCATTGCAAATGGAAGGATTTGGCTGAAATTTACCATCAACTCTCAATAAAGCTTTCTCCTAGGGTCATTCATAGTAGAACTTGTTTTGCCTCCACTCAGGTTCCTTGTCCCTTGGCTAACACAAGTCAAGTTCCATAAGAAAATAATGCACCTGATCTTCTGCTGATATGATGTTCTGTTTAAGCAATTTTTCCAGGGAAGGTTTGGGTTTATGCTGATCTGAGCACACTCTTACCCCACTTTGATTTACAGCTGCAAGGCAAGAAGCCCGCTTTGGGGCTGGAGTTTGTCAGCAAATATAGTCAAATAAACTGATCCATGTGCTAATGACTGGTCTTATTACCAATCTCTTCTGATTGAGTGAAGCAGTTGCAATTTATTATAGTCTTTTAAAAATGCATAACCATGACTCTTTCAGAAACCTAAACTATCCTTTCCTAGTCTTGTTTTCAAGGTGATGGTTTCCCTAAGGCAATGACCAGTGATAGTGTTGTTTTAGGACACATTTGCAGTGTTTATTTATGTTATACAGTATACAGGTCTTCAATTTGAGTTCCATTAGGTCAAACAGGATTTCTTTCAGATGTTCTGTCTTCTAAGGATAAGACTTTATTCTACATATAAAATATGTTTATCAATTACAGTGAATTATTTCATTTTTGTAACTGTATGGATGACAATTGACTAATTAAAATCTTTTGCATTTCTTGATGTTATAATATTTGTGTCTCATTTAAATGTTTTAGGGCTGTTTTGTGATATATTTTATGCACAAACTTTAAATTTTACAATAGTTCTATATTTATAGAAAAGTTGTAAGGATAAAAAGTCCACATATACTCTATGCCCAGTTTCCCATATGACTAACATCTTACTAATGTGGTGTATTTGTTACAACTAGTGATAAATAATTGATTACATTCCGTACTTGATTTACTTCTACAGTTTTTCTCTTTTCCATTCCACTATTCCATTCTAGAATACCACATGACATACAAGGCTCCTCTAGGCTATGACAAGAAGTCTTGGGAGTACTCTTGCACGGAAGACCTGAGATGCTGTTCTCATCACATTACATCAGCAACACATGCTATCAACAAGACTTGTCATTGTTAGTATTGACCTTGATCATTTGACAAAGGTAGTGTTGGCCAGATTTTTCTGTAAGATTATTCTTCCCACTTCTTTACTGTATTCTTTGGGAGCAAGTCCCTATGTGCAGTCCACATTTAAGAGGTAAGGGTTTATCCTCCATCTCTCTGAGCAGGAAGTTTCTGCATGTATTGTTTGGAGTTTTTTCATATGGGAGATTTGTCTTCTTCATTTACTTATTTATTCATTTATATATTACATCCTTATGTAAATATATATTTATACTTTTGAGTTCTAATTTAATGCTGTTAAATATACTCATTTATTTATTTTTTGCTCAAATTGTTCCAGGTTTGGTCACTAGGAGTTCTATTAACTGTCCCTTTGACATATCCCAATATTATTTCTGTGGGGGGTTGTCTTTTTTTTAATTTCTTGCATTTTCTTCGTTTCTTATCTGTAAAATACTCCAGGCTCATGTTGTTTATTTCCTGTCCCTCCTTAGAATCAACCATTTCTGCAAGGAACCTGACTCCTTTTATTGGAAATAAAATCTTGGCAATAGAAACCATGATTTGGACAGCAAGTGTGTTCATTACTATTGGAGTGGCATTACTTCTAGGCCATCTCAGCTGACAGAGCAAGGAGATACATGAGAATACTAATCTGTATATGTACCCATGTCTGTATTTACCCATAGGAAGTCAAACATGAACTCATACTGTCATTCAAATTCTAATCCACAGGATCACCTCAGCCTTCAGGAGACTACCTTTTAATGAATGAAAGAAAAAAAAAAGAAAAGAAAAGAAAGAAAGAAAGAAAGAAAGAAAGATCTAGATTTTTCTTGTATAAATTGAAAATAAAAAGGAAGGAAAGGAAGAAGATTGGTTTTCATAATATATTCCTTTATTTCTTCAGAGGAGTTATCCACCATCTTTTGATTAATGTGATTCAAGTAGGACTGGGTTGTTAAAAAAAAAAAAGAAAGAAAGGTAAAGACAATGGGCATGAATCCAGTTTGTTATTATCAGAGCCAACACCTTTCTCCTTTCATTAATTGGTATAAAAAAAAAGTATGGGGAAACTTGTGAACAGCTGCAGTTCTTCTGAAAAGAGAGCAAGAACAGTCTTAAATTATATTAGAAGAAATAGGGAAACTATTCTGATAAAGAGTTACTGAATGTTGGAATGTAAGATAAGAAGTTAGAATTTCTTCTTCTGTTTTTTAAAATTAGGCCAGATTCCTAGCTGTCTAGGAGAGTAGGTGTTTTTCTGATTTTTAAAGCTCTTTTCCTCCCTGATTTCTGGGATTTTCTGCACACATATTTAGATCCTTAGCGCAGGGAAATTCCTATGTTGAAGACACAGGAAGGTGATAAGAAAAATAGAGGGGGGGGGAACAAGAATAAAAATGGGGAAAAAAGGTTTTATCCTTTTTAAAAACTCCATGTTTAGAATAAAAGTGAAAACAGAAAATGGATTGTATTTACCACCTTTTCATATTTCTTAATCAGCATCAAGTGCAAATATTGCAATATTGATTTGCCCCTTTAATAGCTCCTAATGGTTAACAGAAACTGATCATAGGCAATAATATATATTGCCTCCTAACAAACAGATAAATGCTTAGATATTTACAGTGTAATACTGTTCCTTTGGTTATTTTTTGTTTTTGTTTTTTTTAAAGAGGATTTATTTTATTTTATTTTTAACTACAGTATTCTAAATTGCCCTCACTTCTGTGGCATTTTGATTATGTACCTGGAGCTAAGTAATGATGTTTTACCTAAACAAGATGACTTAAAAAATTATTTGGGACTTATAATGATATGCTCTACAAAATACATTTTTTTCTACAAATGTCATGTGTAGGCCAATAACAAAATTATTTTGCATGATGGCAATGGATTGTATTGGAAAGATCCGGTTTTACTACTGACCTTCCACATACCACTGATACAATCTTGGGCAAATTGCTTGTCATTTTGAGTCTCATTTGCTCATCTTTGAAATGGTTATAGAAATATTTATCTTGTATATTTATTTATTTAAATATTTATGGTTGGTGTAAATATCAAATGGGCCTGTGGACATATTATACGTAAGTGCTAAGAGTGTGTTATAAAGTATTCAGATGGCAATTATTATTATCACCATTATTGCTAATCATAATGAATTCATTAAGGAAGCATTATTGAATAATGGAGAATGATATTGGCCAAATTATATTGTTATATTGTGTGCATGTATGAATATATAATAAGAAATCTCACCATTATGTACAACTATAATGAGCCATAAATCATGGAAAAAATTAAAAAATAAATAAAAATTTAAAAAGAAGCATTATTGAGTCACTACTGTATAAAAATGAATAAAACCCTACATGTTTATAAAAATGAGCAAAACACAAACCGTATTCTCAATTATTTCATGATATTGTGGCAAAAATATAAACTTAGCTTGAATTCATAATTAATGAGAAAGAAAGCACAGAAAAATGCTCCTGGAAGGAGAGGCCCATTTAAGTCCAAAGAATGCCTCAAGGATGATTCTCAAAGGAAGTGAAATGAAAACTACAGTGTCATTTTCTTTGAAAAGGTCACCATAGAATAAATATCAGATTAATGATGAATCTTGATAATTATAAAGTCATTGTCTATTTCAAAGAGACTCTATTAGAATTTTCAATTTTACTGTAAAATGATATGGGAAATCCAGATTAGAGGCAAAAGGAGCATAATAGTGAACAAGGGAAGGGTGAGCTGTGAAAACTTGGACAGTTGATCCAACCTTTTGGTTAATTTCATCTTCAATTTCTTTTATGAAATGAGGATTATTATTGATTACCCTGTAGCTTTAGAATGAGGATTAAAGATGATTCAATGTGTTAATACATACTAGGTTCTTGAAATAGTGCCTGGGACCTAGTAAACACTCAATATTGGCTAGTATATCTGATGAGGTGGAAAAAAGGATAATTACAAGCCCAAAATATACTTCCAACATTATCTCAAATTTTTTTTGTTAGATGTTGGCCAAGTCACCATCCAGACCTGGTTTCTCTTCGTTAAATGAAGATTCTTGTTGTAGTAAGCTTTCTGTTACTGTGATAAAACACCTGAAATAATCAACTTAAAAAACGGAAAGGATTATTTTGGCGGATGGTTGCTTGGCCCTGTTGCTCTGGTCCACATTGTCTTGTGGTGAGAGTATATGGAAGAGTAGGCCTCTTCACTTCATGGAGGCCAGGAAGCAAAGAGAGAAGCAGGAAGGGACCAGGATGCCAACATTCCCTTTGAAGGCATGTGGCCTAACTTTTGTCTGCTGGACCCCACCTCCTAGTTCCACCACCTGCCAGTAGCACACAGGCTAGCCACTAGGCACAGGCCCATGTACTGAAGACCAAGGTCCTTGTAGACAAGAGGGCAACTGCAACATAAGCCAGAACCACAAGCCCTAGTAGAGAACTAGGGCACCAGCTGAGCCAAAGGGGACAGGCTGCCAGTCGCATGTCTCCCGTGTCCTCTCCCTCTTCCTGGGAGCCAGTTCACCATTCTTAGGCAGCACATTTCCTGTGCCATTACAGAAGAAAGGAATTTTGCCTATATAAGGAATAGAAGCCAAGACCCCTGGTGCTTTTCCCCTTTCAGGCTGTCCCCCCAGCTTCCCCCAGGCTTTGTGGCTTCCCTAAAAAAAAGTAAAAGCAGAGTGTTGCATTCCCTAAAGTAGGCCACAGCCTAGTTATTCTGTGATTTCTTCTCTCGACATTAGTACCAAAGGAGAATAAGAATGTAAACATCTGTTTTGCATAAGCTGATTCCAGACTTATAACCTGATTAGTATAAGAGAATATTTGATGTGATTAATTTTCCAGTTATAATGAGATGGTTTTCTGTCCTTTCATTGCATTCTTCAGGAGACAAGAGAATAAGAATCTAACTTTAATTTCTCCCTTTTTTTCAGCGTAATAGCAGTGCCAAGTATAATCACTATGCAAGAGTACTCTACTTTTAATTCAATGGTAATAGCAAGTTACTTACCCTG
Organism: Marmota monax; assembly: GCF_021218885.2. Classification (NCBI taxonomy): domain Eukaryota; kingdom Metazoa; phylum Chordata; class Mammalia; order Rodentia; family Sciuridae; genus Marmota; species Marmota monax. Next base: position 1,131,072 of record NW_026693876.1, on the reverse strand, counting down.
TAAAAATGTGCTAACGTAAACATAAAGCAATCCTGGGCCTCCTGACATCGACAACCAGACATTTGGGGAAGGATCATTGAGGATAACATCGAACCATTTAGTGATTTGCAAAAGGCAGTTTGTACTCATTGCTTCTGGGCAGTCACTTCATAGCCCTTATTATGTCAATGCGTTTCTGAGGTAGGGTTTCTCAGGCCCAGGGGGGTAATGCTTCCAATGAGGTGATCACTTAAAATATTAACCAGTCAGCAGTCTTATCTTCTTCAGGGCAATTAGAAGAATTTCAAGGGAGAAAACTGAATTGGAGAGAGGGTTTTTTAGTATTGATTTTGCTGTAATGTGCTGGACTGCTTTTAAAAGACGTTACCTTCTTATATGCCTCCTACCCCCACCATCCAGCAAATGCAACACTAATGGTGTGAATCTGTGTGAAGAGACTTTTGAGGCTAATTTGGTGATGTTTAGCAAAAAAACTGGCAAAGTCCCAGTATCTGCTACATGTCACCGCGTATCATTAGGTACGTTAACTTCGGAGAAGCAACTCCATCTCTACTTCCATTTCCTGACCCTGGGACCTCTCAGGGAGTCTCAGATAGATGAAGGTCAGATATCAGTTCCTGGTGAACTAAGAAGCTCTTTTACTTTTTCTCTTTTGTCCTTATCTCTGTCCCTAGAGCCTTTCAAGGGTGTTGGTGGTTTATGCTTGTTTGGAGCTACATACACAGCTCTTTTTGTAAGAAAGCAACAGAAAACTACCAAATGATTTTGATAGTGTAGTCATAGTCTCTTCTTGTATTATCCATGATGGTTATTTTATTTCATGGCTTCTTCATAACCCGCAGCCACAGGAGAGCACTAAATAGCAGTAAAGACACAGGCTCTGGACCAGGTGGCTTGGGTTCAAATGCCACCTCTCCTCTCACTGGCACTGACCTTGGGCAAGTTGCTGAAACTCTCCACGTCTCAGTTTCCGAGGATGAAGGATGGTGTTACTATTATTATTGCAGCCTACTCTTATTTTTGTTCTTTTCCCCAATTTATGTCTCTTATTCCCTCTCTCACACCTTGCCCTGAGTGATTTTGCTGGATTATAACTGACCTTTCTGCTCTCCCCTTAAAGTCCTCCAGCGCCTTTATGTGCCTTCCAGATGCAATCCAAGCCCTTACACTGGAACCCAAGGCTACTCAGGATGCCTGGTTGACTCCCCATTGTTCTTTCTTCTCATTCCAACCTAACTTTCACTTCTAGGAATGGACCACGTTCCTCCTCCTCAGCACCCACCCCCAACTGAAATCTGGTAAATTTCTCCATATTTTATCCTTAAGTAAGATGTCATCCTCCTGGGGTGCCATACTTTCGGATGTGCCTTTCCTGAGACAGATGCCTGTCTTATTTGCTTCCTGAGAATGCTGGATTTCATCTTTCAGAGCATTCTTACACTGTTGACTCCACTAGACTGTAAGTGCCTTGAGGACAGGGAATCAATTTTCTTTCTCAGGCAATCACCGTGATTTGGGTGAAACTAGCAACTGTTTAATATATTTGTTGAGGAATGAGTCAGTAAGGACTAAACAGAGTTTGGGGTTCAGAAAAAGCAGAACTAGGATTAGGTTATTAACTATGCCATTTTAATGGACTTTAATTTCTCTATCAAATAAGGTTGATATTGGATAATAGCCAAGAGTTTGACCAAAGGTTCAAAAAACTTTATGCAGATATAACTTGATAGTATCTTGACAATGTGTGATTGTTTATGTCCCATGGGGAAAAGCCTTGACCAATGAAGATGGGAACCAATGGGTAGGTACTTCCCCTTTTGGCCTTATCCATTTGCCTTTCTTTTTAAAGAAAAGTCTTTAAGTGCCTAACAGGGTTTTCAAACCAATTCATGACATTGGGTAACCAGTAGCCTATAGTTGTGGCTAACTTGAGAATGCACCCACATAATGGCTCTGTCTTCTTCCCTGCTTCATTCCCCCAACCCCTCATACCTGCCCCCTGGAATCAGAGCAAACCTTCTTGTTTGCTTTCTAGCAAACTTTGGGTAAGGCTGTTGGAGAATAACCACAGCTGAAATAATTTTAGAAATTGTTGAGTGTGAGCTGCTCGTGAATTGCAGAACTGAAATAATTAATGGCCGAAGCAAGATTAGATTCACAGACCAGTGCTCCTTCCAACCTCATAGAGACTTTTAATAACAAAAGCAGGAAAAGGGCTAGGATATATATTATTTCTGGAAATACTCTGACTTAAACACCACTGTTTTTTTCCCCCACCCTTCCTATCCTCATCTTGGGCTGTGCCCTTTTCCCAACTCAATCATTTTCTCCCACTTAACCTTCTTGGTTTTCTCAGTTGACTGCTGCCAAAATATACTTTCAGGGATTCATTTACTCTAAAGTGTGAATAAGATTTCTGTCCATGGGGTTACCTTGTTTCCAGAGATCTTCATATCAACTGAGAATAAACTATTGAAAGGAATGTGAGCCCATATAGGTCTTGACAATGTCCCAAATCATATACCTTTAATTATTTGAGACTAAAGTGGAGAAATATATTTGGGGTCATGGAAGATGTATGTATATTTCTACATAAATGTATATGTGAGTAAAAATACCTTTTAGTCATTGAATTGTTTATTTTTTTATTTTTTATTTTTTTTTGTCACACTCTTTCCCAAGCACTATGCCTTTTGGACCTTAAACACACACTTATGTGCTGCCACCCATTTTATCTTGGGATGGTAGTGAAGCTACTGTGTCAGTAGTGAAGCTACTGAGATCATCAACTTATAAGGGGGAAAATTTATTGTTGCTCACTCTTTGGAAGTTTCATTCCCTGGTCTCTAGAGGTGAATGGAGGTGAAACCTGGCAGAGCCTAGCAGACTTCCTGGGTCGAGGAGAAAGAGCTGAAAGACCTGGGAGACCCAGCAAGAGTTCATAGGACAGAGTTCCAGAAAGAGCTATATAGATAGAGAATTTCAGAGTTCTGAAAAGGGTCCCCTCCCACAACTGTCCAGGTGAGTACTGATCAGCATATGCATGATAGGAAGCTACCAAATGTCCAGGAAAGACCCAATTGAAGGTGACAGTACCCACGGATGGGAATATACTGGCTGCTTCCACCAGCCAGACTGGGAAACTCATGATTCACAGGGTGCTGAGACAAGCACACAGGTGGATCTTTTCTTGGTAATAGGGAATAATTAGCCCTTGATTGAACACTGTTTAGGTCTCATCTGAAACATTTTCAAAGCAAGTCCTAAAAGGATCAAGCTGTTTTCAAATAATTTAATTCTGTTTCAGAACAAAGTTTTAAGAATGTCTGATATCCAAAGGTTATAAGGCTTGGGAAGAAGAAAGAAAACACAATCTATAACTTGGAGGGAAATTTCCAAACTGACACAATTGTTAGAATTATGCAATAAGAACATTAAAAATATTCTAAGTGTATTCTGTCTATTTATATACTTAAAATGAGACATTGAAGATACAACAACGATCCAAATTGAACTTCTAGAGGTGAGAACTATAATGTCTGAGACGAAAAAACTATACTGGAGGGGACAATTGGCTGATTAGGTAAAATAGAAAGAAAGGTTGGAGAATTTGAAGAAACAGCTGTGGAAACTATCAAAAATGAAACATGGTGAGAAAAGAAGATACTAGTTTTAAAAAGTGGACAAAGCACCAATACACTGTAAAACAACTGCAAGTGACCTCCACGCATGTGTAAATGAGGCTCCCAAAGGAAAGGTAGTTGGGGATAGGAAAAAAGAAATTTGAAGAAAAAAAAATATTCAAAAGAGATGGAAGAACTCAAAGCTCTCCTGTGGAAGAAACAGGAGGGGATCACACCAGGCATATTATAGTCAAATGGTTCAAGAGAAGATCAGAAGGAAACCCTTGAGAGCATCAGTCAAGAGAAAAACACAAAAGAGAAAAAAAAAGATGGGGTGAATATTCTGGTTTGGATATGAGGTATCCCCCAAAAGCTCACCTATGAGATGATGCAAGAAGGTTTTGAGGACAAATGATTGGGTTGTAGCCTTAACCTACTCAGTGAATTAATCCCTGGTGGGATTAATCCAGTGGTAACTGGAGGCAGGTGGGATGTGGCTGGAGAAAGTAGTTAATTGGGGACGTGGCTATGGGTATATATTTTGTATCTGGAGAGTGGAGTTTCTCTCTCTCTGTTTTTCTGAACATGGTGTGAGCTGCATCCCTTTAGCCATGATGTTCTTCGGCCTCACCTAGACCCCCAAGGACTAGTGCCGGCCTTCTATGGACTAAGACCTCTGAAACTGTGAGTCCTCAAATAAACTTTTCCTTCTGTATAATTGTGCTGGTTGGGTATCTTAGAAGAGTGAAAAAGCTGACTAAAACAGTGCACTTAGAGGAACAAAGACCACTATGACAAAGATTTCTCGTTAGAAACAAGGCAGGCAAGAAGACAATGAAATAAAGTGCTGAAAGAAAAATCCAACCTGTCAATTTAGATTTCCCTATCTAGTCCACCCAACCAAACCTTTCAAAAACCAAGGTGAAATAAAGACTTTTTCAAATATTTAACACTGGAAGAATTCATCCCCAGTAGAACTGAACTGCAGAAGCTAGTAATGTGAGTCCTTAAGGGAGAAGGAGACGGTATCCCATGGAGATATGGATCTATACAAGGAATGAACAGCACCAGTGATGGCAACTACAAGGTACATATATTAATTTGTTATTATTTGGTTTAGGTATCTTTTAAAATGACTACTTAAGCAAACAAAAAAACTATATTGTGCGGGGCTTAAAAGGCAGTAATGTAAAATAGCTGGTAATAATGGCAAAAAAAACACAAAAAACGGGTGAGGAGAAATGGAAGTAAGTCTAGCAGTATAAACTGGTTTTGTTTTTGCTTTGTGGTACTCAGAATAGAATCCAGGACCTTGTATATGCTAGGAAAGTGTTGTACCAATGAGCTACATCCCCAGGCCTAGTCTCAAGTTCTTACATATGAAGTGGTATATTATTTGAAGGAAACCTGTGATAAATTAAAGATATATGCCATAAACCCTAAAGGAATCATTAACACAGTAATAGTAAGCTAGCAATGGAGATAAAATGAAAAAAAAAAACAATTTAAATAATAAAAGCAGAAAAATAGAAGGAATAAAGAACATTTGGACAAATAGAAAACAAATTGCAAGATGATTGATTTAAATCCAACCATATTACTACATTGAGTCTAAATGGGCTAAACACATTTATTAAAAGGCAGAGATTGTAAGACTGGATAAAAAAGCAAGACTCAATTGTTTGACTACAGGAGATATATTTTACATATAAAGATACAAGTGGGTTTACAGTAAAAGGATAGAAAATCATATACTATATTAATACTATACAAAGGGAAATAAGAGTGGCTATATTAATAAAGTATATTTTCAGAATAAAACTATCGGGGATAATGAAGGTAACTTCATAGTGATGAGTATGTTGATTAGTCAAGAGGACATAATGCTAACTATATTTACCTCTGATTACAGAGCTTCAAAATACATGAAAGCAAAAACTCAGAACTGTAAAAAGACAAATCCACAATTGTAGCCACTCTCAATAATTGATCACAAGCAGGCAGAAATTAGTAAGGATTTAGTAGAGTTGAGCAACACTATTAAACTTCTTGACCTAATTGACATTTATAGGACAGACCACTCAATAATATTCTTTTCAAGTGCATATGGAACATTTATACATCATTTAATCATTATTTCCAGTTACAAGCAAATAAAAGAAGGTACAAAGAAGTTAGACAACTTGCTGAAGGTCACAGTTACTAAGTCACAGCTGGGCTGAACCCAGGCTATCTGATCCAGAACTCTTAATCACTGGGCTTTACCACCTCCCTTGAGCACCTGGAATAGCTCAGTAATCTATGACTTAGAATGCAATCCTTTTTAAATAAACAAAGGAATGGACTACTCAAATAGCATTCTCTAAATACTACTTGGAAAGGAAGTACATTCCCTCTCTCCTCTCAAATTCCCACTCAACCCAAATGGCCTGTCTGCTTCCTTTAAGTGACATGACTTATAGGTATCATAAACTTAGGTCCCATGGCCCCTGGGTCTGAAAGGGAAGACAGTTGTAGACTATAAAAAGCTGACTCTTCCTCAGGCTGCATGCGTGAAGGATGGGTGGTCTAATAGACATTCAAACATAGACCAAGATGCCCGATTGACGTCTTTGTGTGCCCAGATCCAGACAACAACTCCTTTTTGACGAAAGAAATACACTTTTATTAAAATGAAGCAAAGAATCCTTACCCATGGTTGACTTTCTTTGCTTACCCTGTTAAATCTGTCATTAGAATTATAATGTATATAATAATTACAGAAAAAAAATCCTAACGTTTTCCAGGGTCAGGTTTCCTTATTTATTGGGGGGGGGGGGCGGAGAACCATAGAGGGAAACATCTTTTCAATGGATCTTTAGCTGAGACCTGAAATATGGTTGTTCTATGGAAGGAAATGGGAATATTATTCTGCCTCACCATGCTATGCAGAGGACTCGACCCGCTCAGCAAACGTGAATCTTGATAATGTTAAAAAAAAAAAAAATCAGATTTCTTTGTAATATGGACTCGATGCGTCTCATTCTTTTTTCCACACCCCTCAGTCCCCTTTATCCTTCCTACTCAACTTCCATCCTCTGTTGATAATCCACTTTCGTGTCCTCTAGTCGCTCCTAAGTACAGTGACCCCCTGCCCCGCCGTCCTTGCTGTCTCCTTCAGAACCCCCAACAGTCCTTTTCCTGTCCCTCCTACTTCTTGCCCCTCCAGCTCTCCTCCCGCCCTTCCCGGTAGTTTCTCGGTCCCCAGGGAGGTGGGACAGCCTTGGTGGGGTGCAGCCCAGCTGAGCGAGCTTTCCAGCTCCCCCTCCTGGCTGGGCCGGGCTGTGGGCTAAGGGACAGGAGGCTGGGCTGGGACGTCTTGGCTTCTGCGGGGGAATTAGGAAAGAAGCGTCTGAAGCCGAGTTGTTGTCCACATTAGAAAAATACAATTCCCTTTGTGCTACTTGGTGCCGTGTCCTCAGTCTGGGTCTTTGCCACACGGTCTCGAAAGCCATTGTTCACCCTGGGGTTCTGGTAGGTTAGCAGCAGCGTGGGTGCTGCAAGCGCTCCCCGGGTACTCAATTGACCCCAGAATCAGTGGGGGGAAAAGTCGCCCTCCAGGGTGGGGGCTCCCGAGCGGCGGCCGGGGGACGGCAACTGGCCAATCAGGAGGCGAGGCCGCGCCGGGCTGCCCCTCCTCGCCGAGAGCCGGGAGCAGTGCAGAGCGGCGAGCTCCACTCCGGCCCAGCCGAGGGAGCAGCGGCGGCGGGACTTGGCGGGCGCCGCAGGCTCAGAGCTGCCCCGGGGCATGGACCCCGTGCACTGCCCGCACCGTGTCGCACGCCGCCCGGGCTCCGCCGGCAGATAGCAGCCCAGGAGGGCACCGCGTCGGGACAAAAGCTGCTGCATCCCGGCGGAGGGAGTCTGGTTTGGTGCCTGCCCCCTTCTGATTCTCGGCTCCAAACTTTTTTTTTTTGCTCCTTGAGCGATCGCAAGAGTCTGAGTTTCTCTGGGAGGAAAACCTTTGCTGCTGTTGAGGAGGACTAAGCACAGGGCTTAGGCACTCAGGAAAGAAAAAAAAAAAAATGATTTCCCGGGAAGTTGTCCACACAGTTTTCCTGCTTGCTCTTCTTTATTCTTCCCTGGCTCAGGATGCCAGCCCCCAGTCGGAGGTCAGGGAGGAGGAAATTCCCGAGGGGGCTTCCACCTTGGCTTTTGTATTTGATGTGACTGGTTCCATGTATGATGATTTAGTTCAGGTCATTGAAGGGGCTTCCAAAATTTTGGAGACGTCTTTGAAAAGACCTAAGAGACCTCTCTTCAACTTTGCTTTGGTGCCTTTCCATGATCCAGGTAAGGGAACATATTTATTTTTTATATTTGTATATCATGATTTTATTTTTCCTTCTGCTATGAAATTGTTTTATTGTTAGAAAGTTTCAACACTTTTTTTTTTAAATATGTCTCTGAGTACACTTGTAACAAAGAATTGCATGCTGGTGGGTTTGCGCTCTAATACCTCCTTAGGTCTCAGCCATGGAGTAGATGACCTGTTTAAGGGGCTTGAACCTGGAAATGTGGACTTGGGAAAACCAGTACCAAGAGTCTGCTGCAACATCCAAATCAGAGTTTGTACTTTAAAGCTACAGAATGTGTAATTGTCAAGGAAGCCTTGGCCGTGGATACTGAGCAGCAGTGCTCACTAAATGTGAAGAGCGCACATTCAGGTTGAATAACTCTCACATAAGGGAGGGAAAAAACCCTGATGTGTGCCACATGAGGAAGCCTGTAAGTCAGAACTTCTAGAGGAACTGGAGACATGAGAATAAAAGAGAAGCCATTCATTTTCTAACTCCACCTATTCATCTTTGCACCAAGTCATTTAGTTAGATTCATGGATGTGTGTAAACATTATGTCCATGTCTCATGCAGTTGAAATGTAATTTGGTATGTCTGTGCTCTTTAAAGGTAGTTGAAGCAAAATAACTTTATTTTGTGCCCTAAAGCTATGAGTTTCAGCTGCTCCACTGCAATATGATCCTGTTTACTTTTTTCAGTTTCTCTTTAAAGTAGCACCTCTCTGTGAGGCTTATAGGAGCCCTCATTGTCATTGCTGAGGGTAACATTACAGGGGGAGTCCTGGGGCTTGCTTTCTAGTGTCCACCTGAGTTTCATTAGCTGCCCATTTAAAGAAACAGAACAGCCAATTTCTTAAATGTCCTCCCCCACTGTTCTCCCACATTTTTCCTGCTTTTGAAAGTCACTTCACTGAAAGACTTTGATACAGCCTCTTCACAGTGAGAGCATGATGTTGACAATCTTAAATTCTTTCTTTGTGCATATGGCAAACATTTATGAGTTCAGATTATTTTTAGGTATTGAATGTGGTAGATTTCAATTATTTAAAAAGCACTGGCAGATATTTAGAGAGCAAAAGGATTTTCTTGGATTTTCATGTTCTTTAAATGATGAAAACAGTAACATCTACTCTCCTGGGATATACACATATCTTAGTAATTTCTATATTTATTAAAGATTTTTATATTTGAATAAAGAATTTGATAGTCATTTCCTGTTTTTACCGTTATGATTCTTACATTTATAAAAAGTCAAGATACCAATTATGATGTAGTTCTAGGCTTTTGTTATTTTGGAATAACTTAAATACATTTCTTCAACAGGAATGAATCTGAAGTTGGCTAATAACTGTTTTCTCTAAATAACATCATCATTTGCTTTTCTCCAAAAAAAAAAAAAAAAAAAAAAACCTCTTACAAAATTATGTTGTAGGACACAAAATCCAAAATTTGCTTCAAGTCATAAATGGAAAGTGGACTATCATGAGCTTTCAAAGTGCTATGCAAAATTCTTATAACACATTCTATTGCTGTGGGCTGTTCTCCTGTTGTCATGAAATGGGAAAGTTTGCACATCACTATAGTTGATCTATAGTTTAGCAATCATAGTTCAAAGTTGGAGATTTGGCATGCTAATAACTGACTAATAAACTAGAACTTTTTGAATTAAGTTATATGAGAAAATCATTTATTTAAATTGGCTTCATGAAATTGATTGTATAGATAATTCAACAAAATGATGGATTCTGTTTCCACTGTGATTCAAAGTAGAGGGGAGTGATCAAGAGTTTATCTTATCTAACACTATTTAAAATATTTTTGAAGTTAAAGTTAAAACACTATTCACCATTAAGTTAGTATTCACATTAGTAAATTGGATTATCTTTGCATGATTTTTTTTTTCTTTGTAGGGGTGGTGTGTGTGTGTGTGTGTGTGTGTAGCTGTTCAGTTTTGATTCTCTTATTGGAATAACAGGAAGGCCTTGAATATAGACAGGGATTGTCTGTTTTACTGAGTGATACTAGAAAAGTCAATGTACATTTTTGAATCTGTTTCTTCAATGCTAAAGTGGGAGAATTGGATTTGAACCCAAGTTCCCTTCTCATTGTGATGTTTTGTGATATTCTGTTTTATATGTAGTTGTTTTTCATTGTTCCTAACATATTTGTATGGTTGGGTGATACAACTGACATGGAAATTAATGTATAGAATTTAATATTATGGTTATGGTAACGAGCTTCAGTGCTTATAGGTTGTGGGCACATACTGTGACATTTGGCTAGATGAAATAATGGAGAAGTTCTGAGAAGTAGTCTAAGGCTTTTGACAAAAGACTTTAGGCTTTTGCAGATGATGGCCTTGGAGTTCTGCATTACAGTGTGGGGTGTTTGTAGGTGGGGGTACACTTAAAATACAAGAGCAACACAGGAGGAAGAATGTCTGACCTTTGATAGCAAGGGAATAAAGCCATTGAGAGGGTGTGTGTGTGTGTGTGTGTGTGTGTATGTATGTATGCGTGCGTGTGTGTGCAGGGAGGCCTGGTGGAGAACCAGGGGCACCATCAGTCTGTGAGGAGCAGAGAGATACTGAGATGACCAGGATCAAGGAAAAGGAAGTCAACATTTCAATGTTAATGAGGCTCTCATAATCACATTTAATGTATTAATTTGTAACTTTTTTTTTGGATGTAATCCCCTTACCATACAGTTCATCCACTTACCACCTACAATTCTCTGATTTCTGCTCATTATGGATTGGTGCAACTTTTAGAACATTTTCATCACCTCAGAGAGAAATTCATACCTTTAGTGATCAGCCTGCTAGCCTCCCATCAACCCTGCCCAGCCCTAAGCAACCACTAATCTGCTTTTCCATCTCTCTAGATTTTCCTGTTTGGACTTTGATGAGTAGAATCATGTAACCTGTGGTCTTTTTGTGACTGGCTTCTTTACTTTAGCATAAGGCTTCCAAGGTTTGTTCATGTTGTAGCCTGTGTCAGTACTTGATTCCTTTTTAGGGCCAAATGATATTCCATTGTATAATAGATCATATTTTGTTTATCTATTAGTCCAAGATAGATATTTGAGTTGTTCCCACTTATTATGAATAATGCTGCTATAAATATTCATGTACAAATTTCTGTGTGGACGTGTTTCCATTTCTTTTGGGTGTGTATTTGGAAGTAGAACTGCTAGGCCATGGTAACTGTGTTTATTTGTTTGAGGAGCTGCCAAACTGTTGTCTAAAGTGGCTGCAATACTCTTACCAGCAGTGTATGAGAGTTCCAATTTCTTCACATCCTCATCAACATGTTATCAGACTTTTGGATTCTTATAGGTTAATTTTTTTCAGCATTCCAAATGTCTTGTCTTCCTCAGAACACAATTTGGGGAGGGCTGATGGTGTTTCTTGACTATAGTTCCCTTTATCACTCAGTCTCTTACTTACCCTCTCTCTGTAAGGTAGGTACCAGACAGAGGGAGAGAGTTTCGAGGAGTTAGCTAAGAAAGAAGAACTTTTCTTTCTGTAAAGTTAAGTCTCCACTTTCTTCTCAGGATTTCTTACATGGCTTGTATGCCTTCATTCATTCGTTATTCACCCACTTATTGCTTTAGACACTGGGGATGCCAAAGGGAATAAAACAGACAATAGTTGAAGTGCTCATGGAGTTTGCATTTTGTTGGAGACACAGGGACATAGGCAATAAAGAAAATAATTACAATACATCTGATTTGTTTTGATGGTGGTAATCACTATGGAGAAAACAAAGAAAAAGTGTCATGGGGAGTTTTAGAGGTGGATCGATCGAGAGTGTTGGAATTTTAAATACAGTGGTTGGGGAAGCTCCCAAATGAGAAGATCACACTGGAACAAAGACTTGAAGGAGGTGCAAGAGGGAGCAATGAAGATATCTGAGAAAAGGCAGTTATAGGCAGATGAGAATTTCCCGAAAAGCTCTCCTGGCAAGAGGATCATGAAATGTTCAAAGAACAACCATAATCCCAGAATGTCACAAGGCAGTGAGTGAGAGCAAGGAGTTAGGAGGTGAGGTCAGGCATATGATGGGGCCACTGTAGCCTTGACCGTCATCATGCTGGAGTTGGGAGCCACTCTAGGGTTTTGAACAGAGCAGCGACATGATCTGACTTAGACACCCACATAATCATTCTGTTGTTGGAGACTAGCCTAAAGCAAAGCCAGGGCAGAAACATGGAGAATAAGCAGATGACTGATGACTTCTCTCTGTTAAGTTCAGGCAGAAGATGATGGTAGACTGTGCGGGAAGTTGGTAGCTGTGGGTGTTTTGAGAAATAGTTGAAGTTTGTTCATATCTTAAGGGGGAAACCAGAAGGGTCTGATGTACTGATTGAGGGGTGTGAGGAAAAGACAGAAGTCAAGACCGGTTCTGAGAATTTGTCTTGAGGGAATAGAAGCACAACATGACCATATCCTGAGATGAACAAGGAGAAGCAGGTTTCAGAATGGTTGGGGGCGGGGGATGAGAATTTAATTTTTAAAAATGTTTTAGTTTGAGATGCCTTTTAATATCCATTGGAGATGGAAGAAGTCAGTTGGATATATGAGATTATAATTTAAGGGGAGAGGTGTGGGTGAGAGAGATAAATTTAGGACCCCAAGGCATACATGTAGATGGCATTTAGGGCCTTCAGACCAGAGGAGACCATGAATCAACTATTGGTGGAAAAGAGAGAGGGTTTGAGGAGCCAGCCCTTAGACACTCTTAAGCTTAGCAGTAGGAGAGGTGAGGATGAACAGGCAGAGCAGCCAGAGAAATTGCAGTTAGGGAGGCAGGAAAAGAATGCATTATCCCAGAAGACGAGAAGAAAGTGTTTCAAGGAAGAGCTAATTGGGAAGTTAAAAGGAGGACTGGGAATTGGTTAGTCAGTTTAGCAATGTGGAAGTCATTGATGTCTTAACAAGAGCAGTTCCAGTGGAGGGATGGTAATGAAAGCCTGCGTGGAGGGAATTCAAGAGAATGGGAGAAGAGAAATTGAAAATATTTGTAACCATATTACTGTGTCCAACTACTGGAATGGTTGCTTTATTCATGAGGCTAAAATTGAACCTAGTTTTGATAAATTATTCAACCAGTATTTTTCAAAATGCAAATGGAATGTAGTAGAAAGAACATCCAATTTGGAATGGAAAACTTGTGTACTTCTCCTTATTCTTGTCATTTAAGCAAATCATTTAACCTTGCCAGACCACTGTTTTTCCAGTGATAAAATTAGTACATTGCTAGGTTATTATCAAAGTCCATGATTTTGTAATAATATTCTAAAAAGAAATTGATTGGGGAAAAAAACCCACATCAAAATTAGCAAGGAAATTCATTGAGATAAATGTCAGCATTGCATGTGTCTTGTGTTTGAGTTTTAATTTTAATAAAACCCAAGAACCCTCAATGACTTTGTATGGTTTGCCAGGACCTACATAGTGTTATTAAAAAAGTCCTGGAGTGTTTTCTTAAGTTTTTTGTTTGTTTTGTTTTTAAAGAATATTCTCCTGAGCAACAGCAAAATCCCTTGAAACCATAGTGAATATAAAGATTTTTTTATTAAGGAAAATATTGCTTGTGCAGATCTTGAAAACTTATACACATTTATGAGTTGAACTTCGAATTGAAATGATTTCCGTTTTAGTATGTATAGGAAACGGCCAAGAAGCTGTTAGTCTCTCTTTGCCACTAGCACATCCTAGAAGAGGGGCTTTCATGAGAAAGGGTTGGTCTGGAAAACTGCATTAGAGTTTAAGAGATTTGGTTGGACAATGATAACTTCTGTTTCTCAGGATGATAAAATATTTTGACCTGAGAGAATGTATCCTGTCACTTGATGTCTTCTGTGGATACACAGAGAGACTTTGCTATGCATAATCAAAAAACTTTATCCCAAAGTGTAAAGACTCAGACTCAATTTTGGTAAATCGGATATTTTTAAAATTTGTTAGGGATGTTTCCTCTTTGACAGCATCTTCTGTAGCTCCCACAGAATAAAGATAGTTTATTTTCTGTTTGTATATGTATATTTGTAAATTGAGGAACAGCCTTTTAATTTTATTGTTTATGGTTAGTTATTTTTTTAAATGATTTTGTTTATTGTTTGTTTTTTGCTGTGCTGGGATTGAATCCAGGGCTTCCTGAAGGCTCTAAAAGTTCTCTACTGCTGTGTTATCCCCCAGCCTGGTTTACGTGTTTTTTTTTTTTTTTTTTGGTTACTGTGGATTGAACCACCAGAATGTCATGCATGCCAGGTACTCAGTCTACCACTGAACCACATCCCTAGCTCTTTTTATTTTTGAGATAGGGTCTCACAACGTTGCCCAGGCTGGCCTTGAACTTGGGATCCTCCTGCCTCAGCCTTCTGTTGCTGGGATTATAGGGCTGTGCCACCCTGCTGGGCATGTCCAATTTCCTATTTAAATCACTACAATCAGAAGAGTAAAACTGAAAACATAACAATTTTCTAGTTAGGCCTTTTTTGGTGATAAATATAGCCCCCAACCAGGCTTGAATATGCAATGGGAAATCATTGTGATCCTGATAATGCCTGATTTTTGGATAGTGATTTTAGGGGAGATTTATATTCATCTGGAATGTGTCAGCTGCGTGCTGTAAGGCAGACTGCCTCTTTTCAATTTTTAACTTGACTAATGGAAGGGGTGCATAATAAATAATTTCCAAGGATTTTGATGCCAAGGACCCACACCATAGGTGGTTCTCGCAAGTCTGCAGGAATTCTCAACCTTGGTTTTGTTTTTTCTGATAATCACCATCTCTATGGAGAATAGGAGAAAACTTAAAATGATCTCATGTCAAGTATAAGGTGCAATAATATCAACTCTCCCTACCATGGTTAAATAAAAACAATATGTGTGAAAGTCCTTTAAAAGTACTACTTAATGGTTTTGCTCAAATTTATTTAATAACTCACATTTATGTATAAAGATTGAAAGAGAGAAGCCCATTGTCAAGGAAAGTAGCACAGTATTTACATAATATGAAGAAAAATTTAAAAAATCTACTTAATAAGTTGGCCATTAATCAGCATACAGGGAAAGGACAATTCAGACCAGTTCAACTGTGTCACTATTCTGATCCACTGAATGTTTGAGAAATGTTATTTGCTACACCATTCTCTTGAGTCCCAGACCACTGCCTTACAAGTGGCAAACCAGCAAGAGATGATAAAAACCCAAAGAGAAACCATTGATTCATTCACTCAGACTATGTGAGGAGCCCTTGATTCCAAGACAACTAGACAAAGCTTCAAGAAGTTGACAGTCTGAAAAGGAGAGAAGGAGAAATGATAGTGTAATATATCACAATACATTTATCGTGGACGGAAGCTTTGGGTGCCGGGTGAGCCCAGAGCACCTGATTCCAGGTGGGGATAGTCAGCAGAGGTTTTCTGGAAAATGCATGATCTAGATTGACACTTGATGGGTGTGCATGAATGAAAGCAGTTCAATCAAAACTTAAGGAGTTAGTTTGCAGGGGGAATCCATCAGGAACTTGGAAGGATTATCAGCAAGGAATGAAGTGACTGGGTTTTCATTTTAGATCTCTCTTGGTTCAATTGGAGCAAGAAAGTCTTACTGGGAGATGAAACCTGAGACCACCTCAACTCAGAGAGGAGATAATTAGGAGATCCAGACATAGGGAGGAGAGAATAGATTTGAGTCATTGAGAAAGTCCAGTGGACTGGATTTGGTCTTAAGAACATGGAAAAAAGAGAAAGATGATTGTATTTTGGAGGTTAAAATAATCAAAGAGAAGAGATATACAAAATTTAGGAGACAATGTTACTCCTAGGCTAGTGATTCTTGCAAGTAAGTTACTTATATATTGTCCAAAATAAACATTACCCCCCCCCCCAAAAAAAAAAAGTGGGTCAGCAATGAAGAAGAGAATCACAGACATACTTGATCAGTATGCACCCAAGTTATAACAAGGGTTTAAAGTGTTAATTTATTCTGCACTTGAATAACCTGTCCACCCATCAGCAGGATTCAACTGTGGCAATGGACCATTTATCCTTATAAATATGTAATGATGTCATTTTGTATGAGCATCTTACAATAAACTGTCCTCATCCTGGTTGTACCCTCACTAAACGGCCTTCTGACAATTGAACTTCATGTACTTTCCTTATAATAGGGAGAGAGGGCTGTGGTCAGAATGACACCTCAGGTTCACCAGACAGTTATATTCCTTATTGGTAACTCATGTTTTGGCAAACCAGTTGTATACGTCAGTCTCTGCTGTTTAAAATACTGTAACAATGTCATGTTCAAGTTTCTTAGTTTGTAAGTCTGAGAGCCAGATTCTGGTTGATGGTGAATTTATCAAAGTAAGTGTTTCCCTGTGTGGATCTGTTTGGGTGGCTTGTCTCCAGGTGTCACTCCTCGGCATTTTCAGCTGTCAGTGTTAGTAGAGTAGCGCCAAGTGGCTGTTCTGTCCACTTGGAACTTGTATAGATGACAGTCAAAACCACTGGAAGAAATGAGATCATCCAAGGAGCGTGTGTAGACTGAGAAAAGAGACAGGATAGAGCTATGGAGGATATAAACAGTTAAGACAGAAGAAGGGAAGTACATAAAGGATTCTAGAAAGGAGAGTCCAGGAAAATAAAAGTGGAAACGGGAATGAACAGTGTTTAGAAATCTAAAAAATTGTTAGTTTTAAGTGTGTTGTCAATATGTCCATTTATAATATTACTGAAAAGAAAGGCTAAACAGTAGTAAGCTAAAAAGATCCCCCCATTACATTGGGGCTGTGGCAGAAGCTGAAAAATGGATAAGAAAATGGGGCTTATGAGTACAGTATGTTTTTCATGAGATGTAACAGGAGGTAAAAACGGGCTCCTGAACCTGATGCTGGGTCGAAGTCTGACTCTACCAATTACTTGCTGGATTTGTAGTGCCCGAGTGCTGCCCACCTGGGTGGTTTTCTCCAGAAGCCCTGACCACCTGGGAGTGACTGCTGAAGTTGACCACAGGTTCCATCCAGGATTGGGATTTTTGTTGAGCCAGTGTTAATCGGCTTTTTGTCGCTGTAACCAAAATACCTGACACAAACAACTTGGGGGAGGAAAGGTTTATTTTGACACATGGTTTCAGAGGTTTCAGTCCATGGTTGACTGAATCCATTGCTCTCTGGTATGAGCAATGAGGTGAGGCGGAACATCATGGCAGAAGGTGTGATGGAGAAAAACTGATCTTATGGCATCTGGGAAGTGTGGGGGTGTGGGAGGGGCCAGGGACGAGATATTCCCAAGGGTAACCATCCCACTTTTTCCAACTATATCCCATCTGTCTGCAGTTTCCACTTGCTCCCAGTAGTCTATTCAAAATTTCCCTTTTTAGTGAGGACACTAGTCATACAGGATTAGTGGGCCGCCATACTTCAGTGTCACCTCTTTTTAACTAATTACATCTGTAATGATCCTATTTCCAAATAAGGTCACATTCTGAGGTGCAAGGGGATAGTTTTCAACATAGGAATTTTTGGAGGACACAGTTGAACCCATAGCAGATCATTTGGCAATTAACATTAAAGAACCAAAACTCTTTTACAAGAGAGACTGTTTTTCTGTTTCTGATTTAAAAAAAAAAAAAAGCTTGCATCCAGGAGTTTCATGTACTTCAAGCTGTGATTCCATTGTAGAGAGTTCTCTGTGGTCATTATAGGGTGAGACACTAAGTACGTGTGCAGTGCTATTTAAGCCTGTTAAATAATTTTCATTAAAAAAAATATGGTTTTTACTTTTAAATCGTGACATTTAGTAAAGCTCTATCTGATCTTTTTTTGGGGGTATGTTGAGATATTTAATTATGAAATGGGGAAAATTATATAGGAGCTAGGAATTCTGCATGTGAGTTCCAAAATATTTTGACTTTTTGTAACCTGGGGTTTCTTTCTTGGAAACTTCAAACACACTAATTGGAGGAATTTTTTCCATTAGCACCACATCTCTGAGAACTCTTGTTTAAGCACTGTTTTCCAGCAGGTGGGAGGGATTCCTTGAAGTTCCCAGGCTGGAAGGCACACTGCCCCAGAGTACTTTAGGGCAACCTTGGCTGCTCCTGCCAAGATCTGACAGGGAAGTTAAATGAGACCCATGGTTGATGGGAGGGAGATAAATATGTGGGATGCTACTTGTTATGTATATGTATACAGTGTGTATACACGTGTTTGTGTATATATGTGTGTGTGTGTATGTGTATATATGTGTGTGTGTGTATGTATGTATGTGTGTGTATATATATATATATATATATATATATATATAAGGTCAAGAAAATATATTATTAAGCAAGGGAGGATAAAACTCTAAAAAGTTGTACTATCTAGAATATCAATTTTGGAGATTCAAAGTGAAATCTGTTTTGCTTTTTGTTTGGTTTGTTATTTTCACTTCAAAGTCTTTTGCCAGAGCACACAGAAAACCTCATTTCTATTGTTTTCATGTTCCCAAGAGGGTCTTCCCTGTTCTTCGTAGGTGCACATTTGCTCCACCTTCTTGCTCAGATCATCACACTTACGCCTTGAAGTTTTCTTCTAGCCACACCCTGAATTGGAATGTCCCTTCTGTTCAGGACACGTCCTCATCTATAATGAAAACAGCTCCCACAACTTCACCTCACCCAAGAAATTCTCCTGGAATATTGGAAAAATGTCATTCTTTTTAATATGGACATTCTTTTTTAAATATTTATTGTACCTGCTGTTCCTTTGATAACTTCACTCCTTTTATTACTCCTGCATTAGGATGAAAATTAATACTGAATTTGATTTATTTTGGCAGAATTAAATTTGGTGGAATTGGGATGTTATAGGTGTTGAGTGATTGAATTCTAATATCATGTAGATCAACATTTGACTATTAAGTTATTAACTTCTTAAAACCTCATAAAGAGAATAATGATTATATTTCCTTCATAGAGTTGTTGTAGGATTCGAAGAGAAAATGTGTGTAAAACATTTAGTGAAGAATATGAAGAATGCACCATAGGGGAAATTGTTTATATAGGGTCAAGACACCTGTGTCCTGGCTCTGTAAATGGCAGGTCCCTTGACTCTTAGAATCTAATCAGAATATGTTATAGTTTATATGGTGTCTCCCAAAAGCTCACAGGAGAGACAGTGCTAGAAGGTTTGGAGGAGAAATGATTGGGTTACAGACTTAACCTAATCAGTTATTTAATCCCATCAGGGATTAATCCGGTGGTAACTGGAGGCAGGTCGGGTGTGGCTGGAGGAAGTGGCTGATTTGGGGGTATGGCTATGGGGTATATACTTTGTATCTGGAGAGTGGAGTTTTTCTCTCTGCTTTCTTTCTGGTCATCATATGAGCTGCTTCCCTCTGTCACTCTTCTGCCATCATGTTCGGCCTCACCTTGAGTTCCAGGGAATGGAGTCTGCTGTCTCTAGATTGAGACCTCTAAAACCGTGAGCCCCCAAATAAACTTTTCCTCCTCTAAAGTTGTTCTGATTGGGTCTTTTAGTCACAGCAGGGAGAAAAAAAAAGTTGACTAAAACAGAATAGAATCAGTGGTATGTGCCAAATTAAAAATTATTTGGTTTGAGCCAAATTAACTGTTCAGTCACTGGCTGTGGGACTGGGGATGGGAAGAGGAGGATACCACGTTCTATTTGTAGCATTTGCCAATTTCCATTGTGTCCCTGCTCCCTCATCGCCATTTCAAACGACCAGTTTGATGCCACTGGATGTGGAGTTGAGAATATGGATGTGCCCAATCATCTCACCCACCACTTAAAACTCTTTCCATGGAGGGAGATACTCATGTTTAAATGAGACTATATTTGCGAAAGGACTTCCTGTAATTGGCATTCACTAAACATTCACTTACTTTTGCTTGGAAAGGTCTGTTAGGTGGGTAGAATTCGTGAGGGCACAGTTAGATCTGTGATGAAGGAAGCAGTTGGACTGTTTTCTTTTCCATGACAATTTTGGGAAATTTCATTGGGAAATACCCAGAGAGCCCAGAGAGGCAATACCCACACAGCAGCAACAGTCGGACAGCAGCAACCTTCTCCTGGCTTGAGTCTCTGTGGGGCATCTGATGCTCACATTTATCACCTCCTCCCTTCTCTCAGTGTCTCCTCCAGCGTTCTTCATCTCTGTACAGGGCCATCATTTTCTCCGTTGTTTGGTTAAAATGCCTGGAGTCATCCTGGACTTCTTTCATACCCCAAAAGTCCATCCAATCCCTCCACAAAATCTCTTGGTTTTACTTTCAAGATAAATTTTAATTTGGCTCAAACTCATCCCCTTCTAACCCTACCTACTGCACCAGCTCAAGTCACTAACTGGTCTCCCTGATGTTCTCTCCAGAGCTGTCTGAAGCATCCTTTAAAAGTGAAAGGCAGAGCTGGGCGCATGGCACACGCCTGTAATCCCAGTGGCTCTGGAGGCTGAGGCAGGAGGATCGTGAGTTCAAAGCCAGCTTCAGCAAAAAGTGAGGTGCTAAGCAATTCAATGAGATTCTGTCTCTAAATAAAACACATAATAGGCCTGGGCATGTGGCTCAGTGGTTGAGTGCCACTGAGTTCAATGCCTGGTACCTCCCCTGCCCCCCCCCCCAAAAAAAAAAAAAAGTGAAAGGCAGGTTTTCAGTGCCCTTTTCTGACATCTCACTCATTTCACCTTTAGTTTATTGGCTTCTGTAGTTTCTTACTTGCCAGGCAGACTTCCTATACAGAGCCACTGCCCTTGCTGGCCCCTCTGACCCCGGATCCTTGCTTGGCTTCTGCCTTAACTTCATAAGGCTCTTGGCTCAGTCAGCTCCTCAGAGAGCAGGTCCCAAGTTCAGTCCTTCTCTCACCAGCCAATCTAGCCTAGTTCCCCACATGACCGTCCTATTACCCTGCTTTATTTTTCTTTGCATAATTCCTTACTGCTTGACATTAGAGATGCTTGAATCCATCAAAGTTCTACCTTCTCCACTAAATATAGACTCCACGGAGGCAGAGGCTTAGTTTTCATGACTGTATTTCCCCAGAACCTCATATAGAAGGTTCCCTGGCATACAGAGGGTGCTCAATACATATTTTTTTTAAGGAAAATGAATTTTTCTAAATGCCATATTTACTTGGGAGAAACTCTGATTTTTGCATGTTGAGTTCTATATATGTCCATGAGCTCAAACTTCTTATGTAGCACAAGCATATTTCTCTTCATTGTTGTTTGATTGATTGATCAGTTTTTAAATAATTTGTATTAAAAATTTCCCATTGTATTTTTTGCTAATTTTTCCTTGTAACTCAAGTCAATTTTATGTGCAAGGCCAAGTTGGTAGGTACATACTGGCTCAGGATTGTTTTATCTTCCTAGTGCATTGTTTTATTGTTAAATATGTAGCCATCTTTATCTCTAATACTACTTTTTGCCTTTAATCCTGTTTTGTTTGGTATTAAAAATGCTATTCCAAATTTGTTTGCTTTTCTCATAATCTTTTCCCTTTATTTTCAAACTATTTTTTTATTGTTAGCTTAATCTCGTTCCTTTATTGTGATTATTTATATATTTGGGCTTATTTCTATGATCTTATTTTGTGTTTTCCATTAACTGTGATTTTTATTGATACTTTCTCCTCTTTTTCTCCTCTTGAGTTCTCTTTACATTCTCTCCCCAGCCCCTTGTGTGATTCCCCTTAATTTGGTTGACTTAAATTTAACTGCTGTTTCCATGTGTCTGCGTAATATGAGTCTTGGGGTATATGATAGATCATCTTCCTTCTGGTCTCTACAGCATAGTTAACGGACATGTTAGATCCACTTTAAAAATTTTTTTTTTTTTTTTTTTTAGTTGTCAATGGATTTTTTATTGTATTTATTTATATGCGGTGCTGAGGATCGAACCCAGGATCTCATGAATGCCAGGCAAGCGCTGTACCACTGAGCCACAACTCCAGTCCCCACTTGTTTCTAGACACACTCAAGTTAGACGTTTTGTTAAATAATAAGTGTTTGTTTAGATTGGACTTGTTTACTGATCCTTACTGATTTGCTTCTAGTTTCCCACTCTGTGTTGGACTTTTCTTTATATTTTTAAATAGTTTTTTTTAAGGCATAGTGTGTAAGTAGGAACTCCATTTGGTCTTTGAGAATCTATGTATTGTACTTTAATTCTTTTTTTAAAAAAGTGGTGTCACTTAGCAAGTAAGTACTTTAATGAACATAAATCTTAATTAGATATCTCACAGATCATCTTTTTATGATAATTTACATGCAAGAAAAACAAAGCTTTCAAATTGTAAGTGGATAATTTGATGACTTTTGACAAATGTGTATAATTGTGTAACCAACACCGCAATCAAGATACACAACATTTTTAACCAGGCATGGTGGTATCCACCTGTAATTCCAATGACTTGATATGGAGGATCCCAAGTTCAGTCCTCAGCAACTTAGCAAGGGAGGCCCTGAGCAACTTAGTGACACCTGTCCCTAAATAAAAAGCTAAAAGGGCTGGGGATGTGGCTCAGTGCTTAAGTGCCCCTGGGTTCATCCCTGGTACCAAAAAAAAAAAAAAAAAAAAAAATCAATTTTGTAAAGTTAAGAAGTTTTCTCCAGCCCCTTGATAGTCAGTCCTTCACCCAACTGCCCCACCCCTCACCTTGCCTAGCTTTTGCATCTGGCTTCTTTCATTTCTTTTAGATTCATCCCTCTTGTTACACATACCGGTAGTTCCTTTTTACTACTGGATGGTATTCAGTAGTCACAACTTATTTATGTACTTACTTGCTGTAGCAATGTTTGTATTGTTTCCAGTTTTCAGCTATTATGAATGAAGTTACTATGAACATTCATGTATAAGTCTTCCTTGGACACATCTTTTCATTTCTGAGTACATTATAAATGAATGTTTATAGGAAAGTGTCAAATTGTTTTCCAAAGTGGCTTAGCAGTCTGAACAGCAATGTCCCAAAGGGTTCTAGTTGCTCCAAATACTCACCAAGACTTGGTATTGTCTTTTTTAAAAAAAAACTATTTTTTTTTTAAAAACTATTTTATTATTATACATGATACTGTGTTCTCAGTCTTTTAAATTTTGACCATTCTAGTGTGTATATAATGATTTTCTTAATTCTTGATTAACAGGCATAGAATTCTGTATCTAAATTAACCCATTGAAGATATTAATTTTGTTGTTTTCTGACTTGTTAGATTATGAGAAGACTTCTCATCAACAACTGTTGTTCCCTTTTAGATAACCTGTGTTTTCTCTGCGATTATTTTAAGATTGTCTCTTCCTCCTCCTACTCTGGAAGTTTTTTATTTAGTAACTAAATAAATAAGTCTATTTCTAATCATTCTTGGTTTTTTTTTTTTTTTTAAATTTGAGGTCCATTTGCAAATTACATTGTACAGAGAGTTGATTCTGGAGTACACTGTTTTTCTTGGTTGGAGCCTGATTTGCTTCACCAACTTCAGGACTTCAGTTTTTATTAAATCTAAATAATTCTTATATTTTAAATTTTCTTTCCCCATTTTCTGTAATCTCCATTTCATAAAATTCTGTTTTTATCTTTTCACTTTATACTCCAAACCTTTACCTTTCTTTCATATTGTTCATTTACATTTTTTTTTCCTCTTTGCTACATTCTGACTCATTTCCTCGTTTTTTTATATCCTTCTCTTTAGTTCTGTCCAATCTGCTCTTTAAAACATCCATTGAATTTTCAATCTCAATGACAGTAGTTTTTATTTTCAGAAGTTTCATTTGGTTCCTTCTCCAATTTCACTGCTTTATATTTTATTATATGCTCATCAATATTAGATTCTTTCATGTTCTGTTATTTCTGCTACTTATTGTGGTGCAAATTCTTCCAATGATTTGATCTGCTGACTCTCCCTCATGGTGGTTTGTTACCTTGTGTGGTTGATAATTGTTGACTGTGAATTTATTTTTTGCAGGGAGTCCAGTGTATCTTAGATTGTGTACTGGACTACCTGTCTGTACAGAGGAGTGTTTTATCAGAGGAGTTTGTACTAGCTTTTGTGGAATTCTAAAAATAGTTTGTGAGTTAATTTTTTGGGGTTTTGGATTCTTGCACTATACAGCTGGTATAGGATTTCGGTTTTTCTCAGGAGACTTTTCCCCTTATTTATAGACCTGGTCAGATAACAAGCTTTCTTGCCAATTTTCTAGTTTAGTGGGGGGAATTTTTCCTTATTCCTATTTTACTGATGCTGCTCAATTTTAAAAAGGGTACTATATAGTAGCTCTCTGATCAAAAAAAAAAAAAACTTCTGATGCCATAAAATTTTACCCACATGGATATTAAAGTCTTAATAGCCAAATCTTGTATCAGGAGTTTTGTGCTGCCATGGTGACAATTTAAGTTTATTTCTGGTTTGAGTTCCTTTTTATTTCTGGCATCTGGGAGATTTTCCTTTATTCTTACCATAAAGCTTAGCTATTTATTACAAAGAAAATTTCATGTTTTATCCAGTATTTCCATTTTGTGGGAGGAGAGCCTTCCATGTCAATCTAATCTGTCACGTCACTGAAAGTCACTCCTAGCATCTCACGCCAGTCCTCACCTCTGGTCTTTTGCCATATTTAAATTTCTTCCATTTAAAAAAAAATCTTCTACAAAGTAAATATCTGCCTACAAAGAAAGCTCCAGGACCAGATGATTTCTCAGGAACGCATTACCAAGTATTCAGGGAAAAAATAATCATAATTTTACACAACTCCTTCTTGACAATAGGAAAAAAAGCAATACTATTCATGAAGCTAACATAATCCTGGTGCCAAAGAATACTATAAAAAATGAATAAACTAGATCATCTTCCTTTATAAGCCTAGATGCAAAAATTCCCAAATGAGTGTTAACAAACCAACCCATGATAAGTAAAAAGGAGCATGTGTAATGACCAGGTTGTTTTTATCTAGAGAATAAAAAGGTTAGTTTAAAACTAGAAAATAAATTATTAGTGGATAGAGGAGAGAAATCATATGATCATCTCAATAGTTGCATATGCAGTATTTGATGTAATTCTATATATATTAGAGAACAAAGAACTCTTAGCAAGCTATGTGTATATTATATATTCTTTAATCTGAAAAAACAAACTTTGAATAACTCAAATTAATCAACATATATGTGATGATTAAACTAATATTTTTCCCTTTGAAATTGCAATGATGATAAAAATGGCATGAGGAAAGTTTAACCCTAGTATGTTTACATCAGTGGTTCAGTTTTCATTTCCAATATTATTTACTTGTACTTTTTTGTCTCATGATCAGTTTAGTTAGCTTTTCTATTTCAAGGGAACTGCATGTGATTTTGTTGATATCCCTATTTTTTTGTTTTTCTATATTTTAGATTTGTGGCTCTATTTTTATTATTTTTAGCTTTTACTTTCTTTAGTTTTGTTGTTCCTCTTCTAACTTCTAAATTACTTATTTTTACCTTCTTTATAATACAAATATTTAAAGGCTTTTAATTTTAACTCAAAATCACTATTTCAATGAACATTATATTGAAAAAATGTTTTTGTAATATTTATAAGTAAAGTTTATAATTTTTTAAAAAATATTGACTTCTTTGGCAAACCAATTTGGTTAATTGGTATTTTCTAAATATTTTGAGTCTGTTCAGAAAGAATGAATATTCTCGGTAGATGTTGGATTTTTTTTTTTTTTTAAATTTGAGGTCCATTTGCAAATTACATTGTACAGAGAGTTGATATAACAATAGTTAAGAAACAGATTCTGGAGTACACTGCCTGGGTTTTAATTCTGGCTCGACTATTTACTGGCCCTGTCAACTTGGTCACAACCCTCTTTTATTTCTTCATCTCTAAAATATGAATACTGAGAGTAACTTCTTATAGGGGCTTTTCAGATTTAAATTAATATATAAAATGTTTATCATAGGGTCGGACCATATCGAGTGCTGTTATTTCTAAATTACCATCGTTCAGTCTATTTCTAATCATTCTTGTTTATTTTCCCACTAAGAGAAACCCATTAAAAGCTGTGTTTTTCTCCTTGTGCTTTGTTCTGTCTTTTCAGTGTGGAAAGCTATGATGTGTCCATAGAAAATCGCAGTATCTACTTAGTGTATTTATGGCATTTTTGTTACCACATGGTCATATCCTTCTTCATTCAAGGCCTCCTCTTAATCTAGGTGCCCCTTGTGGATGGATATAGGTCACACTTGTGGGGTAGGCAGATTGGCCTCAGGCCTTCCCAGAAAGTTGTTCGTTATGGCTCAGAGACATCTAGCCCATCTGGCATGGCAATTGGCCAGAGTGTGGAAGGCTGTCTCTCACTGGTTTTCCACTGGAGGGTGCTGCTCAGCTTCAGAGGACAGTGCTGGGGTGAGGTTCCAGAACTCCTTAGCCACTGTGAGACCATCATGAGCTACTAGAACATTCCTGTAGGAGACTGGGCAATTTAGAGCGAAAAGTCTCAAGTATCGCCTCATTAGCTGGCTGAGGAGATCCAACTGCCCTCCAAACCACATCTGGAGCTCAGGCTGAACTGAGGTCTGTGGCAGACGGGAGCATCTATCTATATCTGATGAGATCAGAGGGATTGGGAAGCCTCACCATTTTCTGGGACTGGTGGAGGCTTCAGGGAGCAGGAAATGGGAGTGAAGTGAAGACACATGAGTGGAGCAAAGGAGGAGCCCATTCTGTTGGTAATGTGGCAGCTTCAGAAGCCTGGACTCTTCCAGAGTGTCAGATCCAAGATGGACAGAAAGCACTCGCAGATGAAGAGTTGGCAAGGCAGTAAGAGTGTGTGAATGGGTTCAGGAGGTGGAGCCTGGAAAGATTCTGTGGACCAAGTTTTTATAGGACATCCATGGGGGAAGCTCTGGAAGAACAGGAGGATGTTAAGGTGGTAGCCAGTTTGGTTTTCTGTAGTTCTCTTGTTATACATCTGGTCTCCAAACTCCAAAGGCTTCCCCCATTTCTGTCATGTCCTTACCCTCATCTTTCTCATAGCTCCCAGAAAGGTACTAGGTTGAAAAGGACCTGGCTTTGAATCAGAGAAAACTGATCCTGAAATTGTTTTTTCAGTGAGACCTCAGGCAGTTTACTTAACCTAGAAAGACGGGAGTGAGAATAGTGTCATCTTCTGTAGAAAACTTCCTTAGCCACAGCAGATAACCAAAAATGAATTCCTTTCCAGTTTTCTCATCTTAGATTGCCTTCTTTTTCTACCGATGCTCTGTAAATAGTCAAGTCAAACTGTAGTGCTTAAACATGCATGTGCGCACACACACACGGTCAATAAATTTTGCTCTAATTCTAAGATAAGCTCTGAATCTTCCCTGTCCCTTAGTCTCTACTGCCATCACCCACTCATTATAATTTCTAACTTCTGCAGTAATTTTTCCCTGCTGGTCTTCCTTCCCCTAGCTCTTAAAATCACATCACCTATGAATTGGAAGCCTTTCAACAGCTTCCCGTGCGTTTATCAGCGTAAGTGCCTTCCTGTGGCCAACAAGGGCCTCCGTGTTGTCACCTGAGTGCCTCTCTCTGCCCTTTCTTTCCACCCTCCCCTCTTCATTATCTTCCAGTCTTCTTTTCAAAGCTGTTAGATGCAGTTCATTCTCACTTCAAGACCTTGCACTTGGCCTTATTCTTCCTGCCAAGAATGTTTTCAGGTCTTAGTTCCAATGCTCCCACTTCAAAGAGATCTTTCTTGATCACTTTATCTGAACTCACCTCCTCTTGCCACAAATTGCTCTCCATCAGATTATCCTATTTTAATTTATTAAAAAATAATTAAAAATATCTGAAATGAGTATCACAGGGGAATAAACATCTATGCTTCTTATTTTCCTCCCCCTAGAGTATAAGTTTCATCTCTTTATCACTGACATATTTCTAACTCTTTAAATAGTATCTGGTAAATGGGTAAATGCCAAAATATATTATTAGATCAATGCCTGGATGAATAAATGAGAGAAAATTATTTTCCTTATGAAGTCTTTTTGGAGCACTTGAACTTGAGGTAATTTCTCCTTTCTTGGAGTCCCTGTTATATTCAGTTTGCATTGCTTAACTGTATTATGTTTCTTGCATTTGAGTTGTTGATGTCTATTCTTAAGTGTCTTCTGCTAGACTATAGGGTGCTGGGGAAAGGATTGGAGGGCAAGTATTCAATAAAAATTGGTTGAATTGATTAGATCAATTTACACACTATAAAAATCACCCTGGTTTAAAATACAGATGAAGAGGCCATACTGAAAAGGATTCCTCGGCTCATTGCCGCTTCTGCACCCCAGTGACAGTTATGGTATTTAGACTGCAACTGGGCTTGTTGGAAGATCTCTCTTCTCCAGGACTGTGCCTACAATTGTTTTGTTGCCTTTGAAGATCTCTATTCTCAGTGTGCCTATGTTTTCTTGGCCCTGTTAAATTTGTAAAATGTATTCATTCTTTATTTATATATACACAGCACTTCAAGAAAGCCACCAAATTATGACTTGTTTTCAAAACATTTTTAATTTTATGGCCAATGGACTTTTGAAGCCAGAGGGTTACATTTTTCCATACTTGATGATATTTGATTCAAAAACCCTTTCATCACTTTCTCCTTCTCTTCCTCATTTTTTTTTACTCCACCTCAATCTTTTTATTCCTCCTCCTCTTCCCCTTCGTCCTCCTTTTTTTTCCTTTAAAAATTTTTGACTCAATAGAGAACCCAGATACGCTAGACATTTTTGTGTAGTTTTTTAACAAATGAGCTTAAATTTATGAAGTCACTGTAATTTCTGTCATTTTATAGATAAAAATTAGAGAAGTTAAGTAGCTGGTCTAAGACCTCTGGAAAGGGTGGAGATGGGATTCAAACACGTGTTCCTGCTCCCAAAGGCATAGCTTTGGCCTTCTCCACAGTGCTCCTTGGAGTTGTATTAGCAGGTAGAACAGAAATGCTCCTGAAGGCCATGGTTGGGGGCTTAATAACGTGAATTTCACATTTCTAAAGGCTGTTGCTACACGAGGAGAGAAATGTACACATGTCTATGTAACTTGACGTAAGACGGTTTTGGTCTGTGATTATAAACACTTGAGAATGCTGTCTTCTCCCTTACATTTTCACCGCAGCACTGAGTGGTGGAGTTGGTGAGTTTGAGACTCAAAGGCAAGCAGGAGGTGAACGTGGAGAGACGTATTACAGCCCAAAGGGGCCTGGTGGAGCTGTTTTCGTTGGATGATATATGAACTACTTCTGGGCCCAAAGTAGGTTTGCTGAAGATGTTCAGACATGTGATCTCTCTCCTGAGACCTTACCTACCTTTCTCATTTTCCTGGTCACATTCTTCTTTAGTTTTCCTGTATTTAGAATCAAAACCTTCTCCCCAAGGGCCTACTAACTTCATGTGGTGTAACAGTGGTATCCTGGCCAACTCCTTCACTGCCTGTTTTTATTGCTGCCTATTTACTGGTACCTTCATTGCCTATTTCTCCATCAAAGGGTTGGATAAATCACGTGAAACATGGCAGTAACGACACTTTATCTAGAATGGTAAACCATTTTAGGGCTTAGGAAGTAGATACTATATAAAAGTAAATTTATCATATGGAAGGGAATAAAAAACATGGCTAAATGACCACTGTTCCTTGTCTGGACAGTAAACCAATTTGGTGGTATGGAAGGTGGATGCTTTTGGTGCAGAATTTTGGAATAATTTAACCATGATCTCTGACTGTAATTTTTAAATTAATACTAATTGCTTAAGATTTAAA
Source organism: Marmota monax (assembly GCF_021218885.2). Classification (NCBI taxonomy): domain Eukaryota; kingdom Metazoa; phylum Chordata; class Mammalia; order Rodentia; family Sciuridae; genus Marmota; species Marmota monax. Next base: position 1,101,342 of record NW_026693876.1, on the reverse strand, counting down.
AATTAATGTCAATTAATGTCAGTATAATTAATTGCTAAAAAAAAGATACATGTAAGTGTTTTATCCTGAGAGGAAGAACAGTGCTAAATATGAAGCCATGTCTTAAACTGTGGTTATCTCCCTTTAAAAGTGACCACATCCAGGGAATAATTTCCTGGCTGGTGACTGTATTTTATAGGCTTTCAGTTGGCATTCAGCTTTACCACTTGCAGGGGGCCAGAAGAATTTCCATGTAGAATAGTTTGGGTGATTTGCACTCTAGAGAAAAAAGGGGCAAAGAGTATTGTAGAACAATGATTTCCTTTGTTGCTTAAACTCTACCCTATATTTCGATCCTGTCTAGAAAGGAGTAACTTTGACATAACTTTTCAAAAAGGGCTGCCTTGCTAAGTTTTAAGATCTCCCTGTACTTTTTCTGTTGTTGTTATAGTTATGAACTATAATCATTTGTTTCAATGAAGTTCTAGCTTTAGCAGGAAAAAGGTTTGCAGAGATCATGTGGGACTTTATAGATGGAGTGTATTTGAGTGCAGTCCTCTGGATACCTGTAGCGTGCTTTTGCATGGAGACTGCTATACCTAAAGTGACTGTAATTGGCGCTTGTGTTACCGGCCGCTAATCTTGAAACTTTAGCTTCCATAATCATGGTTCCTAATAAAGAAGAAAAGTGGGGAATCCAGAAGTAGATAGGCTTTCAGTATATCAATGGACCAATCAGAAGGGAAGGAAATTTACTCCTCTTAGTGGCGAAGTCAGACTGAGAGGCCGGTGAGACAGGACAGATGGATTTCAGCAATATGACCATAGATGTGTAATTAGTGAGTGAATTCGTTTCAACACTGGCCCTGGTAATAAAAGTATCAACAGGATCTTAAAAGAAGAAAACCGCTTAGGAGACTAAATTGAAGGCTTTTGGTTCTAGAGATTTAGATGTTGAGTAAGATCACATGGTTGTTTCAGGTATTTTAATACTGAAGATGTTTCTGCAAAAGTTTTAGGCTTATGAAGCAATTTTTGTTCTTGTATCTGGTATTATTGCCCATCCTTCTTGTCTTCCTCCAATCATAGAGCTTTCTCCCTGGGCTAATGGTACTTTTATTTATACTCAGTTGTCAGAGCCCAAAGGTTAAAGAATGGGGTCAGGGGTGTGAAGGGAGCAGAGGAGATCTGTCCTCAGGGTGAGGTGTTCTGGAAAAGGACACCACTGATCTCAGGAGTGCTTAGACCCTCAAACCTAGGGACACTGACAAATTGATCATTCCTGGAGAGACTTTATTTTCTGCAGCAAAATGTGAGGGAACTGATCTCATATGTGGGGGCAAAGGCACAGAGGCATGTGGTGAGTGTGAAGCAGACGCCACAGAACAGCACTGGCAACCAGAAACGGGCTGCCAACCACAGGCATAAACTTAGGCCTCAGGAGAATAACCAGGGTGAGGTTGGGGGTCAAGGACTGGCAGGAATTGGAGAGAAAAAAGGCCGACTCCAAAAGTAAGGATTTGGTTGCTGAAAGGATCTACTTGAGAGAGGATCAAAATAATCAAGCTCTGAAGGTAGAGACATAACAAAGATGTTATCTAAAATGATATCCTTTACTGGTATTCTTTCCCCTTTTTCTTATTCCAGAAATGTCAGTCACTTTTCCTAAAATGCCTAATACAAATAAAGAGCGGCATTATGTTTTAAAACGGGCTTCATTATCTATTATGTATTGTAGAAGCAAAGGAAAGAAACACATTTCTTGGAAACAAATACTGTGCCAAGGGCTCATGTGTGTTATTTAAGTCTCATGGTTTTAGCTAGGTGCAGGTATCCCCATTTTACAGATGAGAAAGGTAAGGCTCTGTAATATTATGTAAATCACCTAAAGTCACTCATACTGGGTTTTCTTTGTCCAATTATTCACGCTCTATTTTATATACTATAAAAATTATAACATTCTTTATAATTAAAGTTCAAATTATATAAGACCATCACATATTGTGTGGAATGCCTGTATGTAGTTGTGCAAATCATTTGTTCAGATAGGAAAGAAAAAATATGTTCTAGGACCCAGGAACCAGATGTTAATCTTCTGTTATAGTTTGGATGTGAGATGTTTCCTAAATGCTCAGATGTGAGATGATGCAAGAAGATTTGGAGGAGGAATGATTGGGTTATAGCCTTAACCTAATTAGTGAATGAATTTCTGATGGGATTAATTTGGGGTAATTGGAGGCAGGTGGGTTGTGGCTGTAGGAAGTGGTTCATTGGGGGTGTGGCTATGATATATTTATATACATATATATATATATATATATATTTTACAGTAGAATGCATTTTGACATATTGTACACAAATGGAGCACAACTTCTCATTCCTCTGGCTGTACATGGTGCAGAGTCACTCCAATAGTGTAATCATACATGTATATAGGATAATAATGTCTTTCTCTATGGGGTATATATTTTGTATCTGGAGAGTGAAGCTTCTGTGTTTCCTGATCATCATGGGAGCTGCTTCCCTCTGCCACACTCTTCTGCCATGATGTTCAGCCTAATCTTGAGCCCGGAGAAATGGAGTCTGTTGTGTATGGATTGAGATCTCTGAAACCATGAGCCCCCAAATAAAATTTTCCTCTGCTACAGTTGTTCTGGTGGGTCCTTTAGTCATAGCAGTGGAAAATCTGATGGGAGCATCCTCTGATGGTCCATGAGGGTTCAGATCCTTCATGGGAAGGAGGTCAATGTCTTGAGTGGAGAACAGATGTCTACACTTAAAAAAAATATTTGCAACTCTTTTAACCAACTTCTCAAATGAGTCAATAGAATTCCATTAAATAAATTCAGGAAAGATAAGTCTGTACCCACATATGGTGTTAATGGATGTTTCAAGAAGAGAAACCTGTATTTTTTTTCTCCTTGCATGGTGAAGTGGATGGTGAGGGACAAAAAAATGCACACATAGATGATGTATTTCATCATTACAAACAGGTTCAGTAAAGATTTTGATAAACGCATAGGTCGGTTATCAGTATTTCTTGGAAGAAGTTAGGGTTATTGTGATTAATATTTCAAGATGATTTTTAAAACAACTACTACATTTATATAGAATTATTACCTGATGCCATTTTTAGAAATAGTTGTATTGTCATTTTAACCCATATTAATATATACTGTACTTTTCATTTTGATAACATGGATTCTTTTTTTAATACCACTGGTAGGCGGTGTCCATAAATTGTCCCTTTTATTCTGCTTTCTGATCAACAGAGCTAATATAACATAAAAGCACTTAGTGCAACTTTACCCTTAGATGGGAGAAGTTTTTCCTCTGGTTAATTACTGCTCATTTACAGAAATTCTGCTATACTTTGTGCTCACAACCCTCAATGATCTTAACAAGTGTGAAATGCATGAATGAAAGCTCAAATATATTTGAACAAAGTCTGTATAAAATAGTAATTTGATATGAGGGAGTTTGATTATGGTATTTACTTTTAATGAGAACAGATGAGCAATAACATTTATATTTTAAGCTTAGAATGCTTTTTCTCAGATGTGTCAATCGTGCTGTCTACCACCTGCTCAGACCTTTCCAGGTGAACCCTCTCCATTCAGCATTGTGTGAAGATCTGCCCTCTGCAGTGTCATTTTATTCTACTCAGTCTCCATCCTGCAACACCACAGTTGATTGGACCAGTGACAATGACCTGGTCCAAGGGCAGCAAATTCATGGACTGCTTGGTGATCTGGGACTTGGCAGGGACGCTAAATGGCAATCTGGTCTAGTCAGATTCTCTTGTGGGAATTTAAACTGGGAAAAATGGATAGAATTAAGTACATAATAGTTATTAATCAACTCAAAAATTTGGAAAGAGATAAGTCCTAGAGTAAGGACAGTCTTGGTGGGGGTAGAGAGTCTAAAAGTGAACTACAGTTACAAGGAACTTGTTCTAGAATGTCTTAAAAGCATGAGCGAGAGAGGGAGAGGGAAAGAATTTAAAAAGCAAGTTAGTAGTAGGGAGCAATGTTGTACACTTACAAAAAAGGAATTTAAATACTGAAACATGATTTACCTAAAATAGGTGTGCAATGATAATAGCTGATATATTGCCAAGTGCTTGCTAAATATTAGATCCTGTTGTAAGATGTTACATCTTTTATTTCATTTAATCTTGTGAACAAACTCCTTAAGGCAAGTACTACCAGTTTTCTTGTTTGATAGATGAGGAATATGAATTGTCAGAATGAGGAAACTAAGCAATAGTGGCTGTTGATGTGTTTAAGTTTACATATCTAGCGGTTGGGTGATAAACACTAGAGTCTGAGTACTGTGACTTTAGAGCCCTCATTCATTTTATTTGGGGGTGGGGTACCAAGAACAGAGCCTTCATTCTTGAACAATGATGTGGTGGAGCAGTGGTTCTCAAAAGGTGGTCCCCGAACCAATGGCATTTACATCATTTGAGCATTTAGTAGATAGGCAAATTATCAGGGTCTGCTTAAATCTGTGGATGATGTCCAGCAATCTGTTACTCCAGGTAATTCTGATTCTCTCTGAAGTTTGAGAACCTCTAAGGTACAGTCTCCTACTATTCCCACTCTTCTGATCTCTATATGGCCCATTGGGAAAAGATCCTCTTCTTCTGGCGGCCTGGATTATTTATTCCTGGGTTTCTTTGCACCCACATCTTTATAACTACACCCTATTATTGGAGGTGGCTTGAGCTATGTTCTTATTTGCAATTAAAAGGTATAATTAAATACTTCAGACACTTGGAATATGTTCCCTTTAACTAACTTATTAAACACATGGTAGGATAGGATACTAAGACCAATTTTGTTACTAAAACAACTGAAATATCTGGAGTGAACACACATGTAATCTTAAAAACATCAAAAAGTCAAGAAACAGTAAGACTAAAATCTCAGAGAATGAGAACTTGGAGAGTTCTTTGGAACCCTTAAGCTACTTTGACTTGAGGACATTGGCCAGATGTTATTCTAGGTTGCAGAACTTGGCCAGTTTGGCCCAGGGCCCATCCATGGTAGGGAGCCTAAGAGGAGACCATCTTCCTGCATGAAGCTAAAATCACAATGGCTTCCCCTTCAGGATTAGGGTGAAACCACAAGTAAACTTCCCTTCCCTCCCATCCTTAAAGGGCTGCAGGACAGATCACTAGTGCTGAGTGGAAGAAAACCAAGCCAAAAGAAATGAAACTATACCAAACACTGGTATGTTTTAAGAATAGGCTACTTAATACACTTTACCTGGGAAGTGTTGTCTGAGTTCAGGGTGGTTCTGAACTGGTGGTGTCCTGAGTGTGTCTGGTAGAAGCAAATACTAATCTCACATCTCCAAGAATTCCCACAGATAGTTCCATGCTTCATATGGGCAAATCATAGTCAAATTTCACAAGCACTCAAGGAATCAAGGACAAGAACTGGCATATACAACCAACCACTGGAACAGATCCACAAAAATTCAAGATTTTATAATTGTCAGATAGGTTATAAAACAAAATTCTGTCCTTAAAGAAATAAGATAAGCTTGGAAATAGTTATAGGTAAAAGGAAACTAAAACCCTAGCAGATTTGAGAGAAAATAGAATTCAGAGAAGTGATAAAATTAAAAAAAAATTAAAGATACTAGTGATTTAAAAAAAAAGTATATGCTAGAGGTAGTGTTTTCTACTTAGAATAACTTGGTTTTAAAATTTTTATTATGTTTTTATGAGTGCATTATAGTTATAATAGTGGGGTTCATTGTGACATAGTCAGAAATGCACGTAACATAATTTGCTCCATTTCATTCCCCAGTACTTCCCCTTTCCTCCTCCCTCCCCCATTCTTCTGCTTTAACTAGCCTTCCTTCTATTTATTTACTTTTAAACAATTGGTGCATTATAAGTATACATAAAAGTGGGATTCATTGTGACATACTCATACATGCACATAGCATAATTTGTTGACTTAATTCCACTGTTCCATTCCTTTCCATCCCTTCTACCTCCCCCTTAACTCCCTTCCTCTCTTGGTAAGAGATTTTATGAGATATATTTTATGCAATTTCAGATTTAAATTTATTTGAAATTAATGACTAAATGGCATGCTTCAATTCATATTTAACTATCAATTATTTAATATAAATTATAGTGTCTAAAGGATATAAATAACTTTGGAAGAAATACAAAGGTAAGACAACAGAGACAATTTTATAAGTATGCAAGTGGAAAATCTGTGGGCTCCTCTAACCTGCCAGTGATTCAACAGGAACACAATCGGTGTTCCCCAGAGAGCAATTTCAGTTTTAGGGACTGGTAAAATGTACAACTGAGGATTAGTGGGTGGAAAGGTGTTCTAACTTCAAATAAAGGTATCTGCAAATGCTGGGTAGGTAATATCCAATTCATCCCTAAGAGATGCTAATTATTCTTTAAGAATGTGGTAATGAGGTGAAACCTGCTGTGTGCCAGCAGGCATAATAGATCATATTTCATATCACTCATTTACATCAGGGCATTAATTTTCATTACAAGATAAAGTCAGTGATAGAAATAGAGGCAAACTGTGGGGAAAGTCAAGTTTAGCAAGCTCAGGCAATAAGCCTCACAATAGCTGGCTCTTGAAATGCTGATCTCATTTACTTGCAGCCAGACTTGTTGAAAGATCACTATCAGAAGAAAAACAAAAATCCCCTCTGTGGTGCAATATTAATGTTAATAGCCTTTAGCAAGGAAAAAACACAAAGTTCAGGTTAAATGCCATAAAGGATAATTCCTTGGAATGCAACATGAAGCCAGAGGGGGTAAATACAGTTGACACTTTTTGCATTATTATTCCTCAATGTTCATTTACTGAATGAACACCCATCACGTCAAAATATAAAGAAGTAGACCTTGTCCAGAAAATTTACAATTGGCATAATCTACAGCCAGGAATGAATCTCATAGGTGGAAGTAAGTTGGCTGCTTGTATTTAATTAATATTTTCATGTTTGGATTTGTATTCTGTCTTTCTCCTCCTCAATCTACGTAAGTCACTTTTTCAGGCTGGAAAAAGTAAGAACTTTTAGGAGAGATGGATGATGTATCTGACAGGAAAACACACGTGTAAATGAGTGGGAGAAAGTGGCTTAATCAATATCATGACCTGTGGGAAGAGAAAGGTGGGTGGGTAAATCTTTAAATATATATCAGTTTGCCGCAGTCCGGCTGCAGCAAAATAACCGGGGGGGTGACGAATAACTTGTGTACGTTGATACAGCAGGAGTGGAAGCCGTTTATTGCAGGACAGGAGCAGTATTTATACATTCCACACAACTTATCTAATTAACATAAACTAGATACAGCAGTCAACCAATCAGGAATCTCCACACTTAATGGCTCGCTTTTGTTACTTCTCAAACCACTCCCTCTGGCATTTTGCCAGGCACCATCCAGACTTGTTTACGAACTCTAACATTCCCCTGGCAAAATGCCAGGTGTTATTTTGACTTGTTTACAGACTCTAACATCAGTTCTTGAGATTCAGTGCTCTAGAGAATGGTGGAATCAACAGATTGTACATTCTTGGGCTGCATCTGCCACGTCACTGAATAAATCAACAAGTGAAACACTTAAGGAGTTTACTCTACAGGTTAATGCCAAACCTAGTAAATCTAAGGCTTTAGGAAATGAAGGCAAGCTAGTCACTCTCAAAATGATGGTGAAGGTAGCTGGTATGTGTTAATGCAGAAAACAGGCTTTGTAATCAGAAAGACATAAATTTGAATTTTTGCCACTCATTCACCTTTTGACCTTGAACAAAATTTTTAACCTCATTAAGCTATTCCCTACATAGTAGAAAAGTTGAAAAGAAAATATAACTTTCAAAAGATCTGGAACATAGAACATTATAATCTTAAAAAGATTAGAAAGGAATTTGTTTCTATAGTATGACAGTTAATATAATTTTAAATATCTTAGCTTTTGAGAGAATTTTCATAATGTCTTTTGATATAGTATTAGCCAGGGTTCTCCCGAGGAGAAGAGCTAAGAGAATGTGTATTGCACAGGGGATTTACTAGGTTGGTTTACATGATGAAGCAGGATAGTCCCACAAGGGCCATCTACAGGCTGGAGAGGTGGGAAACCAGTAGCTGCTCAATCCAAGAAGCTGGAAATCTCAGAACAAGAAGGACCAGTCATGCAGCACCAGTCCAGTGCGGAAGGCCACAGAGCTCCCTGGACAGTCGCTGGTACAAGTCCATGTTAGAAAGCCAAAGAATCCGGGATCTGATGTCTGCAGGCAGAGATGGCAGCAACAAACTCACCTGCTCAAGAAGAGTTGCATGTGTGAGGACGCCAAAGCCCACTTTCTACTTTTTTGTTCTGTCTAGGACCCCGGCCTATTGGGCTGTGCCACCTGCATTCAGGGTGGGTATTCCTCATTCTCTTCACCAACCCACATGCCATTGGTCTCTGGAAACACCCTCACAGACACACCCAGAAGTGTGCTTTGCCAATCTCCTAGGCATCCCTCAGTCTGGTCAAGTAAAAAAAATCAAGATTAGCCATCACAGTTATCATCTTGTTTAAGAACACCCTTCCAGTTTCTTTGGGGAATAGGTAAAATTTTTGTGTTGAACTCTAAGCATTAATTATGTGCTTGGATGGAAGGATAGCTTAATTGATGAAAAAATGTTGACCTTATATGGCAGAGTAGAGGAGTCGGGGTTGTTGACTAATGGAGCTGTCCATCTACATGTTTATCTTGGGCTGTGTAGCCATCATCCCAAACCTTAGTGGCTTCAAACAACCACCATCATATACAGCTCATGGTTCTGTGGGTCAATGATTTTGGCTGAGCTCTGCTGGGTAGGTCTTCTGGTTTTATCTGGTCTCACCAATGCCTCTGTGATGAGCTGCCGAGTCAGGAGAGGGCCTAGCGTCAGGATGACCTCAGCTGGGATGGCTAACCCTGTTCCTCATGGTCTCCCAGCATCCTGCCGGCTTAGGCTTTTTACACACTGGCTGGCAGAGTTTTAAGACAGTGAGAGGAGGAAGTGTACAGAGCCTCTTAAGGTTGGTTGCTAGAACTGACGATCTGTCACTTCCATCACATTCTTTTGGCCAAAGCAAGAAACAAGGCCCATCCAGAGTCAAAGGGAGGGTAAATAGACTCTGCCACTGGATGAGAGGCAAAGTGGCATTTCAAAGGGCATATGTGGAAATGATGTGGCCATTTTTGCAGTCTTCTGCAGCAGGGAAGTGAATTCTGGTAGACTGTATAGAGAGGAGACTTGAGAAGGAATGAGACTGATTCCACCAAATATCAAAAACAACTATTCTTTCATCAGGGGTGGTTAGAAAGGCCCCAAAGGGCAGAATAAAGCTTTGCAGGAGCTGTGTTTGGAAAGAATACTAAAAGAATAAATATAGATTTAATTTGTGTTTTTTTTGAGAAACTATCAAAATTATTCTGAGCAAAACAAAGAATTTAGCTTTAAATTTTCAATTTGATAAAATATGGAAAACAGCAATTAGCTCATTGAAATATAGAGACTATTGAGCAGATATAAGAGAAAGTGCATACATAAAGGACAAGAAATCCACACTCTATAAATGACAGACTGATTTCCTTTTGTTCTGAAGAAATGTGGTGCATTTGTTTTGTAAGGGGGTAGCTCCAGTTTAGACTACTTAAATGTAAACAGGAATTTCTGAGAAACGTGGTCTTTGTTATTTGTTAACAGTGTAGGGTAGAAGATTGAAGAAGTCGGGTCTCTTTAGCCCTACAAACTACTTCTGTGGCAGCGTGGGAGTATGCCTTACGCTGAGTTTATACCCTTTGTTCTCATCACCAATATGCACTTGATTCCAATGTGGGGCAGTCATTTAGCGAAAGCTATCATTCTGTTCTACTGGATTGAGCAGGAAACAAAACTAAAAGGACATTTAAGTGTAGGGCCTCATTAAAGGGATGCTTGTGATCACCAGAATTGGTTACCTATGATTGTGCCACACTCGGGCCATCTCAGGCCCTCTGACCAGCTCTTTCTTTTTTGGTGCCTGTAGCATTTTTTTTTTTTTTTTAAATCATCATAGGTGAGAGCTGGAGCCTGGGTTGTTCCTGACAAATGAGACCAAATAGAAACCTAAGGGACAGAGAGGACAGAGCTATACTGGAACATTCTTATACAAATCTCATTTGCATATAAGATTTAGTAATGTGTTAATGTGGGTCTAGTTATGTCTGTCCAGTGTTAAAATAAGAGATTGGTTTACTCTATGCTTAAATAGGCTAAAAAAAGTCCCTGGGACTACAGCTTTCTAGAATCCTGGCTCCCCTGCATCATGACAGACAGGGTAGGGTGGTAAGCTTCTGTACAGAGGACAGGAGGGATCAGTGAGGTTTGGCAGATGATCACAGGTGCTCTTGACCCTGTTCAAATAAGGTAAATGCTTAGGCACCAGGACTTCCTTCAGGATGTGAGAAGCAGCTAATTTTAGTTTTTTTTTTTCTTTTTTAGAGTCATATCTCATAAGCTGCTGTAAGCTTATCCATTTTCTTTGGGACAATGCTCTTGGCATTCACCACTGTAATTCTGAGCTAAATTCTGAACTCATAGCACTCAACAAGATGTGAGATCATCAAACTGGGCCAGTGCCTGTAGCAGGCCACGAGACCCTGTTTTGAAAGTGGTGCTTCTGTTTTTTACTGTTTATGAAGAAGGCTGTAGAAACATCCTTGTGCTTACAGACTTCCTTTGGGTTTGAAGTATTTGCCGAGCAAAGATTTCCAAAGTAGAATCTCTGTGACAAAGAGAACACACGTGTTTATGACTCAACACATTAACTACTTACAATCTGCACTTTGCTTTTCCAATCTGTGGACCATTGTTGATTTTGTTCTTGATATTTGTCCTCCACTCGGGTGTCTTGTTGACCAAGGAATATACAATAGGCTAAAAACTGTTGTGCCTCTGTTAGTGACTGTCCCCAGCTACCCTCCATTTCCTTCAGTCTCTATGCATGACTACTCTGTTTCTGCTTGGGCTTGACATTAATTTTTTTTAAACTCCCCTTCTTCCACTTATGTGACCTTTCTTGATTGCTCAGGCCTAGTTGGTTCTCTTGTTTGCTATCTTTTGGGGTCAGGGGATACTCTTACTCTATCCCCTATTTTTAGACATTTCATCCAAACCCTGTTTATCCCTGGGGATGAGGTGAGGAGAGTTTGGATAGTGTCTAGGAGTGTACACATGTGCACATTCTGGATCATGTAGAGACCTGAGATATTTAGGTGGCAATGAAGATGGAGAGGAAGGAGCAGATTTACTGTGTGCTTCATACCTGATGTGGGTTGGAATTTTAATGACTGGACCTGGAGAAGGAGGGAGATATCAAAGTGACTTCAGAGTTCTTAATTTTAGGCCATGAAGTATTTAGATACTTAAATGTCAATACTGGGAATTTAAAAGAAGAAATATATTTTTAGAGGTGTAGAATAGAAAACAATGTTGATTTTGACATTGTGGTGGTCACTGTGGCTTACCTAGCCAACATTCATTTATTTAAGAGATTACTTAGTCCATTTGTGTTATCAGAAAAAAATACCACAGACTGAATATCAAGAATAGAAATTTTCTCTGAGTCCTGGAGACTGGTGAGTCCAAGATCAAGGTGCTGGCATCTGATAGTCACAGCAAGCTGACCCTTATGTGTTAGAAGGCTGAAGGACCAGAAGGGACAAACACTGTGTCTTTACATGACAAGTGTGCCAGCCCTTCCTCTGGGAATAATCTAATGAGAGTGGAGCCCTTAGGACCTAAACACTTCCCAAAAGGCTTGTGCAAACCCAGGGCTTCCAAGGCCCTAGCATACTGTTTTTGGATCCCAAAGAACTTGGGGAACTCAAGAGAGGGTTTGGGCATTTTCTTACTCACATACTCCTTCGGGGTAGCAGGCTGGGACAAAATGGAGGGCTACCCCATACCTATAAAGCAGGGAAATATGTAGGATGGGTTGCAGGTGGATTTCTTCAGATGTTCTACTTTACAGCCAAGGTCAGGCTGCTTTGATCCTCACCTAAAGCTTGGAGACAAAGGAAGCAGCCAGTTTCCCCTCTTTGTTTCCTTTGCTATCACGTTCTTTAGAGTCTTTCTTATCTCGCTACCCAGAACACTAAGCTTTCCTAGACACTAGCGATTGTTATCTCAACAAGCTCCACCTCCCAATATTGTAGCATTGGGTATTACAATTCTGACACATGAATTTTAAGGGACATATTCAGTCCATAGCAGTGACCCTCATCCATATTGTAAAAATAGATCACGATCAATCAGTGATTCCTAGCCAGGAGTGATTTTGCCCACTAGGAGATATTTGGTAATGGCTAGAGACATTTCTGATTGTCATAAGACAATTGCATGCTACGGGCATATAATGTATAATGGCCACTACACACCTACAATGCATAGGAGAACCCTCTACCACAAAGAACTATGTAGTTCTAGATTTCCATGGTTCCAAGGTTAGAAACCCTGGCTTAAGCTAACTGTGGCCATCTCATTTTATTTGCTAGTAATTAGTATAGGGATGGACATGGATCCAATTCAATGGAACTTCTATAAAGTTTTTCTCTTAAAGGAAGCGATACACTTCTTTTTATGGATGATGTAATGTCTGAAGGTGACACATAGAATTGTTGTATCCATCTTGCCACTAGCCTGAGGATGAAGTCAACATGGAGGAGGGTAGAACTTAGAAAAATGCACAGAAAAGGGTCCAGAGCTTTGATGTACATCTGAACACTCTATAGGCAGCTCTACCTCTTTTTCCATGGGGCTGGTAAATTCATTTATGGCCTAAGACAGAATGAGTAGAGCTTTCCTATTGATCCAAAAGCATCCCAACCAATATTGTAATGATGGATTGCTTGTGGATGATTCGAAGTGGTAGTGTTAAGTGAAGTATTCAATATGTGTTATTGGAGTTTAGCAAGAAAGTTAAGATTGGGGCTAGAGCTGTGAAAGATTTCATATTGAGGTAATAGGTACAGCCATGGAACTGATGATCTAATTCAAATAGAGCTCAGAGAGTAAGAAGAAAATACAATACAAGCAGAATCTTAGAATAAAGCTTTTGAAAATTAGGGGGGTAAGAAGATGACACGGTGAAGATTTGCTGAAGGGAATCAGAGAAGCTAAGCTAATACTGTGGGATAGAGACAACTCGCGCTCTACAGAAAATAATTTGTTATTTAAACTTTTGGGAAATTTGAGTGTATCTTAAACAGAAGGGGAACAAGGCTGAGCAGTAGAACATGATAATAAAAGTAGAAGATGAAATTGAGGGATGGTTTTGGAGGAGCTGGAAAGGACAGTCACTGAAGGGGACATAGCATTGGGAAGGAGAAGCAATGCCAATGTGAGTTTTTCACTCTGGGAGGGAAGGTGGGAAGAAGGGGGCAGTTGAGGGAGTTCACAGCTAGTCTTTTTTTCTTGACAGTTATCTGCTGAGAATGAGTGCAGAAGTGGGGAGCCTAGTGCTTGGAGTCAGTGATACAGGTTCTAAATAACTACTTTTAGGCAATGGAAAGGAAGCAAAGGAAAGATAAATAAATGGATTGCTGAGAAGCTGGAGTTGAATCTCATAATTTTGTGATGGATCCAATTAGCATATTTATGTGATTTCCCCCTGGCAATGCTCAGTGACCCTTGAAAGGAAACAGACAGTTTTGTTAATTCTAGCTTGTGGTTTGGAAGGAGGAATGGCGTAGAAGGTAAACTGGCAAAGTAATAATTGAAAATGCTGTAGGAATGTTGTCGAAATTATTGAGTATTGCCTTGTCAGCAGAAATACATCCAAATTAGGACAGTGGATAAAATATTAGGAATTATGAATGGTTAGGATGGATCATTAGCTATCAATTTCTCTTCTTTCAGGGATGAAACTTAGAGGTGGGTGGGGCTCAAACACTCACTTAAAATGAGAATGATTTGGTATAAAGTGTGATCCAAGGAAGCAGATCAATTCTTGGATGTCATGTTTCACAAACTAATAATATTTTGAAATAGACATGGAATTACTAAAACTCTGCTGTCAGGGTTTGGATCTTAAATGTTCCCCAAAGGCCAATGTGCTAAAAGTTTGGTTGTCAGCTGGGAAAGTGATGGACCCTTTAAGGGGTGGGGCCTAGTGGAAGGAAGTTAGGTCATTGGGGGTGTGTCCTTGAAGGGGATATTGGGGCCACTGAAAGGTGAGCTGTTCTAATCCATCACCTGCTCCTGCCATGATGTCCTGTGCTACCACAGGCCCAAAGCAAACAGGGCCCAGTGACCATGAACTGAAATCTCCAAAACTTTGATTCAAAACAGAGGTTTCTCCCTTGTTGCATGTCTTAGGTATTTGTCAGTGAGGGAAAACTGACTAACATGTGCTTTTATAACTAAAGAATGTGAGGAATGTGAGATTCAAAAAAGGTCATTTTTAAGTGATTAAAGTGAGACTATAACCAGGATATCTGTGTCCTCAGCTGAATGTACTCTTCCTTGAGTAGTTCTGGAATATACAAAAGAAAGAGGCTTGACAAAAAAGAAAGTTCAAGAAAGGAAGCAAGGGAACCTCTTGATTTAAACAAATATTACAGCTGTCATAGTTGACCTGGGGAAGCATGTTGAGGACATTTCCTTGTCTACAGTATTATGGAAGCTCCAGAAGGTTGGTCCCATCTCTGCAGGCTGGCTCCTGTGGTCTGGGAGGCACACTTTGCAGGAAATCTGGCTGACAGCCAGATTAGGCAGTTGTTTAGGAGTCAAGTAACAGGGTGATAAAAAGTCACTGGAGGGGAACAAAAGGGGATTTGATGTAGCTAATTGATTGTGAATGCAGCCTGCAGCATGCGAATTGGGGGAGACCTTCACAGTCTACTGACTAAGTATGTGATTTTTAATCAAGAAGTTAGTGTTCACGTGAGCCCTGCTCCTCTTTTGAAAGGGGCTTATTCATTGGGGAACTTATTGGGAACATGTGTTTATTAGGCTGGGCTGCTGAAAGCTTTAACATTGTTTCTCAGCCTCTGCTGTGCTCTGTAATTGACAGTGCCACTAACAGGAGAGACGCACACGGGAAAGTTGACTATTCTACATGTTGAAATGCACAACTGTGAAATCTGGGTTTGTTTCTATGTATGACCCAAATCAGGGCTGGAAGTGTATGGTTTAGTAGATGATAAGCCATTAACATTTGCTGTTTGTATTTATTATTTTTTATATTTAAATTCTTTGTAAGTTCACTCTGCTTTTCTTAGAGATTTCTATAAATCTTTGTATTCTCTCTTATGAGCATTTAATGGTTAGAGAGTGCAGATATCTTTCTGTGTTTTAATTAAACAGTTTGTTTTCAGGGACCATATGCCTTCTTCTCTGGAATGTCAGTTGCTTGTCAACGAATTTTCTCACATTTGGGCAAGTGAGGGATGTGCCCTTCAGGTAGCGATTAATGTGGTATCAACAATAATTCCATAGGATATTTTTTTTTCTGTGTGTATGCGTATAGTCTTTACTCAGTGAAAATAACCCTACTATAATGTGGAGTAAATACAAGTAGGTACAAATCTCTTTTTAGTAATTATATTCTCATGACTTCCTTTTTCTGTAATTAAAAAAGCCTCCCTAAGGCTAAAGCTTGCTTCATTAGGTTTCTACTGGTGGTAAATTGTTTTGAAAATTTAATTCAATAAATAAAGCCATTGTGAGAGTGAAGGGAAAATATATGAGCTTTTAGCACCCACAGGCACTTCATTTATTTTAGGATAACAGAAAGCATAACAACACAAAAAACGTGTAGTGTTGGGCTGGGGCTGTGGCTCAGTGATAGAGCGCTTGCCTAGCATGTGTGAGGCACTGGGTTTGATCCTCAGCACTGCATTTAATAAGTGAATAAAATAAAGTTCATCAACATCTAAAAAAAAATTAAAAAAAATGTGTAGTGTGAGGGGCATGTGAATGGTTATCTGTAGAGCATGTTTATGTTTCTTTTATGTCATTCCAGGTGGAATACTCAGTTTTTTATAAGACTATAATTTTTTTTAAGTAATTGCTGCTTTTATTTGGTGGACTCCATTTTATTTTATTATTGTTTATTAACAGCAGAGTCTGCGTTGCCATTGAAAATATTGTTTACTCCTGGCTGATTATGCAATCAGTATTGAAGAGAGTGTGGTCCTGTAGCTTGTCCTACTCTTTTTGGACTATTCAGGTGTGAAAGTGAAGCAACAGATCAGTATAGAAAAATGTCGGTTATTGTTCTGCATGATTTTCAGTACTCGGGAGCTGACAAAGTTTCTGGTGTCTCTTCCCATCCTTCATTTCTGCTTTTCTCCATTGGCTAGTTGTGTGAGAGATAAGGAGACAGAAAGGTGGGGGATGAAAGGAATAGATGTAGGATTTCTGCTGTCTCCTTTCCATCTGTTCTTGTTCAACGACTTCACTGCAGAGCACTTTGTCTTCTGGGATCTCTCTTAGGATTTTACTAGTTACTGTCAATAACTCACTCTCCACGTTGTTACCGTCATGTTAAGAGGATCTGCTGTTTCAGATGTTGCACATCAAGTTAAAGTGGGATTATTAGTATCCTGGTATGCACAATTCTGGGGCACTGTGGTATTTCTTTGCATCTTATTCATGTTAGATGTAGGCAGCTCCATCACCTCCAACTGGTTGTACTGTGTTCTTGAAGAGTTCTTGCCCTGACCTGATTGAGGCCTATCTGTGATGCCCTTAACTGCTCTTCCAGGACTGAATATATTGGGTGTTCAATATGCTTTTATTTGACATGACATCATATGCATGCATGGAGAAGAGCAGGACTTAAAAAAAAAAAAAGGGTTGTGGCTGGCTACAGTGGACCAATCTGTTTTTCCAAAAACCATTGAAAACACATGGGCTAGGAATTTTTCCAACCATTTGGAGATCTTTCTTATTCCTATGGGTTTCAAATATTCTCCTGGAGTGAAGGTGAACCTCTAGAAACTTGACTGTTTTCAAAGATAATTGGGCCCTGGTGTTCACTTGTCCTGATTTATCCTGGCAGCTCTTATTTCTTTTAGTCTGTGAGGGAGAAAGTGGGCTTTGACCACAGCCTATCAGTGCACAGAGACGTGGGGCTTCCATAGGGACCTGTTGTGTATTTCTCTGAAGGTCATCCATTCTCTCTGAAAATCTTATCTTACTTTCTTCATTTCTTGAATCGTTGCTCTTTATTGCCGGAGACTCAGTGGGTCAGTTTTGATAGCTCTGCTTTTTCATCCCAGCTTTCTTTTTCTAGGCAGGAAAAAAATGAGTTGGCAGACTTGGTGGAAATTTCTGAACCTGTGATACACCATGTTGGTAGGGAGGCCCTGTTCCTCTGGGGTTTACACGTCTTTTGCCTGGGCTCTCTGCTTATCCCTGCGGATTGCTTTTATTAATATATTGTGGGTCTTAAAAAGTTCATCTTGGTATAACTTACATACAGTGAAATACACCCATCTTAGTATACTGTTGGATGAGTTGGATAGTTATATATCATGGAGCCCATAGAGCGATCAGGATAGTGAACATTTCCATTTCTCCAGCATGTTCCCCGATATACCTTCTCTACTAATCCTCCCACCATGTTGGTAACCTTTGTTCTGTTACCATCACCTGGATTTGTTTTGCATACAAGTAGAACCATACAGTAGGTATTCATTTATGTCTGATTTCTTTCTTTCAGTTCAGTGTTTTTCCTATATTAACTCCTTTTTCATTACAAGTAATTTTTAATTATATCAGTATACTACAATCTGTTTATCCATTCCCCTCGATAGATGCTTGGATTTCTTCTGTTTTTGGCTGTTACGGACATTTTTGTTACATCCTCTTTAGGGCATAGGTTTTCATTTCTCTTGAACGAATATCTGGGAATATAATTGCTTGGAAGTAAGTTGTGTATTTTACTCAGGTTGCTTCTTTAAAAAAAATAATGGGGAGTATAAGTGGAAAATTTTGCATTTGTCCACTTACCTGTCTTCCTTAATGTGCTGGTGTGTGTAAGATGTGGAGTGACTGCAACTTGTTTTTAAATCTTCACTTTCTTTCTTCTGATGATCATTTCTTTTCTTTTTTTTTTTTTTTTTTTTTTTTTTTTAACCAGGGATTGAACCCAGAGGCACTTAACCATTGAGCCACATCCCCAGCCCTTTTTCTATTTTGTTTAGAGACAGTCTCACTGAGTTGCTTAGGGCCTCACTGAATTGCTGAGGCTGGCTTTGAATTCACTATCCTCATGCCTCAGCCTCCCGAGCTGCTGAGATTCCAGGTGTCTGCCACCATGCCTAGCCTGATGACCATTTCTTAAAAAGAAAGTGGCATTAAGATTGCCCTTCTTTACTTGTTTGCTATGTTTTTTTTTTTTTTTTTTTGCAAAGGGGTCAATTTTAACTTATTTTTATTTGTTAGGTCTGTGAGAAAGTTGAGTTGAGTCTGCGTTCTGACTGCAAACTGCTAATTTTTCCCTAAAAGTCCAATTTATGACAAAATTTTGAAAATTACTTGGCTAATTCATAATCCCTCTCCCCTCCTGTGTCTGTATATATATATATTTCTCAAAGAAAATATATTTTTTTAAAACCAAGTTTGACTTTATTTTGCCATCTTGCCTGAACATTCCAATAATTCTCTTTTGAAGGGTAAATAAGGAAAATTTTCTGGCAGTGTGACAAAGGTAATGTGATCATGTTTGTCACTGATAGGAGATTCTCTTTCCTTAAAAATAAAACATTTCACTAACATGAAAAAATCCTGGCACAGTTCTGATAAATCTTCTTTAGTGGTATGTTTTAAAAACACATGTTTCTTCTCTTCTCTAGGGAATTTTGAGTGATTGATTGTATCACGACCTTTTCTCGAGAGAACATTGCCTACTGGATAGAGGAGTGTTGTATAAATTTGGTGACCCAGTGCCTACTCCTGTCTCCATGTATCAGCCACAGTTGACAAGTCATTACTCTTTGGAAGTGAACTCCTCAATCAGTAAAAGATTGCTGTGTAATTCAGAGTAGACCATGCAGATTAGCAAAAAAGATGTCTGTAAGACATTTTGAGATACTTTGCGGTGTGATTTTATAACATGACGATGATGTTGTTATTTATCAGGCTCCAAGGAGGCCTCTTTTAGTTTCCAAATTGAAGGCCCAGAAATAATTTTCCCTAACATGAGGTTTTCCACGGAAATGCAGAAAACAGTATTTGGAACTTACATTTACGCAATGTGTGTTCTTCCATGTTCTCTCTGTGTGCCCATTACTTTGTTTTTCTCCAACTAATGTTGATTATCCTTTTCTTCTGTCTTTTATTTCTTCATAGGGGACTTCCTATTTGGCCAATAAGAAACATTCTAATTTTGCTTTAGGATGGAAATGCATATAGGAAAAGGGAGGCTGGGCTTTGTATTAAAAATGGCGTCTTGGCTCTCTTTGCCTAATCTGGGGTTCTCTTGCCTCTTGGCTTTCTTTGACTTCCTTGGAAATCTGTTCTATGGCTCAGTCTGGTTCCAGCAGTTGCAATGTATCATCGTGCAAACCTTTGCTAGCTGCAAATACCCTCTTAAAAATTTACTTAACCGCAGATTTCAATCTGCAAATTATTAATGTGAAAACTATTTGAAGGAGGACACATTTCCAGATGCAAAGCCAACATGAAGCTTTTACATAGTTCTAATTTGGTTGTGCCATATTTGATTTATCGAGTTTTCCCCGTTTTCTAGGTTTGGACCATGCTAATGGCGTAAGTTCCCATTTGTGGTTAGTGTCATTGTTTCCTGTACTATGTGTCACCCCAATGCTGCATTTGCCAACAGTGCGTAGGAAGGCTCTCTACCCTTCAGGATTGTTTAAAACCAAATGTGCAGTAGAGCGACATGCTGTTTTGAGTCACCTTTGGTCACATCAGATAACTTTGCTTTTCAATAATTTCTCTTTATCTTCTATTTTAGGTAATTTAATAAGTTATGTTCCTTTAAATTTGAAGCTGTGAATTGAATGTGTTTGTGTGTGTGCATGTTTGTGTGTGTGCATGTTTGTATGGCAGAATGGGTGACAGAAAAGGGTGGGAAGCACTTTGTTATATTTGAGTTTTCTTGGTGAAAAATTGGCCTGAAAAACGAATAGAGTAGGTACCCCAACAGGTATATATTTTCTATCAGGAAGGAAGGGGACTTAGGCTAAGGTGGTGGCAGAGCTTTAGTAAGCTTCTTTGAACTCCACCTTGGCTTGGTCTTCTAGTGTGGGCTGGAGAATGAGAATCGGCAGGCTCACGCCACACTGAGTTAGAGTCTGGGGAGATTGGCAGCAACATGCTCAGTGCCCAAGATGCCAGTTGTCTGCAGCACGAGGCATGCAAACATTGCAGAAATCCATTGCTGTCTCATCCAAGAGTTCATAGGAAAGTGTGTTGGGAAGGAGTCTTGGGTACGGCAACAACGAAGACAAACACCCATAAAAATCCTAAATACTTCCATTGTCATTTTCTATCTTTCCTTGGCAAGTCTTCACTCTCTCTCACTGAAGTCCTCAATTAAAAACCTGCAGGAATACATTTTACTAGGGTAGAAGGAGCAATTGCTAGAGAAGAGAGAAGGGAGGAAACTAATATCCATTGGACTTTACATGCATTTTCTTTTAGACCTAAGAGGTAGTTTTAATTGTTTACTTTGACCATATTATATATGTGATATATATGTATATATACATAGTTTTTTACCATATTGTAGATAATAATTTAATAATTAGTAATTGAAGGCCACAATACAGATAAATGGTCCAAGTGTTTGAATTTAGCACGTATGCTTGAATTAATATACATTAAAACTTTCTATCCCACCCACTCATCCCAAAGACTGATACCCAAAGTAGCAAGTCTGTCTAAACTAACAATCTGTTTACAGTGCTTTCTTCTACACTCCATAACCCAGTAAATTAAATTAATTTTAGACTAACAGTTTGAGTTTGAAACATAAGATACTGTCTTCTATTTTGATTTTTGTTTTGAAAAACTTTAGGGATAGGAAAGTTTTGGCATTTCTCTAATATTAACACAACAGACAAAAAAAGGCATAGCTTCATCAGTGCATTTAAGTGGCAATATTCAATATCCAGGTCAACATGTCTGTCTATATACATGCATGCAAGGTGCTGTGCCCAGCCTTCCTCTTCTGTCACAAAACAAGACAAACAACTGAAAGATGGTAAAAATTAATATTACAGTAAGACGCATTGTAGTTTCTTCTTATTTTTGTGGAACATGTAAAACATGTGGAACCTGAAATAGGAAAGATATACTGTTAACTGATACATGCATAGATCAGCTTTTAGATAATAGACATCTTAACCTATGCGTGAAGTTTGGTTGGAGTTCTGCGATATTGTTTAAATTAGCCCGAGCCTAGAAGGGGCTTTTACAGGAGACCACTGTAATTTTCATCCCTTAGACACTGACATTTTCATGAGCTGAAGTGTCTCGGGAGACAATGCAATATCACTAAAATATTTCCTCAGCTCGAGTGAGCTGTACATTGGTATGTCCAAGTCTGCTCTTAGAAGAACAGAACTTTTGTTTCATTTTGTGAGGACACGATGTTGTCCCCAAATGAAATTTTTCTTTTTAATGACAGATTTTTTTTTCCAAAAATATATTCAGAAAAAAATAGCTCAAATAATTTATTCAAGTGTTCCATGTTTAGTTTGAAGAATCATGGGGATTTGATTATTTTGTTTGCCTTTTAATATCTATGTAATAAAGCAAAAAAAATTTACTAAAGGTTTTCTGAGAAACATGACATAGTGTCCTGAGCCTTTGAGATAGCGAATTAAAAATACTTTCACTACATTTTTTTGTATTAAAATTTCCAAAGACATGTATGTTATTTTTATAAAATTAGAATTCACATATCGTATTTGACAAAGTTTTTTCTACCACTGATAATCTATAAAGCAGTCATAAACAATATGCTTCATGAATGTAGGTGTGATTGACAGGCATTTGTTTTATGTTTCTGTCTTCGCATTTGGGTGAATGGATCTTCTGCTAAGAAAAGGATCAAGAGAGGAAGGGAAGGGTTATGAGAACACAGTTCGGCTGACATTTGTGAAATGGTTTGTGGACATCTCACTAGAAATCACCAAGACCATGATGACTAGCTCCAGAGAGGGTTTAGGTAGTCACACCTCAGTACAATTCAGGTTATGTTTCAAAATTACCATATTATCACTATGAATGTCAGACATACAATACAAGAATGCTGGATTTTGTTAATAAGGAAGCATGGCATGTACATGGGTCACTTGTGATTTTTGTACAGCATAAACACTGTTGTCAATTTTATCTGAATTATGCCTTCAGATTCTCGTAGCAATCTGAAGAAGATACAGGAGGTGGCTATTTTATCTACCAACTTTCTGGGTGGATTCTATTTCTGTGATTGTGATTCACGTGCTGGCACTAAACGTACCACGTGATGATATTTCAGTGATTCTATTGCCTCTTGCCTGGCTGTTGTCAATTTTATTTGTTCCTTCTTAGCTCTTGTGGGATCAGGTGAAGAACCTTTGTGCCAGGGTCAAAGATAATTCCTAAGTTTACCTCTCATTGGTTCAGATGTTATATCTTATTTTTTCATCTCTGAGCTCATGCTGCTGAGAACTGGAGAAGCTGCCTGAGTCTTTGAAAGTCCTACACTGCTTGAGTATTTGTCAGATCCTTTCTTCCTAGGTATTTATTGGCTTTGGTTCCATTTCTCTGAGACATTTTTCTTGATCAGTCTTGGTTAGCACTTGCAAACACACACACACACACACACACACACACACACAATCCACATACCCCAAATTTTGTTATGTCCTGACCAAAATAGAATAAAATCTTGCTGCTACAACCTAATCACCCCATTGAAACCAATTCCTTCATTGTCAAATTTACTGAAAGTACACATTAAATATATTTGAAATTTTCGCTCCCTGTATTCCTTCTAACAAAGCTACTCTTCTCCAACAGACAGCAATGCCATGCTTGTTGTCAAAGCAAATACTGATTTGGCCAGTCTCCTTTTCTGTTCTGTAGTCTATGGTGTTACTGAGTGCTTAGACTTTTATAGAATACAGTCTTTTATGCTTGGTTTTCCTATGACTGCCTTACCCTGAACAGTGGAAGAAGCAGGTCTTTATAGTCAGACCTGTTTTGAGTCTCAGTTGTGACCATTACTGTCTGCAAGTGGGCATCTTGTTTAAGCACCAGGCCTCCAGCTCATGAGGCACTGAAAGACAAATGGACAGGAAGGCTGGTTTGTTGTCGCATGGCCTGGAGCCGTGCTTTTCAAAGGGGCCTTGTTGGCATCTTGGGTGGGACACTTCTTCCCAGCATTGCAGGATGTTTGGCATCCCTGGCCTCTGGGCATCCATTGCTGGTTGCATCTCCCATTGTGTCAACCAAAAAATGGCTTACGTGTTCCCAAATGTTCTCTGCAGGGGTGGAGCTGCCCTGGGTTTAGAGGTTATTGAAAATTATGGTTCACTCATTTTCCTGAGAGTCCTTATTATGACATGTACGCCTTTCCTTATTTATTTGCTTTTCTAAACTTACTTATTCATTTACTTATTTGGAAGACTAGTGTGGTATATCAGGTCCAACATAATTTATTTCTGTTGCCTCGTCACAAATGTGCATCTCTCATATCATCCCATAGTTTTCTTCCCTTCACTTCCAATACTCCACATTTAAAAAATTTTATTTATTTTAGTTAAGTATATATGACAGCAGAATGTATTTTGATTCATTGTACACAATTGCAGCACAACTTTACATTTCTATGGTTGTACACGATGTAGCATCGCAATGTCCATCCCATTCCACCATCTTCCCTGCCCCCACCATCTTTCCTCCCTCACCTCCCTCCCTTTGCCCAATCAAAGTTCCTCCATTTTTCCCATGCCTCCCCACTCCTCATTACGGTTTGGCCTCCGCTTATCAGAACATTTAGCCTTTGATTTTTTTGGGTATTGGCTTACTTCACTTAGCATGATATTCTCCAACTCCATCCTTTCACCTGCAAATGCCATAATTTTATTCTTTTGATGCTGCATAATAGTCCATTGTGTGTATATACCATAGTTTCTTTATCCATTCATCTACTGAAGGGCATCTAGGTTGCTTCCACATTTTAGCTATTGTGAACTGATCTGCTATGAACATTGACACGGCTGCGTTACTATAGCATGCTCCAATGCTCCGTCTTTATTGATGTGGAACTGTAGGACCTAAGAAGCACCTAGTCAGACTTTGGGTTCAGCTTAGACCTACACTCCCTGACCCCTAGGTATAGGCCACCTCCTCTGAGCTCCCTTACCACCTGCACAGCATTTATACCTTTGAAAAGCACAGCCCATTTTCAGGTCTCTCTCCCTATGCTCAAGAGCAGAAATGATTTTGATTGTGCACATTATAGTGTTTGGCAGATAGTAGGCCTTCAATAAAGATTTGATGTTGCTGTTATGTAAATAAAATGAAGATGGGTATGATTCGATTCAGGAACATGTTTAGGTAGAGAGGAAGTAGAAGCAGCTTACGTTAACTGGTCACAAACATTGCAGTGCTGTGGGTGACATTAACCATCTTGAAGCATGAGGAGAATGTCACTGAGCTCTTAACCTGATGGATTGAGTCAGCAGAGGAAGTGAACTACGATATGGCACAAGGTCCCATCTGAGGTCACAAGGAATATTTTCATAGTAAATGTAACTTTTTACACAAGAAATTTTCATCAAAAACCCCAAAGCAAGACTGAAAAAAAAAATACAAAATTGAAATCAGAAACATGAGAAATTATGATTATTCTGAAAGACTTCAGAAGATCAGAGTAGCTAAAGGAAGAGGAGTTGGGGGTCCTAAAAAAGCAAGTTTAAAACAAGTAAGCAATAAGCTGTATCTCCTTACTACAGAGATTTCAGTGGATTTTGAGTTTCATTTAGTCTTGTCACTGAAGATATTTGTAAAATAAACCCTTAGTTTAAAACTTAACTTTTCCTACCTTCCTGATTGAATTCTCTACATGGTCTCTCTTATGCTGATGAACATGTCTCCAATGCTTGATCTGTTTACTTTATTCTAGTTATTAATAGTTGGAACAGCCTGTATATGCAGAACACTTTCCCCTCTATAGTCCATAGGCAAATATTTGGTGCTGTTCAGTGAGTATAAGCACATTTGCAGAAATTTTTCTGACCTTGCCTCTTCACTATTGGAGATTTTATGTGGTTGAATAGATAGGATACTGATTTATTTGCTTTTCTAGAAGTGTTCTAATTTTGTCAATAACAACATTGTTCCATAGCTAATAAAGCCTATCATTGCCCAAAGGTCTCTTGTAGTTTCCTTATTCTGTAGTCAAGAAAGCTCGAAAAGAGATCTTTGCTTTGGGGCATTACAGCTAATATAGTCTCTTGTTTGAGAATAAAAATTTAGTTGATACTTAAAACTGGAAGACTTCATTTTTTTTCCTTAATGCTTTATGTGTTGATTTTATTCAGTAATACTTGAACCATTAGCTGCCTAAGATCTTTTTCTGGCTTTGGTATACTAAAATCACAAAGACAAAAACAAAACAAGAATCCTGGTATACTTAGAGGATTAAGTTAGCCACAATTGACTCATGAATTCAAATCGAGGGATGTAATTTTTAACACAACATAAATATGCAGGTCATTCCCCAACAGTAGGCCAGCGCATGTAAATTCTGAGTTTGTAAGAGGTGACTTGATGTCTTGATATGCCTCTCCCAGGGGCAGGCCAAGATGAGCTGGAAGGGGACTGGCAGGTGGAGGGACTAGTTGGATTGTCATTTGTCTATTCCTGCTACCTTCTAAGCAGTGAGGGTATAGAATGACTGGGACAGTATTTCTGGCCCTCAAGGAACTTGCCATCTGTAGGAAGAAATGGACATATGAACAAATAGTCAGAAGGTCAAGGGAATATATACATCAAAGAATGCTGGGGTCCTTTTAGAAGGACAACCCTGCAGGTGCTATGATGATGAGATTGGTTGGCTCACTTTATAAGGAGCCATCACCATGCTAATAGGGAAATTATCTGTACTTGCACTGACCACATAGCTCTGTTGTTCCATAGTTACAAGTGGTGCTCCCAGCCACAGCCTCTCGGTAGGTCAGATATAAAAGTGAAATTCTAAGACTGGGATAGATCCTTCAGAACTGTAAGGGAAATTGTTCAAAGCATCCTATGAATTATTGTTTGTGGTTTATGGTTTTTGAGAAGAACATGGTTTTCTCAGAATGTCTAGGACAAGAGCTAATGAATTAATTTTGAAGTAATGTGTTTGATTAAATGTCTTAGCTTCAAAGGAGACAGTGTTAAATAAACAAAACACAAAAAAAAACCCTTGATCCTTGCAGCCCCAGAATATTCTGTACATTTTCTTTTTGTTAGAAATAAAATTTATGATATTATTTTCATGGCTGAATCTCTAAAGGTGCTTATTTATTTATTTACCTGCTAAGATACAGAAATGACAGAACTGTTGGCACTGGGAGTTTTCTGGTTGTTAACCATCACTTTGTGACCCTCCTTGTGACTATATCACATACTTGTGATATTTATCCATGGTCAGGGCTACTGTGCTATCCGTTGCAAATCACTAATCTGTTCATGATCACTCCTTCACAGTACAATGAGCTACATCTTAATATTTAAACAAGGGCCCTTTCTCAGGAAATGATGCCAAGAGTTGTTAATGGGATGGCATCAAATTAAAAAGCTTCTACCCAACAAAGAAAACAATTAGGAATGTCAAGAGAACCTGTAAAATGGGAGAAAATCTCTACTAGCTACTCTTCTGACAGGATTATATCTGTATATAAAGGACTCAAAATTTTCTATAAGAAAAGTCAAATAACCCAATTAATAAATGGGAAAATGAATTAAACAGACACTTCTCAAAAGAAGAAATACAAATGACCAGCAAATATATGAAACAAATATATGAAAAAAAATGTTCAACATCATTAGCAATTAGGGAAATGCAAATCAGAACTACACAGATTTTATTTCATACCAGTCAGAATGTTAGTCATCATGAATACAAATAATAATAAATGCTGGATGTGGAGAAAAAGGAACACTTTTACACTGTTGGTGAGACTGTAAATTAGTACAACTACCATGGAAAGCAGTATGGAGGCTTATCAAAAGACTCGGCGTGGAACCATCATATGACCCAGGTATACCACTCCTGAGTATTCATCCTAAGGAAATGAAGTCGTCATACCGCAGTGATACTTGCATCCCCATGTTTATAGCAGTGTGATTTACAATAGCCAAACTATGGAACCAGAGTGTGTGTCCATTAATGGAGGAATGGATAGTTTTATTCATCCTTAAAAAGTGAAATTATGTCACTTTCAGGAAAATGGATGGAACTGGAGATCATTATGTTAAGTGAAATAAGTCAGAAGGTCAAGGGAAATATATTTTCTGTCACATTTAGAAGCCAGAAAGGAAAAAGGGAAAGAAAGTTGGGGGGCAGATCTTGTGGAAATCAAAGGGAGATCCATAGAGGAAAGGGACCGAAGCGTGGGAGGAGGGAAGTACTGGGAGAGAGATTGGCCAAATTCCATTATTATGTTATGTGTATGACTATGTAACAACAATCCCATCATCATGTGCAGCTCGGGTATCATAATTTTTGTCAGTTCTAGCAGGGCTCCAGTAGGTTTTACAGTTCTTGGCATAGTGGTTCTGTATTAGTTTCTCACGATTGCTTTAACAGATCAGCACAAATATGATGGATTAGAACAATGCAGTCTAATGGTTCTAAAGGCCTGAAGTCCAAACATCAAGATAGCAGTGCTGCATTCCTTCTGGAGGCCCCAGGGAGATCCATTCCCTTGCCTTTTCTAGCTTTCAGAGGCCACTTGAGTGCCTCGGGTCATGGTCCTTCTTTGCTTCATTCCAATTTCTGCTTCCATGTCCCATCTTCTCTAATTTTTTCTGGCCTTGCTTTTGTAGGATCTCTCATGATTAATCTACCACGTGACTAATCTGGGACAATGTCCCCATTTCAAAACCCATTTAATCACCTCTGGGAGGGCCCTTTTGCCACAGGCTCACATAATCCCAGGTTCTGGGATTAGGATGTGCACTTCTTTGCAGGAGGTGTATTATTCTGTATCTCACAGATACTTTAATATATTAAAGTCTCTGCACCACCGAGTTATTGTCATTTGCATTTTAACTGCTGATTAATGTCAAAAGAGATCGAGTGTTTTAAGACTCTTTCAGGACTTGGAGGGGCAATTCTTGGAATAACAGGTGCCTCTCAAAAGATTCTGATATACTTTTTTGGGGAGATAAAGATGGCACTCTCCTCTTCTCCTTGGCTGGGAATCCTGCATTACTACATGTGATGAGGGCGATGGCTAAAGTCTTGGGCAGATGATGTAAATGAAAATCTGAAATGATTTGCACCAGTTACATTTTTGCTCAGAGCTGTCGGAAGATTTAGCCATTAAGTATATGAAGATAACGTAAGCCCATACGTTCAAATGGTATAAATTTTGACTTTAACTTGGTACTGCTAGTGCTGGTACTTGATTTCTGTAAAACTTCTTAATAAGTAGACAGACTTGCTTTAATTATCCAGGGTTTTTAATCTTTATTTGATAGGTTCTCTTGCCACATTTTTTTCCTCCTCTAAAAGGGAAAAACTTTTTAATGATCTTGTTGAAATGAGCAGAGGCATTCTAACAAATCTAAATGCAGACATATTCTCAGGCCTTAATGGTAGATTTAGCTAACATTTATAGAATGTATGCAAGATATGAATTTTTAAAGTGTCATGAACATGTTGCCAAAATATAACTTTCGTAAGGAAATGAAAGTAGTGCCGTTAAATTTAGAGTAGACATTCTTAAGATTAGAGCCTTAACTTTTGGAATATTTATATCGGGTCTGAGTGGCTTCCATTCCCCATTAAGACCCACTGCCTATTTCTGGGAACAGTGAGAAGTCTTGGTTTTGCACTGAAGGAAGTCTTGTGAATGTTGGAGCAGGAGGAAGGAAGAGTATTTTAATGAGTGCCTTATACCTGGACCTCACAAAAAGGTGCTGTCAGATGGAAGCGTTTTGAAGGTAGAGTAGTCATAGATGAGTTTGTGAGATTTCTTTCCCATCGTAATTGGCCATTAGTTGACGGAAGTTATAATGCCTTTGATTTACTTAAAACTTTCAGTTGCCAACCCAAATATTTAAGTTTCTTAGCTGTCCAAGAAATGTACATTTTTATATTGTTATTTCATGTAATCACTGAATCCTAAAAAAATAGTCATTTCAAAATTTCTTCCCAAGAGAAGCCCTTTTTCCCAAGGAGTTGTATGTTGAGTTGGTTGAACTACAAATCACCAATTTTTGACTGTTGAAATGACCTTGTTGTAACACACTGAATTTGGTGCCCCTCATGCCAAGGACGCAACTCAAGAAATCATGATGAGCATTTTGGTGCCAAATTCTACTTTACAACTCCTCAGAGGAATGTCCTGAGTGTGAGGACCTCTCTTGACAGCTTAGAGTTCTCAGAAAAAGACGTGATCTCTGTTTACATTGATAGGTCATGAAGAGGACCATGTCCAGCATAGGAAAAATACAAATTTGATCACCTCTTTAATCCTAGAACACAGATGCTTGAAAAACCAAGGATTTCCATTTTAAATTACAATACTGATTTCTTCATTTTATGGGTTTAAAAGATGTGCTCAGTAACTTCAGTGAAGGTCAAGGACGGTGTCAAGCTTGTTCACTGTTGCATCAAAAGGTATAGCATAAGGAAGGGGCTCATTAAATATTTGTTGACTGACTAAATGAATAATGTTAGTGGTCCTGGCATAGCTATGTCACCTTTTAAACTTTTATAATTTAAATTTATTTTAACAGATGCAAAAAACCATAAAAATCATACACATTTTATGGGCTATCTTGTGATATTTTGATACATGGACACATTTTGTTAACATTTAAGTCAGATTAAACATACCCACCTTCTTATTTATCATTTTTTTATGGGGAAAGCAAACTCCTTCCTCTAGCTTTTCAAAATATGCAGTACATAGTCATTTTACTTTTTTAATAGCCCACAGAACTTCTTACTCTTAACTCTAACTTAGTAACTATTAATAAATCTCTCCCGTCCCTTCCTCTCTCCCACTCTCGCCAGTCTCTAATAACCACCATTCTGTGTTTAACTTCTGTGAGATCAACTATTTTATATCCCACATATGAGTGAGATCATGTAGTACTTGTATTTCTGTTCCTGACTTATTTCACTTAAGGTAATGATCTCCAGTTAAATCCGTGATGTTATGAATAACAGGATTTCATTCTTTATGACTGAACAGTATTCCATGGTGTATATGTGCACATTTTCTTATTCTGCTCATCTGTTCATGAGCACTTAGGTTGTTTCCACTTCTAGACTATTAGGAATAGTGCTGCAATGATCACAAAAGTGCAAAAGTTCTTGGACAAACTAATCTAGTTTTCTTTGTGTATTCTTTTAGTTAGTTTTTTTTTTGGTCTTTTTTTTTTTTTTTTGTCAGAGTGACCAAAAGACCTGACAAAAACAATGTAGAGGAGGAAACGTTTATTCTGGCTTAGTATAGGAGGTTCAATCCATGGTCAGCTGGCTCCATATCTCTGGGCCAAGGGGAGGCAGAACATCATGGCAGAAAAGTGTGGCAGAAGAAAGCAACACAGGACATGATAGCCAGGAAAGAGAGAGCTGTACTCACCAGGGACAAAATACATATGCCAAAGGCATGCTGCCCATGATCTATCTATCTCAGCCACACTCTTCATGCCTACAGTTAATCCATTTCAGTGGATTAATCCATGGTTAGGTTGCAGTTCTCATAAACCAGTCATTTCACCTCTGAATGTTCTTGCACTGTCTCACACATGAGCTTTTGGGGAACACACACATCCAAACAGATATATACCACATATCCAAACAGATATCTATCCAAAAGTGGGATTACCAGGTCATGTGGTAGCTCTACTTTTAATTTATTGAGGAAACTCCATACTGATTTCTATAATGAGTTTACTAATTTACATTCCTATCAACAGAGTGAAAGTATTCCCTTTTCTCCACATCCTTGCCAGCGCTTATCTTCTGTGTTTTTGAGGCTTGCCATTCTTGCTGGACTGAAGTGATATCTCATTGTGGTTTTGATTTGCATTTCCCTGGCGATTACCAAGGTGGAGCATTTTTTTCATAATCTTGGTCTCTCAGGTGTATTTTTTTCGAGAAATGTCTGCCTAGGTCTATTTGCCCACTTGCAATTGGGCTATTTGCTTTTTGCTACTGAAGTTCTTAAATATTCTAGACATGAATCATTTGTCTGAAGTTTAATTTGAAAAGAGTTTCTCCCATTCTGTGGATTGTTTCTTCACTTATTCGATGGTTTCCTTTGCCGAGAAGAAGCTTTTTAGTTTGATGTCATCATGACATTTGCTTTTGTTTCCTGCGTTTTGGGATCTTATCCAAAAATTCCTTGTCCATCTCAATGTTCTAAAGCATTTCTCCTATGTTTTCTTAGTCTCAGATCTTCCATTTAAATCTTTACTCCATCTTCAGTTGAGTTTCATAACTAGTGAGAGGTTAAGGGTCTACGTTCATTCTTGTGCATGTGGCTATCCAATTTCCCCAGCATTATTTATTGAAAAGATTCTTTCCTCTAATGTGTGTTCTCAGCTCCTTTGTTGAAAGTCAATTGGTTGTAGATGTGTGGCTTACTAAAAGAGATCATCACAGAAGACTTCTCAAATCTTATTTAAACTACATGTTGGAAACCATCCAATCATCTGGTTTAGTATTTCACATTTCCAAGCTTCAATTTCCAACTCTGTAAATATGATTAATTATAAGTTATATTATCATTGCATTTTATAGGGTTGTTTTGAAGATTAGTGGTAAACATCTGGCCCATGGGAGATACTTATTAAATGGTAGGAAGTATTATAAATAATTTAAAATGGAACAGTTAATTTAAATTTCATGTTTAAATTGTCTTGCAAATGAAGTAGGTTTTTTTTAGTAAAAATTCCCATGTGTTTCAAGTATTTGAATCAACCATACTAAATTTATAAATTATTTTACTGTGTACAGATTTTTATGTTAAAGAAAAATAAATGCCTGCTATAGAAAATATCTTGGGTTTTATGAAACGGGGCTATCGGCATCTTTTCAGCTTTGTTTTAGTAGAAAGTAGAGCCTTTTAAAAATATGTATTTTTTTTTTGTGGCAGCTAAGAAAATAAACCATTGTTTCTAATAATTTTGTCAAGAAAAGTGTTTCTATTTTTATTGAGTTACTACTCTGATCTTTGTAGCTTTTCAAAAATTGCACAAACAAAAGTTGAACTGCTTTGTGTATATTCAAAAATAAAATAAAACCATAATATCAAAACAAATAAACACAATGATACAACGCCTGTTGTAGTGCCTGATATGTAGGAGATGCATCTTCCTTTTTTTTTTTTTTTCCTAGTTTAAATTGAGTATAGAAACAAAATCTTTTCCTTAAAGGAAATCATATCCTACTACCAGGAGAGGTCTGCATAGTTAGGGTTTGGTCAGTAATTCACCATGCTTCATGGAGTGATGAGTGCTAAAACAGCCAACTGACTTTTTTTCTTCTAAGATAATATCACTTGCATGCTTAGAAAAATAAATGTTCTAGAAAAATAACAGGGCAAAGGACTGGATACATTCTTCTTCTATTTCTTTCTTGAGATCTCCCACAACTGCACGTTGTTCTAGTGGCTCACGTTCTGAGTTTCGAGTTTGTTCCCTTGCTCCTTTATTCAGAAATTACTGAGCTTCTGCAATGTGCTAGGTGCTCACTGTCACTTGGCACTGGGATCGCTGAAAACCAAAAACAGATGTGGTCCCCTCCCCATCTGGCTAACAGTCTTGAGGAGAGACAGAAATTGATTAAATAGTCGAATTAAACAGTTGAAAATGTGAAATGCAACTTGAAGAGTAAGAATTAGTTGAGGGATACAGGCAAGCCTTTCCCCAAAGGGAGGGAAGCTGAGCGAAATTCCAGGGAGAAAGGGGAGTTAGAGGAAAGAAGGCACAGTCCTCTAGAAAAGGCCACAAGGAAATGTGGAGTGAGAGTGTGCAAGGCAGGCACGGAGGGAGTCTGGGGTTTCTGAAGGTAGAAACCAGAGCGTGCGGAACTCTGTGGTCCATGTTTGGGAATTTCAGCTGCACCTAAGAGCTGCAGAAAGTCTTGGAGGGGTTAATGGGTTGGTGATCTAATGTGTTGATGTCCAGAGAAAAACACTTTGGTTCCCTGTGGAAAATGAATTGAGAGGAATGAATGATGCAAGGACCGTCAGGGGCCCTCTCTGTAGCCGAGGTCCTCTTGATGAGCCAGGACATGGTTGTAGTTGAGGAGAAAGTGGAAACATCCAAGAACTATTTAGTAGGTAAGATGGATAGGGTTTGGTGATGGGTTAGTACAGGAGGAATTAGGTATTACCATGACTCATCCTACCCTCAGCCTAAGTTTTTGGATTGTGCTAATTGAAGGAACCTAGGTACTTTTGATAAAAGACAGGAGGCAGTGGAGGAGAACCAGGTTAGAGGGTAGAGGTAAAATCAGAAATTTTTCTTTTGAAAGGTTGAGCTAGAGATAATTTAGGGAATGTCAGTAAAAATGACTAGACACCTCCATATAGGAGATCGCGGAGAAACTGCCTTAAACTAGAGATGTGCCATTGTGCCCCAGTTGCTAGGTTTTAACTGAGGCTCTTGGCATGGATGAAAACACCTAGGGCAAGTGCAGGTAAGTTGGCCTGGGGAAAGATCCTTTGGGAACTACAAAATCCTTATTGACCCAGTAAGGAAGAAAGGGCATGCAACTGAGAGACCTAGACTCCATGGTAGCAGAGGAGGGAGAAACCTAGGATGATGTTGTATCAAGGTCACCAAGTGAAGAGAGTATTTTGAGAATGGAGAGTAAGGCCAACTGGTGTGGACAGACCATGTGAGATGAAGCTCCCTAAGTGTTTATTTGATTTCATGTCACGAAGGTCACTGGTGACTTGACTTGGAGCTATTTTGATGAAGTGTCAGGGTCAGGAACCAGATTTGACTAAAGCCGAGGCTTCTATGGGGATGAAGAAGTGATCGTGGGCAAGTATTTGGATAAGTGTGTTTACAAAGAGTGGGGAGAAAGTAGGGGAGAATAAGGGGAACTGGGAGGTGTTTTTGTTCTCATTGTTTTTTCAGTTGAAGAAACTTGAAAGGTTTTAACAGGAAAGAGGAGAATTTAGGAAGGCTGAGGCAGGAAGGTTCAAAGTTCCAGGGCAGCCTCAGTAACTGCGTGAGACCCTGTCTCAAATTAACAGATAAAAGGTTTGGGAGGTGTAGCTCACTGTTAGAGTGTCCCCGAATTCAGTCCCCAGTATCCTGTCTTCCAAATTATAGCAGAATCAAGAATATAAGGAGAAAATGACTTTGGGGGGTGAAATATAGGGAAATTAAAAAAAAAAAAAAACTGCTGTAACTTCAGCCTTCATAAACACCCTAAATGTAGATATTTTGACATTTTTCTAACTTTGTTTCATTACAAACACTCACCGTAGTGATTTAAGTCTGCAGCAGCAATGATAAATATTTATCTGTGAGATTCAGGCAAATCTGGTCACTGAAGCTGAAAGATTCATTATTTGATCTTCAATAGCAATTTTTCCACCCGAGTCAGATTCAGCTTCCAAAAGGATTTGTAGTGAGGAAAAGAAAAGGAATTGAAAAGTAAATCTCTAGCGAACAATATTCTTCCAAATTTAAAACATGGGACAGAAAAAGGATGGGGCAGAAAAGGCACTTTTGAATACTTGGTGCCTGTTTAAGAGAAGGAAAGTGAAATTCTGCAGAATCCCTTGCCTTCAGATGCTGCTTTTTTTAAAAAAAATTTTTTTTTAATTGTCAATGGATCTTTATTTTATTTACTTATTTGCGGTACTAAGAATTGAACCTAATGCCTCCCACATGCTAGGCAAGCACTCTTCCACTGAGCCCCAACCCCAACCCAGATACTGCTTTTTAATGCTAAATTTTTCTTTTTGATTTCTATTAAAACCTTTTTA
Organism: Marmota monax; assembly: GCF_021218885.2. Lineage (NCBI taxonomy): Eukaryota > Metazoa > Chordata > Mammalia > Rodentia > Sciuridae > Marmota > Marmota monax. The sequence continues at coordinate 1,066,138 of NW_026693876.1, read as the reverse complement.
TCTTCTCCTAACAGACAGTTTATGTAAGTCAGCCCTTCAGTTTTGTCATTTATAAAACAAAGGGATTGGAAAAGAGCACATCTAGGTTTCCTTCTTGATTCGAGAGTCCAGGATTCAGCAGACTTTCCTCATTTCTTGTAGGCGGTCACTCAGTTGTTGTCTTCAGAATGAGTCTTCTTGGAGTCTTTGGTTATCTGTCAACAAAAATAAATTGTTATTTCTGAAACATCCCCCTGCCCCCATCCCCAGAGCCCCAGATGTGTGAGCTGGTACATAAAAGAAAATTTTGATTCATCTCCCTGTGTCTTCCAGAGTTTGCATGAGAGTGTATTTGTTTAAGTGAAAATTAATGAAATGGCTCAAGAGTGCTTTCCATATATGCTGTACTTTTAAGTTTTTAGAAATCAATATATGAATGCAGTCCTCCCAGTGTCAGTAACACTAATCATGAACCAAGGAGTATCACAAAAGTAGTGCTAAAAACCCCTTATAGTTGGGATGCCTGCTTCCTGACTACCTTGCACAATTTGAGCTGTAGTCATCATGATTCTGGGGATGGCTGAGGTGTAGGGTGTTTCACTGTCTTCTGGAACACTTGTTACCTAAACTAGGTTATCTAGATGTTTATCTCCTCTCTCTTGAGAATGCTTCATTGACTAATTGAGGAAAAGAGAGCCTGATTTACTCCAGAGACATAGTACAAGTAGACCTCCTGCAAGATCTTAGGAGTGACTGACCATTGAATCCAGTGACTCAAAGGCTCTGTGACATTTTGTGACTCCTGTGGATTTTTTAAAACAGTTTTAGGACTTTTAACTCAAAGCTTTTATGAGGTTCTAAGAGGGGTTCATTTAGCACCAAATAGACCCCCTACCCTTACTCCTACCTGTTACTACTTTATGATATGTCTGTTTTCCTCACCTTTAGGACATTCTCAAAGAAGTCCTTTCTTTGCCCCTATTCTGTGGAAATGCTTATTTGTGTCTTAATTGCTTCCTGCTCTGACTACTTTCCTCTTTGATGGTCTTCCTAAGACCTTGCCCTTTAAACTTCAGAAGGGGCTTTGTTATGGCGATACTACAGATTCCTGCTGCTGAAGAGTAATGTGCCCTGTGCTGGAGCAATGTCTGTTGGCTTAGCATTGTTGAAAAACAAAACAAAACTCTGCTGTTTCCTTATTGACTTGTGATTGGTTAGAAAAAGGATGAGATTAACATTTGGAAGAGAATACCCATCTGACAGATTCTGACAGATTCTAATGGAAAATGTATCTTGAAGCATTCCTGTTAGTTTTTCATTGGGGGAAAATAATTTTCATGGTAGATTTCCCTTAAATTCATGGTAGTCTTTTATTGTAGGTTCATATACCTAACTTTAGACTGGGAGAAAAGCATGTGAAATATAATTGCATTTTTTTTTTCTAAAAAATTAAAATACTTTTCACATTTACAGTAAAAGTTTTAACATTTTGTATTAAATTAATACAATTCCTTCTTATTGGCAGTCCAGCTCCCAAATATGCTTATTTGGAAGTGGAGAAGCAAGAGTTTCCTTCCCTGACCCCTTAATTATCAAATAGGGAGGCTAAAACATTTAAATATTTTTCCTTTGGAAATAGCAAAAAAATTATTGTTACGTGATAACATTTATGTAGAAGTGACAATATTTTTTTGTGTGTAATGAAATGAAAATAATTGTCAAGTGAAATTTGATTACTTCTGAGTCTTACAGGAATTATTGTTTTTGTCATACTTCATTATTAATAAAGGACAAAGAGGACGTGTGTATTATTCTGTCTTTCCTGAGATAGTCTTTAAGCAAACTTAGTTTTGTGAAACAAATATTTTAACCAGATTATCTTTTTGTAAATTTATTCTGAAAAAGAAAGACTATTATCTGTTATTTTTGTGTGGGTACATTATAATCATGCATAATGGTGGGATTCATTGTTACATATTTGGGAGAGCAAAATTTGGATGTAGTGTGGGTGCCCCTTTTCTCTCTTCCTGTCACCGTTGCTGTCTCTACCACATGTCTAATCCTGATCCTTCAGCACAAAAGCTACTTCTTGGAGGTGGTATGGGCAGCGCACCATGCCGACCCTGTGTTCTTCTGGAAGTGCTCCTATATTGTGGAGATAATGCTTGAGTTGATCCTGGTGCAGGCAGAATGTGCACTTTCATCATTACCATTGGGGGCTACATTCATAGTTGTAGCATGGCTCATCTTCCATTAAAAAAGAAGTGGGATAACAGAAGAAGATCCAATCCTTATTTCTGGGGGCAAATATATTTCCCATTGTAGAAGTCATTCTAGCTGAAGAAATTAAGAACTGACTGCGGAGTGAACCCAAGCACATACAAACTTGGCACAGTGATAATAATAATAATAAGGAAATTTTGTTTAGAGATTTTTTTTCACCTACCAATTATCACAGTTCTGTGTGCTTTTATTTATTAACTAATTTAAGTGCACAATATTAAGTGTTGATGAGGTCTACAGGGAAAGTGGCATCCAGCACCCTTCATCTTTACAAATTGGTTTACTCCTCAGGAAAAGCCTTTTAATTTTGAGTTTGAAAAATAAATGTAAACCACTACAAAGATTGACATTGATTATGAAGGCAAATGGAAAGTGCCTGCTGTGTTTTGATGATGATTAATCTATTTAATGTGACTACATTCAGGCCATAGGTTGAGGAAGTTGAACTAATCTTGTTATGAGGAGCATCTTCTCATTTCCTTTCCTACAGAAATTTTTTCTTAGCGTTTCATCAGTGAACCAGTTGGAGGTTTTCCTCAGTGATTGAAAACATTTAAAATGCTGACTGACTTTGAAAGAATTTGAGAATTTATGATTACAATAGTAATTAGTAAAAGGGAAAATGTTTAAGGTTTGTGTTTTTTGAATGTTGAAGATGGTGAAATAAATAAAACCGGTTTTCTGTTTACACAAAAAAGCCCTTATTCCAACTAAGAACATTCAAAAACCCTGAATGATATGAAGATTACCTAATCCTTGCAAAGTAAAGAGTTACATTTTGGGTTTAAAGTGTCAATATTCTGAGTTTTTCTATGCTGTCACTCCTGTTCCCAATAACTGGATGTAATATTTTGGCTGTACTTAGCTGTTATACATTCTTCATAGATAAATAGTTTCTCAGAACATGAAGGATAGATTTGATTAAGGGAGAACTAGCACATCTACTCATGTACTTACAAATTCACAAACACATTCACATGTGTGCAGGTGTGCTTAACTGCACATATACACACTTGCAAATACACGTGTCTGCACATTACTACATAATACACACGTGTGCTTATGTGTTCACATCTACATACGTTGAAAGGCAGACAAGTTCTGGCCAAGAGACTTCAGTGATTTTGTTTTGACATTATACTCCTTTAAATAAGCCTTTCAGCATTATTTATAATTTACAAAGAGGAGCCTTGTATTCTGTTTTTGGTATCACTTTGTTTTTGAATCTATATCTTTACATTGGATCCTTTCTGCAGAAGTTCTTCTATGGATGAGAATTATTATTTTGTTTTTCTTGCAGTCTGGTAGATTAGAGATAACCAAGTGAGTGGTATAGACTTGCTAATTTCCTCAAAGAGTAAATATTTTGGAAACATTATGTTTAGACAAACAGGGGACAGAAAGATTCTTTAAGAACATTCAAGGCTTGGAACTTTCTGATAAAATTTTTGGATGCAGAGAGTTCTGCTTTGTTCTGAAATTTCCCAATAATTATAAAAATAATTAATTGAAAAATCACTTAAAACGCAAGATATCATCTCTGATTTTTCTTCATCATTGCCCTGTGTGTAGACTATTGATTAAATTTCAGAGTGGTTGTGGTGCTTTAGATTTTTTTTTTCCTGTGGGAATAAATCTACATCTGTGTTTCATGTTATATTTTGATCTTTGCAACCTGATAAACTGTGAAATAAGGGAGTCTTTCATACTGTATCTTATTTTCTCTGCTCCTCAGCCATCTGAATGATATGAGAAGTCACTGTTCCATTTTCTTGGCAGATCAATATTTCTTCCTTTGACTGTTAATGATGTGATGGCATCCAGCATGGATCTCTGGGCAACTCTCAGAGTCACAAGTATTGAAGGGAAATAGCAATAGGCAGTATGTAATGGATCAGCCCTTTGGAATGGAGAGCTATTAATTTATACCAGACCACTTGTTCAAGGTTACTTTACCCACCCTCCGCTGTGATCCAGGGCCAGAGGACTCAAATGGGTAATTACCTTTGGTCAAATTAAGTTTGGACTTACCTTATGATAGTGCTCAGTATAGCATTTTCTCCCAGAGGACATATTATAAGCACTTTATTAACCTCTCTTTCATTCTTAACATATGTCTATAAGTGAGCTAGAAGCCAAATATTTTCCTTCACCATAGTAAAAACCCCATTTTACAGACGGGGCTGGCGACTAAGGCTATTCTCTGGAAATCAGATTGTGGCATTTTCCCATAATAATTTTAATTTTGAAATACTCTTTTAATATGCTTTAAATAAGAATCTTTGAGATACTTGTGATTAATAAAATATGCTGTCTTCTCTATTTCATTAGAAATGAATGTATACATACACATACCCATGATTATATATGATATAACATATTATGCCTAGGAATTTCTGGTGATATATATACACATTATATATATACACACATATATATATATACATATATATCTGAAATTTTTATTATGTATCGTGTATTCAGTTGGGTGACAAGATAGGAAGATAATATTGATTAAAAGGTGATACTTGCCTTCTTTAGTTGACATTTCTGGAAATCATAGTGAGTAGGATCATAAGATACTTTTTGATATATGGTTGTTAGGATCTGCCAGGGGTGAGGTACTACAAAAGTATTTAGATCCTCTCTACACTTACTTGATTTAGTGAGTTACTTTGTCAGTACTTACCACTCGGAAAGGCTTAAGATGCTTTGTGAATTAATTCGAACTCCATTACCCACCAGAAACTTAACTGTTATAGAGTTTAGGTCATCTTTATAGCAATTTTGCCTTCTTGGTATGCATATTTATTTTATATTCTGTGATTCCTTTGGCTCTACTTGTTGTTGGTCTTCTTTAGTGAGAAGATGAAAGGTGAGGAAATAGAAATTCAATGAGACACTCCTTCCAGGTATCATTGCCAGTTACAAGGGATCTCTTTGACACCTTGGATACAACACTAGAAAAGGAGGAAGGCTCTAACTTATGTGAGCCTTCTTCACACTATTAAATAGAATAAGGGGGAGAGACATTCTGTGATTAAAGTCTTAAACCTGATCCCTTTACATCTGTCAATCTTTCCACTGATAATCAATAGCATCTTAGTATTTAAATGGGGTGATTGTTTTATAAGTAAATTTAGAGTTTTCCTCAATGATTGGGACAATTTTGTATTTTTTATAGACAGTGTGGGAAATGAAACAGTAATATAATAAATATTTTAATTTTAAAAAGAAAAAATTTCACTAGGGAGAGCAATCCACAACCACCAGTAATGCCTTAAAGTGGAACTCAAAGATGAGAAGACCTGCTTCAGTGTTTTATTTGTTGAATGCTTTTTTTCTGATTTGACAGTGAGTACTTAAATACAGGTAGTTTTTCCCATTCCATAAGATGGATCCAAACTGCCATACATAGTAACATAGACTCTTTCATCCCATAATTAGTTATCCAAAACTTTAAATGTGCTCCTAAAGAGTGATATACACACAGTTGGTATTTATCCAATTATATCTACATGTACACAAGGAACACCATGAATTCTTCCCATAATTACTAAAATTCAGAGTGTATGGAAGAGAAATTAAAAGTTGCACAAAGAAATGTTGATCAGAAAAATCAAATATGTAAGTTCATTAACAGTAAGTTGGTGAATTCCATTTTTCAAAGTTCATCTGGGTGGTGGTTTTATGAAACAAACATTCAGACATTTCAACATTGTTTGCTTATGGAAAACATTTGGCAATTCTGTTAGCAAAGAACAGTGTCAAAAATCTAAACGTTTTTCTCTCAACATCTGCATTTGCTTATTAAAAAACAAACCCACCCCACACCCCCAATCTCTCAAACAAGTATGTCACGGAATGTTTTTCAATTGTCGTGAAATTCAATCCCACATTTTTGTGTATCTGTGAGCTTTTAGACTATTCATTTCATTTCCACATGTCCTTACATTTAGGACTTCAGGTGGGAGCATTCTTCAAGAATTTTTTGGGGAAAAAAAAACCACTTAAAGAAAAAGTCATTTTAAATTTTAATCTGAAAGGCAATTATTAGAGGAACAGGATGAATTCTCTAATACAGCCTACATGAGGAAGTACATGTGCCCAGCCTTCCTGAGGGTGCTCCAACATCTGCACTTAATACATTTATTTAGGGGATGATACATGTTACTCTGCATGCCTCAGGCAGACTCAAGTGGAGAAACATTGCTTTTGATAGTGTGTGAGGGTGTGCTTGTGTAACTACCTGTTTTTCTCATTGATCTGGTTTTACAGTGAGGGGACAGACTAGAAAAAAACAATGTTCTCTCTCTTGCCTGCTCTAAAATAAATAATGCACAGACACATATGCATGTGCCTTCAGTGGATAATTTTAAGAAAAAAATGGAAAGAAAATGTTTAACATACTGAGCTTACCTGATTTGGCACCCTCCCTCTTGATATGACCTTTGCATGTTTTTCTTTGTAATGCTGATGAGCTAGTTTGAGATTGCCTCAGTTAATGAGACAAACTGCTTTCTAGGGCATTTCCTTAAGAATGGTGCAGTTATAGAAAACTGGAGACAGATGTTGGTGATGTTTACAGAGGTTATCCCTTTTCAGTTTAAGGCAGACCTTGTGAAGTAGAGCCCCAGAATAACTCGGCTTTTAGTAAAAAAGTTGGTGCATCTTGAGGTAGCACATAGTTATTGAAGGAGGTCGATTTAAAAAATTTACCTCTGCTTAATAGTTAAAAAAAAAAAAAAAATTAGGGCAAGATTGTGATGATAAAAAGGAAACAGATTGCTGCTGTGCTCTGTCTAGATTATTTGACTGATTTCCCCTCACTGATTTTTTTTTTTTACTGAAACATTAATTTTAGTGTTTTATTTACGTGTTTTGAAAAAGTTAACAGAAGCGGGAGTGCGCACGCACGCGCGCGCACACACACTTAAATCAATGGAGAACACAAAGTCTCCTGAAAACGAGTAGACTTGGAGAAATGAATACATTTTGGCTTACTGGAACAGTTTCTTTAACAAAAAAAAGTGAGTTGCCAAGAAGAATTGAAATGATTTCTTATTTGACATGCCTTTTAGCTTGTCAAGTTCTCTGGTTTTCCTTTGGTTATATAACACACAAAACTTGATATCTGAGAAGTAAAAAATGTGTATGTGATCTGCTTCACATTTATCAGGCTGACTTTGTAAGCTTTGCAAGGTAAATATTTAGCACAGATATTAGTTTTTATATCAGTTGCTATATTTTACATAAAGTAAGAATAATTGAACAATTTACTGAATTATTGAATGTGATTTTTGGCAACTTAGTCATCCACTAAATTGCTTCTTTGTTCTTAATTATCCCACTATTGACATTTTCTTGGAATATGCATACATATATACACAATCCTCCCGTATTCTTCATTAGTGTGCATCATAATCAATAAGGTAGAAATAAGACCTAATTCCCTTTTAATGCGAGAAAATATATAGTATGAAATTTCCCAGTTTATAATATTTGTGATTTCACAGAGCTAACTATTACAAGTTTTCTCCACTAGTGTGATGAGTACAGTATTCAAATGCTTTCCTCATGAGAGCATTTCCTGATATTTTCCTCAGTGAATCTGATTGAAGCGATAATGACAACCTGACAACTTGTACAATGTTTTTTTCCATCACTACACCATAAACTCCACGTCTGCTTTGCTCAGGTTCACTTTCATAGGCTCACATGGGACTTGACCCAAAATAGGTTCTCAATTGATCTTTGTGAATGAATGAATGAATGAATGAATGAATAGGTGGGTAAATAGTTAATTACATAACTTTGTTTCATTTATTAAAATAAAATGGGTTCATGGGAACAGGGTAAATTACTGACATTTTACTTGCTGACCTAGTTAAAAATGTAAAAATATAGGCCAGTTATACTGCCACTCCTTGAATTTTTCTAGTCATCAAAGACAAAATAAGATAGTAGTGAATTGTATTTTCTTGAAGAGAAACTTGGTATAACAGCAGAGGAATTTCCGTTTAATTTTACCCAAGAACAAATTTTTTAAAAAATCAAATTCTAATTACCCCCTTTTTTTTTTTTTTTTTTTTTTTTTTTTTTTTTTTTTAAATACTTCCACAAGAGCCTTTAGGTCAGTTTTGAATAAGAGCAAACTTGGTAATAGCCTACAAAAGGCGTTGGATGATCTAGAAGTACCAGCAGGTGGCACTGTGTTCCAATGCTGAATAACAAATGGAGTCTTCCAGAGGGGTGACTCAAGGTGGTAGAATCATAATCCTGTCAATGATTTTGTGAAGAATTTTTTGTCATGGTATGAAGCATATATATGAAATTTTGTATGTAACAGAGCCATCATTTGGAGTTTAATGGATTTTCCTTTTTTACTCTTTTGCATTTATTTTTGGAGTTGAGCCCTGTCATGCAGTTATAATTGTACTAGGTTACATTTGATTTTCCTTGAATGTATATTAACAAAATGCAACAGGAGCTGAAATAAAAGTCACTGTAAAACTAAGTTTAGACTCATCTTGGAGAAAGATTGAAGAAATGGTGAACGTATAGGATGTGGAGTTCACTCAAGGGCATCAGGAAAACTTGAGTGGGATTTTTTTATGGTGTTTGTTCACGTAAGCATGTTTGATTTACTTCTATTTTGTGGCATGTTATTTACTTCTAAAAGCATAGTATTATTTTTTTCTGAGTGATAAAAAGGAATTCTAAAAGGTAAAAAAATAAGTTTTAGTGATGAGTAGTCAAGTTTATTCTCTAATCCAAAGGGAAAGACAGAACATGAAAATGGGAGAGACCTTTAAATCTGAGTCATCTTCTTGCACTAAAATGGTACTTGCATGAGCTACTCTTGAAACAGTTGCTGATAACCATGTGATGACCATAGTCACCATCTCAAATTTAATGCCGTTTTTATTCTTTTTGAACCCGGAGGGGCTTAACCACTGAGCCACATCCCTATTTCTTTTTTATATTTCATTGAGAGACAGGGTCTCACTGAGTTGCTTAGCACCTTGTTGTTCCTGAGGCTGGCTTTGAACTCGAGATCCTCCTGCCTCAGCCTCCCAAGCTGCTGGGATTATAGACATGCACCTTCAGCCCTGCTCCCTTGCCTTTTAAATAGATTATTTTTCTGGAACATTAGTGTATCATTAAACTGAAAATTAGTGCTAGGGACAGGGGCGGGGAAATACCTCTCAGAGTATGCTGATTTTCATAATCATAAACATTTAATAGTAGACAAAAGTGAACTCTTCTGAAGAATTACTCCCTGACCTATTTGCATATAATCTAAGATAGAATATCTGCTTTCAAGCTTTTCTTAAACAATAACTTAGCCTAGTCAGTAGAAGAGAAGCTTGGCATTTGGTGATGTTTGGTGAGTTATCCATTGAGGAGCCACTTGGCAATAAAGCCATCTATTTTGTTTTTTCTGCCCTGTTATTTCTCAGGAGGTTATCTTTTAGTTATATTGTTGCACTTAATGCTCATTGACTATCATTGTACAGATAGTTTTACCCCCACAACCCTGAAATTATGCTAAGTCAATATTCACTTTTTTTAAAGCAAGTAATAATCTTATTGGTCAAACAAGAAAAGTATGCTTGATGCCGATGGTAACTAAACTTTATATATGTATGAATGTATGTAAATAATGATCATTAAATCGATAGACCACAGATCTTCAAACTTTTGTAGTTAGTATAAGAATGATCTAATTAATCTTTAAGTCATCACCTGACATATTCATGAGATGAGAGGACATAGATCACTTTTGAGTTTGGACATAACTGTTAGGAGAGATTTTTCAAGTCCTAAAATTTAATTTTTTTAATGTAAAAATTGGTGTGTCAACTACTTAAAAATTGTACAAGTTAGTTTCATTCTTTGTTTATTTTAGTAGGATTGTAAGACTCTCAGTCATGTAGGATTCTTTTTTTTTTTTTTTTTAAAGAGGGGAGGGGGGAGAGAGAATATTTTTTAATATTTATTTTTCAGTTTTCGGTGGATACAACATCTTTATTTTATTTTATGTGGTGCTGAGGATGGAACCCAGTGCTCCGTGCATGCCAGGCAAGCGCGTTACTACTTGAGCCACATCTCCAGCCCTCATGTAGGATTCTTATAAGTACACACCAGATTTTATCATTCATACTGCCTAGAAATGTACTGCAAGAAAATTTGTTGAATGAAAGAATGTATTTACATTGAATAGAAATTTCAAAATCTCTTCTTCTGTTATGTGTAATATTTGCTACAGAGGTAATTTTGTTGTTTAGTGTTAAAAACATGAAACCAAAAGATCTAGGTTTTAATATCAATGTCAGCACTATTGGGTTGGCTCTGCTACCTAGAGAAAAAAATGACCTGTTTTAGTGTGTTCAGCAACGAAAATTAGCTGTTATAATGAAATATTTAAGTTCTCTTTTTGAAAATATATGGATACTAATTCATGAACATAAATGTTACAGTTTGGATTGTAAGTGTTCCCTTAAGTTTTATGTATTAAAGGCTTGATCCCCAGGTTGGCACTATTGGGAGGTGGTGGAATCTTTAAGAAGAAAGATGGGCTTACTAGAAAGGAGAACACGCCCTTGAAGCAGACAGTTGGACCTCAGTCCCTTCCTCTTCCTCCTTTTGGCTTCCTGGCCACAACATGAGCAGTTTTTACTCTATCATGCATTCCTGCCCACCATGATGAGGTGCCTAGCCACAGGCCCATGAATCATGGACTGGAACCTCCAAAACTGAGCCAAATAAACCTTTTCTCTTTATAAGTTGATTATATCAGTTATTTGTTACAGTGTTGCAAAACTGACTCACACAGTAAATATAACTGAGGACAGTACCATTAGGTTTTACCAACCTGTTTATCCATGATAATAGCCTTTTAGTTTTTTTTAAGTTATTGCTATTTCACACATTGTCTCTGCTCCCAACTTGACCACCTAAAGACTTGAAAATGGCTAGAATTCCTTGTTAAAATATTTACTATTTTATATTGCTGAACATTAGTTTGATTTTGTTTGTTACTATGATTTAAAATGCTACTGTATACTCCACAGCTTGTGGAGTATACAGTAGCATTTAAAAAAAAAAAGCCTTTTTTTTTTTTTTTTTTTGTGACATTGTATCCATGAGACTATGTAATGAATGGTCCCAGGGCCAGGATCCAGGCAAGAATTCATAGCCTAAGTTTGACATAAGCAAAAATTGGAACCAGTAAAGTGAAAAATTCTTTTACCTTAAGTGGGAAAAAAATGAATTTTTCATTTTTTCTAAGAACAGGCATGTTAGTATCATCAGAGGATGTGTGGTCAGAATGGAAGGTTGAGAGACTCAAAAGAAGAGCAAATTACAGGTAGTTCACAATCCATGTGCTAAGCTGACTTTATAGAGTTATCTCCTTCTGCCACTTTTATGTTTGAAAAGGAGTCATTATGTCTCGAAGTACTCAGGTGACTACTTTTGGTACTTTTAGGGATGTCTGTAATATTTTAATTTGAAAGGGTAGAAGTCAGAATTCCATATAACCACAGTTGGATTATAGCTTTTCAAGTCTCTTTGTAGAGATCTCTTCCCATTGAGACTTCCCAATATATGTCAGTCTATTATATAGAGGGAAAGAGATGAAAACAACTTCTTTATCTCTGTTCTGCCCATCACAGGACAAGTTTTTGATAATGAGGTTGACGTTCATATGCTAACATCAGCTGTATCTGATTAGCAGTAAAGGCAGCCTGGAGCATAACATGGAAAAACCAGTGGTCAGTATTGGGTAACATCCTAGCAGAAAGAGTGACTCAGTACAAATGCCCCATCTCGGGGGATGAGTCGTTTAAGTACATGTTGTCTTAGGATTTTATGCATTTGGAAACTCCATTAGGGTGAGCACCTGGAAGCGTGATGGTTGACAGCAGTGCATTTTAAGCAAATTTCATTGCCATTTTATTTACTTATTTTTCAATTTCAATTTACATTTTTAATTGGCAATTATTGATTACTTAATAATTATTAATAAATGATAAACCTACAGAATGGTAGGTTTTATGGTAGTATATTTGTACATATAATAAAAGCATAATTTAATCAATTTCACTCCCTAGTATTTCCCCCTTCTCCCTCCCTCCCCCAACTCTTTCCTCTTCCCCACTGGTCTCTCTTCTTATTTCATGTTGTTGTTTGTTTTTTTTCCTCTAACTTCCACACATGAGAGAAAACATATGGTACTTTCCTCTCTGGGGCTGACTTATTTCCTTCCAGATTGTGGGCTCCGTTTTCTGACTGCAGGGCATTCTTGAAGCTTCTGGATCCTTCTGGTCTATTGCTTAGGCTTTTCTGCACCCTCAGTGGGAGCTTCATGAGGGCAGGACTCCTGTGGCAGTTTCCCCCGCCATCACTGCATCTTCAGTGTCTAGAACAGTGCTTGGTACATAGTAGAAACTCAGACATATTTGTGAAGAAGTCAAATCGGTTTGCTGAAAGACTGTTCTGTGCAAGATGTTTTAGTAAATGTCATGGAGAAACAAAGATGAATGAGAAACTTTTTCTTCCTTATCTGACAGAATCCAGGAGGAAGACATGTTGTGTGTGTACACAAAGTAGAATGTCCCCAGGGATTGAAGGGACATTCAGCTTGGCCCTTAAAGAGGTGTGGGTAGCTATAGAAAGCCATGGAAGGGGTGCATCTTGGCCAACAGGACAGGTGGAGCAACAATGTGTGGAAACTTTAGGGCATGGCTGCAAAGCAGTAAGCAGAGGAAATACTTATAATCCCTCTCAGACAGATAGTTGCTTTTACCCATCATTCTTCTCTCCTCCCTCCATCAACTATCCATCTCCTGCATGTGGCTAAGCCCAATGCTTCCTTCAAAACTCAGATCATTTATTATTTCCTCAAGACTTCTCCAGAAACCTTTCCTCAGCTTCCCATGTCTTTGCAGCAGGTGAACCTCTGTCTGCACCTGCACTTTCATACCTCTTTCCCGGCACAGTGATTATTTTTGATTTCAAGAATGAATTAATCAACCATTCAGTCATTCCATGTCCCACTATAGCATCCTTGAAGTTGGTTTCCTAAGTTGCCTTTAAGTACCTGAAGTGACAGAGTATGGGCTCCTCCTATTGGGATTTTGATTATTAGAAAATTCTTCATTATGTTGAATTGAAATCTGCTCGTTTCTTTTGCACCTTGGCTGGAGTTCTTTTCCTCCTGGATGACATGGCTGTGTTTGGCCATGATTATCTTGTTGTCACTATTCATATGAATGTTGGTGTCTGAATTAAAACATCGAAACCCTGATAGGCCTTTTATATACACACTCTAATTGAACTCTGTCTCCCTCGAAATGTGCAATTTGTATAAAATTTTCCAGATGTGAATTGAATAGATTGGAATAGCACGAGTTCTTATTCTCCTTGATATAATATTTATTTTTATTAGCTCTCAGAAGTTTAACCCATTTTTTTTAGTGGTCTCACATTGTTAACTGACAGAAAGCTTGCAACTGGCTAAAGTCTGAATGTATTCTTCCTGGAGTTAAAATGTGCCCAGTAATTAGTTAGGCTGGTATCATTCATTACTCATCTATTCTGTACTTTTGAAAACTTAAATGGAAAATGGAAAATTTATCCTAAATTTCATTTTTAAAAACCTTTCATTGGGTTCAAATTTCCATCTCATTGAGCATGAATAATTTTAGCTACTCCACCTTTTTTTTTTTTTTTTTTTTTTTTTTAATTTAATGTGAGCTACATTACATGGTCCTTTATCTCTATGGAAGCCAGGTTTGATAAAGAAGCTGCTCATATATATATATACACAACTATATCTTTTCTATATATTCAACTTTTCAGACATTTTATTAAAATTAAAATTAAATTTGTCTATTCACATACGCTTTCCAGAATTAGCTAATCTTCCCTTCCCTTTTTGGAAAATAAATCACAATTTTTTTTTCTTGTTACCATTTTCTATTATATTTGTCACTTCCTATAAGTTCTCTGATATTACAAAAAACTACCTTTTCTATGTTTATTCAGAAACTAAAACACAGTTAAGTCCGACATTGGAGAATGATGTCTTCTTCCGCTGGGCAGGTTTCATACTGTAATCTCCACCGGCTTTTCAATGATTATATACCTCCTTCGCTGGTTACAATGATTTTCTCATAACTCCTGACAATCTTCAATGTTTTACTTCTAAAAATAATCATATTTTTATTGTTTGGAAAGAATCAGAAAGTAGCAATCCTATAAGGAATCACCCCAGATATTTAAAAACAATACATCCAAAACAAATGAGGGCATTTGTTTGAACCCCTGGGGTCTTTCTACAGTGACAAAGTCGATAGGAAAGCTTGGTATGATGAGCACCAACCAACGTTCTGGAATGTAGCTTTATGTTCCTTTTATACTAACAATATATATATATATATATATATATATATATATATATATGCCATGTCATATAGCATCTTAATGACCTCTTAAAGTGCAGCAAGGCATAGAAGAAGGAAAAAAAAAGGGGGGGCAGGAAGTAGAAAAAGGCGTCAGTGGGAAGGAAAAAGCTCAGTGAAGTGTGATAAGAGGTGAAGGTTTTCAGGAATCGCTACCAACATTCCTGATGCATGTGTGTGCTGTTTGCTTTTGATTGGAAACTGTCAGCAAGGCCAAGTGTGGATGTGATCTCCCAGGTTGCTTTGTTCTTATTCTCTTAGAAACAGAATAGGTTTGGTGACCTGGATCCCAAATTCGATTAGCCTGCTTTTTAATTTTACCTGGGAAACCTCTCTGAAGGACACTAAATCCATTTTTATTATACAGGGGGGCCATCTAGTATTTAGAACTGGATTCTATTTACCTATTTTGTTACCTGGGACATTCCTCCTTCATGTTTTTTATACTGGGATTTACAGGTATGAAGCAGAGGCAGCCCCAAGCAATTGATCCGTCTTGGTAGAACAGTTTATCAACCAGTCTAGATCAAACTCCTTAGAAGTAAAAGACTCGGTCCACAGTGATTTCAGTTTCAGAGTAATCTCTCTCTGCAATTAAAGCTATTTTCTTTGAGTCATATAAGGGTACAAATAGTAAAATTTAAAATGGTTAAATAGTTTATTTTAGTAAATTTTACAGTTATGCACGTTATTCTTTGCAGTTTGGGATTTATGGGTTGGGTACAATTAAAATCAAGCTTCAGGCCATTAGCCAAAAGCATTGGACTCATTAGAGAATATTTTGTGGGAAGCAATGTCAATGGAATACATGATATAGTAATGCTGTATAGCAATATTTTCTGACTGCAAAGTGCTTTCCATAAAGTACAAGTGAAATGGACCAGTTACTGCCTTCAGCTGAATAAATATATTCACTCAGGTAAAGAATAGCACACTTATTTTGGCATATAAACTTTTTATACAGAAAATTTCTTTCACTTATCACCTAATTTCAAATTTTTTAAATTAAACACTAATGATAAAAATATTTAGTATCTGTAATGCATACTTATAAACCAAATGTATGCTAATGTTCTAATAAATTATGTCAGTTTTAAAAATGTTATAAGTAGTTGAAAATAAATCAACAGGAGAAGTTTCCTTAAGCAAATGTTCTTGTGTACCCTTTTGGGTTATGTGCATTTCACTGGAGAGACCTTGGATATAAAGGATTGCAATTTTTGGCATAACTTAATTAATATACATACATTGAAGGGAATTCCAAAGAAGTTAGCTCCAAGTTTTGTTTTCTCTCATTTAAATTTATAGTAACTGTATGTCATTAGGTGTTTGACATATGTTTGATCTCAGGAAAATGAAATTTTATCAGTTAAAGTTTAAGAAACATTCTGTCATATATTAGTAAAAATAATTAAGCTTAGCGGTAGGATACTGTAATCCCTCCTGAGTTTCCAACAGCAGTGGATGATTTTTTCTCCTAGAATCAATACATATAACTCTTGCAACCAAATCAACTTTCCAAAAAGCAATTTCTTTATAAAATGCATGAAAGCCTGGTGCTAGTTGTGTGTGTACTGTTTCAACCCTGGTCCAGCTCAGCATTTCCTGGCTTGCTGAGAGCTATTGGACCAATCTTGTTGTATCTTACTTTTTATTTTTTTTAAAGAATTTAACCTTTACTTTAATTGTTGCTGTTTTTTTTTTTTTTTTCCCTGTGGTGCTGAGGATCAAACCCAGTGCCTCCCCAGTGCTAGGCAAGCGTTCTACAGTCAAGCCATAACCCTTCCCCCTGTATCTTATTTTTTAAGTTGCGGAAAATGCTTTAGCAGCAAGGCCTGCCTATGGTCACCTTGTGCTAGGTCATCTCGGGGAGGTCTCAGGTGTCTACCATTATAGTATCAAGAGAGCCTGTCAATTTACATCATCCAAACTCATTACCAAGAAAAAATGACTTTGTGTAATTATGAGTTCATTATTTGTGATAAATGTCCCACTTTGGTGGGGATGTTGATATTGGGGGAGGCTGTGCAGGTGTGGGGTGCATATGTGGAAAATCCAAGTGCCTTCCTCTCAATTTTGCTTCGATCCTAAAACTGCTCAAAAGAGTAGTTTTGAAAAATAAGTGTTAATGTTTTTCATCTGACCAGGAAACTAGGAAGCCCAAACAAAACTGGCTTGTTAGTCAGCCTTCCATGACTATAACAAATACCTGAGATAATCAACTTACGAAGAGAGGAGGTTTGTTTTGGCTCAGTTTTAGAATTTCAGTATATGAGGCTGAAACCTCATGAGTTGGCTTTGTTGCTTTGAGCCTGTGGTGAGGCAGCATGTCATAGTAGAACTTTGTTAAAGAGCAGAACTTCCCACCTTGTGACCAGTAAGTGAAAGAGAGACAGAGGAGGGAACTGGGGTCCCACTGTCCCCTTTAAGGGCACATACCCAATGACCTAAAGACCTTCCACTAGGCTGTTCCTCCTAAAGCTTCCACCCCCTTCCAATAGTAGCTCACTAGGGACCAAGCAGTGAAGACACTGAACCTGGGGGATGTGCCAGATCCAACTCTAACATGGGTGTTCTAGTTCCTGCCTGCCTGGCCAATATTCCTACTAACTTGAAGGATTCCATAATATTCGATGTAAATTAAATCAAACCTCTCTTCACACAGGCCACATTAATGTACTTGATTGAATCCATTACCTAAGAGTGAATTCTTATTGCCAATAAGTATTTTGAACTAAAAGGTCAAAAAAGATTTTTAAATTTAAAATTAAAAAAAGCCATCATATTTAATCTGTTGTTCAATGTCAGTTTTATGAAATTCAGTGATACACTGAATCATGCTGGCAAGAGTTAATGCATCCATAGTAAATAAGATTCTTGCTAAAAATATAGGACTTCTCATTTATGAGATTGTATTTTGAAAATTGTTACATGGATGGTTTTAAAAAAAATATAATAGTCAGCAATTATTTTATTTGACAGAGAATACTTCAGATTTGGGCTTTTTTGTTCGTATTTATGAAAGCATTTCTAAAGAGCAAAATAAAATTGGCAAAATTCTAACAGCATCACTGTTAATATTTAATATATTTGTCTCCTTTCTCTTTCCCCTCCTTTTATTGATTTCACTTTTCTTTGATTCAAATGAAGCATATATGGGATAGTGTGCCTCACTTTTCACACATTATATCATAAATATTTAGTTAAGAAATTAATGTCATTATGCAACATTATTGAAAATGATACATGGGCCCCATTATTTACTTTATTATCTTCTGCTAAACATTAAAAGATTTTTTTACCCTGAAGTAGAAAACCTTCATTTCCATATGATAATTTCTTTGGAACAATGAATTCTTGAGAGATTATTTTATGGAAAAAGATGGTTTTTTTCCCCCCACAATCATCAGCAAAATTTAAAACCTGTGTGCACTGATATTTTCATGAGCTTCCTGTTGTATCCAAAGCCAACATGGAAAAAACGTGTAAAAATGTGGGCAACCTATGAAATAATTGTCCTCAGAAACTGGAGGCAGAGCGTTCAACGTTAACTTCAGAGCAATAAATGCGAATAGGTATTTTTGCTGTTTTGGTTTTGGTTGTCTCAACTGACTACAATTTTGATATTGCCTCAGAATTTGTTGCCTCAGATTTGATGTTGCCTACAGATTTCTGGCAACGGTGCTTATTTTTATGACCAGTTGGTCATGAGCCTCCCAGGGGGCCGTTTCTTGGCTTTGTGGTTTTAGTGAGAGTCAAGTCCGCTCCATTGAGCTGTTCACATGACCGAATACCAGACGATAGAGTGAAATCAAATATCCTGCTCTGGAAAAACAAACCACCCAAAGGACTTGTACGTCGTTCCTGATTTCTTCTGATTTCTAATTTAGGAGCTGAAATTTAAACAAGAGGCGGCAGTTTGAATTCAAAACTGAAACAATCCAGACTTCTAGAAACAAGTAATGAAATTACCTAGGTTCATAGTGCAGTCGAGTGTGTTGTGACGTCTTTATTGGTTTACTGTGCTACTAAGTCTACTACTTCTTCCTTCCAAGCACATCTGAGAAGCTTGGAACTGATAGCAAGTGGAGTTTTGCTGTTTATTATTTTTATCAACTTTCCATGGGAAACTGAAACAGCATTTCTCTCATATAAACGAGAGTCCATCTAAGTATGTTCTGTGTTCTCTGTGAGACTTAGAGGGTGACTCATGATGCCATCATCAATGCCCATGTTCTGGGAGCTGGCTTTATACTCGGCTTGCTTTATCTTCTCCACAATCCTGGGAAGATCTGTTCTAAAGATGAGAAATCTGAAGCTCATGAAAATATCAAATATCACAGTATATAGTGTTTAAGTGCGTTGCCCAGTGGTCTGTGTGGCTAGTAGGTAGCTGAGCAGGATCGACGCCCCATCTTTCTTCTTCAAATGTCATGTGTGGGACCACTCTTGGGCTTTAGCATCTTGCACTAACACATCTTTTCTCCAAATCCCGTGGCTTTCTTGCACAGTACTGATCACACACAGTCTTATGTGTACTTACATGATTCATGTTTAACTTTTAACTAAATTGTAGGTTTTGGGGGTATCAGAGGTGGTAAAAACTGAGAATTTTCAGATTGTGCAATCCAACAAAACACCAGGCTACTACTGGGAGCTGTGCAGTGTTTTCTAATAGGAAACGGATAACTACTTGTGTATTAAAGCCAATTGTTGGGTTGGGGTTGTGTCTCAGTGGTACAGTGCTTGCCTAGCATGCATGAGGCACTAGGTTCAATCCTCAGCACCACATACAAATAAATAAAGATATTGTGTCCACCTAAAACTAAAAAATCAATACTAAACATTTAAAAAAAAAAAAAGCCAATCGTTGGCTATTATCTGGCAAGACCCCGGGGGTGAGAGGACACACACACACTGGTCACATACATTGTAAGCACACGTGGTCCTGCAAAGTCTGATGAAATTTTTTGGAGGAAGGGTCCCCCCTTTTCTCGAAGGCCTGCTACATACATTGTTTTACGTGTGCTGTCCAGATCCGTCCGATTCTCACAAGGAAGGACACTGAGGCTCAGAGATACTAAACAACCTGCTATAGCTAGTAAACAGCAAAGCCAGAATCGGTGTTGATGGATGTTTTATTTAATCAACTACGGCTTTCTTTTAAGCTTTTTTATTCCATTTTAACTATTTTGTTAGAATGTTTTCTATTCTATTTTAGTGTTTTAACAGCCCTAAAGTTAACTCTTGTGACCAGAGATAAAGAAATAAGTGAGCACTGTTGTCTAAGGCTAACTACAGTTGCCAGTGCACCCTTGAGAGAAACTTAGTTTTATTATTATCGTTATGTTAGATCTCAATGCAGCAGAAACAAGGAAAGAAGACTGTTCATCACATTATTTAGATTCAATACTTACTTAGCATCTACTAAGTGATAGGAACTGTGCTATTTTTTATACCCAGGGTATGCACTGAAGTATAGAGAGTTAAGTAACTTGTCCAAATTCACACCAGTAATGTAGATCTGGCAGAAAAACAGTTATTGACTTGAAATACAATGCTCTTTCTATTGTCTTGTTTTAGTGCTATCTTTAGAGTATATTTGCTAAGACTTTTAATAAAATTTCATTTTGGAAAAAAAAAACTGTGCAGTGTTTTCTTTGTTAGAAATAAGCCATTGCTACCATGCTTTTCTTGGCTTTTCAATCTGTAACTGTTAGAAATCAATGTGTCTGGAGCTTTCTTACATGTAGCAAGCTCAAACCATACATGACATAATTATAATTAATTCTGCCCCAAATCATCTGTAATTGTACTCTCAAATTGTCCCTTGAATTCACGTGTTTGTTATTTATGTTATGTTGATTCGAAGTTTATTTTTTAGGTAGGGGATCTATCAACATTCTTAATCTTTGTCAAATCCATTGGCAGACAGATTTATAGTACTGTTTGGTCAGTTGCTTAGGGGACAAAACCAAACAGCATATTGGTTGTGTTATGTTGGGCTTTGTGGTTTTACAGTTTAGGAAGTCCAGTCCTTGTTTAATAACATGCAACCATTTCTGTTCTAAAAAGTTTTCCTCCTATATGTAACCACCAGTGGTTGAAAAAAATATTTGGAGGAGACTAACGACATTTAAATTCCAAAACAAAGAAATAATGCCACTGTCTAATCAATCAGGAATTATTTTGTTTCCACAACAACTAAACATTTAAAAATCATCTTTGGAGAATAGGAATTTATTTGAGTGTGGTTCAGAGTAAAGATCATAAGCTTCAGAGTCAGATCCAGATTGAAATGTGGGTTGTGCTGTTCATCTGGGAGATGAAGGCACTAATACCCAGTGTGCTGGGCTGTTTTGAGGTAGACAGATTGAATATTTGCATATATATATGTAGTGCCAGACCCAGATGGGATGGCTCCCCTCACCTTCTAGTACTTCTAACTCAATACCTATCGTCAAATATGAGTAAGTCATTAATGTGGGAGATTGAAGTCACCTTATACCCTCCTCCATCAAGAAATCATCCATATCGCCAAGGTGAATGAAAAATAAAGATGTGAACCTCTGTTTAGCGAGATGAGGAAGACTACTAAATACCAGCTGGCCCAGAAGGAAGGATGTGTGCCCAAAGCAGACATGAGATGTGGAGATGGACAAGTGTGGAGACTGAAGGCAGAGCTGTATGGCTACGAGAGTCATTTTTGAACAAGAGGCCATGTCTGAACTCCTTCATTGTAACAGGACAAAGGGGGGTGACCCAGGGAGGAGCTTTCTCAGACCCACTTTGGGTCTCAGCAGTGATGGAGATGGGATAATCATGAAAATACAGGCCATGATTTCAGAAGACAGCCAGTCTCAGCTGCAGTGGAGAAGAATGTTTGCATTAAGAAAACCAACACATCTGCTGTGTCCACTGTTTGAGGAAATGTAACATGCAAATGAAAATACAAACAAAGCCCTACATCTTGAGAAAAATTGTTATTATTCTGGAACATGTTTCTGGACGCTTCCTTATATGAATCCTCAGTAAACAGCTGGTACAGCAAAAAACTCACTACTTTCAATACTGTATGATACAACAAGGGACCAGCCCAAAATATTTTTAAAATATCATGAGTGAAAAAAAGTTATGAAATGAGAAAACCTAAAAGTTCATGATAAAAATAAAACATGATCACACAAAAGACAAAAATTGTTACTGAATATTATGCCATAAATTTACAAGTAGAGCACAATAACACCTTAAAGAAATAAGTGTGCCCCTGAAGAATTAGTGCAAATTAAAAATACAAGAACTCAGAAAAGAAATAGTGAGTGAGTAGTGGAGAGATTCAAGAAACAGAAGAGACAATTGAAAACACAGAAATCAAGATAAAGTTATCAGGAGAGCAAGAGAAAATAAACCCTGCTGAAAAAACATAGCAAAGATGGAGACGGAGGATGAATGTGAGAAAAATGAGCATACGGAACAAGTTTAAAAGATTTAGAGAGAAAATGGTAGGTAGCTATGGAGGACAGACAGAAGAAATCAAACACATGCATTATTGGAGTTGCTAGTAAAGAAATTGGAAGTTATGTGACAAAATAAATATTTGAAGATACACATGAAGAGAACTTCCACAAATTAAACTTGAGAATTTGCATGTTGAAAAGGCAGACAAAGTCTGATGGAAATTGTCCTAGAGCTCTCAGTTTAAGAAAGTATCCAAGTTAAATTCAGAGGTAGTGAAAAAGATTAATGTGACCTGAAACTACTCCGTAACCCATGGAATGCTGGACAACACCTATAAAATCTTCAGAGAAAATGTGACTCAAGAACTTTACAACCAGTAACAGTTGTCAAGTATGAAGGCCGTAATGGATGATTGGAAATATTGTTCCTTTGAGACATAGTGGTAATTAGAGATTCCTAAGAAACAAATAGATTAATGAACTTCAACAGAAAATTTATAAAGGATTGAGTCATCTACAGTGAAAATAAAAATGAAATATATCTGTGCACCAATAAGATAACATCATTATTCATAGAACAAAACAATGACAACCAAAGTAAAAACACATTAGAGTAGAAACTTTAATTTTCTTTCATAGTTCATAACAAAGCAAGAGGACAAAAATATGTGTCTCGATAGAAGGCCTTTTACATAATGAATGTGGATCTAAATGAGACATAAAATGTGTTCTGAAAAATGAAGCGTAGACCTTCTTTTAAACTGGGTATGGAATGTTAATACATCAATCATCTTCAGTACCAAGGAAAATTGTGATGAAATAAAACTAGAAATTAATAACAAAAGAATAAAATATAAAGTCATCAAATTAAAAGATCTTTCTTAAACTCTCATGTGAAAGAGGAAATCCAACCTAAGTTTTAAAATGTAGAAAATAAAGGTAATAAAATTTCTAGATGGTAAAAAAATAAAACTTTGAAAAGACCTCTAAAACTGGAATCACTGGAATAATACACCATAGAAAATTTCAGCATCTTGTCAGTTTTTTAAAAATTCATTTCATAAATTAATGTGGTGTTCACAAAAATACCTTCAAAATAATTTTGGATTTAGGTATGATTATAATTTATAATTAGTGTGAAAAAATATACAAACATGAATAGCTAGAAAATTCACCAAAAGGAGAGTAAAGATGTGGGACTAGCCTCCCCAGATATTAAAACATAGTATTAAGCCTTAGTTATTTAGACAATTTGATCATATTTGATCATATTGACTAATTTGGTCGCAGTTGACATGTCAATCATAGTTTATAATATGAATGAGAAATAAAATTTTTTCAGTAAACAATGATGTGCCAACTGGTTAGCTGTCTGGAAAAAAATGATCCTTACACTACTCTAATTCCCAAATGGATCATGAATGTAAGTGTTAAGTATGAATTATAAAAATCCTAGAAGACATCATGGAGAATTCTTTGTAATGTTATCATAAGGAAGGTTTTCCTAACAATGATTAAAAACCAGGGATCATTAGCAAAAGATTAATAAATTGTACTTACTACATAAAAGAAAACTATCTCTGCATAGCCAGAATTGCTGAAAGGAACATCAAACCAGAGGAAATTTTTACAACACAGACCAAAATTAATTTAGTCAATATATAAAAAACTTCTACAAATTGACTCGACTAAACCAAGAACCCCTGGGGCTGGGGTTGCGGCTCAGTGGTAGAACGCTTGCCTAGCATGCCTGAGGCACTGGGTTCGATCCCTAGCTCCACGTAAAAATAAATAAATAAATAAATAAAAATAAATAAGCAAATAAAACATGGTGTCCATCTACAACTAAAAAATTTTAAAAAAGAATTTAAACAAAAAAACCAAGAACCCCATATAAAAATGGATAGACTATGGACATTCCTTTTATACAAAGGAAATAAAACATATCTTCTTTTGTTACTGTCATATTAAGCATATTAAGTATATTGTCATATTAAGCAGACTATTCTCCTCAATAGTTTGCTTTATTTATAGCATTTATTACAACTTTTTTTTTCTTCCGTACTAGCCTCTGTTCATTTCTAAGACTGTGAATTTCATGGAGAAAGAGATTTGATCTTCTGCACAGTTCCTTCCCTTCCAACAAGCACAGTGCTGTCAATCATGAGGCATATAGTGATATCCTATTCTCTTCCAATCTGTTATTTTCCTTCATCAAAGAAAAGTACCTTTTAAATAGCTTTTCTGATCTCCTGTGTCAAATATATACTATTTTCATTTTTTAAAAAACTAAACAATAGATGGATTGTGATTAAAAAAAATCACATAAATTTGCCAAGAAACTGGGCAACATACAATGTGAACTGTCTCATTAGACTTTTAATAGCTTTAGGCACAGGGCATGATTACCTAATAGGAACTTACTTTTTAATTCAATAAATCATTTGTATAAGAAGAAGAATATTTGTCAGAAGAGAGCTCAGTTTTTTTTTAAAGTTCATTCTTTGGCAGAGTACACTGCTTCATTAATAACTTAGAGTTTTGAACTCAATTTCAATTGCTTTGAATTTTCTTCATTTCTTTCATCTGCCTCTTTGACTTTTTAAATTACCATGATGAAATTCATAGGCTTCATTAGAGATGATCCAAATGACTTCAAAAGTTCCATTAATATTTGCTCTCTCTCTAATATTTTAAGGATTAAATAAATAATTGTATTTTAACATATCCTGTAAAATTCAATATATTCTTTTTCTTCACTATTTTTCAGACAGCCATATTAATGTTTTCCATTTTCTCTAGCTATCATTTCCTTAATACCTAAATGTTCACCTCTTCTAAAGTTATTTTTCTGTGTATTTTTAGTGTAGGCATTTACTCATTACATACACACATATAAGATAGGTACATATATTTTCTCTTTTGCAAGTTAAATTACAGATTCATATACAGATTTGTGTGGTGACTGTTAAAAAATAACAATTTTGAACAATGTATACAAATCACTATCTGACAATTTCTATAACTTCAACAACATGAGACAGTGAGGGTCCCTGTCTGGGAGCTGAAGATTGAAAATGTTACAGTTGCTGTCACCAAAGCAGTAATAATCGAGTTTGGGAAACTGAACGTGCAGTTAGATGACTGTCGCTATCCACTGTTGCAGCATCTCATTATACATTTTATTAATTTAAATTTTGTAAAGTTATTTCCAAACTTTGTGTTGTTAAGCACAAGTAGTTTGAGTCAGGAACCTCAGCAAGACCACTGGGTCCTGACAGGGTCTCTCACAAGTCCGTTAGAAGGGCATTGATTTGATGTGTGGTCATCACAAAACTTGGCTGAAGAAAAGTCCACTTCCAAGTTACTCACATGTGGTCATCAAGATTGAGTTCTTCCTGAGCTGTTGGACTTGGGCCTCAGGTACTTGCTGTTTTTGGCTAGATGCTGCCCTTCAATCCTTGCCAGTCACTGGGGTGAGAAGGCCACTCACATGCCTGTTGCACATGCCTGGTTTCCATCATAAGGTGAGAGAGAACACACTAGCAGAAGCCACTGTTGCTTAGTAACCTCGTGTTAGTAGTGATGCCCTGTCATTTTGTCCTAGTCTTTCATTAGAAGCGAGACATTAGGTCTAGTGTATACTCAAGGGCAGGGGATTACATGAGGGTCTGGATTCTAGGTGGTAGAGACTGTTGGAAGCTATTTTAGAGTATGCCTGCCACATATGCAAAGTACCCAGCAAATAGCTGAGTCATAATTCAGAGGAGTGAGATATTTCAGAGCCTTGTCAGAAACTTAGGACCTGAGTGAGTCTTGAGGACAGGTTTGACAAGTAAATGGGGAAAGCAGCCTTATATAGAAAAAAAATATAAACAAAAGAGGAGGTGGGCATTTTTCCAGATTACTTTGAAGACGGTGACAGATAATATAACTTGGCAGTAGCATTTTAATGTAAAATATTAATGAGTAATTTGAAACCAGAAACTTATTTTTGGCAAATGTTTTTCCTTAGCCTTTTTAAAGTATTAATATGTATCATAAAAGTTGAAATGAAAGATTAAGTATTTCTGAACTGTGCTTAATCATCTAACTTCAAATTTGCAAATCTGATTCAATGGCATGTTAAAATGACGTTTTATTAACTAAAAGTCTACTTTCTTGCCTTTGAAGATATCTACAAACACACATAAAAATGATGCAAGTTTGATGTATTTTCATCTTATTGGTAAAAATGTAGACTTTTTAAAAAAAAAGATGTATCTTTATAAGAATATAATTTGCCTACTTTCTTGGATGAAAATTCAAATTCATTAAGTTATCTTAAGTAGTGTTAGGCTTCTAATGTGAACTTTCAGTTAAGGTTTTTCCACATATTATAGTAGTTATTTAATCAATCATAATTCCTAGAATCATGTCTTATGAAAACTTCAGGCAGTAGCAACAGCACAGTTAGCATTTACTGCGTACTTAATCTGTCCTGAGCTCTGCACTGTGTGCATTATCCTCGTTAAATTCTCATGACACTTTTGTGGTGTAGCTATGACTATAATCCCCATTTGATAGATGTAGAAAGTGAAAATCATAGAAATTAAGGAACTTGAAAAAAATTTACAATAAACCAAACTATAATGTGACAGAGCCTTGTTTCCAACCCAAGAGGTTTCAACTCCAGTGCCTGAGCTCTTAATGAAAAGAACAGATGGCCTCTTAGATCAAACATATAGTAAATGTGAGCCACGTGAGTGCATAATCCCAAATCATATGCCACTTTTCCTCTGGGTTCTGTCCATTTCTAATGGGATTTGGATCAGCAGCAATCTTAAGCAGTATCATTCAGTTTGGTTGGGAACTTTACTTGACCAAATCTCCCTTTCGAACTCTCTAATTGTTATTACTAGATGCCTGTAAAAATCTCATGCTAATCACTGCACTTTGGTTTGAGCATAGAATGTATAATAAAGAAGAAAAAAAAAACTCTGCCTTTTAGAGGTAAGGTTTTAAAAAGACAGCTTGATAGAATCAGTTAGCAGGGGTATTCTTCCGAGAACCATAGAACTTAGAGCAGAAGAGGACACCCTTGCGTTTATCAGCTGGTAAGCAGCCTGATCACTGTGATGGAGAGTGCCACAGAAGTCTCTGGTTTCTCCTCTACAATAGTAGGAAAGGCCTGGCTATCCGCTGTAGCCACACTGGTATTTGTAGGGACTCACAGGGGTCTCTTTGCAATAGAAGTGCTGTGTTAGTGATTTGTCAACAGAGGGAGTGGGAATATATATTTTATCCTCTGGGGAGGATGCTTTCCCATGATCAAATATTAGCAGGTACAGTAAGTTGAAATGCCTTTGGAGAGGATTCAAACCAGAACAAAGTAATTAACTTCACTGACCTTAAAGAAATGAGGGCAATTTTGGAATCTGGGAAGCTTTAAGTTACCAACTACGGTAAACACTCTGAACTTCGTCGTAGTAGGAGAAATATTGAAATTTGAAATGGATGGTCCCATTGATGATTCAGTTTCATGTTCAGTGTTTACATTTATCCTAGATAGTTAAAATACTCTCTGAAATATAGAACTTAGAGAAGAGGAGGACACCCTTGTGTTTACCTTATACCTTGTTCTTACAAGGTATAAGAGGAAAAAAGCAAGACATATACAAATGTGTGTCTGAGTAGACATGTATTGCCAGAGAGTGTGGAGAAAACAAAAATCAATAGTAGGTAGGAAAAGAGCCAGAATTGGGCTGTCGTTAGATTTCAGGGTTAAAAGTCTGGACAGTGTCTCATTTCATTCAATCAAAAGGAATTATTTGTATAGTCAGTAAGGACTGACAGGAGGAAGATGACATTCCAAGGAGTTATGCACTTAAAAGAGATAAAAGCTTCAAGCGGAGAAGTTTGAAAGAGAACATTATATCCAGACAATGATGGTTCTGGTTAGACACAAAATACTTTAAATATTTCACCTTACAACTCTAACAGATAATGCCTCAAATCAGCAACTTGCTTGTTATCTTGCCTAATGCAGATATTTTTGTGCTTTTCTTTTTTCAGTGGCCATTGTAAGCAAATTAATAAGAGCCAAAATTTAAAGCTTGTATATGATCAAGTGAAATTTGTTCTTTTCTTTCTAAATTAGAAAACAATATAAAATTGAACACAAAATTAAATTAAAAGTACTCATAATTTCATCTATTCTAAACATCAGGTTTGACTTCCACATTGCCTTTCAGAATTTGTATATCTGGGCCTTTGGAGATAATTGCCATCAATGAGTACAATGTTATATTTTGTATTTTAATTTAATATTAGATGATAAATATTGATTTGCTTGTCCACATGGAACAATAGTTTCATTGCTGCCTAATATTTTTTAGGGGACCATACATTTTCAATCATTTTTCTATTTTGACATCGTTTATTCATACCTTAAAATAATGTCAATGTGTTTTTTATTTCCAGTGAATTATAACAGAGGGAAAGGGCTTTATCACAAGTTACTTTTGAGACTTACAATACCTATCATACCCACAATGCTAATAAATTTTACAAAAGTGATGACTGTATATAATCTTACCAATAGTTTGACTATTACAGATTCATTATGACACTGGTTTGAGTAATAATCTTGGAAAAAAGTTTTCTTTCTTACAAGGTGTATTTCAGTGGTGCTGTAGCTTACATCTTTTTTAATATAACTAAGTTAAAAGTTTTGTTCCTGTTTTTGTTTTTTCATGAATTTTTCTTTTGCATGGTGATTGGTTCTTTATTTTTTTCTTATAAATTTGAAGGATCTATTACAGGGAAAATATTTCTAATTTTTATTTTATATTATGTTTTAGATTTTAATTGAATTTGTTTATTAATATGTCAGTATTTTTCCTTGTGATTTCTAATACATTGTGAGAGAATAGTAGTCTTATTTGGAATATATATCTACAGGATGTAGATATGGATTCTAATTATATATTGTAATTTAGATTTAGTTAAAAATAATTAAAATGGTTACATTTACCAATTTTATCCATTTGGAGTTTATTTTAATATATACTATGAATTATGAATCAAATTTATATAAAAATCAGGTGCAGTGGAGAATACCTGTAATCCCATCGACTTGGGAGGCTGAGGCAGGAGGATCACAAGTTCAAAGTCAGTCTCAGCAATTTAGTGAGGTCCTAAGGACCTTAGCAAGAACCTGCCTCTAAATAATATATGAAAAAGGGCTGGGGATGTGACTCAGTGGTTAAGCACCCATATATTAAATTACCAGTACCAAAAATAATCCTGTGCATCCTGTCCTGAGATACCTGTTTATATGGATAATTTCATCTTTTCCGGTTATTTCGTATCTATTATATACCAGCACTCTTCTCCTCTCAATTAATGATGCTTGTAATGTCCTTTATTGTCTTCTTTGTCAGTTTTTATTGATATAAATGACCTTAGGCTTTCCCAAATAAATTGAAGTATAAGGCAAATGTTCCAAAATACACATAAATCAAAATCTCATAGGATTTTTTTCTAAATATATTAAGCCAGTGATATAACTTGCCAGGAGAATACACAAACTTGATTTTTAGCTTTCTTTTATGTGAACTTAAAAATTAAAAAGTATTTGTTTTGAAATAAGGAGTAGTGCTTAACCCAGTGTCATGATAAACCTGGACTGCTTGTGCTGCTCAGATGGTTGCTAGGATTCTTCAACATTCCTTAATCTGGCTTATGTTTGTCTCTTCTGGACAGCTGTAGACAACCTCTGGGATCAGCCAAAAATATGAATTGGGTAATTTGGGTGAATCTACATACCAGTTAAATGCTGTATTATTTGCATTTAAAATGGGCATTGCACCAAATAAAGATGGATGGTAAAATTCATGCTAATAATTTACACCAGATGGCAGGGGATTGGAAGCAATAGAAGGGAATGAACCTTGAGCCACAGAGGTTCTTACAGTGTAAGAGAGGTCCCAGGCACCAGTATACTTCTGCAGCAAAGTCAGGTCCATGCAAGCACCAGAAAGTTCTTTGTGGTTAGGCTGCCTCTGCCTTTGACAATATTGCCTTGAGAGGTTCTCCCTGGTACAAGCCCTAGGATCCAAGCACTGTGCTCTCATCTAGGAATGGGGACCAGTAAAGTTAAGCCAGCTGTCTCCTCTTCCTATAGACCAGCCATCCTAATCCTTGATGGACAGGGTACCCCCAGGGATATTTCAACCTTGGTGTTGAGGCATGCTTGGATTGGGAACGTGGGCTTGCCTTCCCCTGATGCCTGGCCTCTGGGCTCAGCCAGGGTGAAAGTATTGTTAGCCAGGAGCAGGGTGTGCTATCTCCATGCCCTGTTTGAAGATGGTGCTGAGTGCTTGTGTGCCCTGATCCCAGCCTTTCCCAACCCACATCTAGGTTCCTGTTGTTTCTGAAGGTGACAGATGACAGGAGTAGGAATGGAGCTATTGGGTTGGACCTGGGGCATCTGGAAGTGGGAGAACAGGTGTCGGAGGACCCGTCCTTGAAGGTGGTGGGAAGGCTTCCATCCATTGTCCCATTGAACCTCTCCTACAAAACACAAATACAAAGGAAAAAATATTTCAATATTATGACTGGAAAGTATTAAACTCCAAGGCGGGGCTCTTTTGAGAGCAGGGCCTTGTACAGCTGCGCTGGTCATAAATCCATGTGGTCTGCCCAGACACACCCAGATATTTCTGACTCTTATAATCAAGACTTCTCTCAAAAGTCTTTGTGCTTTCTGCTAACAATCTGAACCAACCTTAAGGATGTAGAACCTGTTTTTGAATGAATTAAAGCAAGTGTTCAAAGAAAAACATACATATTATATGCATATGTCCATTATATTTTTAGCATGTCTCTGCCATATTTTTGCAAATAAAATGTTTACTTCATAAATATGGCTTTGGATCACTTACTCTGTTTTCCTTGAAGACACGATCAAAAGACTACATACATTTGTTTGGTTGTTGTGGAAACTATTAGGCCTGAGGTTAAGCCTGTTTGCCCAACATGGAGAAATTTCAACAGTATTAAAGATTCTTTTATAAGAACCTGCAAATGGATATTTTTCTTCTTTATCAATTTTACTTCTTTCACTTTATCCCTAACTGATGATGAGGTTTATTTAGAAAAAATATTAATGACTACGAATTGTTGCCTGGTGTTCAATTGTCATGGTTGGTGGGAAGTAACTGAGCCAAGATGCTACAGAATCTGCCCAAAGAACCATCAGCACTGATTCAATAGGCATTTTGAAAATAAAGTTCCAGAGAAACAAAAGCAGTTTCAGGAGGATAATGGAATTCCAGTGCATCTAAAGAGCTGAGCGGCTGATGCCCTTCTGTATAGTGACACCATGATTCTTACAGTTGGTGGAACAGCATGTGCCATATAGGAGTTGGCTGTGGCTTCATCTCCCAAATGGCAGGATTGACCAGAGACCTCTCAGCAATCATCTGGTTCAGTTTCTTTCAGCTCTCTGTGAACCAGTATCCAGATAAATAGCTGGGCTCCTCTTTGGGGATCAATATTTATTGACTTGTACTAATTGCCACTAAGAAAGCAGTCTTCAATTTAAAAAAAAATGAAAGAATTGACTAAGAGCAAACTTTGAAAGAAATTTCAAAATTTTAATCTTAAATTTAAAATACATTTCTCTCTAATTAAAAATGTTTAATTATATTTAAAAATTTTTAAATGTTCTTGAACATGGTATTTTCTTTTTGTTTGCTTTTAGAATATCTTGATCACATTAGGAAGCTTGTTAATTGAATCTTATTAAATAGAATAACAAAATATTATGTGTTCTGTCTTCTTAACTATACCGTATCAATGCATGGATATATATGGAAGCTAAAAAATGCCATTTCATGTTTAGGATTACATGCAAAACTGAGAATCTGAATTTTGTTATCCAGTAGAAATCCCATGGCTGTTTTTGCAAAAGTGCTTGCTGTTTCCTGGCTAAGGTCCAGTCTAAGCAATAACATCCTACTCTGTATACCTCATAGCCCTGTGTCTATCATTAAGGCCCACTTCCTTGCTTCCTGTTCTAAAGAGCTGTGTAACATTGCTTGATTCATGTTAACAACTTTTTATGTACCATTCAGCAGTCCATGAAGTAAATAGTCTTTACATTATACCTATACTATCTGCAGTTTTATTGAATTTATATGTTTAAGGTTAACATACAGCTCATTGTTTAAATGGTAATCTCTTTGAATAAGTAGAACAAAATTCTGTTTAATCAATGTTTGATAAGCTGCTGTGCATGAATTTATCCTTCAGTCTGATTATATAAAATGCATCAAATGTATAACTTTATTGCCAAAACAATCATTAAGGGCCTTTCAGTGGTACTTAAAATTACCTGTTCTAATGTGGAGAGGAATGTACTCAATTAAATGATTCCTGAAATATTCTTGGTGTTAGCTCAGCATCGTGAATCAGTTGTGCTTTTGTCCACTGGATGCAGATCATTTGAAAATGGTGCTGGACAGCAACACTGTAAATGAAAAAGAAGGGAGAAATCCAGAAGGAGCATATCGTAGTTTAAATTGAAAATAGTACACATAAATATAAATTATTAATCTGATTTTCTGTAGCATCCCAAAGCAGGAAACATAACTTATTTTTTCATATAGAAAACAGCTTTAATGCTTTGAATATAGTTGTATACTTACACTAACATCTTTGTACACAAAGAGGTTAGAGTTGATTTGTATTAAATTGGTCAAGAGTAGAATTTTTAGTAAGTGGAACATGCTGAGTTTCAGCTCATGAAAGGGATTTTGAGAAGATCATGTTTCAATGCCTGGAATTTCTTTGCTTTTTTGTTAGCTTCTATTCATCTGGTGTTCTCTGCCTGGTTCATACCTGGATCTTTCCTGGTTAGCTTCCTTGTATATTCCCTACAACTCAGAGGCCGTCTTCTATAAAATTCGTCCTCCTTCTGTATGTGTATCACTTGATCTGTTGCAGATAGAAGGTCAAGATTCATTTAACTTGTTTTAAGTTTCCAACTACTCTTCAACTTCTATTATAACAGGCCTTCTGATATATGTATTTTGGATTCTCTTATAATGCCTTGCAAATAGTCATTAGTTTCACATACTTATGTGTATCTATCAACATGAAGACAAGAACAGTGTTTTTAAAGAAAGAACAAAAATTGTGAAAGCTGTTATCAAACCATGCAGAGCCCCAGAAAAAAGCAGTGAATAGTTGTTTGAATGGTAATCTCTTTGAATAGTGGAACAAAATTCTTTATTATCAAGAAATCACTTTTAGTAAAATGGAAAAACTATAAGGAGCAGAAATCTGTTCGTGGAAAGGAAAAGGAAGTAAGGAGTTGGATATTGATCTTGCCAAATGAAGCAGTGAAAGGAAATATTACATTGTGAATTTCTTTCCATTATTTTCTCAAGTACAATCCAGCAACTCAGATTAAGAGAACAATGGCTGAGGTGCTGGAAATAAATCCAACCCATCTGATAAATCCCTAGGAAACAGAATAACAAAGTTATTGAAAAGGGGAAAGACCTTTTCAGTTTCAGACGGTTATTTTTTTAAAAACCAAAAGTCATCATCTGAAGTGTGACATATTTCTTATGTTTTTAATAATGTATGTTACCTTGGCATTTTTTTTTGTTTTTAAAAATCTATGTGGAAAGTTGAAATATTAATGACCTATATCAATAACTTACTACTAAACCAATAACTTACTACTAAACCAATAACTTTTCTACCTTAAAGTAGAAAAGAAGATACTCTGGTCACTTAGAAAACTAAGAAATTCTTATTGGATTGATTGGTATCCTCCCTGATCTGGTAGCATGGCCTTCAGGTCTATCCTGGAGGTTCCACGATGTGGTGACAGTGTAAGAAATTGAGGATATGAAGGCCTGAGTATAACCTTTACTCTTTTCCCTCTCCCCCTTCCTCCTCTTCTTGGGCCAACTAGATGTACACCGAGTTCATCCCCTGAAAGCAGTGACAGTGGATATCAGTGCAGTGGGGTGATCGTATGAATCATGTGGTGGATGCTGTGTCCTGTTGCAGGCACATGGTGTGTAGCCCTTAGACGGGACAGCTGCCATCACCTAAGCTGCTGCTATCCGTCTACTTTGTGAGGCTGTTGTAAGACTCAAGGGATCCATTGTATGTTACAGAGTACACTTGTGACTTTTAAAACTACATATCAAGGTGTGGGATAGCTGGGTCCTGTGGTGGTTTTATTCCTAATTTTTGAGGAATCTTTATATTGCTTTTCAGAGTACAGCTACATCAATGTTTATAGCAGCACAACTCACAATAGTCCAGTTGTGGAACCAGCCCAGGTGCCTGTCAATAGATGAACAGATTGAGAAAATGTGATTTTATAATATATATATATATAAATTAGACACACATATACCCCACATTATGATGTATACATATACACACACACACACACACACACACACACACACACACAATGGAGTTTCACTCGGGCACAAAGAAGAATGAACTTTTTGCATTTGCTGGTAAATGAGTGAAACTGGAGATTATGCTAAATGAAATAAGCCAGACTTGGAAGGGGTTGAATGTTTTCTCTGATATGCAGAAGCTAGAGCAAAGTAAGGGAAAAGGGCGGGGGTGGTCATGATCATAAGAATAGAGGAAAAAAATCAATGAAGTGGAAGAAAGAGTTTGGGGGGAAAGTGTAGAATGATAAAGGGGAAGAAATGTGAAATGAATTTGACAAAATCACATTGTGTGCATGTATAAATATACCACAGAAATTCTACCTTAATATCTATAAAGCACTGATCAAAAATAAATAAAATACCTGTATACATAGATAGCTACAGGTTGTAACTTGTTACAGAACTTAGTTGAAGTATAGTGTTTTTTTAAAGAAAGTAGCCAGAATAAAGAATTTGGTTCTCTAATTTGAAACCCTGAACTTCACTTCTTTTTTGAAATATCCCTTTATTTCTGGAGAAGAAAAGTATTCATTAGTGGTCCCATACAACCTTTTCCATGCTGTTTCTGCCCTCATTACGTGGTAGTGTCATTACATATCTGCATTTTTATTTTCTCCTTCAGACTGTGGAGACTTCGAGGGCAGGGTCTGTGTTATCTTTAAGGTACTGGTGGCAACCACATCTAATAGGTGTTCCATGTATGTTGACTGAATACATGTGAGAAGGAATTTTCCAAAAGTTTTCATTGCATGTTTAATTATAGTAAGCACTAGGCAAGAGGGATAATTTTCTTTAGTCTATTAAAGAAAATATCCAGGTTTACAATAATAGTGACCTATGAGTATTGTTTGCCTTAAATTGGGAACTCTGCATATGGCCCAACGTACATATGGTCCAAAGGAAAGGAGGTGAAAGTTAGTGATATATTCATTCATAGAATGGAGATCTTGGAAAAGTGGGAATATTTGTAAGATGCCTAGGTTTCACAGTGTAGAAAATGTTAGTTATCTTTACCTCTTTCTTCACCACCAAAGTTTTTCAATTTCATTTTCTCTGGACCTCAGATGTTCTTGTCTGTAGAATATGGGGATTAAACCAAATGATTTTTAATGCCCCTTCTAGCTCTATGATTCTATTTGGAGATTGATGGTTGTTTTGTTTATTTTTGGTTGGGTGGATTTTCTTAGTAAACCACTGTATAAAATATGCTGAATAATGAATGCAGAGAGCATTATTATCATGCATGTTTATTCTTCCCATGCTTTTATTATGGGCACTGTTATCAATTTTACATTAAAATGAGGTAGAGACAAGACACTGAAAAGCCCGATTTAAATCCTACCTCTTTTAGACTGAGCGGTGCATGAGAAGATGAAATACAATAGAGATAGCAATGGGTATGGTGAGGGGGTGCAGTAGCTTCATAGTAAGGGGTATTAACCAATTTTGGAGTTTGGATAAAGAGAAGAGAGACTTTGGATTGCCTTTGAGAGTTCTCTTTTAATTTTACAAGCAGTAGAGGCCTGTGTTCAGGCAAGAAGTGAGGACAAAGTTTTACCTGCTGAATGTCATCAAAAGCTTGGCAATGGATGAAACTAGCGTGAGCAGAAAGGAAGGGAAGAGGAAATTGCTAATGACATAACTGGCACAGGGCTCGTTGAATGAAGAGAAAGACTGGAATGGAGGCAAGACCTGATAAGGAGGGTGACTGATTTTTGCCCCATAGTCCTATCATTCATTTTTTTTTTAAAGGTGGAAAGAATGCTTACAACTGGAGTGTTAGCAGCTTTGGCAAGCTGTTACCTCACCTGAGTATTTCTCTTAACTGATAAAAGATGTATCTCAGCTGTTCCATGTGGTTTGCAAAAAAAAAAGTTTGTTAATGAGCTTTAAGAGAGATTTCCTATCTGTGCTGAAAAGAAGTGTCTAGTTGAGAGTCTCTGGTTGAGTAAAATGAAGACTAATCAGTCCTCTTATTAGCATCCTTTGATCCCACTCTTGAAGAAAAAGTATGTATCCAGAGCCCTTTTGTTTATCATTACAGGGATTATTGTTGCATGTCTAAACTCTATTCTTATACAATTGTTTTTTGTTTCCTGGCATTCTTTGTATTCCTTCCTACTTCTTGAGTTTTAAATTCTAGGATTATTTCAGTATTAAGCCATGGAGGAACATAGAAGATTGGCTTGACAGTGCTGCTGACAACTTATATGTCAGGGTGTAACTGTCTGGCGTGTTCATCACTGTTTCGCATTCCTTTGCAAAGTATGCCTTTGTTTAGTCTTGAGGGAGTAGGCTTCTCTCATTTTCCATACACTCAGGCCATGGCTAATGACGGTTCTGCTTGGTATGGAATGCAGATGTTTGCATTTGCACATGGTTTATCCAATCACCTCTCCATTCTTTTTGCAAACTGCAAGGTGTCTAATCTCTGGTGAAGGACTGAGGCATTTTTATCATGTAATTTCTAAGAAAAATCACATGAGTAATGGCAGACAAATTGTGCCTTCTTTCCAGTTTACCTCATTTATTTTTAAAATCCTACAGTCTGTTTTTGTACCATATGTAGCATGTTATAGAAAGCCTGGCTAATTAATTATTGTTCTTTGAAGTTAGAAAATCCTTTTCTAGCAGTATGTCTTTGAAGCTAGAAAGAGTTTGTAAAAATTAAATGTGAAGTATCTTTTGTATGTTGGTGTTTTAGTTGCACATTATAATTTTGGATGCCAGCTCTATCTCTGACATAAAATAGAAAACTTCTCATCTACCCTGGGAATTTAAACATGTCGGTACACATGATACCCAGATGAATTTTAATACCGTCACTTCAGTATATGGATGCTTTCTGGGGAAAGTAATTGATACTCATAAAAGGCCACTTCCAGATTATCTGTTTTTAAAAGTTTTTTTTTTTATAAAAAAATAAGTTTGGGGGATTAAAATCTTTACTCCAGATATGCTGTATTCAGTCCCCAAATAATATGAATAATATATGTGTATATCAATATATGTATATTTATCTATATCTCTATCTTAACCCAAATGGAATCTGAGTTCTTTCTCTGGAACTGACTAATGATTTAAGTCCTGACTCTCCAAGGAAGGCTGAAGCCTGATCTGTTCTCTGAAGCAGTGGTGTATATAGTATATCAGGACGGTCATGAAAGTGGCCCAGCCTTAAAGGCAATCATTATCTAAACCAGTGTAGAATGGTGATAGTGACACCCAGCCATCTTGGCATTTGGAAAAGGAGTTATAGGACTATCTCTTGTACTTTTAATGTCCTCATACATTTAATGTCTCTTCAAATTCTTAAGAACACTATGGGATAGGCAATGAGTGTTCACTTTTTTCCTTTGGGTAGCATTAAAATGTTTTTTATGAACTAATTTAGACTTACAAAAAACTGCAGACAAACCTACAATTTATAGTTGGGAAAACTAAATTAGAGGGTGAATAAGTGTTTCATTTAGATTCTAATGACAAAGTATGTGCTCAGTAAATAATGATTGACTGGGGAGAGTAAGGAGGAACCCCCACTGGGAGCCTGTGGTTCTTTGCCCTGTGACATTTTTGACTCCACAGGTTAAAAAGTCCACTCTTTTAGGTATGCATACCACAGGGTGAATGATAAGTTATTCTTTGGTAGGTATAAATTGAGAAAGAGTCTTTGATATTTTGCTAATTATGTGCCGTTAATCAGTAATATGTAGTACACAGTGAAAAGATATTGGCAAACACAGTAAAGTCTTAATTAATGCTGTCAATTAATATTTATTGATCTTTCATTTTATTTTTACAGAAATTGGCCCAGTGACAATTACCACAGATCCCAAGAAATTTCAATATGAGCTCAGAGAACTCTATGTTCAGGTGAGTGCTTGCCTTCAATTTCTTCTTGGGGGAATGGAAAACCATGCATGTTTGGCTGACTTTCCATATTTTTTAAATCTGAAAGAAGTAAATTGTTGGTTTTTAAGGGATGAAATACCACTTCATTTTTCTGCCAGTGTCCAGAATGAATTGAACAATAAGATTTTGGAATAAAGAGAATGGTGTCACTTATGTATTATCTAAGACAGAGTTGAGTAGCTGTTTGGCCCCCTTATAGAAGATATTAGTTGACCTCTGCTCTAGATGAGATAAGGAACAGTTAATAATCCTGCCCCCCAAAATATGAATGGCTTAACTAAGGAAATTTTGATATTCTATGCTGTTAGTTGACCATTGAGATTTTTGGCTGTGAATATAATTTGGTTGTTAGAGAATAAGAATAACATTTGTTCCAATACTATTCTAAAAACAGAATATAGATATCCCTCACTTACCTCTCCCCTCCAAATCATCATTGTCTTTTTTTTTTTACCTTTCCGAATTTCTTAAGTCTATTGACTTCTCTTCATTTCTGTTGACACCATCCTAATCCAGTAACTATGTCATTAGTCTAAACTAACAGAGAAAAGCATCTAAGTGATGTTCTTGCATTTCCTCTTGTTTTTGTTTTCCAGAACTTTCTCTAATCTGTAAACTAAAGGATCTCAATATGCATCTCTGATCATTTCGTCTACTACTGTCATCCACTTGTCCCCTTTCCTGTACCTCATCAAATTCTTCCCGTGTTTCTGAGTGACCTGAGATATGCCTCCCTCTCAGCCCATCTCGCGCCACTCTGTCCACTGGGCTCTGCAATCCTCCT
Organism: Marmota monax; assembly: GCF_021218885.2. NCBI lineage: Eukaryota > Metazoa > Chordata > Mammalia > Rodentia > Sciuridae > Marmota > Marmota monax. The sequence continues at coordinate 1,026,774 of NW_026693876.1, read as the reverse complement.
CCAGGGACTTGCATAGAATCTCCCTATGTCTACATCCCCACCCGTCTTTTCCTGAGAGTTTGGCTCATGCTGTCTACTAACATAGGAAGTTCCTGTCCTTGATCCCTTAACTGAGTTTAATATCTTACACTGATAATCTCGTCTTGAATATCATTCCTCAGAGAACGCTGCCTTACCCTTCAGGCTTGGCTGTATCTCACTACCTCTATCAAAGAGCAGTTGGGGTTTCACATTGAAAGATTGTGTCTGACCCAGCTCATCATTAAATCCTGAAATAAAATGCCTGATGAGTAGAATGGACTCACTTTGTGGTAGTTTGTACATTCTGGTATATTCACTCAATAATTTAAGAGTTCATATCAGAGTTGGAGGTATAAAACTTTGATTGGTTTCACTGTGAGGTGGATGACTTGATGAGGAACTGTGCACAGTAGGAACTTAGTTGGGGAATGAAGTGTGAAACCCAAAATTTGGTATTCCCAGTATGTATTCAGTGGTGACTCTGTTTTGTGCATGTGTCTATTTATAAATCATATCGTGAACTGAATTGCAGTTAATAAATCTGTATGTTGATTTATGCAATGACCCTTGACTTTTTTCTTTTCCTGAATTTCTTCAGAAAATGTTTCCTCCATCAATGCTCCATTTCCTTTCTCTTCTGCCATGTCATTCTCTTGTAAGTCAATATCTTGCCACTTATTTGTTATTCACTTTTTTCTTCCTCCATAAAGCAAATTCCTTGCCACTTTGCATATCCAGATTCTTAAAAAATAGAAATTTCTATGGTTTTTTTTAATTTTTTTTTTATCTTGTACATGGATCATGGAAATCAAAACTGCATTTTCCGAGGTGTCTGTTTATGTTCCTGTATTCTGCTGTGAGTTCCCGGTGGCAAGAGCTCTGTAGCTCTCATTTGTCTCTGCTCCACCTGGGAATGAATTGGTATACTTTAAACCACTGTTGAATAAAGAAATGCCATTTGAGGGCGCTTCTTTGAAAAGTACCCTTTAACATCAAAGCTATGTCAAATATAATTGAGACTTGACTTGGTGGTTCAATTCTACTTTAAAAACCTAATGTTTTCATTGCCTTATAGAGATTGAGAAGAGCCAAGTAGTGGAGATTTCTAGTCGGTAGAATCTCAGGGAGGGATTTACTGTATTCATTCATTTTTTTCTCCTCTATGAGACTATTCCTGAAAATCTGGCCAGAATGAAAATACCTGCATTCCCAGTGAGACCCGGCACTGGCACTCCCTGATTTCCTGTCTTCTGCTGCAGGATTTGCAGTGCTCTGTTTGTCCCAGGGAGAAGGACCCCGATTCCTGACTCACCATGGACTCCCTTCTCGGAGCTCTCCCAACACCTCTGGGATTGAATCTGATACAGCCAGTCTAGAGGGCTGTGCAATTTCATCTCTGTTCAAAACCATAATTTTTCTTTCTTCTCCCCTGGGATGAAAGCTTGTGCCCATATCTCCCAGTTTCCTCTGTATTAGCTGGGCCTAATGAGTTTGGTTTCCTTTGCTTTCTCCTTCTCCATCCTCTTCCTCTTCTTTTTTCTCCTCCTCTTTCCCCTTATTCCTCCTCCCTCCCCTTCTTTTCCCTTCTTCCCCCTCCTTCTCCTCCTCCTCCTCTTCATGAGATTGAAGAGGAAGCTTAATTAGAACAACAATATGGACAATAAATCACATATTTGCTTTTCCTCTTCATTCAATATTGGGCCCTATTATTGGCATTTGGGGCTACCATAGACGTGTTTTTACTTTCAAAATTTCTAGTAAGTTATTCTTTTTAAAAATCAGTGACAAAAATTCATTAAGAAAGAATCGGATAATACATGTAACAATAAATGATGGCGAAGAAGTGGGGGAAAAGGTACACTCATACATTGCTGGGGGGACTGCAAATTGGTGCAACTATTCTGAAAAGCAGTATGGAGATTCCTTAGAAAACTTGGAATGGAACCACCATATTTGATCCAGTTATCTCACTCCTTGACTTATACCCAAAGGACTTCAAATCAGAATACTATAGTGACATGGACACATCAGTGTTTATAGCAGTTCAATTCACAATAGCTAAGCTTTGGAACCAACCTAAGTGCCCTTCGACAGATGAATGGGTAAAGAAAATGTGGTACATATACTCGATGGAATATTACTTAGCCTTAGAGAAGAAATTATGGGATTTAGCAGTGAATGGATAGAACTGGAGATTATCATGCTAAGTGAAATAAGCTAATAAAAAAAAAGACTTCTCTGATATGTGGATGCTGGCTCACAATGGTTGGTGATGGTGGGGAGTGGAGGTTCACTGGATTGGACGGGGGAAATAGGGGAAAGGAAGAGGGGATGGGAAAGGGAAAGACAGTAGGATGAATCAGGCATAACTTTCCCATGTTCATATATGAATACATGATCAGTGTAATTCCACACCGTGTACAACCACAAGAATGGAAAGTTATGCTCCATGTATGTATATGTCAAAATACATTCTACTGTCATGTATAACTAAAAAGAACAAATAAAAATTTAAAGAGTCAGCTATAAAAAACCTGTAAGCTACAATAACCTAGTGTACTGATTTTTTCATTGCTTGCTTTTGAGATAATATTTTATTAGAGAATACAGAGAAGTAACTTGAAAAGCAATTAAGTTTTATAAATCAATATCAAAAACTAAACTTTACACATTTCATAAAATTTTAATGTTGTGTGTGTAATTTCTGACCCTTCCTCAGTTTCCCTTCCACCATTTTTAGTAACACTCTCAAAGTCGCTGATATTAAGAGCAGCAAGGGTTGTTATGCCATTGAAATGAATTTGATTTAAAAAACATTTTAAAACACTCACTTACACTAGCTTTGAAAAAAAGTGAACTTGGCTTGATATAAATGAAACACTTGACTATTAACATTACAAGGGGCTCAGCTATTTTTTGCTTACAGAGATAAGGAATTGAAAAAAACATAATTAAAAACTTTCAAAAAAAATTTAGCAAAAACCACTATACTTAAATCATTAATTGTATTACATTGACTTCATTTTCCTTCATCGGCTTTCATCTGGAATACAGAGAAGTAACTTGAAAAGCAAATGAACTTTCTCTCTGGGGACAAGAATGAAAGACAAATGACAACAAATGGTGTTCAAATCACACAGAGCTTTGGGAATTAGTATGCTCATAAACATGTAGTGTGAAGTCTCGCCTTGGTCACATTCTTTACAAGAAACTATAATGCTTGTTGATTTTCAGAAAATGGTATTGGCACTGATAAGCCTTCAAGCATTTTATCCAGATGTTCTAAAGAACAAAAAAGCACATTAGTCAAACACTTGAAAAGGGAAAATGAGTAAATAAATAAGCAAATCAATAATAAAACCCAGGATTTTTCTACAATAATGTGATTACGGTGATAACTTTTATACAGATGGTTGATCCCCCAAACTGAAAACATTTACACACAATTTAATTCTTTCGTAAAAAGATTTTAATGAAATAGACTTAAAAAAAAAAAAAAGACCAGGAATAAGACTAAATGTATGTGGAACAGCTATATAACAAGAAGAGTCAAGAAGGTAAGGATGGGGTCCAGTTGTTGCTTAACAGAAAATAATAAACAGGCTTATGGGCAGCCAACTTAGGTTGGGGAGGTGGGTTTCTCTGTGGGAGAGCAGCTTATACTAGAATTCACCGTGCAAGGAGAATATGAAATGTGATGGCTGTGTATATACCATTTTTTAAATCCATCTATTGAAGGGCATCTAGGTTGGTTCCATAGTTTGGCTGTTGTGAATTGTGCTGCTATAAATGTTGATGTGGCAGTGTCCCTGTGGTATGCTGTTTTTAAGTTCTTTGGGTACAGACCATGGAGTGTATGGGGATAGGAAAAATGATGGAAATCGTGAGACATCATTACCCTAGGTACATGTATGATTGCATGAATGGTGTGACTCTACTTTGTGTACAACCAAGAAGTAGAAAATTGTGTTCCGTTTGTATACCAAGAATTGAAGAGCATTCTGCCGTCACATATAACTGATTAGAATGAATGAATTAATAAATAAATAAATATGATGGCTGGATAGGTGAAGACGGTTAGCAAGATGAGAACAAGATAATACTGATTTTAGAAGAATAATTTACTATGCCAATTTGGATACACTTTACGTAATTTCTAGTATGCTAAGACTGATTTTTTTAAAAAAAATTATTTTTGTTTTTTTAGTTGTAGATGAACACAATACCTTTATTTGATTTCTTTCCATGTGGTGCTGAGGATCGAACCCAGTGCCTCGTGAGTGCCAGGCAAGCACCCTATCACTTAGCTGCAGTCCAAGCCCCTGATTTTTTTTTCTTTACTGTTCTAAGGCTTGACCCCAGGGCCTCATGCATGCTAGGCATGTGGTCTACCTCTAAGCTGCATCCCCAGCCCTCTAGTATTCTAAATTATGCTTCTATGTAAAAGTATGCTTTTTTTTTAATCATTGGAAAAAAGTTACCAAATAAAGAAAGAAAAGAAGAAAAAAAGAATAAAAAAAAGTAGGCATCTATGTCAGCATAGATGTAAATATACAGTATAGCTGTTTGTGCTGTTTGGTGGTGAACATGATTCAACTTTAAAAAAAAGCAGTTTTTGTTACATTTAAGTTTTTAGAATGTGCATTTGACATAAATTTATATTTTGAAGTACATATAAATGTTATATGTCTATAAACATACATATTTTATATCTGAGCATGTTTATACTGTAAAGAGAAGTGGTCTGTATTTATTTAATTTAGGGCAGGAAGTATGATAAGGAGTCTTACTAATAATACATGTAAGAACTTTAAGAATAATAGAAGGGTGTCTGGTCCTAAGTGTGGGCTTCATAAATGCACTTTATTACTACTACTACTACTACTAACTCTAGTATTATAAAGATATTTCAAGAGAAGTAATCTCCAAGTATTTATGCCATAAATGAGCAATAGTTATAGGCAAGTGCTTTGTGAAAGGTTTTGCAAATGTTTGAAAGTATTTCTTTCAGTTCACACACACGCAGGACTCTTCCTTTCTACAAATGAGGAAACTCAAGTGCTAAGGTGTTAGATAACATATCTTACTTGGGTCATAAAATTGTCAAATGGCAAAGCAGATCTCTCTCTCTCTCTCTCTCTCTCTGTCTCTGTCTCTCTGTCTCTCTCTCTGTCTCTCTCTCTGTCTCTGTCTCTCTCTCTCTCTCTCTCTCACACACACACACACACACACACACACACACACACACAAAACCACCTTGGGGCATTTACTGCCAAAGCCACTGTCTTTATTGCTCTTCTACATTCCTTCTAAATATTATTTTATGTAACCTTATTAATCTAATCAAATTAAGATTATTTATTTTTATGATTTCTCTTTGTATTTTACTTCAAAGCAGAAAAGTAAATAATTAAAGACAGATGTGGTTCTAGGGCTGGATTTATCCTCAATACAATGAATTTGTTTCTTTTTTTGGGGGGGGGATGCTACTGGGGATTGAACTGAGGGACACTCACTCCTGAGCCACATCACCAGCCCTATTTTGTATTTTATTTAGAGTCAGAGTCCCAATGAGTTGCTTAGGAGCCTCACTTTTGTTGAGTCTGGATTTGAACTCAACAATCCTCCTGCCTCAGCCACCTAAGCTGCTGGGATTATAGGCATGTGCCACCGTGCCTGGCAAATTTATCTTAATCAGTTAACTATTTTTACTTCCATCTCCCAATCACTTTGAGTAATTGGTGTACCTGCAATTGAGCAGCAAATGACAAAAGTAATTGCTAATAGAAAGTCACTCCCTTTGCTTAGCACATGTTCTTACTAACTAGTATGGTGAACTTATTGAAAGAGTGATCTCACATCCACTTTTGGGAGATACAAGAACAAGATGCATTTTAAGAGACTGAAGACGGTGTGCATACTGTAGGTGAATTGGTAGGTAGTGTCTTTATTATTTTTATTATATAATGGCAACTTCTTTGGACCTATTGTAACTGGTTTGTTGCTGAAATTTTCTGTCAGAGCTTTTGCTAGACTGAGTTTCCTGAAGGACAAATAACCCTTTGTCCTCAAAGGAGCCTGAGTTACAGGAGTGAAGGACAGAAGTGGGAAAGTTTGACTCTTTCCACCTAGCCATCCTGGTGTCCTACCCAGAAGCAAATCATTCCCTGATTTCTTAAGCATCTTTTGTGTGAATCTCAAAAGGATAAAAAGTTTAAAAGGGTATTCTGTTACATTGCTTTTTCAAAGCAAAATGCACAGGTGTGTAGAATGAGGTGGGTGTGGACTATAATGGGAAAATCCGGGATTTTCTTTTCAAAGTGTGCCTATAAACAAGAGAATTTCCTTAAGGGTAAATACATGACTCACTGAAGAGTAAATATTGCAGGTTCCTGTGACAAAATAACATCCACAGGCTTATGAAGCCTGAATTCACTCCACCCATCCTACTTACCCAACCACAGGAGTGCTGTGTTCCCCACAATACTGTATCTGATCTGTCTGATTTTAGGTGATGATGTGGGAGGAGTTCAAAGTGTTTCCTTGGGATACTATTTCAAGATCTAAATCCTGGAGAAAACTATAAATGTTGTTTTCAACAAAATAGATACGAAGGAAAATTAAAGAGTTTCTTTAAAGTCCAAATTGTCAGAAGCAGTTCTCCAAAATTTTCTTTTTTTGTCAGTGTAAGGGATGGAACTCAGGGCCTGATACATGCTAGGCAAGCACTTTACCACTGCACCACATCCCCAGCCCAGTTCTCCAAAATTTTTTTTCTATTTTATTTTTAATGTTTTTATTAGTGCATTATTGTTACATATAATACTGGGATTCATTTTTACATAATCAGACATGCATGGAATATAATGTGCTATGTTTCAGTCCCCGGTTGTTCGTTAAAATGGCCATTCTGCTATAAGTTATCTTTTTTATTCTTGTGTCTTGAAAATAATTTCAAGAATCATTGTGGAGATTTTAGTATTAGAATTGACTTTGAATATCATTCATCTGATTACCCTGTCAGATGTCTGAATCCCTTCCAGAGAGCTGTCAATACCCTAGACCTAAATAACACTAGCTAGAGATCTGAATTCTGGCCTGTCACCAGAAGATACCTGAGGTTTCCCCTGGAGCAATGTGGGGGGTCCTTGGGGGATATTGGAGGCTCTTACATCTTTCTTTGGCAGGCAGATCACAGTACTGAATAGTGGTCTAATTGTCCGCTAAGTCCCCCAGCTTCCCTCATATAAACTTTTATTTTGGGGGGGTACCAGGGATTGAACTTTGGGGCAGTTGGCCACTAAGTCATACCCCCAGCCCTATTTTGTATTTTATTTAGAGACAGGGTCTCACTGAGTTGCTTAGCACCTTGCTTTTGCTGAGGCTGGCTTTGAACTTGTGATCCTCCTGCATCAGCCCCCCAGGTGCTGGGATTACAGGCGTGTGCCACTGTGCCCAGCTTCCACATATATCCTTTTAAACCAAGTCTCTTTCTACATACATGTTGATTTTTAATAATCTTCATTAATCTGTTGTATAAATAGTCTCCTTTTTCTGGATGATCTAGATTTTATTTCATCAATTTTTGTTTAGGACTATTAATGTCGTTATAATTCATGTGAACCACGAAGCTTTTGAAATTTTTAAAGTATTAAGGCACATCATTTTCTGATCTACTGCAGATATTGAGTGCCTCATACATAAGATATTCTTTGTGGATATTCAAATTGAAGTAAACTGAATTTCTTATGTGGACCCAGCAAAGTTCTACCAGAGAAATTCCAGGGAGTTGAAAGATCAGTTGCTGAAGAGTTAAACTCTTCTCACTGGCAAATGATAACTGGAAAACTTGGAAATTGTTTTGATTGTTACCTATAATGCAACTGAAATCGAGGTCAGCAGTTTGAGGCTTGAATTTTGAGTCCACCTTCTTCAAGCTTATTTGGTGATCACTGTGTAGCAAAGGGGAGCATGGTATGTTGCCTGGGAGGGACTTGAAGCCTGAGCTCTGTGGAATTCTCATTGTCTCTCAGGACACCCCTACCATATTTTCTACAAGTGATGAAGGCCAGCACATGTCGCTGACGAGCTACAATTGTTCTGATTTATTTCATACTTGCTTTGGACACAACTTTAAATCAGATTCAATGTAACTTAATGGTTTCCACATGTATATTGTGTTTTCTTGATCATAGAGTTGCCAACTGTATTTTAAGAAAGAGAACCCAGGGTTGTAAAAGTTTGTTCAGCCTGCAACTGAGTTTCACACCTCAGTTTTATAGGTAACAAGACAGATGACACAAATAAGACATTCCAGCATGGGTATTCCACATGAAATAATTGTAATCTAACTTAGAAACTAGGTTCAAAATTCAGTAGGAGTCGCTTACGTTAGAATAAGAATGTTGGAATGCCAATGAAAGTTCTGCAGTTGGACGTGAGCCCACCAAAGAAGTTTCATATTTTGATTTCATAGTGTTAGGTTTATCTGGAAAACAAATGGAATAAAAAACAGTTCCAAATTAATAAATAAAATAAAGGTATTGTGTCAATCTACAACTGAAAATATATATATATATATATGCATTTAAAAAAAAAACAGTTCTATGAAAGTTAAGATGAGCATAGAATTGCAGTGGGCAGATTAGAAGAGGCACGGGACAGCAGCCCCTTGTGAAGGGCATTCCTGGTTCCCAGATCCTTCATTTGATGATCATCTTCACTTAAGGTTTGAACAGGGACTTTGTTTTTCTCTTAACGTCTCAGAGCTTAAAGGTTCAATTTATTGCAGTTCCTCTCCTACCCTGTCTTACATTTTAAAACGAAGCATGGTAATCTGTTTTATTACTCCTTCGATCGATAGGATTTCTACTCATTTTTATTTATTTAATCTTGCTTTCCAGGAATTCATTTTTTGACTACAATTATAAGTGTAACTCTGAGATTACTTTTTTCCCCCCCAAATTCCAGGAGCAACATTTACTATAAAAGTTCACAAACTTCTGATTTGGTTTGTTTAGTTTTCCAGTACTTTTTTTTTCCCCTTTATATCTGAAGTAGCTTTGGCAACCTAGCACATTGTAGCTCTCAGAAGAATTATAAAGATAAAATGCATATCAGAAGACTGGCCAAGAATGTGCCTACTGATATTGATTAGTTGTATTTCAGGGTTCAAAGATAAACACAAGGTTCATCAAGTCAGACCTTTCCTAATACACTTAGGAAACTGTCTAATTCTGTACATTATGCAGTTTGTCTTCACCATACCCTACGTTTGTGTGCATGTACATATTTTTATGGCTTTAGGAGATGGTGTGGCTTGAAATGGGAGGGGCTGGGCATGAATAACAGTGAGGCTCAATACAGTAGGTGTGCCTAGATTGTGCCAAGATTACTTTGCACAGTGACATTCACCATTTACTCCCTGTTCCTTTATGTATCTGTTCATTCATTAACAACATTGGAACACCTATTAAGTTCTTTAAGGAACAGGAGTCCAGTGGGAGAAAGCATGAATGATAGCACAGTTCATCAAATGCTGCAGTACAGGGAGGAATAGTATTCTGTGGGTGTCCAGAAGAATGGGAATTTTAGAGTGTCTTAAGCCACTTGCTTGTGGAATAGAAGTTGATGCTGGGGATTACTGGAGTGTGAACCATCGGGTCAGGCAGAGTTGAATTCCATCTCTGCTCCTTCATTTACTCATTTTGGGACCTTGGGAAGAACTTCTGTGATTTAGTGTTCTGTTAGTGAACTGTGCTAAAAACGATACTTATCTCATGGATGTATGTAAAGAATCAAAGAGTAATAAAAATTAAACACTAAAACACCTGTCTTTTTTTTTTCCTCAGCCGATGAACTAATTAGGCTTTTCTTTCTGCTCAACAGGGTGGTGGTGATTGTCCAGAAATGAGTATTGGAGCCATAAAAATTGCCTTGGAAATTTCTCTTCCTGGCTCCTTCATCTATGTTTTCACTGATGCACGGTCCAAAGATTACCGGCTCACCCATGAGGTGCTACAGCTTATCCAACAGAAGCAGTCCCAGGTGAGTAGGGATCCACTCCAGACCCTTCTGAACACACCACAGAAGGGGCATGTATCCTCCCTGTTCTCCCCTGTGTGCCAAATAGCAATAATTACAACAATCTCTCCCCATAAATGAACTCTTTGAATGTGTCATTTAATTTAAACCTTAATGGGAATGTGAGATGTATAGAGAGCATTTGAATGTCTTGTATTTGAATACAGAGAAGAAGGGATTGGGGAGTAAGGAAGGAAGGTGATTGTTATCTTAAAACTGACAAAAATGCAGCCTTGACATAAAAAAGGCCTGGATTTTTAATGTCACCTCCTATGTGGAATCTGGCCCATGTTAGTTATTCATTGTATCAGTTCTTGCCATAATAACGAACCGTTTTAATACTTGTGGTTTAAAACAATACGCATTTATTTCTCAGATGTTAGCAGAGCTCTCTTCATCTAGGCTAGACTCGCCCACTGTGAGTCTGGACGTGTTCGGGTTTGGCCTGTCTAAGTGGGACTTGGGGGTGAATTGGCTTTGCCTCACAGGTTTCTTAGCCTCTTTCTGAGGACAGTAGGTTAGTTTAGTCATGCCCTTCTCATAGCCATGGCAGAAACACTAGAGATCAAGTGGAAATGCATAAGGCGTTTTGAGTTGAAGTTCAGAACCTGCAGAATATCCCTTTTGTTTCTTGCTTTTGGACAAAGCAAGACAAGTGACTAAGCTTAGACCCAGAGATGACAAAATAAACTCTACCTCTTTAGTGAAAGGGACTTCAGAATCCTTTGGCAGGGTGAATGGGTACAGGGAGGGGTGAGGAACTGAGGCTGTTATGCAATCTTGCACAGTCATGGTCTCACATTCATTTCCATTGCTTTTAGCCTGTATTTCTGAAATGTAAATAATTCTGCTCCCGTATAGGTTCACTGTTAAACAGAGTGATTAAGAATCCCACTTGCCTAGCAATATATTAACACATAATAAGTGCTCAATAAGTATAAAGCCCATTAAACTTTTTTTTTTTTTTTTAAAACCACAGGTGGTATTTGTGCTCACTGGAGATTGTGATGACAGGAGTCATATTGGATATAAAGTGTATGAAGAAATCGCCTCTACAAGTTCTGGTCAAGTGTTCCATCTGGACAAAAAACAAGTTAATGAGGTCAGTTCAATAAAGTAGGTCTACTTATTGCCAGCTACTTTACCCAACTCGGTTAGTTTGGCCTCATTGATTCCAAAACCTGTTTTAACTAATAGGATTTACTCCTAAACCATACACCAGTCAATAATATCCTTGAACTAATGTGGAGGAACAGATTTATCTAATATTAATTTCTAGATTGCATTATGCTATAGCAACACATTTTTAGATTTAAGCATACATGTATTTAATATTAATTTAGTTTTAATCAGAGATGTTTGTAGTTTTTATTGCTTAATAAGGTCAATTTGTGTTTCTAATGAATGAACTTTGGATAACCGGTAAAGTGAGGCTTGACTAGTTATTGAAGTAGGATGTGAAAAAGTTAATTATTGAACAAAATTCTAATGAGGTTTGGCATCTAACATTAAAAGTCAGAACTATAACTGAGTAAATAGTTATCAAAAATGTTTGGTGGGCTGGGGCTATAGCTCAGCTGTAGAGTGCCTGCCTTGCACGTGTGAGGAACTGGGTTTGATCCTTAGCACCACATAACAATAAATAAATAAAGATATTGTGTAACAACAACAAAATGGTAATAAAATTTGTAACTCATATTAAGAAAACCCTAATATTTTCTTAAACGTCTTTGAGGTAGGTCTAATTGTCAAGATTTCCTTCTTTATGTTGCCTTGGCCTCGCTCATGATAATAATATTTTATTTGCCTGTTAATTTATTTATTTGGCTCCCATTAAAGTTTCCAGGAACATACCAGTACAAAGATAAAGTTTTAAATGGACACAATTCACATTTAATTGATGCAGTGACTCTATCTTTACAAGGTCTATTAATTTCATGACAGATTCCCTTGTGTCTTGAATGAAATGGAGTTCTCTTATAGTTGAAGAGTTCTTATTACATCATAGTGGAACTAATAGAATCTAAGTGTTTGATAATAAAATTTATAGTGTCCTTGCAATAAAACCTATAATGTCTTTCCAATGTTAAGGACTTACAAATTACTAGAGCCAACAGTTTAACAAAAACATTTTTCCCCCAAATATTGAAGTATATAAGCCTAGAGAGTTACTTTAATCTAAAAAGAGTTTTCTTGGAAGAAACAGCTTTTGAGAGATTTATGGTTTGAGTCCATGTTATGTCCCCTTTAGTGACTCAGAAATGCCTGGGCAGGTCTAATGACTACAAGGGGTCCCTTTAGCAGTTAGTATGCATACATTTTTGAATGAGGATTTGGAAACCTGAGAAGATATCAGAAAAGAGTTCAGGACTCTCAGGGATTGGGTTTTATGTGTCGTCACCTATATCTTGCTTAAACAAATGAAGGAAAGGTTGCTGGTCAGAGTTTTTAAGCTTTAAATTCTGTAAGACCCTGGGGTATAGTCAGGATCACCAGCAGGAAGTGGGACATAAGAAATTTTGAGTTACAACCCTTAGGGTTTGGTGAGGTTCTGGATTGAAAGTGACAATAATGTTCACTGGAGACAGATGGGGTGTTGGAACCAGCAGATATCATGTCCAGTGGACACGATGGTTTTTAGCAGACAGTATTGGAGAAGAGGTAAAAAGACTCATGGCCAACACCTAGGGCTTTTGAAAGAACAGTTGCTTGGACCAGTTGATGAGAGGTCAGACACAACATTGAGATTGGAAGAAGTTAGGTGAAACTGTGAGGAGAACTATAGGACTTTATTAGTAGATGGGTCCCAAAGAAAAGGGAAAAAAAAACATGTGTCCTGTAACTGTGATTCCACTTATTTATACACACCCAGGAAAAATTGTGTCACTAAAAATTAAAAATATTGTCTTCAACTGGGAAAATGCTAAGCTTTATAGAGGCACACACTTTATTTATTAGATAAATGGTCTCATGAATAATTTTATAGATCTAGTAGATGTTCACAATTCTGACAATTGCCATATAACTTACAAGAATAATAATTTATAAAGTTTTGGTACAGAAAATTTTATAGGTGTAGTTAACCCACTGGTAAGTGTTTCTCTCGTGCATCATCAAATGATGTTCTGATCTGTCAATTTAATTTTGGAAAAATAGGGTTAGAGAAGATCATTGCTAAAATAGTCTATTTTTATAAAACAGAGTTTAATACCAGTGCGGATGGGTCTTGATTTATTTGCCAACCATATCAATTCCAAGCGCTTGCTAAATGATGTAAGAAAGGATGTCTCATTTACTTTGGGCTGATGAGACTCAATGGGAATTTAGCTAGGGTGTCCTGGAGAAATTCTCTTTTTTTAGATGTTGTCCCCCATGGGTGTGAATCCCCAATCTGATGCAAGCAACTTGAGATAATTTTGAGAATAGAACAAATACAAGGAAGAGTGAGGAGTTAAGAAAAATCCAGTCTCTGGATTAAGTCATCACTCACTCCTAATGGTAAGCCTCTAGTTAAGGGAATAGTATTGCACAGGCCAATTAGAATTGAGTATTCAGTTACCTAAAGGTAAACGAATCCTAAATGATAAATCTCTGCATTTTTGTGTGACATCTGCTCTGTGAGCCCCAGTTTTCTTGCTTGTGAAATGGAGATGGTAGAATTTCCATTTTAGAAATGATAACATTAAATGAGATAATGCATGTAAAATGTTCCATAGGAGATCTGATACAGGGTTAAGTACCCAATAAATGTTAAGTTGCTTTATAATCCTGGGGGTATTGCAAGTTTGCTTTTAAAGTGGGGGAAATTTTGTTAGAGTGTTACAATGTTTTACCATTTTACAAACATGTGAATAATCTGTAAAATGTTACATGTTTGTTAGAAAACAGAAGTCCAGTGGTAGCTGGGAAATACATCTGAGTGGGATAATCCAGAAAGAGCTGGGCAATTTTCTCTTTTCCTGTTGATGAGAAAAGGTATTATGAAGGCTTATTGGAACTGTGGAGAAGAAATGTTCTTCAAAGAAAGCCACCAGTGTGCAAGATTTTGTTAAGAGGGAGAATTTGGCATGTTAGTCATTTCTTTTTTCTCAATGTTCTGGATTCTTTTATTATGTAAACATTACAAATTCTAAGGAAAATAAATGCTGTAAGGATATCTACATTTAATAGCTCCAAGAACTGCGACGACGCCACACATGCGCCGAGTCCCTACATTTGACTTGAGAGAAATTTTTTATGTGCTCTTTCTAAAAAGGAAACTATGGAGTGCTATGATTTACCCTCTTAATCTAGTTCATCAATTTCCTCACCTAGTTGGGTATATTTTGTATCAGCTCTCTCTTGAGCTAACTTGAAGTTATTGTTCTCTAAACCATGATTAAGTAGAAGATCCTAGGTATCTTTCATCTTCATTTAACATAAAAGGAAAATCAAAGTGAAGAAATTACTTGGCTCAGCATCAGTGGTCTATAAATCACTGTATGATATTACATTTTGGAAACACAAGTAGAAACTCATCCCAAGGAGGTAACTTACTTCACCTTTGAAGACAGAACTAGAACTAAATCATGACAGTACTACTTTCCTCTTTGTTTGAAAACGGAGTAATTATTAGTTGATCCAATTAATTCTTCTTTTATTATAAGAAAAAGTCCAAATTTGAAATCCCAAAAGTTAGAGATCCTCTATCTTTGTGTCAAAGAAGCTAACATGAAAGATCCATTGTTAATTTGTCCTGAGTTTCCTCATCCTCTCACCCCACCTCCAGAACTCATGTCCTCCAACAGTCCCTTCAGACCCCAGGAAAGGTCTTCCTTGACATCCCAGCCTGGTGGAGCTGTTCCGTTCTGTTAAATGTTAACATCCCAGTAGATGTGTCCATTACAGACTCAGGGTCCCAGGAATTGCCCCACCGAAAACAAATGGCTCACTCAAAGGGACAAAAGAACATTTAATAAATGATAACATGCCACCATCTAGGCAGAACTGAGGAAGCTCCAAATCCAGCAACAATAGATCCACCCATATGTCCCCTAAGTCTGGAGGGGAGGAGGAGACGGCTCCTAGGGCACTCAGTGAGACCCAGGCTGAGGGCTCACTAAGAACTGTGGCCTTGTAGGCAAACTGAAGCCTTGTCAGGATGGATTCAAGGGTATGCACACCCAACAGGTACCATTTTTCTGGTACCTTCCATTTCCCCAAATCTAACTAGAAGCCAGAAGTCTGGGGCCCTATAGAGGCAGTCCACAGAAGTTAGCATCCCAAGGCCCAAAGCCAGATGGAAAAGGGTAGACAACAAATCTATGGGGAAAAACAACAACAAAAAACAACAAACCAGTATAAACAGTACTGTGTAGGAGTTGACTTCAGGCTCTGGGACCATGGCTCATATCCTAGTTGTATGACCTTAGACAAGTTACATAATTTCCTGTGACTCTGTTTCTTTATTTCTAGAATAGGAGAGTGGTAGGGTTGTTGGTTTGAAGACGTATCAGTAAATACTAACTGCTATTGGAGGAAGTAACAAAGAACCAGGAAGACAAAGTGACAATCTGTGAAAAATTCAGTGACCTGGCAACAGGAAGCCTCACAGATTAGAGATGACTGGACTTATTTCTCTTGCTAGTTTTGCACTCATTTTTCCTGAGTTAAGTACTGATATTAGAAAAACTATAAACTTTGTTGGAGTATGAATTTGGCACAGCCCCTTCCTGCAAATACTTTGGCCAACAGCCATGTTTGACTAGAATTCAGACCAAGAGCTCCCTGCATATGGGCTTAATGATGAGAATCATTCAGGGTTTTGAACAATTAGTGATGTGAAATGAGGTATCTGCTGCTTTCCCCCATTCCAAGTTTCACTGCAGACATGATTTCAAAAACATAACCTTGCTGCTGACCTTGAACATAAGTAGAAACGGGTGTTTCCTCTGAAACTTGAAAATGTATCGGAGACAACTCTAATATTCTAGAAAGCCACAGGAAATGTATGGGAAACAGTGTGTAAATATTTCCACGTATCCCTTCTTTGAATTTGCCTGTTGAAAATGAAGTGGAAAGCTCAGAGCTCATACATTACAATAAGCTCAGAGCTCAGACATCCCCAAATGTATATAAAAAAAAATATATGCACCTTAGTTATAGTGGAATGCTTTTCTTTCTCTATTGTTGGGCTAAGATGGGCATGTTATCCTCCAAGTGTGTGGCTAGGAATGCTAATGTTCCAGTCACATAATTACCCTTTCACTCCCAGGCACCTGGGAGTGCTTTATTGGTCACTCACAGTTAAATGAAGCCATGTGTACTTTCTGTTTCCCTTTGTTCAGGTTAAAAAAAAAAGTCATTATTGTTTAAAATATTATCTGTTGGCCATAGACTTCTGAGCATATGAACAATTTTTTTTTCATGATATTTAAAGGGTATGTAGTACAAAATGTTCCTCACAAATGTGGGGGTAGGGTGGGGTGGAAGATGATGACCGTTCTCAACAGGACCCCATTTAGGCAAAATATACCCGAATTCAAGCAGAGCTCTGTCAGTGTACAACAGCAGCAGTGGGACCAAAGGGGATGGGAGATGGGGAATACGATTTAAAGGGGTAAATCTTGCAAAATAAGTGTGTATCTTCTGTTTCATGGTTGTGTGTATTGACTTTGGAGGCTGTTGAAGCTCTAGCTATAAGCTGCAGCAAAACATTCTATAATGTGTAGTGGGGTCATCGCTGCTACACAGTGGAACTCATGGCCTACGAAATGTAAATTTCAATATTGAGGTGTTATCCTGATGATCCTTCATAAGATAGTCAGGATATTTGAACCCTAACATCAAAAGAAAATACAATGAATACCCCTCATTAAAGCTTCTTTGTAAAGTACAATAAAAAAATCAGATATAAGAGTTGTCACTAAGGGGAGAGAAATTTATAGAAATGCCTGAAGGAATATTTCATAGACAGAAAAGAAATGTTATTTAAGGGTAGACACTGTTCAATAAGTTGCATGTTTTCAACACGACCAAAAAAAAAAAAAAAAAAAAAAAAACAAAAACCAGGAAAAAAGATAAATCTGCTTATTTAGCTGACTGTTTTGATTAGGAGATAAAATATCAGTTTACTATGAGATGTCAAGCTAACTGAATCAATTGCAGGCATAGCTAATTCTCAGTTTGCAAGAGTCCTAAATGACCAAAAAGTTACTGTGTCAACCTCATTCAAAATCCACACTGGTTTGAAAGAAATTTGCCATTCTACCGGTGTAGAATGTGGAGGAAACTAAATATTCGAATTGACAGAACAATGTCCCAAATGCTTGCTATTTAAAACCAAAACAACTAGCTAGCCACTGAAATCACTGGCCATCATCTCTTAAAAAGTTGCAAAGGAAAACAAGGAAACATGAAGAAAATCAGCCATGCTGAGACGAATAAAATTCCAAGGAACCAATTTTACACAGCCTTTAACAGTTTGGATAGTTCCTTGCATGTTTTGTACATTGAATTTTAAAACATTTCTTTTCAAACTTTTGTTTTGAGAAAGCACATGTCTATGATAGAATAAGTGCCCCCCACAGTATCTATATTTTTACATCAGAGTACCAATGATTTTTTAGGAATTGATTAAAAAAAATTGAAAAACTATCACATTTAAGAGATTACATATTGGATGTTTAAAAAAAACATTGTATTTAATGAGGATTTCAAATAAGAAAGCAATTATATATTATATTTTATATATTATATATTACATAACTTATATGTACATAATGCACTAATAAAAAAAGAGTGTTAAGAGGGAACTTTTTAGGTCTAGGCCAGATATTCCTAAAAATGGAGGGATCTGGGCTGGAGCTGCAAAGATAACTGGCAGAGACAAGGAGGGGCATATGGAGAATGACCCTGGCTGCAAAAAGCTGTCTCCCAGAACTGACGGGCCAAGCCCCTGCTTTGTGTGAGAGGCCTGTCCATTTGAGCTATAACCCAAGGAGTCCACTAACTTTCTAGAGTCCTCAGTGAGTACAAGAACCTTGATGGGGTGGCAGGAAAGGTCTGAGCTAGGTGGGTTCACAAAGAGAAGGATGTGAAATATAATTTTAAAAAATGCAAATTAAGGGATGAAGAATCTTTCTTTGGTAGAGCTGACATACCTTCAACCTCCAGTGTAATGGTTTTTTTTTGGTTCTTGATTTCTGTTTATTGACAAGAGGTTCATATAATCCCTCTTTTACTATCTATTTATTTATAAGTGGTTTTTAAGGGGAAAGTACCACTCTCAAAGGAGTCAGAGATGCTGAATATCTGTGATATATAGGAAAGGCTTACACCATTTTCAAGTGTCCTGGTAAACTACTAGTTTAGCTAGCATTAAGCATACTGAAATTGCAATCTAGTAGAACTTTGTGCTTGTTAATACTAAAAATATTCTGTAATTTTTTTTAAATGCTAAGCAGTATAAGTGATGGTCATTTTGATGTGATATTATGGGGGAATAAAGACATTGTCTTGATGGGGAAAAAACAATTATATTTCAATCCTCTAAAGTAGGAGTTACAAAGACACAGCAAGATTTATTGTGTATGAAAAATAAGTGAGATCATGTCCAAAATATTTTGAAAAACATAGATTTGAAATTTTGGAAGAATTTTAGAGTCTCAGTCTCTTGTTTACCAAAAGGCTCTGAAAATCTCGACCAACAGGGCCATCTCAACAAGAGATTTGAATACCTTGGATGTTAAAGGACAGTTTTGTCTGTCACAGAAGAGAAAAAATTCTCCAGAATGAGAAGTGCCTGATGCTTTTATATTTATGTAACTGAGGGCGGAATATGTTAGTAGTTTTTTGTTTCATGATGATAATTAGATAACTTGGCTCTTATTAATTTCTCTTATTAATTTCTCCATGTAGATCTTATATAATTTTAAAATTTTCTTAACTACTTTTCCAGGAACCCCATTACATAGTTATACTTATCTAAAAAAAAAAAAAGTGATAGCTTTTTTACTGAACACAGTAGATAAATATTATGAGGTAGAAGGAAAATTCTTGGTTAGTATCTTTGATGGAAATAATTCTATCAATTAAACATAGCTTAAAGCCTTGGGAAAAACATGCATATTGTTAAGAAAGAGATAAAGAATTTTATATACAAAGAATGATGAAAACTCAGGATCTTATTTTTCAGTATGATACAAAGAACAGACCACTCAAAACAGTAGGCTTAAGTAATGAAGTTAAGTAATTCCATGAAGATATTAAATTGCAAATGCCAAGTAATTACCCAGCATATGGCATGATTTAGCATTGTTTGCATTTGGTTAAATGTAAATAAAAATATTAATCTGGGAAAATCCGATTTTTCCTTCTCATTTTTCAATAACAAAGAGCAGAAGAAAGGGTTACGGAGTCAAAGTAAGGGAATTTTTTTGAGAAATTTTTTATGAACCAGGGTAAATACAGGAAAACAAGTCCTGCTTCATATACCTTCCAGGTTCCTTATGCATTCCTAACATGAACTGACTGCAATAGTGTTATAAATGCAAAATCTCTTGAGAGAGGGTGTGAGCTAGTTTTCAGAGCTCTCTTGTAACATTTTGGATATGATTTGGCTTCCTGACAAAATTTACAACTTTTTTCTCTTCCTTATGAAAGGCCCCTGAAGAAAAATGCACTTTAAAGTGATATACCATATAATTTAAATAGCTTTGGTGTGAGTGACTGAATGAGGAAGGAAAAAAAAAGTCTTTCAGTAATTCTCAGTTGTGATTTTAAATAGACATGAATATTTGATTTGCCTTAAAATATTGTTGGGTTATTTAATCAACCTTTTGTTTTTTTTTTTTTAACGAACTCAGAAATATGGGATGGTGAAACTGTTACAGTTCATATATCAGTATCTTCTGTGAGAAAGAAAGTCTTTAGGAATCCTAGTGAATACATTTGTGATAATTTGACCACATTCATTTAAATAATTTTAATGTGTTAAATTAACTCAATAACATGATAATGACTAAAACATTTAATGATTAATAAATAATTAATAATGTAAATAAGTAATTAAATTTCTATTTAATTCAAGTAATGTTTATTAAAATTGTTTGGTAATATTGCAGTTTTAAAAATATAGGTATTTACATGTTTGTATGCATGTTTTTTTTTCCTTTCCCCCCCCCCCCCATGATGCTAGGGAACAAAAGAGGACTTCATGCATTCTAAGCAAGTGCTATATCATGGAGCTACATCCCTGCCCCCTTATATATGCATATTTCATGGGAAGAAATGGATAGATTATACCCAAATATGTTGACAATGACAGTAGTGTGATTATAGATAATTTTAATACTACTTGTAGTTTTTATAATATTTATTTTTTTAATTTATTTTTTTTATTGGTTGTTCAAAACATTATAAAGCTCTTGACATATCATATTTCATACATTCGATTCAAGTGGGTTATGAGCTCCCATTTTTACCCCAAATACAGATTGCAGAATCACATCGATTACACACCCACATTTTTACATAATGCCATATTAGTAACTGTTGTATTCTGCTACCTTTCCTATCCTCTACTATCCCCCCTCCCCTCCCCTCCCATCTTCTCTCTCTACCCCATCCACTGTAATTCATTTCTCTCCTTCTTTATTTTCCCATTCCCCTCACAACCTCTTATATGTAATTTTGTATAACAATGAGGGTCTCCCTCCATTTCCATGCAATTTCCCTTTTCTCTCCCTTTCCCTCCCACCTCATGTATCTGTTTAATGTTAATCTTTTCTTCCTGCTCTTCCTCCCTGCTCTGTTCTTAGTTGCTCTCATTATATCAAAGAAGACATTTGGTATTTGTTTTTTAGGGATTGGCTAGCTTCACTAAGCATAATCTGCTCTAGTGCCATCCATTTCCCTGCAAATTCCATGATTTTGGTTTTTATAATATTTAGAATAACGAATATATATTATGGTTAAGCTGAAAAAAAAATACTGAAAGCATTTCCACTAAAAATGAGACTGTACAGCACCCCATAGGCTAATGGAAGAGGGTCACGGACAGGCTCTGCACTGTGACCCAGACATTGATATGGTGTCTCAGGACCTGGGTTTTGGAATATACGAGGAGGAGATCAAGTCTCCCCTGTCCAAGAGCAAAACCATGAACCAAACTCCACTGTCTGTTTTGCCTCGTCCTTGGGCATAGGCCTTCTCTGCCTCACCAGACTTGAGTAGTGATTTCTTCCTTTGTCCTGCCATGTTTATGTATTCTGTGATCTTTGACTGTCTCAGAAGTGAAATTGTTGTCTCAGAAGTAAAACTTGTCAGCAGTAGAACTATATTATCATGTATTCCCATGATCGTTGCCTCAGCCTTTATTTTCCTCTGCAAAGTGTGACATCCTGGACCCTTTTTGTTTTCTTGAAACCCTCTTGCCCTGAGCATCCATTAGATGATGTTCTCCTCCTTTGCTGCTTTTCCTAAATGCATATTTCCCAGCCTTGGCTAGCCTCTTATAAATACTTTCTCTTGATATTATAGTATAATTGTTTCTGTACTATTTCTATAAACTCTACAATAGCTAAAAAAAAAACTCTTTAATTTGATATATTTCTACTGAGTATCAGAGTGCCAGGCATATAGTAAATTTATAGATAATATTTGTTGAATGATGATTGAAGAAATATAACAATGAAGTTGAGATTTGGATCAGCAGAATCTGGAATAAAATTTATGTATTAGTTTTTATGACAAACGGAGGAAGAAAGAATTGTCTTGCTCATAGCTTATTGTGCGCAGGAAGGTCTGTACCCAAGAATAGTTTATCCAGTGTAAGCTGGGATGATGAGTCTAGGCCACAGATGACTGAGAATTCAGGTCCAAAGTTCTCCATGATTCATTTCTGCCAGTGATCTGGAACTTTCTTTGATGGAATCATGGAGGCCTTTCTGGACCCTTTCTTTATTTGAATCTGCCTGTCCATAAGATGACATTGTTTTCTTTGGACACACATTTAGTTGTTAAGACTGTGCATTTGAGGTTAGTTTTTTTCTCTGCTCAGGGATTCTTTATTTTTCTAACATGATAAACAACACTAGAGACTGTAGTTTAGGAATGTAATTAGCCACATACCCTGGTGTGGTGGCTCCTGCCTATAATCCCAGGGACTCAGAGACTGAAACAGGAGGATCATAACTTAGAGACCAGCCTTGGAAATTTAGCAAGGACCTGAGCAACTTAGCGAGATCTTGTCACAAAATAAAAATAAATAATAAATAGGGCTAGGGGGCTGGCGTTGCGGCTCAGTGGTAGAGTGCTCACATAGCATGTATGAGGCACTGGGTTTGATCCTCAGAACCACATAAAAATAAAGATATTCTGTCCACCTAAAGCTAAAAAAATATTTAAAAAAATAAATAGGGCTAGGAATGAAAAAAAGGTAATTAGGTACAGATATCACAAAGCTATTAGATGTTAGCTACACAGCTACACAGATTTACTGTATGTGAGGCAATGGATATATGACAAAAAAGGATTTATTTTTTTTTGGCAGTTATAGGCTTATTAACTATCTGTCGTAGTGGAGAAAGTGGATCAACTAACAATGTCTAATACTTTATTCTTTTTTACATGAAATAATACTATCTTGCTGAGTATGGTTATGAGAAAATTATGAAGAGGGAAAGATCAGGCCAAAGAATCAATTTGTTTTGCTAATAAGTTTAATTTGCTTTTTAAATCTTTCTGTAAGAAATAGATAACCTGTCTTGAATTTAAAATATTTTATAGTAGGAGGAATGTCACAAGAATATTCTGATCCTGGCTTCTTAGAATTTTGTTTTGTTTTTAAAGTTTTCCCCATTTTTACCAGAAATGTTGAGTGAGACATAGTACCAAATACATGAATGTAGACAAATATCATTTACAAATTCAGTCTGCAAAATTAAAACAAGTGGTTCATTTTCAGATGATATTTCCAAAGTCCACTATATAGAAATGCCTAGTTTTTATAAAATAACCAATTTTTACTCACCAAAACTTTGAATATTATTGCAGCTTCAAAAATATTTAGAAAACTCTACTATTTTCTTAGTTCACTCAGGTTTTGTACCTCTTGTTTTAGATGGGGTCTGGAAGTTGAAGTTCAGAATTCCATAAGAGAACTTACTCTTTTGGAAATTTCTAGCCTGAACAGATGTACAAAAACCTAGCATCCCAATGGAAAACCATTCCTTTCCTATTTGAAGGTTTTCCAGACTTACTAACTTTTCTTGAAGTTGACGTTTATTTTGTTTTAGAAGATTGGTATTTAAGTGTTATTTTAAAGGGTACAGAAACTTATTTGGCTGGCTGAATTGACCATAATAGACTTTCCAGGTATTCATTGATTTCTTCATCTGTGGACTGAGTGATGCTAATGACACTATAAAGAAACATTCACAGTTTATGATTCCCTACCTGATAGAATAATTAGGAAATGAATGTATTGTCCTTGTGCCATTATCAAGGAAATGAACCAGCTCCTTTTAAACTTATACTATTCTTCTTTCATTATGCAGCTAAGTGGTTTAACCTGTGCTCCTGGGGCTTCTTTGGGGTGGGTCTTGGGTCACTGAAGGTAGGCTTTTCTCCTATTTCTATTGAATCAGTTCTGCTTTTACCCGTTTTCTGTGTTTATGTGCAAGTCTACTATAGTCAACTGATTAAAATGATCAGATTAAAATGTCCTGTTTTTTAAATATTTTTATTTTTTAGTTGTAGTTGGACACAGTTCCTTTGTTTTATTTATTTATTTTTATGTGGTACTGAGGATCGAACCCAGGGTCTTGCATGTGTTAGCATGCTGTACCGCTGAGCCACAACCCCAGCCCAAAATGTCCTATTTTTTTTTAAAGAAACTTGAAAATAATTGATACAGGTTAATTGCCACTGAAAAATAAAATTGTTTGGAGTTAATTTATATAAAATCATAAGTTGTCAATCACATTTACCCACTTCAAAGATTAGAATATAAAGAATGATAAAAATAACATTTAGTTTTTGGGAATGAAATATCAACTGCAATATATTGTGAATGTTCTTTTTTTTGATGCAAATACTAGCATTGGCTTGGATCTTCAGTCATAAGAGGTGATATTTTATAATGTGTTCAATACTTCAAAGATGATAATAATACTTTGCTTATATTTGGCAGAATTAAGGGCTAAAATATGTATCTTATTTATGGTTGGTAAGGGAAACCATTTACAAATATGAGAAAAGGTGGTCCTGCATAGCTACCTCTGGAATCCCTGTTTCCTGTAGATTTAATATTTACCATTTTTCATCTGCTTCTATTTCTCTGGTCTCTGCTATAGTGCCAGATTGTGAGCTTCCTAAGGGCCAGAATTCAGGGGATTTGTCTTAAACACATTCAGCCCTGTATCCTACTGTAATGTTAGATTACTATGCTTTTTGAACAATAAAAGAATAAGTGAGGAACTATTATGTGTGTGTGGGGGTGTATGTAGGGGTGTGTGTGAGTAATTCTTTCACTTTATCGATTATTAATAGAAAGAAAGCATTTATCTTTGTGTTGTTGGTACTGATTGTATTTTTAAACATGCTATATGCTCAGGAAATATTTTAGATCAGTATTATTGAGGTGGAGTTTGTATGAACTAAAATATCTCTATACCAAATGTACATACATCTCAATGAAATTTTACAAATTTATTCACCTGTGTAAAGTCCACCACAGTCGTGATATAGAACATTTCCATTACCTTTAAAATTTCCTTTATGTCCCATCCCAGTCAGTTCTGCCCCCTACCCTTCAGTCTGTCAACCCCTGATTTTCTTTACATCATTTTTGATTGGTTTAGTCATTTCTAAAGTTTCATATAAATGGAAACTTTTGGGTCTAGCATTTTTCACTGAGTTTATTGTTTCTGAGATCATCCATATTGTCATGTGTACAATAGTTCTGTTCTTTTTATTTAGTACATTTGGTTTTATGGCTATACCAAAGTCTGTTTACCCATTTCCTTATTTTAGGACATTTGGGTTGTTTCTAGTATTTGTTTACCTTGTATAAAGCTACTGTGAACATTGCTGTGTGGTTCTTTGTGCAGACACATATTTTAATTTTTATTGAGTGTGTGGTTAAGAGTAAAAATTAGGGGTCATGTGAAAGTATGTTTAATTTTATAAGAAAGTACCAAGTTATTTTTCAAAGTGATTTTGCCATTTGACATGTTTTTGAGTTCCAGTCGATTCTTGCTAACAGTGAGGATTGTCAACCATTTAAATTTTAGCCACTTTTTAATTTTTAAAAAATTTTTGGAGGTTACCACAGACTCAGGAGCACTTGACCACTGAGCCACATCCTCAGCCCTATTTTGTATTTTATTTAGAGACAGGGTCTCACTGAGTTGCTTAGTGCCTCACTTTTGATGAGGCTGGCTTTGAACTTGTTACCCTCCTGCCTCAGCCTCCTGAGCTGCTGGGATTACAGGCATGCATCACAGTGTCCAGCAAATTCTAATAGTTTTATTTTTATCCTCCTGTGTTTTTAATTTACATTTTCCTAATATTGAACATTGATATTAATTGCTGTCTGTCATTTTAATCATTTGGTGGCTTATTTCAATTGATTAGTTATAAGTCATGTTTTCCTGCTTATTTGTATGTCTAGTGATTGGGGGTAGACATTGTTAATGTTATACTTACTGTTTAATATTGGATTTTGTTGTATTCATCTAAAGATTATTAGACTTTATATTGAATTACTCATGAATTTTGTTGATCCTCCTCTGGTTGAGGTTTGTTTTTAAGCTCTTGTGGAGTGGTTAAAAATGACTTTCTCCTAGGATTAATTTAGTCCTACATATAAGATGTGGCCCTTCTATTCTCTCTACTAATTTTGCCAAGAATTTGAAAAGACCTGTCTATTGTGAGTGAAAAGAAGTCATGTACTTACTGTGTTATTTCTGTATGATTTCTAGGAACATTGAGTTATCCCTGGAAACTTTTCCTTTATGAAGAATATTCCTCTCTTGACTGCATGAGGTTTACCTTTTACATGTACAAATTGTTCTTCAGACAATAACTCAAGAGGCTGCCCATACAGATATCTAGATACTTTTGTCTTCAAAGCTCCATCCTCTCTGTAATTTTGTCCTTAAAATTCTAGCTTCTTCAGTCTTTTCCAACTCGGATCTGTCTCATCAGCTCAGTAAGATTTCTCCAGTGGAAATTGCCTCCAGCTTGAAATTTGGGGTCTGTCTCATTTGTTTGTCATCTCTCAAGGATAACCTATCCATGTGGCCTATTGAATTATGTCTAAAAATAGTTGTTTCTATCATTTGTTTAGTGGTTGGAATTATTTTTAAGGGGATAATTCCTTACTTAGTGTATCCTCATGAAACAAAATTGATTTACTAAGTCAACAAATCAAGCACTGTTATGTATCTTGGAAAACAGCATTTTGCAGAGAATATGCTGTAGAGAACCCAGGGGGGACACGTAGAGGCAAGAGCATGAATTGGTCATTCAGCAAAAAATGTCTTTGAGAATGACATTGGTTATTTTATTATTTTTTTAAAATAAGTTTTTTAGTTATACATGGCCACAATATCTTTATTTTGTTTATTTTTATGTGATATTGAGGATCAAGCCCAGGGTCTCTCATGTGAGAGGCAAGCACTCTACCACTGAGCCACAACCCCAGCCCCAACATTGGTTATTTTAAAGTATTGAATTTTAATGACTTTCAAGGCAAATACAAATTATTATGTTTAAAGTGGTAAAACAGGCTAGTTAAAAATAACAGATAATCTTAAAATGTTATAAGGTTGAACATTAATGATTAAGAAGTAATAATGTCATCCTAATATTTCCTTAGAAATGGTCTGCAATAATCAATAGAAAAATGGCAATTCTGGATAAGCCTCTCTATTGTGTTTTGTCTGGTAAATGTTCTTGTTTCTCACAAGAATTGGGGGAAAATTTGAGAAATTTGAAAGAAGAAAGTTATTAAAGTAACTAAGAATTATATTAGAAAAGTGTTTATCAAAAATGCACATGTATTTGTTACCTCATATATATGCAGATAATATTTGAAATGATAATAAGTATCTCCAAAAGCTTACAAGAAAGAATAAGAATAAACAGTTTGCTCTTATAAAACCAACAGACATAAAAAGCATGATTATAGTTTTGGAAAATTACTAAGAACATTTACTATTGTGTCTGTTGAGTATTACAAACATAATTAAAGCAAAGAACTGTATAATATGATCCCATTTCTCTGAAATTATCATATGTATGTAATAGGTATTTTATTGTTAGCTATGTTAAAATTACCTTACTACTTTTAAGTTGTGATGAGTTTCCCAAAGTATCTTTCTTTACTTATCCCTAAACCACTAACATGATTGCACTACATGTCACTATAGTAAAGGACCATGTTCCTATATTCAGTCTTCTAAATTACACCTCTTAAGGCATAGGCTTAGTGCTGATTGCTCTGTTACTAAGACTTATAAACACAAGTGTATGTCTGTAACTACACGGATTAGAAGATTTCGAATGTGTAGTTAATTCTATTTCTCAATGCCAGATGCATTATCCCCTTTAATTTTGTCTACTCTGACTAGAGACAATAGCCAGTCTCCTACCCTACAATCTATAAAATTTCCAAAGAAGTATAGGTTGCAGTTGTCTTTTCTTGTGCCAGTAGCACATCTTTTCATGATATTATGCTCAGAGAAATGATTTCATGCTGTGCATGTGATACCAAACTTATTAATACAGTCTTTTAAGAGCTTCCTAGTCATTCTATAAGGATTCACCAATTGGAAATTTATCTTTTGAAATTTAAGTAATGCCTAAATGCTTATTGTGTCCCTGAGATTTTGCCTAAAGCTAGATAATCATCTTTTTCATAATTCAAGGACTAAGACAACACAGATTTTGCTCCACTTCATTGGGCAATGCATTTTACCAAACATTTAAATCCTTAATATTTGTATAAAGATTAAGTGTTTAAAACTCTGAGAAGGGAGAGAAAGCAAGAGAGAGAACATGCAAGAGAGAAACAAATCCAATTATGTGCATGCTCAATGACTCATGCAGGATCTAAGTAAAGGTCACATTCAATATGCATACTTCAATAAATAAATACTCTAGAGAAGCTTTTTAGTTAGATATGTGTAAACTTTATATCTTAAGAAACTTGAAGATAAAGCTAGAGTGAATTTCCTTTGATAAGGTTGGATATATTTATTCATCTCTTGCTTGCACAAAATATATTTATTCAATTTCCAATCTTAAGTAAAAAACTGTAGTTTCTTTTTAGGAAATTGAGCTGATTACATCAAACTTAATTCTGTATATGGAATACATCATGAAGAACTATTGTGGAAAATATATGTAATGTACCCTTTGGATGTCAGCCCTCTAGACCAGGTCTTCATCACATCACACCTGTATTTCTGCAATAATTCTTTCTCTACTACTTTCCCATCCAGCAAGATAAACTTCCTCAAATATCACTTTCATCATGCTGTGCCTCTGTGCTAAAAACGGACCTGTACTGCCAATTGAATGCAGTCCAAATTGCATTTGTTGGAATTCCAGCCCTTCCAAAATCTGGCCTTCCCTTGCCATCCAAATATACCTCCAAGTATTTCCTAATACTGGGTTCCCCACTAATTGGGCTATCTACTATCAGCCTCCACAGTGTTGGGTACATTGCTGCCTCTGCACTTCTGCTTCTAAAACATCCTCAACTGTGGATGAACTCATCTTTCAGCTTTTAACTTCTTCCTTCCAGCCTTCATGGACCATCCTTCCTACCACCTAATATATAAATCCTTCCAAGACCCCCATGTAGAGCCCATCCTAGTGCATCTGCAGTACTTGATATATATTATGGAACATTTTCTCATCCATTCCAAGTAATGCTTTTTGTTAAACAAAATTAATATCTATTAAGTGATATTTATTTTACAATCATTAGCACATCGTAGATCAATTTGAAGTGTTTCCTTTCTAATTGACACATAAAATAATGATATATGTCAAAATCATATATATAAAATTTATTATTTCTAATGACTTCCTGCGTGTCTGGTGTGCTGGCCCAGTGTTGTGGATTTTACTACCACGGAAAAATTTTTTCATCTCTTTTTGAATACCCTATACTAAACATCTCTCTGAACTTCTTGAATATATTTATAGTTGGATTAAATTTAAGAAAGAGACTGACTGTGATTGCTTAGGTAAGTACTTTTATGAATTATGTTTTTTATTTCAAAAATTTCCTTGAAGTATTATATACATATAGCAAAGTACACATATGCATGCAGCTTAGAACACTTACAAACCTAACTCACCCTGGGTCACCAGCATTCAGACTGAGAAACATGCATCAAGACCTCAGAAATCTTCAGGCTACCTTCTGATGATGAGGATTTTTTGTCTTTTGTGTAAATGAAATCATGCAGCCCAAACACTTGAGTGTCTAGTTTCTTTTGTTCAATATTGTTTGTGAGTTTCACCCACATCATTGCATGTACTTGTAGATTGCTGGTTCTTGTTGGTGTGTAGTATTTATTTTGTGAACATTTCTCCATTCCACTCTTGATGTATATTTGGGTGATTTCAAATTTTGATCTGATGCAAATATTGCTGCTCTGAACATTTTTGTGGATATGTACCGGTTTCTCTTCGTTATGTACATAGGAGTGGGAATGCTGGAAAATGAGGTGTAATTTGTTCACTCTACCTGATGCCACCTGTTTTCCAAAGCTATTTCAATTTGTGCTCCCACCAACAGTTATAAGTATGCTGGCTAGGGATTGGGGTTGTAGCTCAGTGGTAGAGCGCTTGCCTAGCACATGTGAGGCACTGGGTTTGATGCTCAGCATCATATAAATATAAATAAATAAAATAAAGGTATAGTGTCCATTTATAACTAAAAAAATTAAAAAATGCTGGTATATCACATTTATGCCAACATTTGGTGTTTTCTGTCTGTTTCATTTAAATTGTCCTGGTGCATTATTATTTCTAATTTAACTTAATGAGTTTTTTAAAAAAATTACTTAATTGATTTTTTTAAAATTTAGTATCCTATACATTTTATATTGCATAAATTTTCATTAAAAAACAAGTCACTGAACTAATGCAGGACTCATAAAATGAGGTGAATGCCTACACATACCTCTAAATAAAAATGTCTTTAATAACACTTTGGTAACATTTATATTAGAGTTAAATTTCATAGCTTTTTATTTATTTTTATCTGTTCTTTTTAGGTATATATGATAGAGTATATTTTGACATATTAAACATACATGGAGTGTAACATTCTAATTAGGATACCATTCTTGTGTTTGTGCATGATGTGGAGTTACACTGGTTGTATATTCATATATGAACATTGGAAAGTTGTGTCTGATTCATTCTACTTTCTTTTCTATTCCCATCCCCCTTCCTTCTCTTCATCTTTGTCTAATCCAATTAACTTCTATTCTTCCCTCGATCCTCTTTATTGTGTGTTAGTATTCACATATCAGAACATTAGCCTTTGGTTTTTGGGGATTGGTTTGTTTCACTTAGCATGATAGTCTCCAGTTTTATCCATTTACCTGCAAGTGCCATAATTTCATTCTTCTTTAAGACAGAGTAATATTTCCTTGTGTAATATACCACATTTTCTTTATGCATTCATCTGTTGAACATAGGTTGCTTCTCCAGCTTAACTATTGTGAATTGAGCTGATATAAACATGGATGTGACTGTGGTACTGTAGTACTGGAGTTATTAAGTTTTGGGGGTTATAAAAAGGAGAGGAATACTTGGGTCAAATGGTGGTTCCATTCCAAGTCTTCTGAGAAATCTCCATGCTGCTTTCTAGAGTGGTTGCACCAACTTGCAGTCTCACCAGAAATATCTGAGCGAACCTTTCCTCCCACATCCTCATTAACTGAATTTATTTCTGTGTCCATAAAAACACAGCAACAATTTTGGAAATGTGGTGACAGGTATGGAAGATAAGCACTTTAGATTGAGCTATAGGATTTACATGAAGATAGTGACTAAAGCATTACCATTACTCATTTGGAGTGTTTTCCTGATATTGTGGTTTGGGCTGTTTCTGGTGATATCTTCTGTTGATGTTCATTGTAATCACTTTAGTTTTGTGGCACTCTCCTGACCATTTCCTTCAATCTTCAGTTACCTATTTGGCTCTGCTAACCTTTGAGTCAGAGCATTGGGTATGCTGATTCCTGGGGTTGGGATAACTTAATGAACATTTTGTTGATAACTGCTTTGGATTTAAAATCATGTATTATTTTTACATTTTAAAATTAATACCAGCACACTTACTAAGTTAGAAATCAAACATTTGAGTCCCACTTATGCTACCACTATCTACGGTGAATACGTGTTGCACGTCCAAGCCTTGGCTTGAAATCTGTGTATTAAATCTCTCATGAATGAACAGTTCTTTTTGATTTTTCACAAGTTCTAAGATATTTTGTGTGTTTGAAGTATTAGATAATAAGTCTATAATTTCATTTCTCTATCCTATGATTGCTGAGGGAAATATTGTGGTCATTTTTTTTTTCCTCCTGCCAATACTCTTTCATACCCATGTTTAAGCCAAGACATTTGGTTTCTTATTGAATCCTGAAGCTATATTTTTTAATTGCTCTAAAAGCAAAGATACTGACTTCAGGGAATTTAATTTCAGAGGATTGTACTGGCTATGTGGTTAATTGTAATAAAAATTAATTATGACTGAGAAATAAGAAAGGTTTACTCCCTTCTATCACAGCGATCCATTTACAGAACAATGCCTTTAGACACCAAGAGATCAGTGCAATAGGTCTCTTGGAATGCTCTATTTCTTTGTGGTCTGGAAACTTAAAATGCTGAGCTTAGCCAGTCAATGATGAATTGCATGTTAAGAGTCTCGTACAGAATGAGCACCTGAAAGATCTTTCTTACATTGTCATTGGCTAAATAATATCATCTGGCATTAGGATTTGACTTTTTCCTTGGTAGGGTACACTCTGATTAGTTAATAACATATAAATTACTGCCTTTAGTTTGCTCTCTAACTACAACCTTAAGCACATTGTTATAAACTCATTTAATATGCTTCAGGACATGAACTCTAATCCCTTTTGTAAGCCTAAAGTCTCTGAGATGGGTGAGTACATAGTACTAATATGTGTTGAAATAAGAAAGGTATGTAACTATGTGTCATATAAGTCTGTGTATAAGCACACCCATAAACAATACATGTACCCAAAAACACACACAGGAAAACCAAACTAATTTATGGAACACCTATAGTATATATACAGTAGTGGGTGTGATTTATTTTCTTATGATTCTGTTTTCCAATTTTTTTATATAACATACTTTACTGTCCTGATACATTTAAATACAAAATTTTTAAATAAAATATTTAATATAAAATAACATTTAATTTTCATGAGGTACAGAAACAGATCCTGGAAATTTATCCCTCAAAATTTTGCCAAAATGAATCTTAATTGACAGAGAAACTGGGATTCTCTTTCTCTTTTTTTTTTTTAAGAGAGAAAGAGAATTTTTTTTTAATATTTTTTAGTTTTCAGCGGACACAACATCTTTGTATGTGGTGCTGAGGATCAAACCTGGGCCGCACGCATGCCAGGCGAGCGCGCTACCGCTTGAGCCACATCCCCAGCCCGAAACTGGGATTCTCTTAATGGTTCCAATATACCGTGACAAACAGAAGAGTTCTGCAAACCTCTGCTGTAGAAGAATCCAAAACTATTGAGCTTCTGTACAATTTGAATTTGTGGCTGTAACTTAGTTTTTCCTCATTATTTTTAACAGGTACTGTCACTTATGATCAGTATAATATTTTGTCATTGTAATACATTTCGAATATGCATTCATGTCCTTTTAATTTCCCCTTTCCCTTTTAACTGCTGAAGTATTCATCTTTCAAGATGACACCTCCTGAACTGACTTACCTCTGGCATTTCTAGTCATAATTAAATGGCATCACAATTGATTTGATTTCTCAAGCTAGAAACCTGAGTCATTCTAGACTTTTTCATATCTCAAATGGCTACCTAGGCAACTTATATACAAGGTATCTTTGGATCCTGTTTCCTCTTCTTTACTTCTGACATCTTTGGTTCTTCATTATTTCATTATTTTTTGCCTAGGCTGTGTTCAATACCACATTGTTAATCCCTCTGCTTCTAATCTTATCCTGACCCTCCAAAAATCCATCCTCCATATTCTGTTAGTAGGATACTTTAAAACAGAAACTTGGTGGCAACTCCTGTTTCCAGGTTCCTTTAGCGACTTCTTCAGATCTTCAGAGGAAGGTCTTCTGCTGGCATGGCATGCCAGAACTGCTGTGGCCCTCCAACTTCTTCCCACCCTCATCCTCTTCCACTTCACAAGCTTGCCAACTGTGACACACACGAATGTCTCTCGGATGTGCCATATTGTATCTCCCATGCCTTTGAACTTGTTAACTCCTTCTGTCCCAAAGGCTCTTCTTCTACTTATCTATTTAACTCCTGCTCATCCTTCATCCTCAGTTTCTATCATGCATGGTTATCTTTCCAGATAAGCTATCCAGAGTTAACTATCTTCTGTGGTAGTATAACCAATGGATATGTATGTTTGTTGTGGCATCTATTAGAATCTTGTTATTCTTTCTTTTCTTCTTTCTCACTAGACAATAAACCCCTAAAATAGAATATGTACCCCTGCCCTCTGGCAGTGTTCTGTAACATGGAGTCTTTCTCCTAAATACTGTTTGGCTTTTAAGAGATGAAGTCTCATTCTTGTGTATAACCCATTCCCATTTAACCAATTCCATCCTATCCAGACATAGGTACTA
Organism: Marmota monax; assembly: GCF_021218885.2. Lineage (NCBI taxonomy): Eukaryota > Metazoa > Chordata > Mammalia > Rodentia > Sciuridae > Marmota > Marmota monax. The sequence goes on along the minus strand of NW_026693876.1, from coordinate 992,780 downwards.
TTAACCGGCCTTTGAGGAGCTCATACAATCTGACAGTGATGGCTGCCATTTTATTGGTATTTTAAGTGGGTGAGGAAGTTGTAATTGTCATCCAAAGAAAGGGGAATGGTAACCAGTTTACTCTGAAGGTAAGGGATCTTAAGCCCCATGATCCATCTTTTGCTTGGACTCTTTCTAGAACTCAGAGATGGTTACTTAAAATGTGTTCACAAAGATTGAGCAATATTGCAAAAGTTAAGTATTTAGAGTCTGATTAAGACCACTGTCTTTCAACTCTGACTTCCCTTCTGACACAGGTTCCCTTAAGCCCAGTGACATTGTAGGAACCTTGGTTAATTTTTTGGATCCCAACTTCTAATGATGTAACAAATACCAAACATAGCTGTGTTTGAAAGTTGAAAGTCTCAGTACATCCCAGTAAAGACTTAAAAACATTTTGATAAATAATTTTAATTCTATTTTTTTCTCTAGAAAATATTTTATTTCCCCCATGGGAATAGATATTCAAAAAGTAAGTAACCCCCCAAAAAAAGTGCAGGAAAAATAACTATCTGAGAATCTTGTCAGATATTAACAAAACTGTTAATTTCTAGATTTTTGAAATTTTAAATATGTTTCACCTTTTGAAATTTGAACTATATGTGAAATGTTTTCTCATTCAAGGTAGTTATTTTTATACTGAATTTTCTATTTTTCTATTCTTACCCTCAATTGGGTAAGCTTTAGGCCTACACGATCCAGGTCTGCCTCTGAATAGGAGGTATTGGGTGAATCATTGAGGTTCTGTTCTTTTGCTGAGGTCTCTTTTCATGGCTTTGCAGTTAGAAATCCAAAACTTCCCCACTGCTCATAAGTACCATTTTCTAGGTGTGAGCAGGAGAGAATCCTAGTTCCTGGTAGCAAATGCTCAATGGGTATGTGCTGTAATTGTTTAACTGTAGCTTTGTCAACTGGGATACACAGGGAATGTATTTTTGTCACCTTTGGGTATCTGGCAGTACTTGGTAAAACAACTCCACCTAAATATTTGTTCACCGGCTTAATGTAAAATTTCTCCTTAGGTTATAAATCAGTCTTATTCTGTCTTTAATTGCTAACATACTATTGTTTAAAATACATAGAAGCAATGTTTTTTCCATAGACCCTCATAAGCTATGGGTTAGATGTTTCCATTTCTTTGTTTCTTCTTCATCTTCTCAGCCTTTTGAAAATATCCTCCTGCTTGTTTTACCTTTACTTTTCAATCCCCCCCTTTTTTTTTTAATGACTGGTTTACCTTTTGGGATGCTGATGAATCTGAGTTTTTCTCTGATTTAATCCATTGCTTTCATTTACATCCCAATTTGGATTCTTGTTTTTACTTTTCCCTTTTCCCATGAAGGTTACTGAGGTTCATTTCCAGTGGCTCTCTCTGAAATGATTATTTTTTGTGGGAGCTAATAAAGTTTTGCTGTAATTTATTAAGTATGTTTGGCAACTGCTGAATATTCACCTATATTATTGCTATTTTTACCAGAAAAATCCAAGTTGTTATATAAATTGAAGGGTCTTTTTAATTTTAGATCTGGAAAGACTTAGTGAGTTTTTTTTAGTGTGTGTATGTGTCTGTACAGTGCCAGAGTTTAAAAGTTGTATACCATTGCATTTTTACCACCTCTATAAAGTATTTGCCACTAATTTTAGTCCACTTTGATGGCTCCTCTTCTTCACTCCCTGAAGCACACATTGTTATTGTCACTGGTTCCTCATGGAACTACTGAAATGACTGGACATTTAAAATCCTCTAAGTCCTTTACAAAGCAAATTTTCTTGAAGTTCTGTGTGCCATCTGAACACAGAAAATCTCTTGGTTTTGAAGATGTTATTAGTTTTTAGGCAGCATCTCAATTTGGATATCTGGAGATTATGATGAGATTCTTAGAAACTTCAAAGTCCACAGATAATCAGAGCAGAGAGATACAAAAGCCTCCTGTTAGTCACTGAAGGGCCCCGGGTTCAGTGAGAGTTGCCTGTAACTTGACTGAATATGTCAACCAGAGTGAAGGTAGATCAACAGGGAGGCATGGGCACAGTGAAGTCATCAAGGGAAGTGTTTGAAGTGCCCTAAGAGTGGTCATCCTACGAGTGAGGAGCCCCAGTTACCAGACTAGTGATTTCAATTATATGGTAGTTCCTGTACCTACATGCCATATTAAATGTGTCCATATGGGTATGGAAAGACAGGTAAAAAAAGGTATGAGTAGAGAGAGAGCCAGGGTAAGGACCTAGTAACTTCAGTAATACTCGGGTACCTCCCTAACTAGGACTTGATTTTGTTACTGATATAGAGCCAGAGTATAGTTTGGACATATTTCTGCTTTTAGGGTAGCCAGGAGTGAGATCCTAACTGGCTTATACATGTAGATACATATGTATTGTCATGGCTTAAATCTGGAATGTCCCCCCCACCCAAAGCACATGTTGAAGACTTGGTCTCCAGTGCAGTGGTGTCCAGAGTGGGGCTTTTGGAAAGTGTTTAAATCATGAGGTCTCTAACCTCATCGGTGGATTAATCCATTTGATGGATTAATAGTTTGAATGGGCTACTGGGAGAATTCGAGAAGTGTAGACAGGTGGGGTACAGTTGGAGGAAGAAGGTTGCTTTGGGGGACTGGACTTTAGCTTGTCCTGGCCCCTTCCTCTCTCCATCTCTTTCTGGTTCCTGGCTGTCAAGAGCAGAGCAGCTTTCCTCCCTCACAGCCTTCGACCACATCTTCTGCCTCAACTGAGGCCCAAAGCAATGGGATCGGCCAACCATTGACTGAAACCTCTGAAACTGTGGGTTGAAATAAAAGTTTCTTCCTCCAAGTTGTTTGTCAGGCATTTTGGTCACAGTACAGAAAGCTAACAAATCTATATGTATGTAACACATGCCTGACTGTGTGTGTGTGTGTGTGTGTGAGAATGTTATGTATTTTTACAAATTCCTTTTAATCTAGGAAGAATTGAATGGGACAATGGAAATCCCTGAAATCTGTCTACGCTAACACAGGTAGATATTTGTTAGAAAAAGAAGAAAAAGAAAGAATAAAACAACTTTGAAACAAAGTCAAGCAAATGAAACAGAATTTAGTGTGAGACATGAATGATTGAATGATAAAAAATACTCCATCTTTTGTACCTTCATTATTTTAAATAAGGCATATTTTCTGGCAAGCTAAATTTCCTCTTTGTAACACACTGAAGTTGTGACACACAAGAATTTGCTGAAGATAAATTAATGAAATATACTTTGACACTTTAAAATAGCTAATAGGAATGATTTCACCCTTTAAAAAATGTCTCAAGTCTGATTTTATTTTTTCAGCTGTTGTGCATCAGAAACTTTCATCATGTAGAAGGTGTGGTAGTTTTGTACATGTTTTAGGTGCTCGCTGAGTTGAAGTCGAGGATCACTCCTTTCATCAGTCATGTTTAGAGTCTCCAGTGAGCCTCAATTTTCTTTTTTTTTTTTTTTACAAAATCTTTATTAAGGTATAATTCATGTGTCATAAAATTCACCCCTTTAAAGTATGCCCTCCAGTTCTTAGTATGATCAGAGTTTATAACCATCACAATTTTTTTAATGCCTTCTTGTTTCCCAAGTCCCTTCAACCCATATTCTGTATATGAACTAGGTAAAATTTTAGTTCTAACAGAAAAGCCTTATTATCCAGAAGTACTTAGGACCCATAATTTATTTCTTATTTTGCTTTTGCATGGCTTCACCATGAACCTTTATGAGCTGTAGAATGAATGACTAACCACACTTGTTTAGTTCATGAGCACTTGCTGCTGTTGGCAAGGCTCACTGTAGAATTTTCCAAAAAAACAAAAACAAAACCCCTCCAGTATTCAAAGAGTAATACAAATGGATGTCATTTGGAGAAGATCCTCTCAAGAGACCTCCATTGGTAACATTTCTTTAATGAATTTGCTAAGATCTGCAAATGATAACATTGGATTTGTCAGCATAGTAAATCGATCTGTTTTTAGGAATATACCGAAATTAACAAAACACAGCAGTGTTGTGTAAAATCAGAACACCAACTCATTCATCTATAGTGAGAAACCTACCTGCCACAAGTCTAGAACACCTGTGTTGACACAAATAGTGTGTTGGCTGTCTGCATGCTTATGTAAAGGGCCTGAAGGTCATCATCTGACAGCTCCCTGGAGTCAGAACAAGGGGAGACTTGCTCCAAGGCTCTATTCTGAGCCATTATGTATTAATACCTAAGTTTATTTGCACAGGATGACCCCCCCTCCCCATTTCCCCTAAATTCCATAAATTCCATTGTATCTGACTTCATCCTCTCACCTGAACTCCATATCCATGTATCTGAGTGCCTCCTTCATGCTTCTACTTGGACCATCAATTGATGCTTAGTGACTTCTAAGCCAGTCCTGTATTATGGGATCTGGGCTATACTGAGGGGTAGGAATGAACTTGAACTCAGTCTGTCCTGAGTATCCAAAGGTGTATCTCAGCCAGGTCAGAAGTGAGGAAAGCCTGCCAGTGCTATCTATCATATAGGCTTTACCACAAAAGGATCATCTGGAAAACATAGCAGGTCTTTTTCACATCAAAAACAATGTAGATTTAAAGGCTTTAATGTTTTTACATTGTTCAATTCTTGAATTTATTGCCAAAATAGTGATAAAAACATATGACATGCAAAACATCATGATTAGATTAGCTATTTCTCTTTAACTCACATGTAAGCACTGTAAAGCTCCTACTGGTATTAGGGCTATTACACCACGTTTTCCTAGGGTAGTATCCTCTATTTAGATGGGACCATTTATACCTAACCAATGTTCCACCATCACTGTGCTGGAAAAAATTCTGTAAGAATTACATGAGAAGCATGTAAATTTTGCATTAAAATAAAACTGGCTTAATTCCAGAGATTTCACCTCGGCATTTTTAAATCCCAGGCTAACCAACCAAATAAAGAAATGAAAATTAAATTCAGCCTGGTGCTCATATTTAAGAGCACACCTGTGAGTTTAGATCCTGTTCCATTTCAATGCTGAAAATTCACTGCTGAGCAAGGACTTTGTCACAAACACAGAGCTGTAATTAGGCATCTGCCATGTCCCATACATTGTGAATAAATCAGCCAGGGTCTCCACCTTCATAGAATCCACAGTTCAGTAAGGAAGATAATAAACAAGAACAATAACAACAACACAAATAAACACATAATTGCAAATTATATCACCCACCTTACCCTTTGTTACCAAAAAAAAAAAAAATGTCATGGGGAAATTCATGTGGATATAACTCATTACATTAAGACCCTTCAAGCAAAAACTGTTTTTCTGGTTCTATTCTTGAAGATGTATACAAAAATTCACTTCACTTCCTTCCTATGTAACACCACTCTGTCTCCTCTTGCAGAATAATGTATTCCAGTTTTGTGCTTTCAAACCTAGTTGCATCTCATTACAGAGTTGATTAGATTTATGAACTTATTTTTAAGTATTGATTATTACATAGGTTTAAAAATCATTAAACTGTAAGATCATCTATAGTAACACAAGGGGCCTATATAAGTAATGTAACTATTGAGCCAGAACAAGTCTGGTCAGGCTTTTAAAAAATACAGGAACCCCACCATACTCATCATTAAACCAAGAAAGGCCCATGGATGGTACAAGAAACTACAGAATTATTTTGGGACCCCGTGAAGAAATTGTGCTCACTCTTCTGCGGCCCCAAACTACTCTGTACCATCTTAGAAAATGTCGAGGAACTGCATGGGCTAGGTTGGCTCCTGATGACCTTGACAGGGACACATGGAGTATCCTGCTTATACCTCACAAAGGGGATGACTTGGTCAGGTGGACCAAGGAGAAATTGGTGCTAACACTGCCTAAGGCAGACTCATGAGTAGAGTACTTTATTTATGGCCACCCTTGGAGAAATCATTTACATTCCTTAGACTACTTTTCTGTAAATTGAAGATAATAAAACCTACCTCAGAGGATTACTGTAAAGATTAAATGTACAAATGCAGGTATTTAGAATAGTACTTGGCAAATATTAATTGCTCATTGAATGTTAAGTTTTTTAAAGAGTACTTGTGAAAATGTGTACACATACAAACACACATAACACAAAAAATGTACAGCTCTGCTCTTTGCATGGGTTTGGATGTAGATATGCCCACAGGAATTAGTTGACTGACTGTTAAATAAGAGTCAAGCATTCAATTTGGTCTGTTCAATGTTAGGGGTATCAGTCAACAAAATCTGCTGAGTTTTCTACCATAGAATGAGCCTTTTATCCAATGCTACTCTGGTAATGATACATGGTTCCCTGCCCTTGGAAAAAAGAGTGTGTGGCACAGGGCTCTAAGCCCTGTCCTTGTCTAAGCTTAGCTTCACTTTCTTTTTTTTTTCCGGAGAAGTATTCCCTGATTGGTCTAACCAGAAATGCTGATCCTCCTTCCTTAATGTGTTATGTGATTTATAACCTGTGCCATTCACTTTACATTGGTATATATTGTGTTATATTGTTTGTTTATTTTGAGTCCTTTATGTGCATGCATTTTCTTTCCCAGATAAGACTGTAAAACCTTGTTGCTCACTGTGTTACCTACTTTCACATGCTTATAGAGCAGAGCAAGGTGCTTTGTATATAGAATGTGTTCACTAAATATGTAAAGTCCTTTGGTTACACAACCTTTTGATACTGGTTTTTCCAATTCCCAAATGACCTAGTACTTAACTAGTGACCTAAATAAATCTGACCCATTTCAACAACAACAACAACAACAAAAATACAGGAACCTACTTCAGATATCAGTTTCATCATCTATCAAATTAAGGAGCTGGATTAGATGGTCTCAAAGGCTCTTTGTACACATAAACTGCTACAAATCACTTGAGACATTTCTACATAAAAACTTTCAGTGTACTATAAGTAGTTCCCTAATGGACTGAAAAACTTTTTGTGTTGATAAAAATGCACAATCCAAAGACTTCAAATTAGTCTGGTTTTATTCCTTTTGTCTTTTTATAAGAGAAGATCCATTTGCAATCTCATGAGACCGTTTCCCAGAGTTAGAGAATTAGAGATTTTTCCTTGATCAGAGAACCTGAACCCTCCCTTATGATGTATTCTATAGCTTGCAGAATAGCCTCTTCTTTTACCCATTTGTTAGTAGAATCTGTATTTTCTAATAAATGAGTTGCATCTGTTTTTGATTTGATTTTTCTTCTGAGTAGATAAAAAAGTGATTTGAGACTCCTGACAGAAGTCTGCATTATGTCTTTCTCAACAAGTAATATTATGATACATGATAATCTCTTTGTGAAGGCCTCATAAATGGTGATGAATTGGAAGCAGTATTAAAAGTTAACAAATGCTTGCTTTATGTTCTGTAGCATTTGAACACACTTGCCTTATGAAAACGCAACTAAATTAGGAAGGCTTCCATTTTTCTAACGGTGCTGCAGGCTTGGATGTTTTCATGTGTGGCTAACAGACAGCAGATGGACTCCCAGTAACCGAAACTTCTCTACATTATATATATTTGAGGAACCACTCATAGATATGTTGTCAATTTACAAGAGTATGTATATAAAAACTGACCTCGCTTCCATTTCTACTTGAAGATATTGCATTTCATTATTAAACTTGAGATGCCATGTAGTTCTTAGTGTGACTTGTTATATAATTCATTTTCCACTTCTTCAATTGAGAATCATTTACGACCATGTTATATGTCTTGCCCTTAAGATAAATGTTCTGTCCATTTGTCCAGTATCTGTCATTTACTCCTTTTAGTCTATGAATCAGCTATTTTTTTAATCAGTTAAATTTGTCAGTTGCTTTCCTAGACCCTGAGTCAGTCCTTTGAATTTTCTTGAGTTGGTAGACCCTTTCAGCCACGTTCTATGTTGACATAAAAATATCAATACTCTGATTAATAAGGTATGTGTTCTATATGTGGCCAAATACTGGTTATGGCCAATCCTGTTTCTGTTACCATATGAACAGATTGAATGAGTGGAATGATCCATACCCTCTTATTCAAGCATCAGACCTCACTAAAAACTCATTTTCAAATTATGGCATCTGCTGCTTTAGACAACTGGAGTGATACATGCTTTATTTCATACGTAAAATCCAGGTGCTTTATAAGGAGAAATGTTGAGGAAATATATCATTTGACTTATAGGGTCATTAGCTGTAGTTGATACTGGTTTTCTGTTCAACCCATTTATGGTAATACTGCAGGTTTTTCTTTGTGATACATCACTGTCTCACTCCTCTGCCCAAAACTCTTCAGTAATTTTCCTTGGTATCTTTATGAAAAACTATAATGTGATACCCTGATGTTGAGGCCATCCATAGTCTGGTGCCTTCCAAATTGCCCAGCCTCATCTTACTTTTTACTTTTACCTGAGCATGTTACTGCAGCCAGATGGAGTCACCATATTTACAGCCTATTTGTAGTCCTTCTGTCTCTGTGTGCTTACTTGGATTCTCTCTGCTACCTAGTGTGAAATTGCTTTTTTAATCATTTGCAGAAATGTTTTCTATCATTCACTGCTAGATTTTTTTTTTTTTTTTTTTGGCCTATGAAGCCATTGCTGGTACACATCACTAGAGGAGAGAAAGGAATTTATTTGGGGAGAGACACAACTAGTAGTTCAATATCCACTGTGTGGGAGTACTGTGATGCCATTTTCCCTAGATTATTTGAACATGCATTCTTTGACTTAAGGATTCATATTGCATTCTCTTATTTAGGAAGAACATTATTATCATCATGTCCAACTTCACTGACACTAGTAGTTTCAGATACCTGAAGAAATAAAGTGATTTTTGATGCTTGATAAAGGCAGGGGGAACATGTATGAAAATAAATAATATATAATAACAGTAAAAACATTTAGTAAATACTAGTACAGAGAAGAAGAGCAGCTAAAATATACTCAATAATATTTAGTACCTGGAAGAGTACTTCACACAGTAAACATTTGTTTCATGATGGACATAATAGCCTCATATTGTTATTATATGACAATATGTCTTAGCTGCTTGCCCTTGCCCTTGAGGTAGGAGGAAAAAATAGGAAAAAGATCTTTTTATAGAAAATAAATACATGTCACAGTATTTGATACTTAATTTGTAACTACTCCTGCTGAAGTTAGCATTTTTATTTATTTTTAAGAGCTTGACTGTAGCTTAATATTTAGCTTATTTAGTCTTATGTCTAACTACAAGTTATTTATAATTACATAAAATCTTGAAGGACATATGGATGAGTTAGACTAAAGATTACTATGATTTATAGTGAATTGTTGTAAGATCGGTATATCAGTACTTATCCAGCATGCACCAATTAACTAATGGAATTTTTTTTTTTTGAATTTGCAAAACACTTCTGAGAAATGAGTTTTCCTTGTCCACAGCTATTTTAAGCTCAATTTCTTAGTATTAAAGACTACTTTTCAATAATGCACTACCTAAATTGGTTGTAATCTAAAATATTTTTCTATTTTATTTAAATAGAGTAGTTACTTGCCCTGTTATTCTTGTTACTTATTTATTTTATCAGAGAAATGATTATTTTCTCGATATTACAATTATTTTTCAATAGGTACTACAATATTTTAAAACACTGTAAGTCATTACAGTATGGTGGTCTGGGCTATAAATGCTTTCTGAAATCACTCATGCTTTTTTCCCTTATAGGTGTTAAAGTGGGTAGAAGAAGCAGTGCAGGCCTCCAAAGTGCACCTCTTATCCACAGATCATTTGGAACAGGCTGTAAATACCTGGAAAATTCCTTTTGATCCCAGCCTCAAAGAGGTCACTGTGTCTCTGAGTGGTCCTTCTCCCATGATTGAGATTCGCAATCCTTTAGGTAAGATAAATCCAACACAATGTAATAAAGTACAAAACTCATGGGGCTAGGGGTAAAATACTTTTGCACAGTTATTCATGTCATGCTAAAGCCAGCTTCAGGAATACATTCAATAAATTCAGAAGTGACTATAGAAAATGCTTTTAAAAACCAAAATTAACATGAGATTCAAAGAACTAAAACTTCCCATGTTTAAACAGATCAAGTTCAGTAAATTGATCGTAGTTAAATTATTAAAAAGAAACATTTAAATTGAACCTGATATTATATTTTTTAGTCTATACATAACATGTTTCACAGAAACTTATTCTGTAAAATTGAACATTTTTTGTAATTTTAAAATGAATCGCACTAAAAAATTTCTAAAACAATTGTCTGATTTTTCACTATCATTTTTATGGTGACATTTGATTTTATAGAAGATAGTTGTTAATATCAAAATTATGTTCTCAGTGAGGAATGTTATAATGTACTGCTTCCTCAATTATATTTTAAAATTACATGATTTTCCTGAATCCTTTGCTAGTGGATAAATCATTTCTTAAGTTGAAAAATAATATAATAATAAAAAACCCTAAATTTTTAACATTTGCATTTAGAAATATTTTTGTTACTTATTGATATCTGCAGAATAGTAGTATTTACACAGTGCCCTTGTCATATGTTGCATATTTTTTCTCTTTATGAATATTAACTGAAAGGAAAAGAGTTAACTAGCTTTCTTTGAATCTGAGAAGAAAATAATTCCTAAAAGAAAACAACATATGAAATTGTCCTTAGAGGCCACATCCACATCAGCAAGCACTTAAATTTATAAAACAAGTAAAACCTCTTTTTCAAAACTTCTATAGGTTTGGCCTTATTAGTGGGTTTGTCTCTTGGGGTCACATTCCACTGTAATGGTAACCATACTGCCCAGGAAAGACATGTGTTTTTCATGACATGGATACTTAAAAGTACCTGAAACCATTGCATTTTGTTTCTACTATTTTTAAAAGTCATTAGGCATACAATGATTGCAAAACTTTCAATTCAAACATAGGGTGCTTGCAACCTATTTGTTTATGTAACTGTAAAAGTAGTTGGTAGGAAGGCTGGGAGGGAAAAGCTAAACTATGGCTTGCTTCCATATTTGCTTTTTTTCTTCCTTAGTTTCCAACTATTAGATACTTTCAGCTAAATCTCAGGTTGGCAGGATGGTCTCATTCCACTTTATGATACGGCTTCTTTTAATTATTTATATGACACATAAAGCCTTCTCCTGTGCTTCATGGAAAACTAGTTGAAGTTTTGAACATAGTGCAGAGATATGCCCAGAGCTTTCTTGATCTTGAAAAGACAATACCTTGATTGATCTCTGAAAAGACATTTATTCTGGTTCGCTGAGTTTGCCATGTACTTAATCTCTATGTCTCCAGTGACTGCACATAACTTGTTCTAATTGTTGTTTATCTAGGCTGGCTTTGGAAGTGATTACTTTTGTCAGTTGTTATTCTTACTTTGCCATCAAATTAACATTACAGATGGGAATCTATTACTTCAGTCCCAGTATCCAAGTACATTTTAGACAAAAATAATATTTTAAGCTGTGGGCACGAATACCTGCCACAACATAGAAAAGAAGAGCCCTTTGGGTTAGTTTGCAACACATTAGTAAAAAACTGTCTCTGTTATTTGAAATCGGATCATACTCTTAGCTTTATGTAATGTTAAATTAGCTAATATTCTTAACTGGGAGAAAGATTATGCTCGTTACCTTTCTGTTTGTTTTTCAGGGAAGCTGATCAAAAAGGGATTTGGCCTGAATGAGCTATTAAATATCCATAACTCTGCCAAAGTGGTGAATGTGAAGGAGCCAGAGGCTGGGATGTGGACAGTGAAGGTACTGTTACTTCACAAAGGCTGTTTATTATTTTACTTTATGTTGGCCTGTTGTAGAAAGTATGTACAACAGTTTACTTATATCTACTCTTGCCATCATGGAGAGTGCTGCTAATAAAAACCAGTCCACCTAGTGCATGCCTCAGAGTGTCTTGATCATGAATTTGGTAATGTTACTTGTTGATGACCGTGAACATCATTGATGCCTCAGGATAATGCTTAAAATTTTGGAATAGTTTTCCTATTGTCAAACCTGTGGGTTGATTTTATTGTCATCCCTTGCTCCAAAATCATCAGACATGGAGCCAATAGAGAATGATGGTTCAGGTCATTGGCTTTGGTATGGAGGTACCTGGGTGTGAATCTCAATCTTAATAACTGTACTGTTCAAGAACAGAACTCTGTGCCTTGCTTTCCTCCTTGGTCTTTAAGGATGGCAGTCCTTGCTTCTTAAATTTGGTCTGAAAATTAAGGTAAGATGAGACAGTGAAATACTCCATGTAGCTTCTGTTATAGTGCAAGCTCTCAAAGAACCCTTGTTGTTTGGTTGGATCTATATGCATTGTTTTCTTTAACACAGCAATGATAATTGAAAACTGGAATTTTATCTTAAGGGTCTTATCACCACTTTAGTAAAGCACCCAATTTTGGCACATAGAGGAAAGATGGAAAGAACATGCACTTGGAATTGGCTGCAGGTTCCTGGGTGACCCACAGTGGTCGATGCTGAGGGACTTGCTGTATTTTTCAGACTGCCTAATGTGCCCTGGCCTCCTTCCAACTCCAGCATTTTCATTTCTGTATCTGGGAGGCTTTTTTTTTTTTTCCTTCCTCCCCAGAACAGGAGAAGGCTGTTCGGCTGAGGAATTAACACTTCTCAGGAGCAGCCTTCAGCCCCAGAAGGAATGAGGTCCAGGTGTTCACCCTGGGAGCAGCCATAAAAGCACACCCTTGACTGGCCTCTTCTGTTTCCCCTCTTCCTATCAGCAGGCTTTGCATGTCCCAAGTCAACAACTTGCTCTAGAATCCTTCTGGGAGAACCTGAAGGAAGATGCCTGAGCATGATTTCCTCCTTCATTGGCTCAGCTTTCCTACACAAGAAACGGGATCTCTGGGACTGTGATTCAGATGATAGAACTGCTGCAAAAGTGTGTGACTGTGATAAGTCTTAGAAATTCAGGGAGCCGATTTTGCATGCCAGTCAGTTTTTGGTCTTTAAAAAGAATATCTACATTGATTTTCCCAGTTTAAAGAAGGACCGTTTACATAGAAACACCATTCAAGGCCTAGGAGGACATTTACTTACTGACAGAAATCAAGCCCTGTAGGGAAAATGGAGTATGGGTTATTGGAGGTGGATAATATAGAAGAAGAAGATATATAAAAGTCAATATGAAAGCAAATCTTGAAATTTCTTAACGAATGGACCAGAAAAGGTTCTATATGCCTGTTTGAATCACCCAGTTCCTTGCATAGTAGGTGTCCCAGTATTTATTGGAGGTATGTGATTGGCAATGGTGAAGAGTTATGTTGCTATAATATTTTAAATAAATATGGCTAAATTTGATGTTGCAATTATTTGGATCTAATTGCCTGAAATATGACTAGTGTTGAGTCTGATTTTCTGTGACCACAATAGGAAGGAATATAAGTGTTGAGTCTCTTTATCCCCCAAATTCTTTCAGCATGACTTAAGCCAGTCCTGTCCTGAGCTAGCAGTTCACTGAGTTAGTCTGTTCTTGCTCTCTGAATAGCAACATGAAGTTATCCATTACTGACTGTGAAATACATGCAAGTGATGCCATTCTTCCATGTTACTGGTAATTTGTTGTGAGATATTTGAACCTGTATTCTGGTGATGTGGATTGCTACCAGCAGTGTTTCCTCTAGTAAAATCCGTGCCTGGAACAGGGATGTTGTATGGCTCTAACCTTGTGCCTAAAACGCCCATTCATTCTGCCATCTATTTAATCAACACTTCCTGAGTGTCTGCCTTTGGCTGTGTTCCATGTGACTGACTTAATGGGCAGTAAGCACATTTAATTGATAATTAGAGTGTAGAGGTACTGGGATTAGCCTGTGAGTGAGGAGAGGGATGATAAGATGGTGAAGTGATGAAAACTGTTCAAACAAGTTTCTAAGCTCAGTCTCCAATAATTAAAAGAATAATAAAAAGACACAATATCTATTATCATCTCATCTTACATTTATATATAGTCCCCACAAAAGAACCTCCACTTCTTGTTTTCACTGTTTCTAGTGCATATAGTTGCCAACAACCAACCAAAGGATATGTTGCAACTTAAAAATAAACTTACATTGCTGTCATGTGAAAGACCCGAAGAATGTATCAGGATGATGCAAAGAAAAGTGAGCTGAATGTACTGACATAAATATTGCTGCTGACATGGGACCTCCCTTTGGGATGACTAATGAATGATAAATGTTTTACCTTTGCTCTTTCTCGAGAAGAGAAATGTGTGAGATTAGATAATGTATCCTTGGAGCTATCTCCCGTGCACCCTGCTATCTGGAAAATGTCTGCTCTGTCAGAAGAATTATTAATGACTTTTTGAATGTTTCAAATAACAGTTTTTATCCCAAGTACAGAGAGCAGTCTATATATTATTTAATGTGTGCGGGATACTGAAATGCCACTCCGCTGAGCCTCAGCCAGTCTTTCTGGTCGTCTTCCATCACTTGACTTTATACACCAGCCAAATACAGTTATGTCCTGGCCCCCATCCTGTACTCTTTCTTCCCCATGTTCCCTGCCCCCCCCCCCAATCTATTCCTTCTCCCTAGAATGCCCTTCCTTTCAGTCTGACTTGTAACTGTCTCCCAAGGTTCAGATCAGATGGCAACACTTTTACTGAGTCTCGTCAGATTTTTTTTCCCTCTAAAATACTCTTTTCCCCTGTAGCATTCAGTGCAACTTTTCTGGTATGTCCCTTTTGAATTAATTGCTCCCATGTTTTATTTTTATTTCTGTACAGATTTTCTCTCCATCGTTGACAATAGAGTAGTTTCTGCCACTAGTAAATTCCAGTGTCTGAGAAAAACATTGTGAATAAAACATCAGCCCGTGGGTTCTGAGGATGTCTAGGGAAGCAGGCAGGAGAATGGCCTCATTAGCCCACAGATTAGGTACTAGCATAGAGTGCCTGGATGTGGTCTGTGATTTAAGATGCTACAAATGGCCATTGCTTTTCATTCGTGGCTTCCCTAGCAAGTCCTTGACACATGAGGGCACTTTTACTAAACAGACATGATGAGTCCATTCATTTCTATAATCATATAAGTAACTCAAATGTTCTCACTTACCTTTGATGTAGGTAAAGCATGCTGCAAAATAGTAACTGAACAGACTATAAAGTATTATTAAAAACAGAAGAGAAGTTGTTTATGCCACTAGGTTTCCATTTGTAGAGAAGCTGCAAGTCCTGGATCTTATTTCTGAGAAGCAATATGAATTTTCCATTCAGGCAGCTCTATCTATATATAGAGTGTTCAAATATAGCCACAGAAACCCTTGAGCCAAATTTTGTCCTCTGCTCCTTAAGGGAAACTCCCTGCAAAGATATTAAATAATGGGTTTAGTTAATACGAAATGTTTCTATTCATCAGGGATTATCAGTGTGATCATGTAGTTTAACACATCCTCTGGGGTATGTTTCCATTAAGTAAATTTGGACAAATTATGCTTAGATAATCTCCCAGATATAAAAGGAGTGTACCAAACCTTGTGATTATATTGAGATTCTGAGACTAGTAGAAATATTTTGGTTTAGATGTTTGTGTTGGTTGTCAGAGCATACTAATGAATTTTTGGCAGTGTGAGAATATTTTAGAAATCAGACTCAATTGGCAGAGCTTGTCTAGGAATCATTATTAAATCAACCTCCAGTTTACAAAGGACCACACAGAAAGGTTCTAACACTGTTCTCCAGTTATTCTCACTGTAGACTATATCAGATGTGCTATTTAAATGGTTAGGTATATTTTAGGTCAGTGGTATACTGTATAGTGGATTTTCCCAAGAAAATGTCCCAGTTATTTTGACCTGACAATATCAGACTGTTAACTAAATATGTCTTCCATTTTAAAATATATTTGCATACTTAGGGATAGATACCCTTGAGTATATATGAACATATGGGTGTGTATATATGAATGTGCATATACATATACTTAATAGAAATTATCCTGCACTTTGGGTACATTTATTTCCTAATCATATTTTCCTTCTACATCCAGTAAAATGATGATATATAAATCTAGCTAGCATTATTCTATCTTTGTGACTGGCACAGTGCCTGACTCACAGTAGGTTTTTAAATAATTGATTGAAACCATCAAGTTTTTTAATTATAAAATAATGATAGTATCATTTGAGAGCAAATGCTTCTAATGTGGCTGGATGTCTATTTGATGTTCAAGATCCATTACTTAATATCTTTTTGGCCTAGAAATATTACTTGACCACCCTAAGTCTGAGGAAAATCATAGCTACTTCATGTTGTCAACCTCCATGAGATACTGGCTAAAAGTGTTGTAACGGTTTCTAACACATAGATAGGTTAAATAGTAAAATCAGTTATTCTCTCAAATATATGTAAATTATACATTGAATTTTTATTGTAATGTAGATATACATGAAATGGAGGGGGCCTGTTTTATTTTTACCTTCAGGAACATTTGCTGTTTTAGAAAACATTACAACACTTTAGGGAAGAGAAATAAAAACTATCAACCAATTTTTAATTCAGTTTACAACAGGGCAGATTTCCTATTTAGTGAAGGGAGGAATTCTCACTGGATTAGCACAGGAAGGTTCAGACCTCATTATTGTTCCATGTTATGGAAGGTTGACAGGATGTTCTGCTTCACACAGTCACTCAGGAACTCAAATTGATGGGGAGGCTCCATTATAATTCAAAGCACGCAGCTTCTTCAGTTCCTTTAAAAGGGAAAAGGACAAGAGCATACACTGAATAAATTAGAAGAGATTTCGGTCACTTCTAGCTCATCCCAGAAGTGACACACTTTGCCCCCTGCATCACCAATGGAACAGAACTCTCATTGCAGCCTGGCATGCTAGGGCTGTCTCACAGAAGCTCGTGGTGAGTTGGAATGCCCTTTTCTTCCCATCTGCATCCAGTGGCATCATATTGGGAGCTAAGAATCAGCCATGATGGAAGTATTTACTCCATACAAATTAGAACGTTTAAAAAAATTGAGGTTTACTAATTTTTAGAGAGGAGTTTACCAATAACCCACTGACTGAACTTTCCTAACTGAAATGCAGAATAGCAGCCAGGGTCAGTGGCAAATATCTATGACGCCAGCTACTAGAAAGACTGAGGAACACAGGATCACAAATTCAAGTCCAGCCTGAGCAACTTAGTGATAACCTGTCTCAATATAAAACTTTAAAGAGAATGTATCTCAGTGATAGTGTGTGTGCCTAGTGTGCATGAGACCCTGGGCTCAATTCCCAGTACTGAAAAGAAGAATATAGAATAATAGTCACATAGTTGCAGAGTATTTTTTATTGTCTTCCATGCCTAGGATTTCAAGTCTGCCATGAGATTATGTTATCCTAAAACACTCTGCATAGACTTAGGGACTATAGAAAGAACATTGAACTTGGAATAATTGCCATCTAACTTGCTGTCTAAACTAAGGCAAGTATAATTACAATTACTTTGAGACTGTTTTTTTTTTATGGTGCTATATATAAAATCATCTCTGGATGTCAGAGTTAGCAAGGTTACATAAGATGTGAACATGCTTAGCAGAATGCATCTAGAATAATTCAGTGAGTTCTTGGTGACTCTGACATTAGCTAGTTTCAGGGGAATCCAAGGAAGAGCATTAACACCAGGCTGTTATCATCATTTATTAAACCCTCAATTATTATGTGCCTGTTGAATCATATTCTCTAGGTGATGAAGGACATTGTTACTGCCCTGAAGGGGCTTTGAATATAGGCAGATAATTGATAAGCCCTCGATCTGCAGTGGAGCTGGCCAGGAGACCTGAGCCGAGACCTCAGAGGAGCCACCGGATTCTCTTGGAGCTCTCCATGGTGCTTGCTCCATGGTGCTTCAGCCTGTCCTGAGTCTTCATTCCTGGTCATCTCGCTCCAATCAGAAAACTAGACTTTGGCCCGTTCTGTTCCTTCTTTGACTATTGTATAGGTCAAGATGACCTATTTATGATTTCAAGATGCCAGTGGCGTCTAGCATCAACGCACCTCTGTCAAATCTACCTTTGCTTCACCTCTGGTTTATGCTACAGCAGCCTGTGAATTCCTGACTCAGATCCTTCCACAGCTTCATGAACATGAGACTCCTCACTCAGGGCAGGAACGTACCCCACTGTAAACATCTTTAAGTTGTATGATTAAGTTGACTATTTAAAACACCTCTAGGAATTTCTAGCCCATGGAAACACTGTCTAGGGTCTGGTGTGTAGAAAATTTTCTCTTACACTCTGAGCCAGCATGCTGCTCCTAAATTTCCTTGTGAGCTATGGAGAAACGAGGTTAGGGTGGCTCCAACACAAGAGTGGTGCTCAAAGATACTCTGTTGACCAGCTTTCTGGAATAATACTCTAATTTTAATGTAATAGATTGATGCTACCTGATATAAAAGTATCAGGTAGAAAATATTAAAAGTAATTTTGGCTTTCTAATTTTATTACATATATGGAAAAAAATAATATTAGGAAGGCTCAAATAATTTGGAAGATAAGGGAAGGAGAAGAAATACCGCTTGGTTGCCTCTGCTTAACTCAGTTACAGAACTAGTTGCATTTTCTTTGCCCCCGAATACCTCCATATCATTTAGTACCTGCTCCACTGCTATTTTGATCAAATTATTTAACCTCTTTGATTTGTGAAATGAGAATAATAATGGTACTCTCTCAGAGGAGCTTTTATGAGAAACAAGAGTGGTAGTTTATGTAAGAGGCTTAGTCTCCAAGTACATTTTATCAATGTTAATATTTCTTTCTCCTTCACCTATCATTTTGCCATCATTTTACATTAAGATTTATTGTCCCATTTCACTAATATATTTAAAAGGTAGCTCAGATAAGAAATACTCTTAAAATAAAAGCTTTAGCAGCAAACTTTTGGTACTTTCTCACAAAGAAATTTAATGTGATGTTTAATATTCCTAAAATATTGTCTGCATATTATTTTAATTCTTTTAAGAGAATTGTTTAAAGAATGACAAATTCATAGTTTATATTAGAGCCATTTTTATCTAAATTGTTCTAAATTTTTTCTATTTTATTTTTAAACAATATTTTTTTTATTCCCATTATCCTGGTTAGTCTTGAGTTGCCTATAATTGTGTATAAAAGTGGACTAACTTGGAGGTTTCTTTACTCACAAGCCATTTTAAATTCTATACAGGCAGTATCTTTACAGTATAATAAAGAAACATGAAAGTAAGATGTTTTGTTAATTTATTAATTTTTATATTTTAACACTGCTCATAGAATAATAAACTTACCTTCTCATTTCTACATACTTCATTAATTAGTGTAGTATTTTAGGGATCCAAGTTATTTTAATTTATGATAATTTTGGGTAATTCTAAGGGCCTCCCTATTCATCAAATCTGCTTTATCTTAATGTCAGATTTAGCAACAAAAGATTACAGATTATGCAAGTGTTTGAAAATATGTTATTTTCTCACTTGGGTATCGAGCACTACTGTTTAAAGCAGCCTTTGTCAGTTGATTTATGCACAGAGCACTTGGCAGATGATTAGTACTTGGTGGCAGTCATTTGGCTAATAGTGTGTCATATTCCTCCTTGGTAATCTCAATAGCTGTTTTATCATAAGGGGCTTTCTGAGCAGCAGGGCAATTGACAGTGATCTATGATGTCGGTGAATCAATCTCCATCAGTTTACTATAATAGTGAGCATTTTGAATGACTTACAGGAAATCAGTACATGTAGTGTCTTTAGTAAAACTGTTTTATTTGAAGAAGTGAAATTTGACTTTGCAAGGTTTTATACAACTGTATTCACAGTCCCTGATTTCAAATTTGGTCATGGTCTATAACTTCCTTTTTCATTTATTATGTGAAATTCATAGCACATTTTCCTTTAGAAATAATGAAATAAGTGGTGAGATGGAGACCCCTATATTGACACATGCGATCTTTTGTAATCTTTATGAAAATGAATCATAGTATCTAGCAGCATTATTTGTACTAAAAATATAGCAACACTTATGCTAAGAATATTGAACAATGTTTTCATAATGTTGTGTTATTTTTATTTTCCTTTTTTTTAAACATATTTATTTATTTATTTTTTTAGTTATTGGCAGACACAACATCTTTGTTGGTATGTGGTGCTGAGGATTGAACCCAGGCCGCACGCATGCCAGACGAGCGTGCTACCACTTGAGCCACATCCCCAGCCCTATTTTTATTTTCTTTACCTTTGAGTTTTTGTAGATTGTGCTCAATAAGAAAGAAATATGGTAGCAACAGGGACAGATATCCCTCATCTTTCTTCTCCTCATTATTAAGTAAAAGGAGCCACAGTGATTTAGGGGGTACTGTTCACCGCCTCGGCAGCGGTCCTCTTTAATGCTGATGTGGTTTCTTCTGGCTGTTTCTATTGCATTCTCTTATTGCTGGATATCTGACTATGTGTCTTCTCAGAGTTGAGATTGGGATCCTCATTTGGAGCCCTGGTGTTATCTTGTGTATCCCATTCTCCCATGTTCACCTCTACTTAAATGCTGGTATCATGCAGTCATTCCATTGTGAGACAAAACATTGGCAGTGAATGTAATAAAATAACGGCAAACGTCCATTGCTAAGTTAGAGGTGGTTTTTGAAATACAGATTCTTAGACTCCACTGAACAGCGATTCTGATTTAGTAAATCTAGGCTGGAGCACAGAAGTCCGCATTTTTTTAACAAACAACCCAAGTGATTTGGTGTAGGTATAGCTGCAGGAGATCCTTAGATCCTTCTTTGAGAGAAACTGAAATAGCAGCTAATGCTGATTTATTACAGTAGACAATGTGGTGAAGAGTTTGGAACCTGACCTTTGGATTAAAACCTCCTCTCTGCCATTTCCAAACCTGCAAACTTGAAGAAACTGTTTTAACAATGTAGCATCTCGATTTTCTTATCTGAACACTGAGGAAACTGATGATGTCTTCTTTATGAAGTTGTAATGAGCATTAAATAAGCCAATGTATTTAAGAGCCAAGGCATTGCAGAAGTGCCTAGTAAACACTGGTATCATTTTATCCTTTGCACTTATTCCATAATTGTTTATTATTTATGTATATAGGAGCCACTTGAGTGCATAGTTATGATTCCATATTTAGTACAGCTGTTATCCCCTTTATGACAGTTTAGCGTAACAGGCTAGTCTATATTTCTTCTGTATATGTTCATCACTGAATTTGCTGTATTATCGCATTCCGACTTCTCCAGCCGTTTCCCTCAGGAGTCACAAGCTCTGTGGGGTGAGGACTGTATTTAACTCACATTTTCATTTCAAACCCCAAGTATCTTTGCTAGAATGCTGCTATGCTGAGGATGCCATTGCATGAAATCTGGAAAACGCTCAGCTCCTGTTCTTGTCCTGACGCTAATGTTCCATGGACAAAGAAAAAGGAGCTATTTTCCAGAATTGAATCTGGATGGTATTTGTAAGAGGGAATTGACTCATTTTTTTTCCTGTCAATATTTGCTGAGCATCTACCATATGAAGAACAGAGAACAAAAATGAAGGTCCATCCCTTAATGGAGCTTTTACAGATCTACTTCAAATTTATTAGTGACTGAAATCTTATATCTTCTACCCTTAGACATGCAATGTATGACTGAATTGTATTTTACAGCAGATCTCTTAGAGAGTGTGCTGGGAAACTTGCATTTCAAAGTAGACTCACAGCTAAGTGCAAGAGTACTCAAGTCAGAGACTCACTTATTGAACATGAGTGTTAAACACTACAATTTGTCATATGGGTTAGTACTTATTGTGATCAGCATTCTGGATCAACTGCTTACTAGATTTGTCATTAAACATTTTCAGACTTCTAGCAGTGGAAGACACTCTGTTCGAATCACTGGGCTCAGTACTATTGATTTCCGAGCTGGCTTTTCTCGAAAGCCCACCCTGGACTTCAAGAAAACAGTCAGCAGACCTGTGCAAGGTTTGTATGTGCATACTACTTAAACTGGTATAAGTGAAAATATCTCTCAATCGTCTGTGTGTTTATAATTTTTTTTTTAGTATTTAACAAAATTAAGAGGCATAGCATCTTAAAACACAATTGCTCTTTTGGTTTAGTTTGTTTCTCAAGTCTCAAGATTAGTGATATAAGAATCACCTGAGAGCTTGTTAAACATGAAGATTTCTGGGCCATACTCCAGTCTCCTGAGTTAGAGCCACAGAAGGCAGAGCTTAGGAGTCTGCATTTTAGTGAGCAATTGCTTATTAAGTTTAGAGAACTACTGATCTTGACCTTGAAACTTTTTTTTTTTACTAAAAATCTACAAATGATCTCATTGTCAAGATGAAATGCCTGAATATAGCTGAAAAAAAAGACACCATGTCCCAATGTGTGTTCCAAGATGAAAGCATCGCTGATTACCAAAGTTTATTTTTGCTCTTATTTTAATTCATACAGTAAGATTTATAATTATGTAGCTCCAACATACCATAATTCTTACAGTATTTTTTCCATCACTGTTCACATATTTTTATTGCTGCAGTTTCCATAAGGATATAAAATCATAAATCTTTAAAAATATTTATATAATCAAACATCATGTAACAAAATATTCATTTTTTTGCTGTCTATGGTTAAACTACTATAAAGATGACCACATTGTATTTTCTAAGTTTCTGTGGTTAACTTCTATGTAGAAAAGGTTCTATGGTGCTCTGCACTTTGTAGGGAAAACTGTATACTCCTCCTTATGGTACTTACAAGTTATTTTAATGCAAATATTTATTTACTATATAGCCTAAGTTGTGTGCAACTTGTAGATTCTGACAGAGTCTTCCTTTTCTAGGGATTCCTACCTATGTGCTGCTGAATACCTCAGGCATTTCAAGTCCAGCTAGAGTAGATCATCTGGAACTTCTGAGTATCTCAGGAGGTTCCCTGAAGGTTATTCCTGTGAAATATTACCCAGATCGAAAACCTTATGGCATATGGAATATTTCTGACTTCATACCACCAAATGAAGCTTTCTTTCTCAAAGTAACGGGCTATGATAAGGACGATTATCTCTTCCAGAGAGTGTCAAGTGTTTCCTTTTCTAGTATTGTCCCAGGTGAGTCCAACCTTGGGATATAGACAGCTGAAGGGGGTGATGTGGTAAAGAATGGATTAGAAAATAAAAAAGAATATCTCATATTACTATGATGGCATTAAACTGGTGGGCATTTATACTTAAATAACTTGGTTTTTCTTAACCGCTAAGTAACACTTTCAGTGTTTCATGTTAAGTCTCACTGAATGCAGAACTGAAAATTTGATTAATCAATTTAAGAGCTTGAAATGGGAAATTCTAGTACTCTCTAAAAAAGCTTGATAAAAGTTTCTACAGTGGCTGAATGTTTATATTCAATTATCAGAAACATTTTGCTTTGTGAACAAAAATGCACTGTGAACAACTGGTGACCATTCTGCCTTTACTTGAATGGTTAGTTAATTACTAGTTAATTATATCTTTCTATTAAGAGGAGATGAGATCACAGATTTGGGATTATGTGGAAGCAGCAGGTAACATGATTCCATGGATACCATTAGTAAGGCGGCCATGGCAATATCTATAAACAAATCAACTTTGAACAAATAAACATAATAAAAGTTATTTTGAGTGATTTGGATTAATTGGAATGCAGATGATTTACTGGAATGATTTATGAAGTTTGTGAATAGTTTCACAGGAAGTACTTAGTATTGTTGTGATTTTCTTTTTCTTTTTTTTTTTTTTTCTAGGTGCTCCTAAAGTTACGATGCCCAAAAAAACCCCAGGATACTACCTGCAGCCGGGCCAAATTCCCTGCTCTGTCGAAAGTTTTCTGCCCTTTACCTTGAGCTTTGTCAGAAATGGAATTACACTCGGAGTAGACCAGTATTTAAAGTGTGTAATGTTTCTATCACTAATCAATATTAGCGTTAAACATGTAAATGCAAATAGATTCTCATATTAAGGTACTCTTTCCCTAGCAATTTTCACTTACTTGCTTCATGGTGTTGGAATATCACAGTGGGAAAAAACAGACTTGGGTGTGCCTTGGTGAAGCTTATGGTAATGGAGGGAGACAGTAAGCAGATGATAAATGTAATATGAGAACACAGTCAATGCTAGAGCACATCCAAGGGTTTATTCAGGTTTTGTAGAATTTGAATTTTATGTAATTTAAGTTCCATGTTAAGACAAAGAACAGAGAATGATGAACACAATGGCACTTATCAGACCTTGGAAGGGGACCTTATTAAGGAGAGGCCCTGAAGCTTTCGCTTTATTGGCTTTGGGGTAAAAATGTCTCTGATTCTGATTTGAAGTGTCATGATAAGGGGATCTGATGGGTGTTATGGCAAGAAAGTAGAATGGGGTAATTAGGAAGGGTCATATGCAGGAGGCTGGGAGCCATGTGGTTTGGGCCAGGTTGAAATGTTAAGACTGAGGGTAAGGGGCATTTGAGCAAAGACCTGAAGATGTGAGCGAGATGCTCATTCATTAACCACCGAAGAGAGGGCACACCCCAGGAAGAGCAGGTACATACATATAAAGGCCAAGTGGACGAAACCTGTGGGAAAGAAAGAAATGAGCCCAGTGTGGCTAGAGCCCTGTGGGCCAGGAGAAGGGGAGAAGATAATGTCAGGGAGGTTTGATGTGTGATGGAGGTGGGATGACATGGTGGACCAGAAGCACGTGTGACTGCTGCATAGAACAATCAACAGGAGTGGCTTCCGAAGACACCAACTTTTCCTTGTGAAACTGAGTGACTTTTTAAAACAAATAGAAGTACTCTAATGATAAATAGACCTTGAAAAGTGGAGGGAAATGATTTCTGGAAAGCTTTGCCTTTTAACTCAACCATGAAATAAACTACATTTTGGGGGAAAACTCTAGGAATTCTTTTTACCAACCTTTTACAATGTAAATTCAATATTAGCAACTTCTATACGCGGTTACATATTTGATAGTCTTAGCTTCTGCAGTCTCTTTATTGGGATTCATTTTTAAGCAAAAATGTACAGCAGGAATGTTCATTGTAACTAGAAAGTTTTCCATTCATTGAAGATTGATCTCCTGCTCTGTACATAGTATATCTTGATGGTTTACTTAGCTGAATATTTTATAAACAGCAACATAACTGACCAGGGTATCAAATGGTGAAGCTACATATCTGGGCGATGAAATAAAATAATTCTTCTTCCTGTTTAAATAGCAACATTTTTCAAAGACACTTGAGATTCTTTATAAACATTAATTCATTAATTCCACACAATTCTTGGGAGGTAAGCCACAAGAATTCTTTTTCTCATTTTTCCAGCTCCATGGCCCAGAAATATGACAAGCCTTGCTGACATGTATTAAGCTCTTTGGAAGTGAGGGCCAAAGACAAAATTAGGCATAAGTGATGATAGAATGATACTCTAATCCTGATTCCCTCACATGCCTCTGCCCCAGATTTCCTAATTGTATGAAATATGCAACTTAATCTTTGTTTATGTCAGTCACTTTGGTCTTCAGGGGACTTAAGAGAGAATCAGTTTGCATTAGTAGCAGGATATATTTCTATTGGGCAAGTTATTTTCCCTATTCCAAAGTTCATCCCTTCAAACCCTTGTAAAAAAATATGGTAATATATTTATTATGTCAGCTGAGAAAGCTACATTAAAAAAACAGTTATTTTCATGTACTATTTCATAAACAAGAAGGGGGACCATGCCAAGTGCAGCTGTAACTGTCTTCAAGCAAATAGCCAACTAGGTTATGAGACTTTGAACAAATGATTTGTCATTCAAATTTTCTATTTTTAAAACGAGGGATTTGGTGCTAGAAAAATTGTCACTTTCTGTTTCCAGTATTTCCATGAGTCTGAGTTTTGGATGAATTCTAGCATATGCTCAGCTCTAAAGCAGGCACTGTAGAGAACACCAAAGGCATATGAATTCCAAATTTCTACCTTTCTGGAACTTACAGTACTTCCTAGATAATGACATTTACAAACTTGTGCCTAGCATACTGATGCCAAGCATTCCAGTTACAGCTTAAGTTATCAGTGCAGTATGGAGTTAAGTACTATTCCATTTTCTTCTCAATGTAATAATAAGGCCCCCTGGCACACAGTGCATAGAGCTTTGAAAGGAAGCATTAGCGGAAATGGATATTCTCAGCTACTATAATGTATGAAATAATGACCACGCTTGGCTTTTTGCTTTCCTGTTAATAGGAATCTATTCCTTAACTTTCTCTTACAAGCTCTAGGTCTGTGCTGACAGTTCTTGGTGGTGGTTTGATGATGAGCATGGTGGGTTTGGGCAGGGAGCGATTTGGAGATACCTTTCTGAGGTATGATTTCTTACGACACTTTCAGACTTAGTGGAAGGTATCAGGCTCCAAGATGGACTTTTTTCCTTAGGTTTTCCTTGAATTTCTAGAAAGGCTATGAATAACCACAGATGATAAAGGAGAAGAATTATGAAACTATTTATTATATTTCAACTGTATTTTTTAACATAGGATAATGCTTATTTATGTAGATTATTGGACTTTTTTAAAACAAGAATTAAATATCTATTACTAAGACATTTCCCCCAACTCATTTAAACAGTGTCAAAGGACAAAGAATGCATAGTTATGAAATGAATGAATATACAAAATAGAGATTTTCTAAAACCTAAATGATAGTTTGACTATAAAACTGATAATTTTTTCCCTCCTTTCTTTGTACATGTAGATTGAACCAGATTTGGTACATAGCCCCATGTGGAGTTTATACATAAGAAAGTTAATTTATTTTCTTGGAATCAAAAAGTTGATTCCTGCCTTCATGCTTATAAATTAACCTGATTCAAGTGCTTTCTCTAAGATCCCTGAGCAAAAACTGGGAAAGACATGGGGAAGAAAAGAGATTTAGCAAGTGTTTGGTAGCATTATTCTCTTATATTTTGACATAGTTAGAAAATGTTCCCCTAAAGAAATTTGCAGTCTTCATAGATTACTGACTTTGCTGTGTCTTTGTGTTCACTGTAGAAAAGCTTAACTTTCTAGTTGAACTATAAAAAGGTATGTAATTATAAGTTAAAAAATGACTCCCTGGTTTATCAATTAACTTTCTTTGCATTGTTCTTTCGATTGAACGCTTTGAAAAGAAATAGTCAGATCATTGTTTTCAACTTGGTCTTGTGTTCTATAGAAACTAATGTTTTGTGTTTTTTTTTTTTTTCCATTTTCTTACCCCCAGAGAATCTGCCAATGTCAACTGGGATATTGAAAAGGTCACTCTGTCTGATGAAGGCTCCTATGAGTGCATTGCTGTCAGCAGTGCAGGGACGGGACGGGCACAAACATATTTTGATGTATCAGGTAGTTGTCACTAAGTTTTTTGTGATCACCTGCATATTAATTAGTGCACCTATGGAAATGGGATGTCGATACCCACTTTGCATGTATACAGTTGCCTTTATGATTTAATAATCATCTATCTGTTCACCGGTTGTGAACTCAAATCTTGGCTACACCACGTACCAGTTGTGTGACTTTCTTTGTTTCATTATTGAGGACTCAAGGCCTGTTTTCCCTAACCATAAATGAGGATAATAACAATATGCATTTCTATCCTATGGAAAAACTGTGAGGACTGAGTGCTGTATTCAGTATATGTAAAGCACTCAGATAACAGTCTGACACCTAGTAGAAAGTTATTGTTACTATCGGTATTGTTATTGTGGTTATCACCATTATTATTGTGGGAGTTTAATAAATATCTTTCACAATAACCCTATGGAGTTTCCCTTGAGAAAATAAAGTTGAAGTAAAGGATCTATTCTAGTTACAAGGGTAAACTGCCCCTGCCCCCTTTTTCATAATGAGCAGAGTGCTTTTATGAATGGATTTTGATCTCTGAATCAAAAACAATGAATATGATCTCATTCTAGCAACACGGGGTCTCAGTTGGTACATTATTGTCATTAAGAAGGGCAGAAATAATGCTAATATTTTATATTCAGAGAGCATATTTCATATGAATAGATGCTAGAAAAGCTTCATATTATAAGGAAATATATTTTAAATAAAACATATTTTGTCTTCTAATCTCCAGGATTCTTAGGAAATAAAAAAGACTACCCTATATAATCAATAAACAAGATTAAGCTCTAACATAGCATGTATTTACAATTTATAGGAAACTTTGTTTTGATGGAATTATCTTTTACCTGCCTTATGGACTAGTATTGCTGTATGTTTAGTCATAACTGAAGTATTGCTGCTGTTGAATTTGTAGCAAAGTCTATATTTGCTTTTAGTGCTGGTGTGCATTTTCTTGAGACAATGTAGGACAAAGAAAGCTTTTCACTGATAGGAGGGACCATTGGGGACCTGGGATTTATGGTGCTTGTTATTAGTAAGTTGAAGCTGAACTTTTGGAAACATAGGCATGTAAGTTAGGCAAGCAGTTCTTTTCGCAGTAAAGTTGTTTATATTCTCTTTTTCTTAGAAAAATAAAGATTTGTCTTCTGAAACGAGTTAGCAAGTTGACATACATCACAAGCTATTCATTTTTTCATCTCCAGAAATTATGAAAATCATTGGAATTGTGTCAACATTCCTCAGCTTCTGGGAAAGCACATACTCAAACACTTGAGTATTTTTCCCAGCGATATTAATTAAGAGAAGGACAACAAGGAAAGAGTTCGAGTTGACTTAGACATCTTGCATAAATAACCGGGAAGTACCAGCAAGCACTGGTGAACTGTTAGGAATTTGGCTCTGTGGCACTAGTGACTTCTGTGTGTGTATTAACCTGTGCCAGCTATGCAATGGCATAACTAGGAAATTGTACTGTGTCCAAGCTGATTTTCAGGAATTGTTTCCCACTCAGTTGTTTTAAAGCACGGGGTGGGGTGGGGGGGAAGCATTGATGGTAATGGCAGTGACTCTCAGCACAGAAGTAAGAAACAAGGGCCCCTTTGGAGTTGGAAGAGGGGACATTTCTTTCAGGGCTGGCTGGTGCCTACTACACCAATCTGCTTCTGAATCCCCCTGAGCCTCAGAGGAGGCTCTAGCTCTGCTGCTTTGCTAAAGTCACTTATCAGCATATTGGAATCAGGAACTGACTCACAGGACAATCAGCTCTCAGATTTCATAAAGGGTGTTAGGAAAGAAGGCATCATGGGATAGTGATAATCTGGTGTCACTGTGGACATTTATAATGTACAAAGTCAAATAGAGTCCAAGAACCATTTAAAGAAAAGCTAAAATTCTGCTGATATGTTACTTTATTATTATTATTATTTTTAGCATTCTGCTGTAGTCAACATGTTTCAGGGCATGTGATTCATTTGAAATGTTGGTTACTGATTGTTTTACATGCAAAATGGTGTAGAAAGCACTATATTTCTCTTTCACTGAATACAAATACATAGGAACCAATGAATAAATTGGTACAAGCATACAGTTACTCTTTTCAAATGATATTGTTAGTTCAGTTTAATACTATTACAAACATATTAGTTTTCTGTACTGATTTTTTTAAATTAACACAATAACACCCCCCCCACACACACACACACAGGAGTACTAGCATTCTGGGCTTAAGCAAAATTCTGAATAGAGGAAACTTATTAAAGGCATACTAGGGACAAGAGATCTTTAATTGTAATTGCAGAATATTGTTTTAGAACAGGATAAGACCTGGAGAGAATCTTGTAACACTTGGTAATTTTATAGCTAAAGAAGCAGAAGTCCAGAGGGAGCAAAGTAACCCACTTATGATCAGATCAGTCCAGTGGTCCTTACCAGCTTCCTGCCCTAGTACTCAGCTCTCCTCTGGTCCCCATGTCCTAACCTGTCATGCTTTCACTTAGGAATCTGTTTTCTTGTACTCTCGGGTTATTCCTGGTAATCTCTAATCTGAGCATCCTTCACAAACCGCTCTAACTCTCCCTCATCTTTCCCCTACCCCTAGCAGATTCATTCATAACATGTGTGAATGTGTTTGTGTGCATGCTCTAGACGCTCTCCGGGTATTCATGCAATAGTCAAATTGTATGTCATTTTCAAATCTTATAGTTTCAGTGTATTATTATAAAGTGGTTGTTTTGTTTATTTCAACTTATATTTGAACAGGAAATAGACTTGGAAGCTCAGTTTGCATGTAAGAATGTTATTGAGGAATTCTGTAGGGAAAAGTACCTGTAAGGGAGTGAGGGAAGAGGACGGACATGACTGTGATGCAGTTGTAACAGGGTCCTCATTGCACCCTACAGGGATAGGGACAGCCCTGAATTGAGGCAGGAGATCTGGCCTCTGTTCCATCACATGTGGCCATTGGATGTGGTGGCACTGAAAAGGAAGACTAATGCCAACATACTGGCTTCATGGGACTTTAGAGCTAGAAAGGGTCTTTAAAATCACCTAATTTAATCATTTTATTATTTAGACAGGGGAACAAGACCATCAGTAAGTTGACTTATCTGAAGTCACACAGATAGGTGTAGCAGTAGGTAGCCTCTGATTGTAACATTCAACAAACACAGGAGGCCCATTTAAATCTGAGCTTCATATAAGTATCCTAATGTATACTTATACTAAAATATTATTTAATGTTTACCTGAAATTCAAACTTAAGTGCCCTGTATTTTCTCTATCTGCCCTCATCAGACTCCAGTTAAAATTTCTACCTTTATCATTTTCTCTTTCCATTGGTTTCACCAGCTCTTTTCGTAAAAGATTTTAAAAACATAGAATGATACAATTTATTCATGTTTTTAAAAAATAATGTAAAATATTACATATCTTTTAGAAAATGTTTGGAAATCAAGAATGAGCATAAGGGACTATAGAAAATATGCACAGATTTCTGTCACTTGGCGATAATCACTGTGGTTTTGGCATATCTGCTTCTAGGGTCCGTTCCAAGGCCGGAGATATTATCTGCATTTTTGTCGAGTTTTAAATAGCACGAGGAGAAGTTTCTTGAGTATCTGACTTATTTTCATATATTAACTGAGACACATGGATTTACAACTAGCAATGATCACCTCCGTTTTTATTGCTATATAATTTATAATGGATTGCCACAGGAGATCATTTGAAAGCATTTGGCCGAGTGAGCTGTAGAGGGGGAATTTAGATTCAGCCTCAAAACTAGAGCAATACGTGACTCTTTAATAATATTGGTTATATACTTAATTAGCAATTAGATTTTTAACAATCTGACATATGCATGTGCTACTCAAAGCCTTTTTATGTTCATGATTCTATGTACATAATTTTATTAAGTGTATCATTACTCTTTGGATCTTCTTAGATCAACTCATTCTCCATTCCTAAGAAGAGGACATTTGTTTTATTCTACTGTCATATTGTATCCCCTCTTACAGCTGAAACTGTCATATCTTGCCACGTTTACCATCCTTTGCTGTTTTCTTTAAAACATTAAATATATATTTTAAATTTAAAAAATCAGAAATGCTATTTTCATCAAAACTAAAATAAAAATTTTGCCTCGTTCTGCCTTCCTCATTCTGTCCAGTCCTAACCTTTTGCCATGCCTCTTTGACTTTCATGTTTATAATTTGTATGTTTGAACTTGAGCATATTTTTGATATGTAAATGTAGACTCCTTTTTTAAGTGTCTTTTAACTAGATGGTAATTTGGGGCGGGGAGTGAGAGTTCACTGGCATACGTATTAACCAATAAATTCTGATATGCTGGATCTTCCCTACTAGAAATGCAATACATATACATCCCATTTTTAAGCCACAGCTAAAGTGAGCAAAATGACCTGATTGGAAACTTTTGATTTCACACAGAGCCCCCTCCAGTCATCCAAGTGCCTAACAATGTTACAGTCACTCCTGGAGAGAGAGCAATTTTGACCTGCCTTGTCGTCAGTGCGGTGGATTACAATCTAACCTGGCAGAGAAACGACAGAGATGTCAGACTGGCAGAGCCCACAAGAATGAGGACCTTGGTCAACCTCTCACTGGAGATAAGGAGTGTGAAAGTCAGCGATGCAGGAGAGTACCACTGTGTGGTGTCCAATGAAGGTGGAGCGGCAGCAGCCTCCGTATTCCTGAGAGTGCAAGGTACTGTGTTGATGGTAACTTCTGAATCTTGGTGTCCTTGTGTCTTGCTCTTTCAATCTCTGCCCTCCCACACTGGCTATGTCAGAGGGAGGACACCTACCCAAGCTATTAGTTTTGAATGAAAGAATGCTTAGGGATCCTCCATTGTTTTAAGGTGATTAAGCTAGAAACTAAAACATCACTAACAAATGGGTAACTTGGCCACCATCTTGACTAATCCCACCAGTTGAAGATGTCTATTTGAAGAGAATATAAAAACTGTCTCTGGATGATTTCATAGTTTTAAATTCTCTCAATTATAATAATTCTTATTGTTTCAATGATCGGTTCAAAAATTCTTCCCCAATTTAAATATTGTCTGATTGCATATATAATTAATTTACTTTCTATTTTTAAATCATATTTGATAATTTTACTAATGTTTTAATTCAAAGTTTCAGATGTTTCTCATTTTATCAAAAGTTAACCAGAGTTTTTCTTTTTGACTTCATTTGTGTGCAGATGTGCGCGCACACACGTTTATTGAAAGTAAACTAATATTGAGTCAATCTTGAATTATGTTTCCATGGATCAGATCTCCATATAGCTGCAAACAAAGTATGTTAGCAATGTGAATTAATGGCTACTAAATATAGATATACATTATTCCATCAAAGGAAGATCAGGAAATGCTCCAAAGTTTCCTTTCAGTAGTGTCATTTGGTTTCTGAAAGTCTTAATGTAATGAATAAATTACAGCCAGCAGTTTTTCACTGTTAAGCTAAAAGATTTGGTTACTGCCTCAGCTGAATATGTAATTTCTGATCCTTGATGTGGGAGCTGATTGTTTCAGAATTGGGCCTATTTGGTTTTCACACAGAACAATGTTATAACATCCTTGAAGTAATACTCTTAGGTAGTTCATAAGTAAGTTTATCTAAGAGGCTGACCATTGGGTTTCAAGGCTACCTCTTAGAATGTTATTAGTGACAGAAAAATGAAACTACTTTGAGAATTAGCACAATGGTTGACATCTGATTATAGTGTTCTCCTTGGTAGTTGAGACATTCTGCAATTTGAATGTGTCTTTTGTTAATTGATCTGGTGAAACTTCTAGGAAAACGTTGCCTTTGTAAATAGTTCACTACATTTCTACATAGTAAATGCTTAGATCATGTGTATCAATGCAAGCAGCAACGTGGCTTACTAGAACTCTGGAACCATTTTACCAAACGGATTGCTTCACATGAAATATATGCTAATGGACTTGCAATTTGATATTGGTTCTTCACTTGATGTCCCTGAGAATGGAATTATAAACACAAAACTAGACTTCATTGTTTTCCCAAGATATTATTTTAGAGCACTCTATTTAGAGCATTAGAGCAAACTTTCATGGGTAAAAAATGATGCAAGGAATTTGTTTCTAAGAAAAGAAAATAGATTGCTAACTGCACATCCAGAGATTCTGTTTCCATAGATCTATTGTGCAGCCTGGGCATTTTTAACAGACTTCTCAGGTGGTACTGTGAACATATTCTGAAAACTACATAGCATCTATTCCCTAGAATGCACTCTGTGATCTAGAAATTGTATCTTGAGGGGAAACCTTTGACTTTTCTTTCTGCTAAAAGTCATTGTTGTTCAATGCTTTAAATAAGTGCTCAGATAAGATGTTTGTCTTAGTTCATTTTTTTGTCACTGTAACAGAATACCTAAGAATGGTTAATTTATAAAGAAAAGAGACTTATTTTGAGTCTTGGTTCTGGAAGCTGGGAAGTCTGAGAGCATGATGCTGGCATCTGCTTGACTTCTAGTGAGGGCCTTGTATTATGCCTAGCACAGTAAAAAGGGGAAGTGAGTATGTGCAGAAGAGAGAGCACCAGATGGTGAGTGGCATAGCCTCTGTTTATAGCAAACCACTTTAGCAGTGAAAATCAGTAGCTGAAAGCAATAACTCACTCCCATGAGAAAGCCATTCATATATCTTAATGACCAAATCACCTCTTAAAGGCCCCATTTCCCCACATGAATACAGTGAATTGAATTTCAACGTGAGTTTTAGAATGAACAAATCATATTTAAGATTCAGTAATGTTGTGTAATACCCAAGATATAAATATAAAATGCGAGTTTACATGACCGCTAGTCTATACGAACCAGTGGTTTATAGGCATTCTATCATGGTTTGCCCAATTGGCTTTGAGATTGAGAAATTTAGTGAAAAAGATGGTTTAAGAATCTAACAAAAAATACTCTTGAACTGATCACAATAATTAGAAGAAATAAAAGTCTGTAACAAATTATAACTATCTGAACACATTATTTTATGCACTTTTGGAAACCCAATGAATGTGCTGGTGCAAAGTTATGAATATTTGATGAGTTAAACTATAGCTAGAGGTATAATTTATGGTAAGTTGAGATGATTTAAATCTGTTGACATATGGTCTTAATTACAAATTATTTTAATCTTAGAGAGTTGAATGTTTTAAAAGCAGAAATAAAAAAGTTCTAGAAAACTCAAAAGATACAAATATTACATAAATGGAGTATCACTTTAGGAATAGTTTCCTTACTTGCACACAAATTAGGAAAACATAGTTCATAGCTCCATTTGGGTTCCCCTTTGAGAATTATTTCTGTTGGGAATACTTGAAGGGTTAAAAAAAAATTCAGACTTTTACAAATTTTATACTAGTTTCACAAAATATAATAAGCAAGAATTTTCTGGTTTAAAATAACATTTGTTTAGCATTAAATCCTCTCCTCACCTAATAGTAAAACATCTATAAAAATTCCAAAATACAAAATTAAAGAATACTAAAAACAAGAGGAAATTAAAAGCAGCAAAAATTCTAGGAGGAATTTTATATACACTATATTTTTAAATTTATGTACATATGAATATATAAGTATGTATACGTAGTATTATATTTTAAGATCAGTAGGATGAAAATCAACATTAGTCCATTTTTTTTTCCTGTCCACATGAAAGTTCGGAGGAAGTTGCTTGGTCCCTGTTTCATAGTTTGCTTTAAAAAGAAAATGTTATTTTGCAACTTCTCATGCAAAAAATCTCAACATAACCCAAGCTTATCCATAAGGACCAAGGAAAGTTTTCATCTGGGTCCTGAAGCTTCAAGACTTATGACCAAAGCTAGAGGCCCTGTGTCCACCAGAGCCTGCCTAGTGTGATCCAAACATTCTCATCTACTTCCTGCAGCTTTTGGACTGCAGATAGCAAGCTACAAGTCCCAGCACTACCCAAGTTCAAATCATGGAACTTAGGAAAGGTATCCTATATCACACACATCCAGGAGCTTGGATGCCATCACCACAAGCCCAGATATTACCTGCACAGGCCCTGGAAGGTTTAGAAATGTTCTCCTCCACATCCTATAGATTTTGGACCACAGTTTCTAGTGCCCAAAGCCCTGATGGCATTTGTGCTTGTCCCTTGTGACCTGGAGAAATCATCAGCTTGGTTTGACAGCTTCACAAAGGGAGCTAACAGTGCTGCAAACACCAATTGCAGCCACCCATGGGACTTAAGAAAAGTCCTGTTTGTGTTCCACATTACCAGTGCCACAGATCCTCATGTCACTTGTGCTTACCCTGCAGCACCTGGGAAAGGTCCCTAACAAAAGTGTGGCTGCTTTTGCCACAGGTCTAGGTATCTCCCATATTTATCCTGAGAGTCCTGGGGAAAGTTTCCTTTAATCCTGTGGCTTGAGGCTCATGACTCCTGGTGCCCCAATCCTTGATGTCACCTATACTTGCTCTGAGGTACCTGACAACAGTTCTCTCCTCATCCCACATGACTGAGATGTGGCACCTGCCACCACAAACCAAGAGCCTGAGGAAGGCTTTTGGAAGCTTGCATCTACTGCAAAGTCATAGAAGTGACTTCATGAACTGTTGTAGTTTAGCCTGTTGGGGGACTCGCAGGCACTGCTGACACCAGTCAAAGATAAACAAGTCACATGGGTCTGCTTTTGAATCCCCTGTAACAAAACCCAAAGAACCTTCCAAATTAACATACTATCTCTTATCTAAACAAGGAAAATATATTTTCTTGTGAAAGCACTTTATAAAATAATAAGAAGGAAATGTTACACCAGATGTGCAGACATCACCATAAGGACACAAGAAACATAAACAGAAATATAACAGCCCCAAAGAAAAACAATAATTCTCATAAATAGACTGTAATTTAAAAATGGGCTGAGGTTGTAGCTCAGTGGTAGAACACTTGCCTCGTATGTGTGAAGCACTGGGTTAGCTCCTCAGCACCACGTAAAAATAAATAAATAAACATATTGTGTCCATCTACAAATTAAAAAAATTTAAAAAAACAATTATGAAATACCTACAAAAGAATTTAAATATCAAACCTAAGAAAACTCAATGAGATGAAAGAGAATATAAACTACAAAAAAAGAATGAGAAAAACAATTCAGGGTATGAATTAGAAATTTACCAAAGAGTTAGAAATCATAAAAAGACAACCAATTAGATGCCAGGCGCAGTGACGAATGCCTGTAGTCCCAGAGGCTTGGGAAGCTGAGGAAGGAGGATTGTGAGTTCAAAGCCAGCCTCAGCAAAAGCGAGGCACTAAGCAACTCAGTGAGACACTGTCTCTAAACAAAAAATAAAATAGGGCTGGGGATGTGACTCAGTGCCACTGAGTCAATCCCCAGTACCCTCCCCCGAAAAAAAAAAAACAAAAAACAAAAAACAAAAAAACACAAAAAACAATTAGATATCTTGGAGTTAAAAAAAAAACTTTGATCAAGGAAATAGAAAATACGATAAAAAGCTGCTCCAATAGACAACACCAAGCAGTAGGAAACTTGAGGATGGATCTTTTGAATTGTAAATATATATGCATCCAACATGGGACCATCCAAATATTTAAAACAAACATTGTATGTAAAGGAAAACTCTAATATAATAATAGTTGAAGACTTAAATTCCTACTTTCCCCAATCAGCCAATCATCCAGACAGAAACTCAACAAAGGAACATCTGAGTTGAATCATACTCTAAAGCAAAGGGACCTAATAGGTTATAGAACTTTTCACCCAATGTCGGTGGAGTACATTCTTCTCATCAGCACATGGATATTCTCCAGGTTAGATCATATGTTAAGTCACAAATCTCAAATTTAAAACAAAAATGAATAAAGCTATAAATTAAGAAGAAGAATGGAAAGTACACAAATACCTGGAAATTGAATAACATTCTCCTGTGATCAATGGGTAATTGAAAAAATTAAAAGGCAAATAAGAAAATTTCTAGAAATAAATGAATATGATAATAAGAGAATGTGAATGAGTGACATGTTCATTTCAGTATGCGAATTCCTCACTATGAAGATAATAATATAATTAGATAAAGGAAATTCCTCAGGAAAGGGATTTCCCTCAAGCAGGATTTATCACTAACTCAGAAGTTCAGCTATACAAACAACCAAATAGAAGCCAGCTGACCACTGCTGTGCTTAGGGGGGAAAAAAAGATCCATGTCTGTAAAATGTGAATATCATTCTTTGGGGGTTGTGAAATGTTAAGTGACATTTTTATTCATGCTTTCCTATACTTGAAAGAAATTATTTCATAGGAACGGATTATTTTAAAACTTGGCATAAATAAATTTTTTTAATGTTCATATTAATTTTATTGGGAAATTGAATTTTGAATGGCTTTATGTGTTTTCTATCTATATTGGGATGTTTTATCCCTTTTTTATTTAAAATAATTAAGATAAAAGATAATTTAAAATAAAGAAATAACTAAGAATATAATAATGCCTCTCAAAAAAGAAAAGCAATAAGATTTAAAAACTTGTGTTAGGTCAATATCAATCTATCAGAAGAAATATCTCTTATCTGTTGTATGGAAATAAAGAATACAAAATAAGGATCTACTATGCTATTCCTTAAATATAGAAATGTTTAGTTCTAAAAAAAATGATCTTAGAAAAGGTAATTCTAAGATTTATTTGTAGGCACAGTCGTTCTCGTAGGTGTACCAGTATGCTGGCAATTTCATATTGTATGCTAGCTTTTGATACCTTGATTTTAATTTTTTTTATGATGCAGTTCACTCTTTAAAGAAAAAGAAAAGAAACACTCCCTTGGCTGAGTTTCTTCTTCTGATTCACTTTGGGAGATAGACCTCGTTTAACTTATTTGTACAGGTTGTCACTTTTATTTCTGAGTGCTTATGAGCCCTCTGCATTGCTGTTCTTATATGCGGGAAAAAAAACAAACACACACACACACATTCTTACTCGTTGACCTTTTTCTTTCATGTTTGTTTAAACACAGCCCCTTCCCCCAAAGAATATTGTATCACACTTGTGGACCACTCATGATGTGGGAAGAACTTACTGTAATAAAGCTTCACTTTTGAGAATCTTGGCTAATATTAATTTTATTATCCTCAAATGACTAGTCTTCTAGAAACGTGTTTTGCAAGCCCATGTATTTGTCTTCTCTGAACACTTTTTTTTTTTTTTTAAGAGTATGGGATTTATGGAATTTACCTGACATCGCTTACAGTTGAGACGATGACTTCATTTGGTTTTCAGATAAGATTACTTGTAACTGGACAACTTATTTGAGAAGTTCATCTCATATCTGTAAAATGTCAGAAGTTATTTTATGTATTTAAAAAAATCTCTTTGGTACTTAATACCATTGAGAGTTGTTTGTAAACTAAAATGTGTTATGATGTAAAGTATCAAGTTAGTACAAAAATTCCTAATTGAAAGCTTAAGCATCTGAAATATTGTAGCACTGAATTACAGAGTATGCTTCTTTAAATTTTTTCTGAACCAAAAGTGAAGTCTAACAAAAGGAATTGTACATTTGCACAATTTCAATTGATAAATAAATTAGGTTTTCTTGTAAGAAGAGTTTAGCCTTCACTCAATTTATCCACCACATGCAGTCTCCATGGTTAAGGGCAAGTTTCTGTTATAACACATTCCAATTCTGTGCAGTAAAATGTACAAATGACTATCATCTGTTTCATTTTCTTTTGCCTTTCATCCAAAGCATTCATGTTCTATAAAGATGTTAAAACACTTTAATTATAGATGGAAGGAATTATATCTTCCTAAAACTTAGAAGACATTAAAATGTCTTAAAATAGAACTTACAAGGAGAAGTTAAATTAGACTTATTTAGATTATAAAAAGAAAGGGATGTGGATGACTTAACATTTCAAGCATATAAGAAAATCATTATAAAGAAGCTATAAACCATGAACATTTTAATTTTCATCAAAAAAAAATGGACCATGTGAAAATGTGTGTTAGCCAAACCTGATGATTTTAAGAGAGATAACAGGAAGGACATCCAGATGTTGGGGAGGTTTGATGCTGGAATGTAGTAGCTGGGGCATAGATATGTCCTTTCACAAGGCAGTGTCCACAGGGGGGGAGAGAGCAGATGAGGTGAGTCAGCAAACATTTCAATCACTAAGTTTTTCAGAGAAAGCTACTGACATTTGAAAAATGGGTGTCCATGGCATATATTATGTCATCTAAACCTCACAAATTATGTTATTCTCTGTTAAAATCTGTTTCCACTCACGGCACTTCTGATGCCAAATGTGTAGAGTTTTCCCCCCACACAATGAAATTTCCTACTCTCTGAACACCAGTAAGGTGTGTATCAACTCAGTTCTGACACCACCTCAAGTTAACATTAGATCCCACAGGTCAAGGGCTCACTTCAGATGCCAATCACAAGTTCCGGCCCTGCTGTACTTCTGACCAACCAGAGAATATATAAAATTAGAGGATCCCAGGACTACCTCTTCAGGGTTTAATAATTCCCTAGAATGGCTCACAGAACTGAAGAATGTACTTTACTTACAATTACTAGTTTATTATAAAGGATAAAAAAAAGCACTTTGCATTAACCATTTTATTATTGAAGGGTCCTGAAACAACCAGATGAAGAGGTGCACAGCACAAGCTCCTGTCCCTGTGGACGCCGGGGTGCCAGCTGTAGGTCAAGTGCTTCCCTGAGTTCTCTGAGCTGCACTGGTGGATTCATCTGACAGGAGGAGGGGTCGTGTTAACCCTCCATCTATAGCTGGTCAGTCTGAAGTATGATTGACAACCAGCTGGCATCTGAAGTGGGGGTCAGTCTTGGGGGACTGAGCCTTTATAGTGTGGCAGTTGAACTGAATGAAAGGACACCCAGCTAATGTCCACAGGAGAATTGCCCCATGTGTGTGGAAATACACCCCTGTTGAGTGGTGCTGAGTGGTATGTGAGTGGAGGGGGAGACAGAGTGCTTTGTTCCTCTTATAAGTACAACTCAGAAATGGGCAAGAGGAAGAGATGCTAGGCTAAGCGTAGAGGAGGTGGGCCAAACTGGAGCTTCTGTGCCTCTCCAGGTATTCTGCTTTCCCAGCACCTCCTTGGGTTCGTAAACCGAGAAGCTGTCTGAACCCTGACAGGATAGGTTTTTATAGAGGTTCCATAATGTAGGCATGATTGATTAAATCATTAACCACTACCTATTTCTAGCTCTCCTCTCCACCCTGGGGGTCAGGGGTTGGTGCTGAAAGTTCCACTCCTGTCATCATGCCAAGGTCTTTCTTGTAACCAGCCCACATCCTGTGGCTCTCTAGGAGTCCCCAGCTCCAAGTCATTCTGTAGCGTATGAAAATGGCACTTATCACTTGGGAGGTTCCAGGAATTTTAGGAACTCTGCCAGGAACTAGGACAAAGATCCAATATGTTTTCATTATATCACAAGATTACATATTGGCATCTGTATTTTTTCCTAAGGAAGTAGAGTTAGTGGTTAATGGTTAGTTAGGGGTTAGTGACTTGCCCCAGGTTACAAAACCAGCAAGTGGCCAAACCCACATCCTATCTAAGGTCTCCACCATGGGATGTGGCTTCATTTTTCTGCATTCTATTCAGAAACGCCTATATATGCTATTCATAGGTAGGTATAAAGCACAGGCAGTCAGAGGAAAGTGAAGAAGTGTGGGGAAGGGGGTGGAGAAAAACAAAGTGTTCACAAGTATGGATGGAAGGATGAGAGCACAAAATAAATAAATAAATAAATAAATAAAACAGAAAAGGCACATCTATCTCCTGTCTCATGGAGATCTTTTTAAAAACTCTGAAATTGCAGCATTGTGTGTAATGACTGCTTGGAGGAAAGACTGCCAGGTTATAATTCTGTCCCTCTTACTCCTTTGATGCCTCAGAATGAACCAGGTGTGTTTTGACAGTTTGGTGAATCCTTTGACTTAAGTTATGGTAGAGTCGCTATTAAGGAGAGCTGCAGAGGCGGGAGAGAGCTGTAAACATGCTACTGGAACAAGCACACAGAAAAAATGATTGCTGGCCTGTGAGCTCTATCAAGACAGGGCCTCAAATTTTGTTCTGTTTT
The DNA here is from genome assembly GCF_021218885.2 of Marmota monax. NCBI lineage: Eukaryota > Metazoa > Chordata > Mammalia > Rodentia > Sciuridae > Marmota > Marmota monax. The sequence goes on along the minus strand of NW_026693876.1, from coordinate 951,238 downwards.
GTCTTTAGTGCCTGTGCACAACCTGTGTCTGTGGGAAAATTAGTGAGAAGCACGGTGTGTGGACATAGAAGTTTTGCAACTATGAACAAGATTTGTCATGTATTAAATATATATTTATGTTGTGTACTATTTCCTCCAAATATTTTTTAATTATTTATACATTAATTTTCCAACTAAAAAATAAATTTTCTTTCTAAAGATTATATACATATTACAGGAAATAATAGATAACTTGCAATTTTATACATGAGGAAGGGGTGCAATATTAGTTATAAATAAAAACTCAGTTAAATGATACAAAGCAGGAATATTTATTTGCATCTGAAGAAAGATATGATGTTAGGAACATGTGGTTCATGAACATGTGAATCTGGTAGCTAGTGATCATGATGACAGGTTCTCCCTTTATGCCGTGCTCCAAGGCACTACCTCCATCATTCTGTTTAGAAGGTACACTTTTTTTTCATAATAATGAAACAAATCTATAACAGCTAAAGTGCCTTGTTTAAAAATCCTTGCCAGAAAGGGTTAGAGTGGATGTCTTATTTGTTTATACAGTTATTCCTCATTCATTAATTTATCCAAAAATTAATTCTCAGGCATTGTGGTCCTTACTGAGGCAAATGAGAAGGGAATAATATCACTCTCTTCAAAAAGCCCATAACTTAAAAGAAATACTGAGATAAAGCAAATTTTTGCAGCACAGTGTGGTGAGAACTATATCACTGTGTTCCAGAGCCTATAATTCTGTCTCAAAGTGATGAGTTGAGATTGAAAGGGACTTCATGGAGGAGAGGGTGACTGAAGGTGACTCATCCTGTGCCAGGCTGAGGTGAGGAATGTTTTTCCCGGTGGAGAAAACCACATGTGCAAAGCCAGGGAGGAATGAGGTGTGGGCTTGCTGAGCGTGGAGGACCCAGCGGAGTAGGGAGACCCATCTCCATGCTGTTGGATTTTCTGTTCCTTGCTCTCTCTGGTAGCCTTTTCATTATAATTGGAGGAAAATATTTAAGTTTGTGGGATTTTGCAGGATTGATTCAGCAAAATGACAAAATAATGCAGCAGTGTTCTGTGGGCTTGAGCCTGGACAAAGAAGGGAGAGAAGGGTTAGGATGGCAGTTGTGAATCTCAGACTGGACTCCCAAGATTGGTGTTCTCCAGCTACCCTGTGCTTGCTTCACTGACCAGAACCTAAGGTAGCAAATGAATTTGTCCAGCAACATCAATTAACTCTCAGATTTTTAAAAATTTCCTTCAAGAAGTTCTATATAGCCCTACTATCATAAATTTTTGGTTCTGTAATTCTTGCATATTGTGCACAATTTCCCCCTTTTAAAATACTGTAAGCAATTTTTTGTTTTTTTGTTTTTGCAATGCCAGGGGGTCAAATAGCCTCAGTCAAAAGATGTTGCCACATTGAGTCTGGGTCAGGAGATATACATATGTTAAACGTCACTAGTCTTCTAATAGGCTATGAAGTGATAAAGTTAATTATGATTCACAACTCTTTCAGCCAAATGGGAATTAATCTAAGCTTTGACCTTTCTCTCCTATTTGGAAGTGCTATGAATTTTAGGAAATTGCTATAAAGCGGAGCGAGTTAAAGAAAAGGCTTTGTGATAATCAATGCTAGTTATCATTTAGTTGAAGATTTTCTAAGTGAGAGAGAGTAAAACTTCTTAAATTTTGTCCTCCTTATCCATCTTTTTTTGTCTTAACCTATTTTTGACAAATTAAAAAATTCCTGAATTATTTTTTGTTAAGAAATAAAAAAATAATAGCATTAAGTGGAATAAATGTTAACCTATAAATAATCACTAAGAATTACTTAAATTATACACAAGGTAGCAAGCATCTCCTGCATCAACATCTTCACAACTTAATTGGAAATTATAAATCATTGATTTTGAAAAAAAAAAAAATCTGTATCATCAAGATTCTAAGATTAAAATGGAATATGTAATTTATCACTGTATATCTCTCAAAGTATTGCCCTTCTTTCACCAGCTGAGTTTCATAACCACATTGGATATGGAATTTTGCAGCAAATTGAGCTTATAACTGTCCAGATGGTTTTTTTTTGGTCTAGCTCTTTTCCTGTGTGTTTTGTTGTCAATGCACCACCTACTGGTAAGTTAAGGAATTAGCAATTTTCCCTCAGAATTGCTACTTGTCTCTCTAGCCCAGGGCTGTCCAATTGGACTTTCTACAATGATGGAAATATTCTCTGTCTGCACTGTGCTCAAGGGTAGCCACTAGCTACACATGGCAATTGAGCACTTAAAATCTGACTAGTGACCTAAGGATTTCACTTTGACATATGATCTAGTTTTAGATAATTTGAATTTAAATAGACTTATGTGACTATATTTGTGGCTGCTGTATTGCACAGTACAATTCCAGTCTTTATGGGGAAAGAAGAAAGGTAAAAATAGTGAAGGTAGAATAGTAAGAGACGTTTTGTGAAACGCACTGCATCTGTCACACTGATTAATTCATTTGGATTGTTGTCATTCAGGAGCCACTACCGTTTTGGAGAGGTTGTAACCAGGTCTTCATATTTCCATTGATGGGATATCATTTGGGAATACTGCATTTGGTTCCATATCTCCTTCCTCAGGCAACTGATTTCTGTTTTTGTTTGATGTGTTTGGTTGATTGTTTTTAGTTCCATTCTTTGCTCTTGGGAAGAAACCCCTGACCTACTGTCTAGTAGAGGAAAACTTAAAATGTTAAAATATATCCCATTACCATTTATTTTCACTAAAAATTAAGGCAAAGTTAAGTGAACAAGCACATCTGTGCACTGTAAATTGTTCTTGGAGATTTTTGTCATTTTCATCGGGCAGGCTTCCTGTGTGAAAGTCGGCATCAGAACTAGGGAGAGTCACCTCCTCAATCAGAAATGGAAGTAATGCATTGGGAAAAAAAGTGCCAGTGTGTGTTAAATAAACAAATTGACCTGAATCAGTGGCTAAACATCTAATTAGAATGGGATGTAGCTACTAATTATGATTCTCGGCAAGCTCAACAATAGTCATTATGTAACCTTTTGAAGGAAAATAAAACTATTTAGAAGAAAGGTCAGAAATTCTATAAAACACATTTTACTGACTGCAATTTAATAGAAATTGGTTTCAGTAATTATATTCTAGATATCTTCCATTTTCTCCGATAGCATTGCTTGATGTTAGATCATTTAGCGTTTTCAGGGCATGTGTTGCCCACAAAGAAAAATCTACTGGGGAACATCACAAATCAATCATGTTTTCAGAAATAGGAATAAATTGGAGGTTTGGTTGAACGTAGGCTTTAACGATGGTCCCGTGGGTCACTGACCTTATCTTTCATGTTTCCATGCTAACTTCAGTGGGTTACTGGAGTCACAACAGCAGTTTTAGATTTCATCATGTAAATCCTTTCATTTTTTTGTTGTAACACATGCCATCATATTACTGCTTACATTTCAAACCATTCTTTATATGACAGAGTCTGGTGAATCTCAAGAAACATTTGTAGAGTTATTATGTGAAAGTATTGCTTAAATCAGCTCACCCCAATTTAGAAATTATATCATGTGAGTGTGGCAATATTTTACAAAATAGACTAAGGCAGTTGGTCACTTTTAAGGTGACAATGGTGGCTAACTTTTTGAATTCTTGTACTGGTCAGGTTTTCAAGTACAATTTAGAATAAGTGGTGGGGGATATATATGTGTGTGGTATGAAATTTTTTTTTAATATTTTTTAGTTGTAGTTGGACACAATACCTTTATTTATTTATTTTTATGGGGGTTACTGAGGATCGAACCCAGGGCCTCTCACATACTAGGCAAGCGCTCTACCATTGAGCCCCAACCCCAACCCCATCGTGTGGTATGAGTTTCAATTTTTGTTTAAAACAGACTCTTTCCCCTTTGTGACAATGGAAAGCAGTTCTCTTGTGAGGTGCAGCCTCTGAAGGCTGTACAGAAGGAAGGTCCTGTTTTACGCAGGAGTCCTGGTTCAGTCTGAACATGTTCAGCACACAGCTGATGTCCCCTTCCTAATCACATGCTGCCACATGGAAATTAAAGGGCCAGACTAGACAGAGCCTTCTTTTCTCCTGAATGTTATTTCTGTATGAACATTAGATTATTAATTTGTTTTCTATGGTATCAGGAAAGGGTGGATGTCTGTGATTAATTAGTCTGTCACCAGAGAGAATACTGCAGTAAAAAAAGGAAATATTTCTCAAGATGATTGATGAAATAAGTCTCTAATGACCAGAATTACTTCACTAAGTATGAAATTTGTATTATCACAACCACATGCTCTTTATATCATTATAACTTTTTAAAACATGTGCCAAATGATAGAGGCATCAGCATATTTTTTCCCTGTCAGTAAAACATGAAAAGACTATTTTTATCTATTTTATTGAATTTTCTAATAAATCCTGAGTATCTGGAAATACCTAAAATTTCTGGAGAATTAAGTAAGATATAATAAGTATTATTTATAAATAAGTGTGTAATCTAAATATAATATGCAAATATAAGGATAGTGGTGATCAATTTTCCTTTGTAAATGTTGAGGTCATATATATAGGCATAGATGGATTTGGAATACTGTATTGTTTATTTGTCATTCTTTACCAAATAATGTAATATTGATAATAAATAAATAATAAATGTCAGGAATCATTCTAGGTGTTTTATGTATATTAATGTAGCTAACCCATTGTGAACAGGATGATGATGATGATGATGATTATTGACAGACATAAGCGAGCCAGCAAGGCCTGAGTTTGACTCATAGCTCTACTTTTACATGACATTGGAAAATCTTTTTTCCATTCTTAGTTTTTTTTTTTTTTTAATCTGTAAAATGGTAACAACACTTTACTTCATAGGATTATTGTGGAAAATAAATGATGGTTCTCGGGTTAGCTCCCTGGCACATGATAGGCACTTAAGAAATTGAGTCCCCCTTCTTTAAGTAAGTTATAACTATGAGAAAGAGATCCAGTCCTTAATTTTATACAATGTACCTTTTGACTTAGTATCCTGTGAAATCTCTGAGGACTGCAAATAGTAGGAACTTCATAAATATTCGTTGAGTGGAAAAATGAAAATACAAAAATTTGCCTAGGTACTCTAAATACTTCAGTGATGAAAAATATTGTAAGTTACTGGCTTAGGTTAAAAGTATGAGCATTATCTGGTGAATCTGTCAGCAACAGTTAAATCACCTTAAAGAGAAAGTCATTAGGTCTCTTCTTGAAGAATTTCCTACCAGAAGCTTAAAAGCAGCAGGTCACTCTGGGCTGACAGGAGATGTGTCTGCAAGTGGGAAGATCATGTTAGCAGTTTCCAAGAGAGATGAGGTTTTTCTCCTTCCCTGATCTTGGTAGGCAGAGAGATGCCTGTTTTCATGACCAGTTATAATTTATTTTGTCAACCCTACCACTAGTAGTACAGGAAAACAAGTCTTAAAAGTGTTTCTTTTTATTGTTAATGTCTTACATATTTATGTATAACTATTTTAAGACTTTAGTGAGGAGTCATAAAAACTTATGCATTTTGTTTTTGTTAGAATTTAAAAATAAAACTTAAAAAATGCCTCCTTACCCCAGAAAGCCATGTTCCTATGTTCCAGCTTGCTCATAAGAAGCCAGCTGTTGTGAGGATCACGGTGTCAATGGTGGACAGTGGTGGTGGTGATGATAATGGTGATGATGGTGGTGGTTGTGAAATGAGATAGAAAACCTCAAGTAAAAATTTTGATTATTTTTCCCAAAGCTTCAACTTGGACTTTGGACTTCTAGCTATGGTTTTAATACTTTTTCCCCATTAAAAAAAAAAGTTTATCATTTAACAATCAGAAAATGTGATTTGGTTTGTTTGAGGGCAAATGATGTCACTTCGTTGATGAAAGTAAACTATGATTCCTCAGTTGCACGTTCTTGCCCAATTAAGTTGACTTTATTTAAATGAGAAATTAATTTTTTCCCTATGGATTAAAAAGTTAACAGTTAAAATAGTAAGATCTATTACTTCTGTATGAACATTATTAAGCAAAGGATGATTCATTTTGACCATCTTTATTCAACTCTTATTTGGTGGGAATCCGGTTTTGCTTTTCTGTGTTTGTTCTTGTCCTTTCTGGTTTTCTTATCATCAGCAGGAAGTCCTTCTAGGGCAAGGGTAAAGATCTCACCTTCTGTAGGATGAAGTCATCCCATCTGTGTGTTGCTCACAGATTTATTTCATGACCCTCAGCAGCGCCCTATATCCAGGCTTTATTTCTTCAATAACCTCTTAGCTCTCTGCATCCTGGTTTGGGTAACTGACATTTATTTTCACTTTGATATCTGAACTACAGAGCCTACCAGTGGGATTCTTGCTGGGAGAGATGCCAGGCCACTTCTGGCAGACTCCATTGGAAGGCACCAAGTTGAGATTTAAAAAAAAAAAAAAAAAAAAAAAATCCTGAAAGCTGCCTGAATCTCTGCAGTAATCTCATGTCAACATGAACTCGACATGAGAAGCATTTTATTTTAGGAAGGTGGGACTTATTCAAAATGTGGGTATTCAGTAAATTTGAAAGATAAAAGAATTGTCAATTTTCTCTTATCCCATGCAGACCGTCTGTACCACCCCTACTGCATGCAGTGAGTCCTTGAACATCTCAGAACTGATGGACTCCAGATGGAATCACAATGTGAACTTGCTGGCCATAGCCAGTCTGCCCTTGACCTCATGCATTTTTCTAGCCCCATGTTCACCCAGAAGAATCTGTAGAATAATGAGGCTATCAACCAAATCCACAGGCCGGAAAAAATCCGTCAAACATTCACTTCAAAGACTAGATCATAATTTGAAAAATGCTATGTAAACAGGGAAAAAAGAGAAGGGGTGATTGTGAGCTGCTAGCAATTAGGCACTAATTAGGTTCTTGAGTTGAGTAGCTGCTGCACCATAGGAATGCCACTTCCATCTCTTTCAAATGTATAGGGAGTCCTTAGACTGAGGGTTCTTAGTGAAAGTGAGCCACAATTTGCAGACTGACTTCTACTAAAGAGGTATCATAAATATATCCAGATCTAAGCAGCTAACTGAATTTCTCAATTTCATTTATAGTTAACAGTCCAATTCAGTAGAAAGCACCCAGTATGTCTCTCTGATTCATCAGTGTATCCATGTGTGGTGCATAATAATTGTGCAGGAAAACCAGATAGTATTGAATAAATTCATTATGTATGTTAATACCCATGGAATCTGTTTATTGTCGAATGAGTTTATTGTCATTTATTTTATCAAGTGAAAAGTATGCACATTCAGAGAGTTTAGTAGTACTTTCTTTGAAGATTAGTTCTTACAGCCAAGCCATGTAAATATAAAACCGGTAATGGAGTAGACAGGTGGTTGAGAAGCCTTCAGAATCTGATGAAGGTGGAAGCTCCTAACATCAAGATAGATGGGCATTTCACTACATAAGTTTCTTTTTACTTGCAGAGCCTCCCAGAGTTACTGTGATGCCCAAGAACCAGTCTTTCACAGGAGGGTCTGAGGTCTCCATCATGTGTTCTGCAACAGGTTATCCAAAACCAAAGATTGCCTGGACCGTTAACGATATGTTTATTGTGGGTTCACACAGGTACTGGGTTTGTATCATGTTCCTTGTTTTTATTGAATGAGAAAAGTTGATGAAATTTCTGAACTGAGAGAATCTAACCAAATCCCTAATATTAAAGGAGGTTTAATGAAAATCCACAGCTTTTACATTTTCTGAACAGATTTGGAAATGTCAAAATATAATACAAACAATAACTTTATAGAGTTTGAGATTATTAAGCCTTTAATTCAATAGCTAGAACAAGTGCTTTCCAATACTTTAAATTGTACACACAGCACTTGGTTTAACACCAGCCATTGAAAGGGGATAATAAAATTTCTGTGGGGGAATGTATCATATAGTTTTAACAGATCTATTTAAGGAGTTATTCTGGGTTTTAGTGGGGAGTGGTGCACAGAACACAAAAGAAGCTCTATTACAGTGTGTGCAGGCTTTCTTGGTAACTACTGCCACTTTTGCCATACTGCATTGAGAGCTATTTTATTCTCCTAGGCACTTCTTAAAGACATTGGATCCTTTCATGCTCATAAGGTAATAAGTGTGTGGAACATAAGCAACAGTTTCCAGCTGTGGGCTTTCATTAATCTGGGTTTGGCATGAGGTGGAGTAGGTATGATCCATCAAGCTGAGCCGGATTCTATTCCTAGACTCATCATGCACACTGCCTGAGTGACAGGATGTATTGCATCTCTCAGGTTTTCCTTTTCAGGAACCATTGAGCATGGTAATTCATCACAACAAGCAAAATTGCCTGGGTACAAATTCCAGTACCTTTGTTGAATGACACATCTTGACTTTGGCCAAGTTATGTAACCTCTTTGCTCATTTGTAAAATGGAGACACTAAAATTGCCTAACCCACTGGATTGTGAAAATAATTGAAAATGATGTTAATAATTGTAAAGCTCCTGGAGCAATCCTTGGCACACGGCCAGTATGTTATGTGCTATTAGTAGTAATAGTAGTAGTAGTAGTAATAGTAGTAGTACAACATCTCTGCTTGTGAAATGACAATGTTAATCATTTCTACAAATAGCACCAAAACATAACTCTAAAATATTTATTATTATTATTAGTAGTAGTAGTATTAGTAGTAGTGATAGCACTATATCTCTGCATGTGAAATGATGATGTTAATCGTTTTTGTAAATAGCACCAAAATATAACTCTAAAATATTTTAAAATATTTGATAGGGAGGTGCTGTAGTATTTTGATTCTATTATTATGGTATTTTCAATTTCTCTTTGCTTTTTATTCACAGATATAGGATGACCTCAGAAGGTACCTTATTTATTAAAAATGCAGTTCCTAAAGATGCAGGGATCTATGGTTGCCTGGCAAGTAATTCAGCGGGAACAGATAAACAAACTTCCACTCTCAGATACATTGGCAAGTATAATCAGTTTAAAAGGCAATTAAAGTAAGATGAATATCTTTTCAAACAATGTAAAAGTACATTCCTGAAAATTAATATTAGGAATAAATTATACCTAGCATTATAATTTATTATTCATATCACATACTGATTAAAGAACATATGATAATTAGTTCAGGTTAAAAGTTCAAGAGTCAAATAACTTTATTAATCAACAGAAATTAAAGGAGCTTCCAGATTTTTGAGAGTTCCAGATTGTCTACAGAATTCTATTCTTCCAGGATTCACTTATTCTTGGCATTATGTCACTTTCAAATAATAAATTCCATATCCTTTCTAGCTTATCTCAACTTCCATTTTTTAATATTCTACTTATATTCAAAACTGTGAGCCAGGGTGTGGTGGTGCACGCTTGTAATCTCAACGTTTTGGAAGGCTGAGGCAGGAGAATCATAAGTTCAAAGCCAGCCTCAGCAATTTAGTGAGTCACTAAGCAACTTAGACCCTGTCTCAAAAATAAAAAAATAAAAAGTTTTGGGGATGTGGCTCAGTGGTTAAGCACCCCTGGGTTCAATCCCTGGCGTACCCCCCCCCAAATAAAGTGTATCATATTATTTTCACTTTTATTCTATAATTTATTCCCTCCAAACTGACACATTTATTAAAGGTATACTTGTGACAATTATTTGTTAGAATATTTCTATTAGGTCATTATAATTAAATAAAAGAGATAAGCATCATATGCTCAGTGTCAGGCTATAAACTTGAATAATGAACGACCACATATCCACCAGTTCCCTCTCTCCCTCCACTTCATTCATAGTAAGATAGTAAAACTGGCAGAGCAAAGGGATGTTTTAAGTGTCAAAAGTGTCCTAAGTCTTGCTGGGATTGTGGCTCAGCGGTGGAGTGCTCGCCTAGTTCGGGCGGGACCCGGGTTCAATCCTCAGCACCACATAAAAATAATAATAATAAAAAAATGTTGTGTCCACCGAAAACTAAAAATATTTAAAAAATTCTCTCTCTCTCTCTCTTTAAAAAAAAAAAAAAAAAAAAAGTGTCCTAAGTCTTGAACCTGAGGGCCTGGAAAGAGGTGATCTCATTTATATATAGAAATGAGGAAGGTACATGTTAAATTTGTAAAGGACGGTGGGCTCAGGTTTAGAAATGGTCACAAAACATCTGGGTGGAAAAGGAATAAACACATAGGAATGTAGAATAAGTGACTGACATGAAATTCTATATTGCAGAAACAGATTTTAATTCATTCGCCTAGAAATCAAAATATTCAACACATTTTGTTTTTAACAGATTAAGCATCTAGAGTATGCAAAAATGCTGTGCTGGTGCCTGGAGTGTAAAATAAAGGAATGCCACAGTACCTTGCCTTTCAAGAACTTGCATGATAGGAGTGGATACAGACAGAAATATAACAAATTAGACAAGTGTCGCTGTGTGAGGTTGGCATGGGGGAGAGTAATTCCGACTGGGGAATTTGCAAAGATTTCTCAAAGGAGACAGGATTTAAGCCCAGTCTGGAAGAATCAGTGGGATTTGAAGAACTGTGGCAAAGGGCATTTCAGAAAGAGAAAACAGCAAAGGCAGGAAGATGGATAGTAGGTTCTGTTTGGGTTGCCAGTGTAGATCTGTGAGGAAGGGTGACGATGCTAAGGTTACAATGAAAACTGAGCACCAGTGTATGATTTTTGAAAGCCGAATTATGGAGGCAGTGGGAATAGCTGAAAGTTTTCTAGCAGAGGAGTGACATGTTCTTTGAGTAGTGAATTCTTACTTGTATTTAAAACTGTCAGTTGAAGTTTGGAAATCCTAACCTGTCTGATTAAGCGGAAATGTGTGCGTGATCTAGCACTTTTGTCAACAGTGAAACAAACAAACCTAAGGACAGAAGTGTATTGGAAAGCCAAGGAAAGAAATGTAAAGTATATTACACAACATCTATATATAAGCATGACAGGAAAAAGTAGAGTCTAAACTGAGAGACTGTATTTACAGATGCAAACTTTAGTCTTGGATGCAAGTCCTATCTCTGTAATTAGACATAACTATCCTTACAATTGCATAGAAAAAGTTATTAATAAATTCATCTGCAACTGTATTATCTTCAGGTCTTACTTGAGCCACGTCAGTCTTATCATTGTTCCTCTTTTGACCTTATTTTTATTGCAGTTATTCCTCTGTCCCTTTAGTATTATTGCTGTAAGATGTATTTGGCTTTCCAAACCTTTTATTTTTTTACATCCTTTTTTTTCATAAAGACCTTTCAAATAATTTCCTGAATTTTTGGACTGAATTTTATAATAATTATTTTATGTTTTAAGTATTATTTTATCTAATATCCTTTTTTACCTTAATAAATGATCTTTTCAAAATGCACATCTGTATATTCATGCATTAGAAGAATTTCTTTCTGCTTGTTAACATTGAAATTACCACATGCACTTAAATACTGTTCATTTATTAATTAATTTCACGTAGCAAACATAAGCAAGGTCCATGTGGTATTGGGCTAAATGTTAACTATTTGAATGCTTGTTTTTTCTTTTCTTTTTTCCAGAAGCCCCAAAGTTGATTGTAGTTCAGAGTGAGCTCTTGGTTGCCCTTGGGGACACAACAGTTATGGAATGCAAAACCTCCGGTGTGCCTCCACCTCAAGTTAAGTGGTTCAAAGGTACATTTCTTAAGCATGTTCATGTCTGGTTCACTTAGTTTTGTTTTCTTTTTTTAAAAAAATGATTTGTTAAAATTTTGTTTTGGTGTGTGACATAGCAGCCCCATAAAATGTGTTTATGATCTCACTAGAGACAATAGTTCACAATTTTGAACTCTGAATTTCAGGATTTGACATCTGGTATGGATTACAGGACTGTGAAAATCAAAGCAGGAAAAGTCTGCCTTTGCTAATCCAGCTGAACATTCTCTTTGTTAGTTTAGGATTGTTTCCTGTAGAAAATCGTCCAAGAATATTCAGTTAACATTTAAAATAGCTTCACTGATTTTAGTTCACTTTTCTTAGGTATGCTAGCTCCTACTACTAACGAGTTTTCTGGATTATCAAGGATGGTTTGTATAAAGTGCTCACCTAGACACACGTTGAGATTTATAGAGAATTCAAAGACAAAAGAATGCATCGTTCAGCATCATTGTGCATCATAGATGCTTATATCAAGTACAGAAACTATCTATTTGCATTTTTAACTCAAAGCTTATACCTCTGTGGTTGTAGAATGACAGAGCAATAATGTGACGCTTGGCCTTAGTGAGAAGACACTTGGATCCTGGTCCAGGTTCAGATGCTGACAGTAGATAACTGTGTAAAAACCCTTGCTTCTGCTTCTGTCTCAGTTCTCCAATTCATGAGAAAAGGAAGAAAAAAAAATCCTGCAAACACCCTAACAGGAAGGTTGCTAGGATTATTGAGATGCTGTTTGCAAAATATTTTTTAATCTTCAAATGAAAAATGCTAAATAGTACAAAGCACTATTGTTGTGATTCTGTTTGTTAAATCATAGACATTCCCATAGCAACAGGTTGATGTCATAATCACAAAATTATGAATTCAACTCGGGTTCAAACTCTTGGGGAACATGAGGTGAAAAAGAAAGGCTTTATGTGGAAAACAAATATTTTTAAAATAATATAAAACAAAGTGAGTAGGGAAATCAGGAAATAATGCCATTTTCATTACTTTCTATGTTAAAAGATTAGTAGTCTTTATGTTGTTCCTGATAAGAAGACATTTCTGAATTGAGGCTCCTTAATCAGGCTTATTTAAATTAACATAAACTAATTTTATTTATTTAAAATACTTAAATCTTTGAATTATCAAGTGAAATAAATATCAATTTTAAGTTCCCGTTATAATTAAATAGAACTAGAAAATTTGTTAGGGAGACAGAATTTTAAATGTGATTCAGTAGTTTTATGAGGAAAATAAGAATGCGACACAGTATTAGGATGTGCCGATTTCTCTGCCTGTATATAGTAGAATCACAAAGAAAGTCTTTTATTCTCCCCAAATAAGGCTACTGTCCTGAAAAACTTGTTTTCATGTCTGTTATGTTCCCACAAATAGCTTGGAAACTAAAGGAGGAGGTAGGGAGCCAGGCAGCCACCACATGGAAGGTTCTGGAATTCACCGATTAGTTTTTTTTCCTCTCAGCCTTAGATATATTAGTCCAGTAGGTCCAGTAAATAACATTCCATTTCCCTGCCCAAGTTATGAGCCAACAGAGTTAGCATATGGGTATTAGATACTGATAGATCGTATTGGAAGACAAGTTCCCAATGCTTATTAACCATCAACAGAGCTTCCCTGAGCTTTGGGATCAAGCCAGTGTATCCTCTGACACAGGCAGGCAATTCACTGCACAAATGAGAATCAGGGATACAATTAAAATCAAATAAAACGACATGTGTGGTAAAATATCTTTAAAATTAGATTTATTTATCCAAATTGGTAGTCCTTAAAATGTAGTTTGAAATCTGTAGGGGTTCCTCACAATGTTTGCAAGGGATCCTCAAGATCAAAACTATTTTTATGATAATGTTAGGATGTTATTTGTCTTTTTTAACTCATTGTCTTTAGAGTGCATGGTGAAGGTTCTGGAGGCTGCGTGGTGTGATATCCAATGAAGGGAATGCAGAAGCAAATATGAGCACTCAGCTGTCTTCTATTACACTCTACATTAGACTTTATGGAAACTTGCAAAAAAGTGAAACAGTGCCATTGTGCTTACTAATTTTCTCTTGTTTTGGAAAATATTATTTTTTCATAAATACATTTGCAATATTAAAATATGGATTCATTATAAAATAAATTAATACATATGTTTTTAAATGTCTCAGTTCAATTTCTAAAAATTAAAATGCAAATAAGTATAATCCATATTAGCAACAGTTGATTGGCATTCCCAATAATTTTTAAGAGTGACTTAGGGGTCTTGAGATACACATATTTGGTAACTACTTAATCATCTACTATTTGAATGGCTCTTGTGCTGAGGATAATGACCTCTCCGTTAGTCATTATACCCACCGAGGCCAGGGCTGAATTTAAATCTAGCTGAAAGAGAACCTTTCTCAGTAGTAAGGACTGTTAAATTTTACAACAAATTATCAGGAACATTTATGTAATTTTTGATGTACCTAACATTCTTCAGTCTTATTTAATATTTAAACTTAATAATTCCTATTTAATTTCCATTTGAAAGGTTCTATATTTATGGCATCTTAATAATTCTATAATTATTTTTTCAGTAACTATTTTTTCAATGGAGATCAAGAAAGGAGAGTATCAAGTTCAAATTTGATTAAATTAGTGTTTTCCAATTTATATTTTTTGTTTCATGACTAGTGTTTTTAAATTTTATTTACTTAAAAAAGTTTATTCTTTTTAGTTATACATAACAGTAGAGTGTATTTTGACATATCATACATACATGGAGTATAACTTCCCATTCTTGTGGTTGTACATAATGTGGAGCTACACTGGTCATGTATTCATGTATGAACATGTATGAAAGTTATGTCTGATTAATTCTACTGTCTTTCCCATTCCCATCCCCCCTCCATTCCACCCTGTCCATCTGGTGAACCTGCCCCTACCCCCCACCAATTGTGGGTCAGCATTGCATCCACATATCAGAATATTTGGCCTTTGGTTTTTGGGGATTGACTTATTTCACTTAGCATGATTCATGACTACTATTCTTTAAACATTTTTATTTTGAAAAAGGGCCACTAACAATAGGTCTTTATTTTCATCCCCTAATGAAAGTTATGTCCTCAGAAAAATAGGGGAAAAGTAAATTCCAAAAGCCTAAATGTGTTTAGTCCAAACATTTTAATACTTAATGAATAGCAGGGTCACGTTGCATCCTTCTTTGGTGGGAGGAAAGTTTATGTCAACATCATCTGCTTTTATTTATGAAAATTTCCCAGAGGCACACAGACACAGCTTTAGTTTCTTCTATCATTCTTTAGTGGTATATAGTAGCAAGCTTAAAAGGATGATTGGGGGTTTTAAATACTGGAATGCTGGAAAATACTTCATTTTTGGCACTGACGGTTGGTTGCTAATGCATTTTTTTTTTTAATTTAGAGCTCCTTTGACCTCCCCTCCTCCGACAATTTTATAAACAAGGAGAGAATTGGCTGTTTCTTGTCCTGAGTCTGTTGATTGGTGCTGTTTTGCAGTGTGCTAGAGAATTACTAGCTCCTGGGCGCTCTTTGCAAACAGTTATTCCTATGAACTTCTTTGTTCTTTTTTGCACAGAAGAGTTATTTCTATGGTTTTTGAACCCAGGGCCCATGGCTGGTTTGTGACATTTTGAAAGGTACCCTTTCAGACATGACATCTGGGAATGCCATGAAACCCTAAGAGCAAGGGCTCTCAAACCTTCTGGATGTTTTCAGGGTCCTCACATGTTTTATGTCATTCTTTACAAAACAAAGAAGATGTAGACATTGGGCTGGCAATAAATATCTAGTACCATGTACTCTTTTATGATGCTAGTTGTTCTGATTAATTTCATTCTTTGGAGAGGAGACCTCCTGGAAGAAGGGAAGCATAAGAAGTTTAGCCTAAATTAAAATTTAGTTGAATCATTGTTTGACTTCAAAGAGGAGAGGTTCTGGGGATTTTGAGGGACTACAGGGGCAAATGGCATATGGCGCATGGCATAACCCAGAAATAACTGGTTTCTTGGTCCATCTTGTTTTGATCCTGAGCTCTAACTCAATATGTAGTTCTGTCTCCCACACATTAGATCCCTGCCTTTACTCCCCAACCCCTATATCTCCCACATCAAGATTTTTAATGAATACTACAGATTTCTTTTCTCCCAGAAGCTTTCCCCTAACCTCTCCAGCCAGCTGTGGTTCCTTCCTCCTCAGCCATCCTTAGAATTTTCTCAGCAGCTCATGCTTCTCAAAGACAAAATCTAACTGATAGCACTCAGCAAAACAAAAACCTGTGCCTTAGCTGAACTAAGATACCTGTAGTCTCTCAGGTGTTTCCTGGGTAGCTGAATTGCATCCTGCCACAAAGATGGCGGAAACCTCTTTCAACCTTCATCGTCTTGTTCCCTTCTTACTATCACAGGTGCCAGCACTTGGCAGTTCCCCAGCATGTCCAACAGTTCATTCTTATTTAGGTACATATACAGATATAAGTAGTAAAAAAAAATTGTACACCGTTCATTTCAGGGCCTGATTTTAGACTCTAGGAAGTGTCTATGTTGTGCAAACCAACTTGCATTTTGCTTTTAGAAATTCTGCAATCAAGTTTATTCAGAAGTTTTGAAGTCAAACCAATAGCTGAGTAAACTAGGTAAGTACTCCAGTGTTTAATGTTCTCCACTTTGTTTTGACTTAGGAGATCTTGAGTTGAGGCCCTCAACATTCCTCACGATTGACCCTCTCTTGGGACTTTTGAAGATTCAAGAAACACAAGATCTGGATGCTGGTGATTATACATGTGTAGCCATCAATGATGCTGGAAGAGCAACTGGCAAAATAACCCTGGATGTTGGCTGTAAGCATCTGGATCTGATAGACAAATTTGTTTTGAAGTTATATTCAATAAGTTTTAAATAATTTGGTAGAAACATTTGTCAGAATGGCTAAATCGGAGCAAGCATTTCAGATTATTGATGGAGCAATGGTAGTTGGCATTCACTTGGTGCTTTCTATGTTCTATTCATTGTAGTGAGAACATTTCATGCTTTATTCTATTAAACTCTCACAAAAACCCTAAAAAGAAGATGCCATAATTATGTCTTTGTCTATTATATAGATTAAGGACACTGAAACTTGGGAGAGTAAGCATCTTGATCAGGCTGACAGAGCTAGGGAGAAGCTGAGCCAGGATATTTGAACTCAAGTTACCTGACTTCAGAGATTCCAGATTCTAGTATATCATTTTCCTATCAGAAGTCATCCATTCTGCCATCAGATTCCTAAGTATTAACATCTGGAGGCCAGAAATTAGGCTTTGTCCCTGGACCATAATTTGGAAATGTTGATGACAGAAAGGTAGCAGATGGTCCTTTACCTTATTATTATTTTTTAATTCACTGGCAATTAGCCCCCAGTGTATTAAAAAAAGTACTGACTACAAATAATTGTCACTCATTATAATGTGGTGCATGACAACAATCTTTGAGTTACTCAAGAAGTTTGTTTCTTCCTCCTCCTTTGTCTGTTACACATTTTCAAAAAAAAATTCTACACAGTATGGTAAAATTTGAAATAAAACAGAACTCGTTTTACATAGAAAAGAACCTGGCAGCTTAATTTTCACAGATAATTAAGCATTTGTATCTCTTAAAACTTATAATTTTAAGAAATGTCATATTTTATATGTTCAATTATTCAATATATAATGATTTTCATGCCGAAACTTTTTTTTAAACATAAGTTAAGAAAGTGCATTAAAAAAAACATTTAGTTCTAAGTTTTTAAATGAAAATTAAGGCCCTGGATGCTTGATATTTTACTTCATGCAAACTAAAGTTTGTCCTCCTGGGAATTTTTATGATCCCCTGACCCCTGGGCTGTCTGGTGAATGAACACTCTTCATTCTTGGTGATTATGCTCTTGGGGAAGAATCGACAAAGTTGGAAATGACCACAAAGGCCACCATAGGATCTGTCCAGGGCACTGCAACATATGTTTTAATATGACTAACCTCTGAGATTTATAAGAGAAATACCTTAGAAACAAGATTGCAATTCCAAGAAATACACTGATTACAGCATTTCAGGTGGAACATTTTCTAGTTCCACTTCTCCCTCCTTCTTGTGCAAATATTTCATATATACCAAACATTTTTATAGTTTTCTAGAAGAATGGACAGCCTCAGTTATTATTCCCAATGAATAGATGATGACATCCTTATTCTCTTCAAAGTTTATAGAAGGTCTGAGAATCTTACACTTGCTTCTTACTTACTGCCTTCTTGGTCATTTTTCACCTTCTAGACTTCCAAGTTCTCTCCGTTGTGTAGTGATCCACCATGTCAGGGATGGGGCTGCCTGTGCTGGGCAGCTTGTGTTGAGTTAGGAAATGTCCCAACTGATATTTCATATTTATGCTTCATTCTGTAAACTGAACTGAACTGTTTTATCTTTATTCATATACAAGATCCTCAGTGTCCTTGATCCTTTCTAAAACAATAGACTTCTCAAATTTTATCCCAGTAATTACCCTGATAGAACAACTAGCATAAACTTAGTTATTTGCTTACTGTAACCTTGACCGTTGCTAGCAATTGCCCAATAACTTAGTACTAAAGAGAAACATTTATGTTTCTCTTTTTGCCTTAACTTTTTTCTTACTCACCATTAAGTCCTATTATAGCTTATAGAGGTTGATTAGACCTTGTCTGCTCCTAAGGGGCATTGTTACATATTCAGGAAATTGAGGATATACTTGCCAAGAACCACACAAACTCTAGCAGTAGCAACCACTGTAGTTTCAAAAGGCAAACACACTACCTACAAAACTTCTCTCACAGTTCATATAGTGGTTAAGAGAATGGAGCATGCTTTTAATTCCAGCTACTCAGAAGGCTGAGGCAGGAGAATGCAAGTTCAAAGCCAGCCTCAGCAACTTAGTGAGCCCCTAGAATTTAGAATGACCCTGTCTCAAAAGAAAGAAACAACAACAAAAGACTGAAGGGGCCAGGAATGTTGGTCAGTGGTTAATCCTGGGGTTCAATCCCTATTATTTAAAAAAAAAAAGAGAATGGGTCATCTGCTTGTCTTTCCTTATGTATAAAATAAGGAGATAAATAGTACCTACCTCATAGGTGAATTAGAAAGATGAGATGAAGTATCTTCACCCATGTTGTCTCTCATTGCAGTCATTGCTGCTAAAACTGCCTGGGTAGCATATATGCATGAATATTAACTTCATCAGTAAAGAAGTGGTCATTTGGATTCTCTGAGTCATAGTACAGAAATGCCTAAGTGATAGTGGCATAGTAATTCAGATTAAGCATTGGACTTTTAATATGAAAGTCACTGTTTCAACTTGACTTCTTTTTAGAAAGGGCTGAAGGAAAGCTAGTGTGAAGCTTAGTAGTGCATAAAATTATTCATTAGAATTCCAAAACTGTTGGGCGTAAATTTAAGTAGTGTGTGACTTAAGAAGAAAAACATGTTTTTATCCATATCATGTAGCTATTTGGGCTTTTGGATTGTTTTTGTAGGCCTGTTACCTCACATCAACAATACTAGATAAAAAAAATAATAAAAACTGTTTAATATTATTCATAAGTTCTAGCTTCTTATGAGAAGTCAACCCTTTCTTCTTAGTATCATGGCTTTAAGTTATGGACACAGCAGGTCAACAGGGAAGGTTAGCACTGCTTTTTGGCCTTTGTAAGATGGGGCTGTGCCTTGTGAAGTCATTTGGAAGGATGGAGGATTGACTACATCAGATGAGAAGTTGGCCTGGCAGCGGCTTGATTTCTAGCATTCCACACCACACAGGGTTTTAGTCTTAGACTGTGGTTTCGTGTTTTGTGGTTTGGTAGAAGCAAAACAATGTCTCTAGTCATTTTGGGAAAGAAAATCTCAGACTGACATAATTCCAGAGTTGCTGTAGAGGGAATATCTATTTAATTGTCTCTAAGGGAACTAGAATCATTTTAAGGAATAACTTTTAGAGCAAGATGACCCATCCATTTTGGATTTTTATATTTTCAATATACTGTGTGAACACAGCTGTATCTGTGAGTGACCATGAGCTCTACTGTGGCATTACCACCGTGCAGATCTAAAGGAGCAGGCATATACATATTTTGGGGACCACAGAGGATTATTACCACATTATCCTAGCAGACTAGATAGTTTATACTTGGATGATTATTATGTGCTAAATGGTTAATAAAGATTCTCTCCTTAACAACTTGAGATAGGAAATGTTATTATTCCCCCTTTTGGGGAAACTTAAATTGGAGAAGGTAAAATGATTTTTCTAAGCTGACAGACTGAGCAATAGTGGAACTGGCATTGGAAACCCCTGAGTGGGTTCTGAACCCCATGAGCAACACGGCCTCCTCTGGATAATCCCCACCTACTATAGGGCTCTCAGTTCTGCTCTTCCTGCTGTTCATTAATCTGTCTGCCATTCCTCCAACATAACTCACTGGGGGCTATGTTGGCCACCCTCAGGAGTAGGAAGTAATGAAGAGGCTTCTTGGCTGAGTCAGGGGTTGCTTCATTTTTGAGGCTTACTCATCATTGATGCTATCTCTGGGGCTTACCCAGTGCCCGGTCTTCTCCTTTGACTTGTTTTCTGACACCAGTGCCCGAATTCCCTCACCTCGTGCTTGGGCTTATCTTGTACCTGATGCTGTTCCCAAAGCTGCTTCAAAATGGAAGATTTCTCTATCTTGACTGAGTTTTGTGACATAACTTGATCCTTGCAGATCCTTTTTTACTCCAGTTTTTTTCCCCTTATTTTGGAACATTCTAGCTTAACTCCCTTTTCACCAATGCCAATGTTCTAATGTGTCAGTAAACTGGGCTTTCCCCCAAATACATGGTTGATCCCAGGCTTCTGCGTATTTTTTTTTTTTTTTTTGCTATTTTGGAACTTATTTTCTGCCCCTCACTGTATTTACCTGCTTGATCTCCAACCCTAACATATCTTGAGACCTTTAGACTTTAGCCTTCATATTTTAGAGAAAAGTCCCTGATCTATAATAAATGAACTAAGTATTAGAAACTTAGGATGAGCAAGCAATGAGCTACTTCATAAACCATGTTTGAATTTTGCCTATTACTTATATAAGTCAAACTCCTAAATACATAGATTAAGAAAAATCTAAAATCAGATATGCCACTTCTTTTTATAAAAATATCTTATTCAGTTGTGGTATTTAGTTGAAATTTGTTTAGATTCAATAGATAAACAAACAAGAAGCCTTCTGAAATTGTCGTGTTTCCTTCAAAAAATGAAAGTTCAAATGTAGTGGGTCAAGGTTTTCATCATATAGATAGATAGGTATACATGCTCGCACGCATACACACATACACACACAGACTGGATTATTAAGTTTTTTTCATATTGATTCAGTAATTCATTCACAAATATCTAGTGGCCAGGTATAATGTCCACAGTACTATGCTAGTTGTTGTTAAAGATAGAATATGGTGGCAAATATCAACTTTCTAGGGAAAAGACAAACATACAGTCTAATAGGCTAAATATGGCAAATGCTATGAGAAGAGTAGAGAGCAAGTTGTCTGAAACTTGAGGAAGAAATCATGTCCATGGTAAGAGATGGCATCACAGAGGAGAGCCCTTCTGAGCTAGTTGGAGATCAACAGCAGACATTACATTTGGGGGCGGGGAGGTGATAATTAAATAGGTACCAGTACCAGAAAGGTCAGTCTGTTTGGAGAAGAATAAGAAGTGCTGATTGCCCCAGAGGTAGGATTTGGTTGTGGAGTTAGAGGAGGTCCTTTCACCCAGGCTAAAAAAGCACTAGTGTTGCTTGGGAGACAGATGTACATCCATGACCCAGAAGTCCCATAAGAAGGAAAGGAGGGATCACTACAGTCATTTTCATGAAACAGAATGACTCTGAGCAATTACTAGAACTCCTAGTGGAGGGGAGGCTGATAAAATGACAAAGGATTGTGGTTCAGAAGTTGGAATTGGTTTTTAATCCTATTCCGTCATTCAACTCCATGTGACACTTGGTCAATTAACTCGGTTCAGTTCCTTCATCTCTAAAATTAGTGTGAAACCTTTTACTATTAGTAATAGGAAAACCCAATAGAGAGATCTTGAAGATTGAATGGAATAATTCATTCAATCACTTAACAAAACTCTTGGCTCTGAAAGTGATAGTTACCATAATTTCTATCTAGGATTTCACCTTGACTTTTTCAGGAGCCATCCCTAGAGGACTTCTTAGAATCTTCCTGAACAGGTTTCTTCCATTGCTTGCAGTTGGGCTCCTTGTATTTCTCTTTGCCTGATGCCTCTAGACATTATTCACAAGTTTCTGGGCCACATTGAAAGCCTCATCTCTTTGTTCTTGCCAGTGGTGGGATGTGTTTTGCATTCTGTGTTTTACAAGGTGTGCCTCCGATGTATTTCTGTCTCTTCCTCTCAGCTTCTGCAGTTATCTGGATTAAGCAGATATCTGCAGCCTTTTATCAATAATTTTATAATTTCTGAATTGTTAAGCATTCTCTATTCTGCCTTTATCAAATGCTCTGTTCTGTGACCTTGATTTGTATTACTGGTTCTCAGATTTCTCTAACTCGAGCATATGAGATATGAGGAACAAGAATATGATATGGGATAAGAATGTAACTTAGGAGTAAATACCATTAGCTTGTCAGATAGTGATTAATAAAGAAAACCTCTGGTATAAATCAAGTTCATTTAAAATTCAGTAAGAAGGAGTAAATTTTGTAAAGTATCAAAAATATTACATTACATGGCCCATTTATTTACAAGAAAGTTTTCAAGTTTAGGCAACATAACATAAAATTGAAAAACAAAGTTCTAAAATGAAAGATTCTCTTTATTTAAGGTGATCTGGGTTTCAAATCTCTACATCATCAATTGCTTTAAGGAAATCGTTGAACTTCTGGTTATCTCCATTCAGTTATAAAGCAAATTTTTATATCAAATATCAAGGCTATTTTTATATCAGAAAGGATTGATTAAAGGGTAAATTTACAATATTTTATAAATAATGATTTGATTGAAATTCAGTGTGTTGACAACTTAATAAAGTTTCTATTTAATGTTCTTACATACTGTAATAATGACTTTTTGTTTGTTTTTAATAACTTCCAGCACCTCCAGTTTTCATACAAGAACCTGCCGATGTGTCTATGGAAATTGGCTCAAATGTGACATTACCCTGTTATGTTCAGGGTTATCCCGAACCAAGGATCAAATGGCAAAGACTGGACAACATGCCAATTTTTTCAAGACCTTTTTCAGTTAGCTCCATCAGCCAACTAAGAACAGGAGCTCTCTTTATCTTAAGTAGGTTAAAGGAAATATATTTTCTACAAATAAGTATGTTTCTATCTCATCGATCAATTAAGCTCTACTTGTTTTGGTTAGAATATTTACAAGATTATAATCATGGCCATATTTAAAGTCTTCCCTATTGCTCACAAAATAAAAACCATACTCTATAAGGTTTCGGCTTCAGCCTCCGAACCACCCAACAACCTGAAGCTAAGTAGTCCCCACCCTGATTGTCCCCAATATTGTCATTAATTCCAAGTGTTTTGTAACAAATTTTATTATCTTGAAAAAAACCATGTATTTGTTCTACCTACATAATGAAAATTATTTTAATATTCAACATGTAGTACAAAAGAAAAGTAAGGAAAAGTAACCCATATTAAAGTAATATGTATGTCAGTATACAAATGCCCTGACAATGTCCGCATGATGTACATGCTTACATACCATCATCACAAATTCAACAGCCCAAATGCAGACCCTTACAGGGGATGAGTGACTCCCAAACTTCAAGCTGGCAAAGTGAATTTCTTCAATGGTGAACAATTTTCACTGAAGTTTTTTTCTTCTGCTTAAACAGAGTCAGGTTCATGTCATTATAAGATGAAATCCATGAATTTCTGGTTGGACCTTTAAAATTCCTGTGGGATTGGGGTAATTGTTCTTTTAGTGAAAATGCCCCATGTTTTGCCTCTCTAGTTTGACTCTATCAAATGCAAGTAGACTCTGCTAATAACTGGTCCCACTAAAACAATCCCTTCTGCAACCTTTCCAATTGCCCCCCAGTTGGTGTTGCTGTAGGGTCCATTTGGTGATGCAGCTTTCCATTCTTTGAGCAGAGCTTGATTTTTCAAACCATGCTTTTGCATGTGGTTTGGACTGTCCTTTCTCTCATCCATCCACTCTTTGAGGTGTAGCTCAGGTATGACCGTTGATGT
Source organism: Marmota monax (assembly GCF_021218885.2). Lineage (NCBI taxonomy): Eukaryota > Metazoa > Chordata > Mammalia > Rodentia > Sciuridae > Marmota > Marmota monax. The sequence goes on along the minus strand of NW_026693876.1, from coordinate 927,272 downwards.
GAATCTTTCTCTATGTCTCCCACATGCAGTCACTCCTGTCTCTGTGTTTCCATGGCTCATTGTTTGAACCTCTTTAAGCATTTTCACGCTGCGGGATGATTGCTTATTCCTCTCTCTATCCTCCTTCACAATGGGAACTATGGATTACAGTAGCATACTTCTCAGCCATAGGTCTCAGCACTGTGCCTGTCACACAGTTAAGGCTTCTGAGATGGTATTGGATGAATAAATGAGTTCTTCTTTTCAGACTTATGGGCAAGTGATAAAGGAACCTATATTTGTGAGGCTGAAAACCAGTTTGGAAAGATCCAGTCGCAGGCAACGATAACAGTGACAGGACTTGGTAAGATCAATTAATTGACTTCCTTCACTGCATCATCTTTCGCCTATGCCACTTTTATTTATTTATTTATTTTTGAACTAGAGAAAGACCTGATTACTAGACTAGAATTTGATCCTCTACTCCATTTCATAGAATGTGAGACTGGCAAGTAACCTTATTGTTCCAAACTCCTCATTTTCCATTTCAAAAAATGAAGGTCAATTTAAATAAATTGGTTTAAGGCTAATTGTGAGAAAGCACACACACATACACACACACACACACACCCCTTTTCTGGTTATCTGTTTTATCATTCTAGTCCATGAAGAATTATATGTGTGTATGATGTGAAGTAAAAATAGAATGTAGTTTATTTCCAGTGGTCAGACATTTGACTCAATATCATTTATTGATTAAAATACATACCTATTTGATTATACACTGAGTTTGTATTCCTTTATCTGTATAATTATTTTGTACCTCAATACTACATTGTTTAGTAGCTTTCAATATGATTTTTAAATGTCAATGCATTTTCTCATTAATAACCTTTTTAAAAATATTTCTTTTTAGTTGTCAATGGACCTTTATTTTATTTATCTATATGCAGTGCTGAGAATTGAACCCAGTGCCTCACACATGCCAGGCAAACACTCTACCACTGCACTAGGACCCCAGCCCTCATTAATAAACTTTTTTTTTTTTAATTTTTTATTGTTGGCTGTTCAAAACATTACATAGTTCTTTTTTTTTTTCCACTGTATCTCTTTACCTTTTTTTTTTTTTAATTTTTTTATTGTTGGCTGTTCAAAACATTACATAGTTCTTGATATATCATATTTCACAATTTGATTCAAGTGGGTTATGAGCTCCCATTTTTACCCCATATACAGATTGCAGAATCACATCAGTTACACATCCATTGATTTACATATTGCCATACTAGTGTCTGTTGTATTCTGCTGCCTTAAATTTTTCTTCATGTGTCTTTCTTCATTTGTCTGCATATACCTAAATTTTCCAATTAAAATCACTTAAGGATTTTGTTTTGGTTTACATTAAACTTATTCATTGGTTTCTAAGAAAGGAGACATTTCCAGGGCCTCTTTTCTGTTCCATCTCAGAGAGTCCACTGTTCTATGTACTCGAACGATTATAACAGCCTCCTGATTGTTCCCCCTCCTTCAAGTCTAGTCTCAATTTTGGGATAAATATTTATCAAAAATCATTCTGATGATTCCACTTTTCCCTTCACAACTGCTTTTGTCACTCTCCATCTGTCTGCTAGACACACTGCAGGTCTCTTGCCATGACATTTCTGGCAGTAAACATTCACATTGATTTTCTTTACTTCTGTAAAATTACCTATCCATTTGCCATTCCCTCTGCTTAGAAGGAATTGATTTCAATTTTCTTATTGAATCAATGCTTATTTTCATTTAAGAATGTTGTTCCTGAAAGCTCAAATTTTTATAGATTAACTAGAGGTCATTTGGGCCAATAAAGTAGTTTGCCCTTCTTTGAGTGCCATGGAGTTGAAAACGCCTGTACTGTCTCTGACATAGTTGCTCCTCTTATCGGAATCAGCCCCTCTGTGGCCAATGTTATTGAAGGACAGCAGCTTACTTTGCCTTGTACTCTGCTGGCTGGAAATCCCATTCCAGAGCGTCGGTGGATTAAGAATTCAGCCATGGTAAGAGCATTTTAAATGTGTGCAATTATAGTTGTAATTTTCTTAAATAAGGAGTAATGTATTCCAACTACTGAAATATCAATTGACTAAATCTGCAAAAATTATTTATAAGTGTACCAAAACATTTCTTTATAGTTAACATGTTTCTATCATTCATTATTTGGGGATTAAGAAACTGAAGAAATAATCAATGGTGTGATTTTATAATTTTACATTAAGTTCAGTGTCACTGATAAATTCCTTTTAGAATATGTAAAAATGGAAGTTCATATAATTTTCATAGCATTTAAATATTTTACACCCTTCTTTGGAATATGTTATAAAATGTAAAATTCCCATAAAATTCTTTCATTTTACATAGTAATCTTTCTTATGATTAACTTCAAACATTATCATGAACTAGTTAAGAATGTAGACCTGCAGTGTATCATTTTTTGTGTATAACTTTTGATTCTGATAGGATGTAGAAATTTCATACAATTCCACAATTTTTTTTCTGTGAACATGCTAACTTTGGCAATACATGTTAATCAAGTTCAGTGCATTTTCCCTCCCATTTCTAGAGTATTGAGACTCACTTTCTCCTTCTAGTACTTTTTAGAAAAGAATTCATTTCATGGAAGTTGTAAAACTGTTCATATTTGCTTGAAAACTTGAGAAAATTAATATACCTCACTTACACATAAATGCCCTCATAGGATAATTCTAGTTGAGTATTAACATATCCAGTGTACAATTTGCATAAATGGTACAGATACAGAGGTGATAATTCTTAACTGAAAACATGGCCTTCTCTGGCATAATTACTATGTTATCCATTCTCCAATAATATTCCTATGTTACCCACTCTCCAATAATATTTTCATCCCTCAGCTGACAAGGTTTTGAAGGCAAATGAAGATTAAATGCAACTGATACACTCTCAGTAACATTTTTATGTTCCTTATTTTTAAATTAATGGTACTGAAATATTGTGTTGTTTTATAAAATATTTAATAACCCAGTTGGAAAAAAAGAGCAGATATGGTTTGGGCTCAGACAAATCCTTCCTTTGTAAATTAAACATGACTTTTTGTATTCCTGTAAGCTGGTCCAAAATCCTTACATCAGTGTGCGCAGCGATGGGAGCCTCCATATTGAAAGAGTCCGACTTCAAGATGGGGGCGAATATACTTGTGTGGCCAGTAACGTTGCTGGAGCCAATAATAAGACTACCTCTGTGGTTGTGCATGGTAAGACAGACCCCATGTAATCATTTTCAAACTTTGTGCAAAGCTGGGCTCATATGTTTTAATCAAATAATTCTGTGCCTCTAATTACAAGAAGTAGATATCTCTTAGTTGTTATTTTATATTTCTTAAACAATATCTACATTGTTAATACTATTTCCAGATTTCCCTCTCTTGTGTACACAAAATGACATTCTTGGGAGTCATCAGCTGACTCTGGCCAAGGGCTTTTGTAAGTGGTTTGCTTAATTGATAAAAGTGAGCTGCGCTTTTAGAGAATTATGCTTAAAAATGCATCTTAATTTCAGGCAAACTGAATGTGTTTTACATCCAGATTGCCTATTTGGGGTGGGGGCAGTTGTGCAACAAGCATGTCCTTCCTAATGACCCCTTTGTGTTTGAGCTAGAGATGACCTAAGCTTTTCTAAAGGTCACCTCATATACACCAAACAATCTTCTTGCATGTTAAAGAACAAAGGTCACAAATAAGAAAATCCAGAGGCAGCCTTTTCCCATCCATGACTAGCAGTTGCCAGTTGTTTTAAATCCCAGTAAATAAGGAACTACTTAATCGTGTAAGAAATTACCATGACTTTTTTTGCATATTTTCTTTAAAAACTTTACCACAGTGCTTTTCTTGAAAAAAATAAAAAAGGTAGTATTAAAATAGATTTGTAAACAAGGCTGAATATCATGGGGAAGAAAGTTGCACAGATACTTAATTTCAGTAGTTGACTCAGTCTTTATTTAAAACAAATTCTGGAATCCAGTAGTTTCCAAGTTTTGCTTGGTCTGAAATTTTCAGTGCATGCAGAACATCTTCTTTTTTATGACTGTTTCTCTCCTTCTCTCTCAGTTTTATACAACTATCCACTAACCTCACCTGAGATGTTCTTAAAGAAATATTATTTGAAGAAATATTAAAGTGACTTAAAAGAGTAAATGTATAATGGCAGATGGGATGTTTTGTAACCATTTTTAAAGAACAGACCATAGATTTCCTTGAGGGTGCTTATGGGTTAGTGTAAGAATTTAGTGTAAGAATGCCCTCATATCATCTCCCTTTAGCTTCTTAGTGATTGCCAAGAATATTGTGTTGAGAAGGATTCAGAAGCCAAATGTCACTTGAGTGAAAGAGTGATAGTGTAAGTTCTGCTAGATCAGAAAGGTGAGAAGATGTATAGATCAACGATGTGGTTTATAATGATGCAAAAAATTTTAATAATTTAAAGTTTAGAATTCATTTCATAGCAGTTGTTCATCTATTGCGGTCCAAAATGGGCTACTAATTTAGTCCACAAGGTTGAAAAATCAACCCATCTCCTTGGCCTCCACTAAACCTTGCAATCATTTAACCAATGGATGTGATACACCGCAGCAGCTTCTTCATACCACCTTTATGTTCATTAGCAGGGCATTCTTCCATCATTCCACCTCTCCACTCTGAAGAATGTTCATGGTTCTCGACTAATTCTTAAAAGAATGAATGGGTGGATGCAAACATAAATGCAAAGTAAAATGACAAAACAGCTTAATTGTCATATTGATTTATGTAGATTGACAATCTGGAAAGAAGCTTCTTCCATACCCATATGTCATCAGATTTCAAGACTGGCCTAAATTTGCTACTTTTCATTTTTATTGTCAAATTTAATACGGAGTTAAAATAACGGCTTACTCCACATTGCCCCCAAATTGACAGTATGTTTGAAAGTTGAATATTCCATCATGATTCTGGAAATTAAATTTCTTGCTTTAGTGAGTAGCCTGGCATTCTTTTTCAGGGCTGAAGTTTTACTGCCAGTTCTTTAAGAAGAAATTATCTAAAGAATAATCCCAGCCATAGGAAAATATGAATAATAGTATAGCTAACTTAATCCTTCCAAGGAATTTTTACACTGAAGTCTCTGGTACCTCCTGTTCTAGCAAAGCTCTATTCTAGGGTAGCATGACAGATCTGGAAAATTTTGATTTGAAGCAAAAGACACTATGAGTGACTGAGCTCCAGGGAGCAGTGCCACTCACATCTTCCCAGAAGATGCAAAGGAAGTATCTGGAATATAGCAAGCATAGAAGCTTCTTTAAGAAAAATCATTGTTTTCAGAACACTGGGTATGGGTCACTTCTGTATGAATGAGTTGGTTCTGATGAATTGTTTATTCACCCAGGAGGGAGTGATTAACATTCTTCCTTTTCCTTTTCCTTCTACTCACGTAAATGCTAATTCTTCAGTTGCTTTCTAAAGACAAAGGTATGCTGTTCTTTTTACTGAAAAATACTGACGTTATCATCCTGTATTTTAGAGTTTTAAATGTAAACTTCTAAGGTCTCTCAAGTTTTCCTGTTGAACCTTTTAAGAAAATGAATTCTTTTCCACCGAGGTTAAATTTAGTAACCCACTAGGTGACTCTTGTGGATAAACAGATAATTCATATGGTAGAGAAACAGCCCATTTCTCTGGAGATGGGCTTATCAGCTCACTTCAGCTTAATGGGTAATGGGCAATGATCAAAGATATTTGTTGAATGTATAACTCTTTGGGTGTAATTCTATCTTGGGCTTCCAAGAAAAAATGATCTTTCTCCGGTTCTCTTTTATTTTTGTTAGGAAGGTCAGAGTATTAGACATCACTTAATACTTGATTTTAAGTTTGTATTAAACTTGTTGAGATCATAATTCTTGAATTTTCTTTGTCGAGCACTCTCCTTACCCTACATGTCTATCAGGAAATGTTAAATCATTGCTCAGTTTCTAAATGTTAAACATAAAATGATAATGTTCAGTTTTAAAGATGTGACACCAAAAGGAAGAACAGGTGCTCAGATTCCGAGTCTCACTTTCCTTTTCAGTTCTGCCAACCATTCAGCATGGGCAGCAGATCCTCAGTACAATCGAAGGCATTCCTGTAACCTTACCATGCAAAGCAAGTGGAATTCCCAAACCCACTATCATCTGGTCCAAGGTAAACGGTACATCTGTTGGTATTTCCTGAAGAGCAGAATGTGAAGTTCTGTTGGAAACTGATCCTTGGAGGAGAGTGAGGGAATGAGGCTCAGGAAAGAAGCTGATACAGGGCTTCGCTAAGCTGGTTTTCTTCATGGCTGGGCTGATATGTTTCAATGTGCTAAGGACCCTCCATGTAACAGTGTAGATTTATCTCAGAAGGATCTCTCTGATGGACATGGGGTTTCTCAGAGGTCACAGGACATGTGACCCCCAGAGGAGCTTACGTCCTTGCATTTCCTGTACCTGTACACCAGCTGTGGAGCTCTGGATAAGCCCCTGAAGCCACAAAGCAGAGCCTTTTGTGTAAGAAATAGGAGTGATCCTGACATGCTGCATAGAGCTGTCCCCTAGATCTGTACTTATATCAAGAGAGGGTGAGGGAGGCTTGGGGTTGTAGCTCAGTGGTAGAGCGCTTGCCTAGTATGTGTGAGGCACTGGGTTTGATCCTCAGCACCACATATAAATAAAATAAAGGTCCATTGATAACTAAGAAAATTATAAAAAAAGAGGAATGAGGGGATGTAGCAAGGGGTTAAAAGGATCTTCTATAACCTACAAAGTGTTTAGAATGGTTCCTGACCCACAGGATGCCCCACGGAAGTGTTCATTGTTGTGTTGCTAATGTGTTCTAAGCCTCGAGTAAGTGATTGCACTAAAGACCTTCTCAGGTGCCCTCCAAGTGACCTTACTGCATGGATTTTCCTTTCATAAGATTCTAGAGTACCATCAAATATTCTGTGTATGACTAAAAATGGCAAGACACACATGCAAACTCCTTTATTCCCCTGTCCCTTGTCATGTAACGGTTCAGATTTCAGTAATATTAATGCAGCAAGGAAGAGACCCATTTCCTGAGGAAGTCCTTTCCATGTTTGGCCACAGCAGTGGCATATTTTCTGTAAATTAATTTGAATCTGGCAGATATAAAGAGGCATCAAATAATGATATCATAATGAAATGTGGCATTTGCACAGTTAGAACGACAACCCAGGTGCTTTGCCTACCATCCAGTTGTATCCACGTAGAAATCCAAAATATGGAGAAGTTTTTGTTAACATTTATACATAAACTAGAAGGTTAACATTTTCATATCCTGTACACAAATATACAGTGGCAACGCTGATCCCCAACTGGCACAGTGTCTGGCACCAAGTAGAAATTTGACGCATTTTAAGGAAAATGCAAAAATGAAATCTTCCCAGATGGCCTTTGTGCTGGGGCCAAACACCAATGTTAAGAATTTGGGCTCCAAAGACTGGCTTCTGGGATTCCAATCCCAGCTCTACCACTGACTTGATTTGTGATCTTGGGCAGTTTTTTCCACTCCCCTCTCCTTGGGCTTTATTATGTTGAACTGTAATATGGGGGTTGAGCTAGTTCCTTCTGGTAAGATTGTTGTGAGTTTTGGAATAGTTAAATTATATAAGTATTCAGAACGGAGCCTGGCAGAGCTCTGCTATGATCTCTTCTGACTACTGTTATTCTGTCCCTTTTTAAGTAGCTCTGGAATAAAAGGGCCATGGTTTGGTATGGAGAAATACCACTTTAGTTCTTTGGTCTTCTTTTTCATAAAAATAACTCTCTTTTAGTTAGCATTTTTCATTTCTAGTTTTCCCCCCACCCCTTGGAGATGTTTTTCTTTCTCTCTTTGTCTTCCAGACATGAAGTCACTCCTTCAGTATCTTTTTAAAACTCTGGCTCTTTGTTGTGTTTATAGAAAGGAGAGCTGATTTCAGCCGGCAGCGCTAAGTTTTCCGCAGGGGCTGATGGAAGTCTGTATGTGGTGTCACCAAGTGGCGAGGAGAGCGGAGAGTATATCTGCACGGCCACCAATACAGCTGGTTATGCCAAGAGGAAGGTGCAGCTGACTGTCTATGGTGAGAGGTCTGGAGCAGCCGTCCCTTGACACTCCACCTGGGCCAACCCTCTGGGTTCTTTCCTGAGCACCAGTACCAGGCGGCCATACCCCAGAGCAAACCGCTCCGCCGAGTTCTTTTATTATTATTATTATTTTACAACAAAAGCATTGCTACTGCCAACCAGAATCACCTCTACTTAGGTTCTGATTTTAAGGAATGTAATTATATAGTCCTTGCGGGGAAATGTCATGGTGTTCTCCCAAGAAGCACGCGTATTACACGCAACCCTCTTCAGTAACAGCACTTAGTTAAAACCTCTGGCAAAGCCCAGCTCTGTCTTGGGTGGTGCTCTGCCAGGACAGGTCCCTTTTACAGAGGGAAGCCTCTAAACGGACATTTTGGCTTGCTCCTCATTTTCCTCTCAGCTCTCACCATGGAAGTATTAATGGAAAGTTTTAGATATGCCCTGAAACTTGGGAATAAATGACATTTTTTTAAAAAATAAATTACTTAAGAACATTAGTAGTTCATGTTTTAATGTCAATTAAAATATTCTTTCTTTGCAATGTAAGGTGTCCCGTCCCTAACGTGCGTTTATTTTAGTAAGGCCCAGAGTGTTTGGAGACCAACGAGGACTGTCCCAGGATAAACCTGTTGAGATCTCAGTCCTCGCAGGGGAGGAGGTAACTCTTCCATGCGAGGTGAAGAGTTTGCCCCCACCCACAATTACCTGGGCCAAGGAGGCCCAGCTCATCTCACCATTCTCCCCAAGGTAAGAGATGTGGGAAATCACAACACATAGAAACAAATGTTTTGGGAAGATAGCTGTGCCTCTTGAAGTTTTCAAATGTCTAAAAAAAAAAAAAAAAGTTTTTTACATTTAATTCACATCTACATCTGGGACTACAGAAAATATAGGTACCTGTTCCTGCTGATTGACAGAATCACAGCCTCTGGGAAAGGAGTCCTCTGTGTTTCTCCTTTGCTAGCAAAGCAATAAACTTACTTTTCCTTTTTCTCAAAACTGGGTCCTCAGTATTGAATTAGCATCAGGGACAAGGACCAAGCTTTCAGCCACAACCCTAGAGAACAGGAAGACAACCAGCACACATTCAGCAAAGAGGAGGGTCATTGGAGAGGGAAATGTCCCTGATGCTTCCAAGAGAAGCCACCTATGGCCAGCAGGACCCTGACCCAACCTTGTAGATAGCAACCGTGTAGAGGAAAGCTAAAGGAGCCAAGAAGCTTCACCCAAGTCCCCAAGAGTGATCTCTAAGGGATCTCAGCTGACTCTTAAGAGCAGACAGGAACCAGGTCAGTTTTGACCAACTTGGTCTTAAACACCTGGCAAAAGGATATATCCTGAGCACAGTCCTGTATGGACATTTAAAAGGAAAAAATAATAGCTTTTTTTTTTAATGTAACTTAAGATATACACTTGTGTCAGCCCTCTAAATTGCTCTTTAAAGGAAGAAGATGCTAAGACTCAGCTTTGCCATAATTTCCTGCTGTTACATTTTACAAGGTAGTTATTAAGGTTTGTTGTAGATCCCTGTCAGCCCAAAGTGTGTAGAGCACAGAATTTTGCCAATTCCACAGGAGTGAGAAAGTATCAGGCACCATGACTGTACGATTTGACTTTGATTAGATAGTTTTGTAAATCTTCTTGACTAAACCCTTATTTGATAGGCTAAAGTGACATGACAGAAAGCATGTCAGAGCTTTAAGAATAGCACCTTCGTTGCCATTCAGGAGTGACTTTAAACTTACCTCTACCACTTAAAGCTTGCTCGAAATTTTTGGCAATTTTTTAAGGGGTCTTTCTGAGCCTCTTATATCCTGTCTACACAATGGAGATTGAGGGGATTATGTAAGATCATGTACATTTCACATCCTCTGTCTCTGGGTCTCAATTTCGATTTAAATTCAATATCATGACGTAAGTCACTGGTGGAATAAGAATTAGTCTCTATCATTTGTCAGACTCACGACATAGAATTATCAAGGTATGAATTCATGTTAGTTTCCTTTACCACTTTATCATATAACATTTTTGGATGTAGACCACTGGTGAGAAAAAAAAATGAATACTTTATAATTTTACTATTTCTTTGAAAACGATAAACTTTTGTGATGCTGAGGATTGCACACAGGCCTTGTACATGCAAGCATTCTATCATTGAGCTACACTTTCTGCTCTGAAAAATAATCTTTAGTGAATATTTTTAATTAAAAAAATGCAATACTAAAGTTGAAGTTCTGTTCTGTTCCCCAATAAGAATTTCTTTTCTCCCTACCTGGGGCAGACATACCTCATATCCTTAAGCAGTACAGAAAACTGTTTCTGTGTTTTTAATTTTTTTGTGTGTGACTGTTTTCAATTTACCACTGTTGCATAGAATATATTATTATTTTATGACTTGCTCGGTTATGTCGACATTTATCCACTATTATTCATATAGACCTGGTTTATTGGTTTTAACTGTATATGCATATTCTACATTTTATTTATCCATTCCCCCATTTAGAGGTTATGGATTGTTTATTCTTTTTTTCTTTTTACAAACATACTTTTTTATCTGTCTCTTTGTATACACATGCATGAGTTTTTTAGGACCTATACTTAGAACTACATTTTTGGTCAAAACCATCCCTATTTCCAGCTTTGCAGACTCTGCTAAATTGCTCTCCAAAGGGGCAGTCTTGATTTTCCTTTCCGTGAGCAGAACAGAGAGGTCCGTTTCCACTTTCTAATGAACCCATGGCATTGACTGACTTCAACATTTTTGCGAGCAGATGGGTTTGAAATGCATCTTACAGTTGTTTTAATTTTCATGAGATGGCTTCAAGTGAGCTATGAACACTAGTACCTGCTTGTTGGCCGTTTGTGTTATCTGTGAATTCCTTCTTTAAATTGGCTGCACAGTTTTCTTATGACTTGTCTTTTTCTTATTGAATGTAGAAATTTGGTATTCTTGGTAATAATCTTTTGTGTGTTGTTATGAGTTGCAAATATCTTCTCTCAGTTTATTACAAAGGTTTTATGTTTATTTAGGTATGGTGTCTTTAATTATACAGAAGTTTTAAATGTTTAAGAAACAATGTATTAATGTATTTTTTTATTTAATTTGTACTTTTTGTGTCTTAAGAAAGATTGTAATCACAATCTCTTATGCTTTATTCCCATTTTTTTATTTCAGTTTTCACATTTTGGACTTTATATGAATTTTTTGGTTTTGGTATTAGGTAGTATTTTATTTGTTTTTTCCATGTAGAAAGGCAATTGCCCCATGACATTTTGAATAATCAGTCTTTTCTTTACCTTTTAAAATATTACCTCTGACACTGTATATTAAGTCCTCTGTCCTCATGATGCCTGAGTCTGTTTAGAGGTCTCTGTCCTTAACTATTTATCCAATTGTGCATTTCTGGATCAGTAGCATGCTGCATTTGAGCTTTATAAGGAATTTTGATAATACCTAGGTCTATCTAATCTCTTCACTCTCCCCAAAGTGTTTTCATGTATGTACAATGTATATATAATTATGTGCAATTACTTTAACATTACATTAATGTTATCATAATATTTTTAGATGTAGACCTTATTTAGCCACTATGTCATTATTTGATAGGAAGAATCTATTCAAAGTACATATGAAAATATCTGTACTTTTTAAACTTTTATTTTAACACACTATTTTGTGAAGTATCGTAAAAAATAATAAAATGTTCAAGATAAATTCAAAATCTATGAAAATATACAAAAATCATTTTGTTTAGCTGCAATTTACGAAAGCAGAAAGATGTACAATTATTTGATAACTTTAGACAATTAGGTTAGATACAAGAAAACAGAAATGGTTTTGGTTTGCAAAAACATCACACAAGGTAATTATGAGAATTTTCATCTTTTGTAGCGTCTAGATAGCATTCTATAGTGCTTGGAAGAATGGAATTGCTTGCAGAGTATTCCACAGTGAAGTGTGGTTGCCTGGGGTTATTGGAATTCACATGTGCCAGCGTCTCACGTGTGGTTTATCCTTTCAGACACACGTTCCTCCCTTCCGGTTCTATGAAGATCACTGAGACACGCATTTCTGATAGTGGCATGTATCTTTGTGTTGCAACAAATATTGCTGGAAATGTGACGCAGGCTGTTAAACTAAGTGTCCATGGTGAGTCTTAAAGTCCTAAGATAACCTGTGGATGGGACACAGGAAAACCCATATCCCAGTTCGTTTGATCATTAACCTGCAGGTTGTATGGAGAGTGATTAAGAAATATTTTCTAAAATACGAGACTCATCATTTTCTTTCATTTACTCCAGAAAGTTTATCTACTATCCATAAATGACCTCCCTCTTTTTCCTTTTTGCAAATGAACTGCATTAAATATTTGGTTCTCCATTTTTCTAGATGTCCATGGTCACTTAAGACTTTGTTGATATAAAGCAGAAAATGTGTTTAAACTGGGAGAAGCTAGCTGGATTCTCAAGGAAGAATTTAATAGTTTTTAAGTGGTCATTTCAATATTTAAAGAGCCCTGCAACTGAAAATGTTCTGCTTCCTGTGACTCTGTCTACTTCCCAACTCTCTTTGGTGTGCTGTGTTTCTCCACAGTATCACAGTCCAGTCATTTGATGATTCAGCACACTGCGTGCACGTACTATGCCAGGCACAGTATAGATTCCAGGTGTTCAGATGTCAGAAGAAATTGTCTCAGGCAGCAGTAACTTGATTTTGCTCTCAGATCAGTGTGCTATAGTAGTGCCCTGTTGACCTTGGCATTTAACATCAGATGACAAGTTGTCTTTTACTAGCTGTAGGGCATGAGGCATTATTACCTAACTGCTCCTCTCTTTAGTTCTTCTCTCATAAAATGATGATAGTAATGCTATCAAACTTAAAAGGTTGTTTTGAGTGACAATTTTAGAAAGTGTTCGTTAAATATTTAAAAGGACAGATGAATAGGACTTTCTAGGGATGAATGGTACATAAATTGTAATTAGATCATTGAGACTCAGCTGATTCCACATAATGCATGTATGTGGGAACCAAGAATTTTTTTCCCCAGTGTTTTGATAGACTACCCCATTTAAATTTCTAAAGGTAGGTGGATAAAGGGAAATGGTAAAGTTCTGTGTGATTTTTCTTCTTCAAAATTAAGAAAGTGCTATTTGGGAGTCTTTCTTTCTGTTCTTCAACAAAGAGAACAAAAACTGAGCACATGGACAGAAATGCTTTCTGTTTTACTTTCTTATGTTATAGAAATTATCTACTTTGCCATGGAGGGTTTAAAACCTCAAATTATTTATACATTAAAGGAAACTTAACACTTTGAAATGCTTACCATTCCTCAAGTCTGGCATTAAGAATTTTGTGTCTATTATTTCCTACAATTCTTGTAATGTACTGTTATTTTGCCTGGATTATTAAAAAACAAACCAAAACAAAAAAACAGGCCTCAGGAAGTTTGTTGACTTACCCTAGATCACACACATAGTAAGTCATCCAAATCTTGAGATGACTCCTCTTTTTCACACTACATCTTGCTAAGAGGCTCTCATTTAGGGTTAGAAAAGGAAAGGATTTTTAAAGAGTTGGATTATTAACTCTCAATTATTGTTTCCAGTTTCTCCAAAGATACAGAATGGCCCTAAACACATGAAGGTCCAAGTTGGTCAAAGGGTGGATATTCCATGTAATGCTCAAGGGTCACCTCTTCCTGTGATCACCTGGTTTAAAGGTGGTAGTACCATGCTGGTTGATGGTGTGCCGCACATTAACAATCCCGATGGAATGTTAAGCATCAACCAAGCTGTACCCTCAGACGCCGGCACATATACATGTGTTGCTACCAACATTGCAGGCAGTGATGAAGCAGAGATAATCCTACATGTCCAAGGTAATTTGGGGGCACAGGACAATATATGTGTGGTGGGGTTGGGGAATAAAGGAAAATTCTGAGTCTGTACAGAATGTATATTCTTGAATAGTCTGTGATCACTTTAGGATGATTTGCATATAACTTTGGTGACTCTGAAAGGAGAACCTTTCTAGAAGGAAATGTAACATACTTACTAAACCTGCATCAAATGTTACTGTTGAAAATGAAGTTGCTGTAGATGACATATGTAATGAAAATATTTCTAGATAATGTCCTGTTATTATCTAGTTACTCCTTAGTTTGGAAGAAATTGTGGGCAGAGTTAAAATAGGATTTCACCTCCCCTTGTCAGGATGAACTCTAAACCAGTACCCAGAAAATTGACATCTACTGCTTTCCTATTAACGTTGGTCTTATTTTGAAGTTTTAAATATTCAAATTTATTCTTTCAAGCAATAAACATTTATTGAACTTCTGCCAGGAGTTTGTCATGTTCTAGGCAGTGGTGAAATGGTAGAGATAAAGGCAAAATCCTTGCTTTTATGAGCCATTCTAGTGTGAACAGACAGCAAGCAAGCAAATGAAGAAACAAGAACTACAAATCAAGAAAAATGCAGCACGCAGAATAGGATGGTATTGTGAATTGTCAGGTGGTGCTTCTCTTACCAAGTGATATTTACAGTGAGATTTTATTAACTAGATGGAACCAGCCATGTGGGAATTAGGGAAAGAGCATTCCTATCACATTGTATTCCAATGTAAAGACAAAAGGAAAAGATAAGCCGGTATAGTACTTAGCACAGTTACATAATACTTAGTACGTGGCACACTGAAATTATTTTTGAATGGGTGGCTAGGACAACTAATGGAGAACATGTCCAATTCATTCATTCATTCATTCATTCATTCAACAAATGGTATTGAATGCTAATGCTTATAGTCTAATGTAAAAGGGTAGATGTTTATACAATATTTTCACATATCTCCTAAGTATTTAATTGCAGACTGGCCAGTGCCATCATGAAATGCTAGAAGAAGCTCTATGGGCTTTTAATGGAAAGACAAATCAGAGAAGGCTTCCCTGGGGAGTGGGTAGAAATGAGGAGCCAGCCTTCTGGAAGAAGGTAAAAAGAACCTTCTATGTGGACATAGATGTAAGGAGGAGGACATGTGAAATTTTTAGAGACACTGGGATCAAGTCTCCATCAAGGCCAGAAGGCTGCATTCCAGGCTGAGTACTAAGTAGCTTGAGAGGAAGCTGGGGGCAAAGTCATGTGTCAGATCATCTTTTACCTAGGAACCCAGATGGGTGAGCGTAAGCTTAATTCTAGATGCTGAGAAAAGACTTTGAGGGGTTGTATCTGGGAAAGTTGCATACCTGACTTGGAATTTTAAAAGATCATTATTTTGTAGGAAAACAGTTTGGATAGTAAATGTAAGGGAAAATGGCTATAACAGACTCTTGCAGTAGTTCAGGCAAAAGATGGTGGTATTTGGACTGGGGTAAAAAAGGTAGTGGTCTACAAAATTAAAGAGGAAAGGAAGTCCTCAGGACACAACGAGACGTGGGCTGTGGGGAGTGAAAAAGATGGGTGTCTCAAGAATAACTGCAGAATTTCTTCATGAAATCACTGTTTAGAAAGAGAGGAGAGGATGTACTGGTTGGCACATTGGAGAAAGAGCAGGTCTGAAATATCCTACAGACAAAATGAGTACTAGTAATGATTATCATTATTAAGAACACAAAATGAAATTTGTGTTTTTAGGAGAGTATTCTGGAGGACATGTAGAATTCTGAGTCTATACATAATGTATGGACTCAGGTTTGAAGGGCTTAAAGTAAGCAGGATCTCAAACATAGAGAACAATATACAGATATGTGAATATATGTGGTACCCTGTGATTGAACAGTTGTGGAGGTGAGGAGTAAAGAAGATAGAAAAATGACTGTGATGCCTTAACTGAGGGAATAAGATAATCAGCCCAGGATCATGAGAAGCATGAAATAGTGCATTTTCTTTGGGAAACTCGAAGTTTTAGATCCCTGGATCACATCTAGATAGAAAGACCTGTCGGCTGGAAATATGAATCGTATTTAAAAGAAGAATCGAGAAAGAAAGCAGCCATCAATACAGGTGGTCGATGATGCCTTGAGAGTTTGAAATTGCCCAAGGAAAGCCTGTGGTAACCCATTCCTTTTTCTACCAGAACCACCTACAATGGAAGATCTAGAGCCTCCCTTTAACATTCCATTCCAAGAGAGACTGGCCAATCAACGCATTGCATTCCCATGTCCTGCAAAAGGTATGTAATACTCAGAGATATAGTGTACATTTCATCTTGATAATGCTTCTACCTTCTTGTTTGTTTATTAATTCAACAAATATTACTTAAGAAGTCTGATTGAGGTCCATAAATGAATGAGTGGGATGAAAGGAAATGATCATACATCCTTTTTTCCTCAAAAACCAGGACAAATGCCTGGAGTCCATCTGTTTTATCTTTCTCATCAGCCAACATTTTATGATAAGCACAATTAAAGAGGTCAATCTTTTGCTTTATTTTTTTCATAAATGCAACTTTCATAGTCACTTTTATAAGACTTTAACTCAATTTGAGTCTAGCCTCAGTGACACTTTCTGTGTATTTCTCCCATTTTTTGGTGTGCATTTATACAGGATTAAGTTCATCTTTTAAGGGTTTATTACCGTTAATATAAGATTATTAACAATATTATATTGAATCATATTGATTTTATTGGATGTGTTTTCTTTTAATTTTATGAGAATTAAATAAATTTTGAAGGGTTCAGAAGAGTGCCTGCACCTTGTTAAATAAATGCATTCTTAATACAGAATCGCATTGGTTTCCAATATTCCTTTTTGCTCTATTACACATTCTAATATAGTTTTGTCATTTTTACCCACAAGCACATCACTTCCATTCACTCTGTTGGTCATAAATAAGTCTAGGAAAAGCAGTTTTGCTCACCGATTTCTCAGCCTTCTTTTTAAGAATTGAGCTACTCTCTTTGTTTAACAGATGATATCTCCAGAAGATTCATATGGATAGTAGAACTTCCTCCCACCTACAATATTAGGCCTAAAGTGAATTATGAAACACCATTTCTGCGTATCCTTTAGGCTGTCTGTTTGCTTTGGCAGTCTTCATGTCACATATTTTTGCTGTGTCTCATTTCACTCTGAAATTCTTCTCATATCTAGTCAATATGATCACTACAGTACCCCCATCACTGGTCACTGTGAACTCACCAAGAAAATGCTTTGCTTACTATCATCTGAGTGTTTTGATAAAAATAGCTTTCATAAAATTTTACACTAGAAACCACAGATCTCAAGGCTGATCAGCTACATGAACCACCATAATCTCTTCGAGTATCCATGCCAGGAGAAATACCTTGAAAGTAACATAGGACCTAATGGCACAAATTATAGTCATAACAAAAGATGTATTCATTCTTGATATATTTAATAATTATTTCTAATTTTTGTAAAAAAAAAAAAAATTCTTTTGAAGGGACTCCTAAACCAACCATCAAATGGTTACGTAATGGTAGAGAGCTGACTGGCAAAGAGCCTGGTGTTTCCATCTTGGAGGATGGCACATTGTTGGTTATCGCTTCGGTTACACCATATGACAATGGAGAATACATCTGTGTGGCAGTCAATGAAGCCGGAACCACAGAAAGAAAATACACCCTCAAAGTTCATGGTAAATATGAATAACAATATTAATTTAAGATCATATAAATAAGTATGTGGCCATTTTCATTTGTTGTATGTTTGAATTATTTCTTCAATGTAGTATTATTTAGCATTGATGTGAACAGATGTGTCGTCAAACAAAAAACTGGTGATCTGATTGTAATCTTTGATTTAAAATTTCACATAATTCTTTATTGTGACTTTTCATCATTTGAAATTCAAATGGAAGAAAAAGACACATAGTAAAATCCTTTGGGCCCTGAGCTGAGCCATCCACTTAGCCTCTCCAGAGGTAAAGAAAAGTTACCAGTTTCTTGTGTGTGTTTGACTTCTTGGAGACATTTTAATCATACATAAGGAAAAATGAATATATAATATTTTATCCTCTTTTTACTTATAAAAAGTACACACAGGGGCTGGGGTTGTGGCTCAGTGGTAGAGCGCTTGCCTCGCACGTGCGAGACCCTGGGTTCGATCCTCAGCACCACATTAAAAAAAAAATACAAATGAAATAAAGGTGTTGTGTCCAACTACAACTAAAACAATAATAATTTTAAAAAGTACACACATAGTACAACATTATACCCATTATTCTGTACCTAGTGTATCTAAACAGTCTATCTTTGCAATTATGAAATATTTACACCTCTTATGTATAGCACCCCACAGTGTGGATATACAATGATTTGTTTAACCTTTCTCTGTAAAGATGAGTATTGAAGTTGTCACCAGTTGTTTCCTCTTAGTAGTAACCCTTCCAGTAAAAATTTTATACAGATGCCATATGGCATGAGTAAAAAGGTTTGTATATTTTCAAATTTGATGAATATTGGCTTTCATAGATACTGGGCAATATTCACTTCCATGAGTAGTAAGGTTCATGTAACCTAAGTTAAAACCCTTGCATTTTCAGTGTTATTTGAAATATATAGGTTCTTCCTTAAATTTATCCTGAATTCAAAAACCTGAAATAATAAATCAAATTTTTCAATTAGAGTTAACATTTATAAATATATTAACCAAAACTTTCATTTTATAAGAAACAAATGTTTAATTCTGACTAGCTTTTCTAGCCATCAACCATCTCAAAATTTGCCTTCTGAAGGACTTTATAATATAGGTATGATACAATAAAATGACATTTATTATAAAAATATCTGCTATGACTCCTCTCTTATTGCAGTTCCTCCATTAATTAAAGACAGAGAACACTTAATAAACGTGTCAGTGTTGGTAAACCAGCTGACCAGTCTCCTTTGTGAAGTGGAAGGTACTCCATCACCCATCATTACGTGGTATAAAGATGATGTCCAGGTAAATAGAGGCATCCAAATGTGTGTAATTTCTTGTCTCTCTGCCTGCAAAAAAATGATTCCGATTTGGATTTACTAATAGTAATATTAACACTTTACTTCAGTTGCTAATTATGCATTTCTATTAGAATTGGAAATAGCACTGACCATTTTGACCCTTAAAGGTGACAGAAAGCAGCGCTGTTCAGATCGTGAACAATGGGAAGATGCTAAAGCTCTTCAAAGCCACTGCAGAAGATGCAGGACGATATTCCTGCAAAGCGATTAATATTGCAGGCACTTCTCAGAAGTACTTCAATATTGATGTACTAGGTAAGGAAAACATTTTTTGAAATATTATGATTCAGATGCACTTTTGACATTGTGCGGAGCTGACTATATGACAAAGTAAAGAGAGAAAAAAAAATGAGTTGATAGAAGAAATCCCATTTGTTTCACTTTATCATTATTTTTGTCTTTAATTTTAACTGGTACTATATGATATAGAAAGTTATATTACTTAGAATACAGAGATACCTTTGAGTCATATACCCCAAAGTATCACATACCCCCAAAGGGTACTAGCTTGTCTAAAATCTATAAGATGAGCAGGAAATACTGGTAAAAGTAATAATCTACCTGGAGATAGATGAGCAGGAAATACTTGCCTGGGAAATAGTTATAGAGAAGTAGTGATTTGTGTAAGTAGCTATATGACACAGAGTGTAACATATGTTCTCATTCTGCGAATGTCTGTAGAAGCTGCTAGGCGGCCCTTGAACTGAAGAAGGTGGCAAATCCATTTCTCTGCATTCTAATTAGTTCTTACAACTCAATCATTCCTGACTGTAATTCAGGAAAGAGAAATCTGAGAGCAGGGAAAGAATGCTGAGATTGGAAAAAGAATTTTGAGAGTGGGTGTCCACTGTTATAAATTAGGATATAAAATATTTTAATGGCAATCATAAATTTTATAATTATAGTTCCTAAAATTATATTTCATATTTAAAATTCATTTGGTAGTAAAATTATTTTCTCCTTTTCCCATATTTTGCTCATCAAAATGGACCTAGAATTTCTGAGTCTCTAGTAGAAGTGAGATCTAGAAATGATACTGCTTTAAAAGCACTCATAAAACGTTAGTATTCATAAACTGCTGCAATATGAAAATGATTCCTCTCCTTAGTTGCTTCAAAGCCTGAAGCACATTGCATTTTCCCTCCAAGTTACCATCTTTATATTTAAGGATAGGCTATATAAACAGATTAAGTAACTCTTATCACTGTTGTCACTGGCATTATTTCTCTCGGTGTTCATTTCCTCCTTTGACTTTGAATTCCATCTGGGTGCTGACTCCCAAACTTTTATTTCAGCTCAGATTTCTCTCCATTTAAGGATAAATGCCCAGGCTTCTCCATGGTATTTTGACCTGAACTTCTTAGTTATATATCATTGAATGCCTTGGTGGTTTATCAAACAGAAAGTTCCCGGTGAACCTCTATTCTGGTTGTCTTCGGGGTCCCCTCATGGTGACCTGCACGTCCATCCATCTACTTGCCTCTTCCAGAACCTTGGACTCATCCTTCATACTATCCTCTCCGCAACTCTTGAAATCTTCCTATGTCCTGTCATGTCTGCTTCCTAATTCTATGTTATCTGCTGGCTTACCATTCCACTGTGACAACATAATTCATTTATAAGGTGAATTAATGTAATAAATAGCCCCCTAACTGCATCCCTGCATCCACTCTTTACCACCCTAATCCATTCTTCATTCAGCAGCCAGTGTGGTTTTAAAACACACGTCTGATCACACCCCACTCTTTCCCTACTGAAACCCTTTTAGTGGCTGGTCACTTTCTGTATATGAACACCACCTTAGCATAGTGCACAGGGGAGGATTGGGTAGTGAGAGAAATGTACAGGAGCTCTTTAATAGGCTTCATCATTCCAAGAATAAAAACTAGCATTTTTTTCATGCTATATCTCATACCTAGAGTCCTTTAAAAGAGACAAAGGTAGACATGACCATATGACATGTAGAATTTAAAAATTAGATGGCTATTGATTATGCCATTCATTATCTAAAATACTTAGCAATAGCATATTATATTATATGAGTGTCATGGTTCACATTCTGAGCTCCTCCTTCACATAAATTTAATATTCCCTTAAATAAACCCTATACCATTATGATTCTTATAATTGTCCTTTAGCAGATATTTCATGAATATACTCCTATATTTAAATTTAACAGTTGGGTACTCAGGTGTAATGAGAAAAGGGATTGAGATCTTGTTGAAATACTATAGAAATCATTGATTATCTGCTTCTTTTCCCCAGTTCTTTGTGCTAAATCATAGATTTTCATGATAAAATGTCTTTGTTCAAGTTCCACCCACCATAATAGGTGCCAGTTCCCCAAATGAAGTCTCAGTTGTCCTCAACCACAACACCACCATTGAATGCCAGGTCAAAGGCACTCCCTTTCCCGTTATCCACTGGTTCAAAGATGGCAAGTGAGTATCTTTTCTCTATTTGTTGCAAGGGTTTTGTTGCAAGGGTCCAATGGATAGAAAACACGTGTAAATGTGTGTGGATTTTTTCCCCTCTGAATTACTTTCTCATATGGAATATTATTAAATGAGTATGAAGAAAAACCAGTGTTGCTCAAAAAAACAGTCTTAAAGTCTTGTAATATCTTTTATTCTTATAAAGCTCTTTATAAATGTTGGGACTTTCTTTTAGAAACATAGAGGAACTTAAATTTATTGTACACTAAACATCCTCTGTCTGAAGACTAACAGTGAAAAATGCAAGATTCAAATGCAGAGATAGTTTTTTTCCTTTGCATGGGATTGAGTTATTAAATGGGAAAAAGTTCTTACGACAGAAAGACTGATACCTAAGCTTGTTCTATATCTGAGTCAAAAGGAACCAGAGAAAACCAATCACATTTCCCAGACTGCAAGTCTCCAGGGCTTTGCCTGGACTGAAATGATCCATGTTGGTCTGGAAGGTTATTTCGTACAATGTGGTTGTAGTTTATGGATTATTACACTGAGAGCATTATTGTACTAAAGCTCAGTTCAAAAAGTTAAGATTTACAGTACCTGAAATAAAGGATTGTATTCATATTTTCTATAAATCAGCAAGAAAGACAAACAGCAACATAGAGAAACATATGGGGGTATGAATAGGCAATTAAATATGTAGTTAGGCAATAATCCTGTTGAAAGATTCTCACCCTCAATAATCTGATGAATATAAATGAAATATAATTTTGTTTTCCACAAGTCATTATTGACACAAAAAAGGCTTGAAGAATCTAGCATTGGCTAGAGAGGGCAATTAGCATAAAGTATTCTGATGACAGAACGTTGATTAGTACCTTGAAAGGTAGTTTGTTGATAGCTATTAAAATTGCAATGGTAATGTGCTGTGAGGGAGTAATTATACCTTCAGTACCCAGGAGAGGAAAACAGTCATGCATGTCCACAGGAAGGCTCTTTGAATAATATTCATTCATCACTGTGATGGCAGAAAGTGAAAACTGAGTAAAGCCCAGCATTAGGGGAACAGGTTGATAACTCATGGCAGAGTCAATATTATAAAACACTGGACTTTGCATAACAAAAGTATCTCCATAACGAATGTGATAGAGTGAAAAAGAACAAAAGCATAATACCGTGTATGCATTTAAACTTCAGATTTCTTTGGAAATATATTTAGGTATGAAAGTGTTTCAAAAAACATGTGGAAGAAAAATAAGTGGTAAGACATTAGAAAGAAGACTCACATTGGGGTGATAGTTCAAAAAAGAATTTTTCTCATATGATGCTTATATTATTTTGTTTAAATTTTATACTATATAATTAGCAATAAAACTGTCATAAATTTAAGTAATATACTATCAAGATGATGGTAGAACTATTGGCAAGGCAAACTAAAAAATAATAAACATAATAAAGAACAAATAAGAATGGACGAATGAATGAAATAAATACTCTATTTGAATTCTATTAATATTATCCAAAAAATATAAATTTGAAATGGGAAAGCTTTTTATCTCAAAGTGATAATTATCTAACTTCCTTTAGTAAAGTGGTTTAATCATTTTATTCTTCTGTGTAGGTATACTACATTATTACATTACATTATTGTATTTTTACAGTCAACTTTGATTTACATTTTTAACCTTTTACTATTTAATGATTTTCAGTGTCATTAATAAGGGAGGAAGTCTGGGGAAATAAAATATACCTATAGAATAAAGTTATATTTTTTTCCAGGCCATTGTTTTTGGGAGATCCCAATGTTGAATTTTTAGACAGAGGACAAATTTTACGGGTGAAGAATGCACGAAGAAGTGACAAGGGACGCTACCAGTGTGTTGTGTCTAATGCAGCTGGCAAACAAGCCAAGGATGTAAAGCTGAATATCTATAGTAAGTGTGGCTTTTCTCATGATTTTGTGGTTATCAACCCTCATTGTAAACTGGTAAACAGGTTTACGCTACCGTTCACTGTTCCTCTTTCCCATATGGGATACTTGGGAATGCTCCCTCCTTTTAGAGAAGAAAGAGCCTGTCTTCATGTATCTCAGCTGGAATGTCACATCCATTTTTAATGCATTTTATCATTAAGTGTGGGTTTATTCAAGTGGTTCAGTGATTTTTTTTTAATGTGCCCTCACTCATGAGGTTGAGAATTTCCTCTCTGGCTGGGAGATACATAGATCAGAGGCCTGTTTCCTTGAAGGGGTAGAAAAACTTCAAAAGTTGTAGGGCTATATGAAATGCAGTGAAGCTGGCAGTATGCAAATGATTAACTTGTTTTATTTTCAGTTTTATTTGGCCTTCATCCTGACCACCTGGTAATATTTTAAAAGCCATATGTTTGTGCTACTGTTTTCTCCCAGCCGTGTCTCCACCAGAAATAGCTCTCATTTTCACTAAAATTTTCAACATCTTTTGAGAAAGGTGACTGTCAAAGTCATTTCGGTTCTTATGAAGACCAATAGTGCTTTTCGGAGCTCACCTCACTGTCTGTCTTCTCCCTTTCCATAGTGTATGACACGCAGGCATGGTTTAGATTTTTTTCAGGATGTCACCTCCTCACGGGATCTTCCCAATCCAGAGCAGTCACCTAATGGCTCTCTATTACATTGTAGTCCTTCATTCTCTTTATTGCACTTACTGTTGGGAAGTTGTTTAATAATGAATTTGTTTACTTATTAGCTCCAAGGAAGCCAAATGTTATCAAAACATGCCTTTGTTTTGCATGCTCCCTATTTTCATTTCTAGTATACAAATTATCTCAAGCAATATTGGCTAAATGCATGAATGGTCTAGTAGCCCAGTGTCCAATGTGGTAGTCGCTAGCCATAGGTGGCTGTTCAGTGACTAGTCCAAATTGAAATGTGCTGTAAGTATACGATTCACGCCAGATGTCAGAGAACTCATATGAAAAAAAAGATATCTCCTTAATCATTCTGCATTGATTATGTACTGAAATCATATTTCAAATACATTGGACAAAGTAAAATATTTTATTAAAGTTAAAATTATTTAAATTAATTTCCTTAGTTTCCTTTTCTACTTTTAATGTGGCTACTAGAAAACTTGAAATCATACATTTGGTGTGCATTGTATTTCTGTTGGATTGCACTTGCTGAATAGTTAATAAGGACTTGGGCCTCTAAGACAGACAGGCTTGTGGTTAGATCCAGTGTCTGCCATTTACTAGTTTTGTGCTTGAGATAAATTTCCTCAGCCCTTCAGTTTCCTTGGCCATATAATGGGGATAATAATAGTGCATACATAGTAATGTTATTGTGAGGATAAAATACTAGTTACCTTATACATGGATTACTGGGCTCATAGTAAGAGCTCAATATATATTATTCAATTATTAATTTAGTGATTGCATTGTCTTAAAACATATATTGTCTAGCTTGATTTCTATATTTTAACTGCATTCCAAATCTCCCTTTTTAAATGTTAGTGTCTTTATGTAAAGTTTGAATAGCTCTCTTGAAATAAACTATTTTAAGTTTAGGTTTTTAAGTCATTTATGTCAATAAATAGAAACTTATGAAAGAAATCAGTCATGAAAAGACATCTATGTCTCTTAAAAAAAAAAAAAAAAAAGGGTCATATGAAAGCTTAGCTCTACAAACCTCCAAGTTATTGCTGCGGAAGACCCAGATGTCTAAAGAACAGGTCCAGTCTTTTCCCCGAGCCATTGAGTAGTCTTCTCTACACTGTTGTGATGTCCCCAACGTCTGTGCTGAATGCACTCTGGTGATTCAGTAAGACTCCTGTTTCTATGGAGCTTGGGTCCTTTATTTCAGATGCTCTTGTTCAGTCTGTGTGATGCCCTCAGGCGCCCAGAAGAGAGGGCTTCTTGGATTGTCTGAGATGAAAGGCATTGTTATCTTGTGAAGTTTGGAGTTTTAATTTCAGGAAATAATGCCATTTCCTTTCTAGCAAGCTCTCTTGCACCTCCAAGTGGGTAACCTTAAGTTCATTTCATTTGTGTAAATACCTTTATTCTAGAAATGAGGGGGAAAAATGAAACAGAGGTCGTATTTTGGCTAACTGAGGAATATGTATGTAGATTTCAGATTGTGTGTATGCCTCACACTAAAATTATTCACTTATTTTCCTTATTTATGCTCTGGTATGAAGATAAGCAGATAGTGCACCTTCCAGGTAGAAATAAACATTATGTTTGAAGAAGGAAAGAAAATAAGAGGAAAAATAAGAGATGGAGGAGAAAAAAGAAAAAGGGGGATAAAGTTGTAGAAAAAGAACTTAAAAAGCTTTTAATAGCTAATGAGGAGACTGTGCAAATTAACAACTTGTAGTTCAAGGCAAGACTTCTTAACCTGAGGCCCATGAATGGGTTTCAGAGATTTGAGAGCTTCCCTAAATTATATAAAAGGCTTTGAGTGTATACATGGGCCCATTTTATTATGCAGTGTATTCATAACCTTTATCTGTACCATACTCCCTCAAACAAAAGTACAGTTCTCTGGCAAATATGAGTTATAATGAAACAGGAAGTGAAATATTTATTTGGCAATTTAAGCAGTGGGTGGTATGTTGTTCTAGTATTCATTGCAAAGGTTCTCTGAGTAATTTTTGTCAATTTCATAAACATAAACCATTAAAATAGATGCTATTCGGTATAAATGAATTTCATTTTAAAAACATTCAGGAAATATAGGGATTTGTCTGAATCTGTGTTTTGTTCCTTCTTGTTTGGGTTCTGCGAATTGAATCCAGGGGTACTTTGTGACTGAGATACATCCCCAGTTCTTTGTTTTGTGACAGCGTTTTAAAAAGTTGCTGAGAGTCTCACTAAGGTGCTGAGGCTGACCTTGAACTTAGGATCCTCCTACTTCAGTCCCTGAGAGACTCTGGTATTACAGGCATGCACTGTTGCACCTGGCTAAACCTATGTTGATTTCCTTACTGTATCATCCAACTAATTAGGCTATGCAGCTGCTTTAGACAATTTCCACCAAAAATTTAACATGGATTTATAGATTAGCATAGGACATAAAGAGTCTCAAATCAAACAGTTTAAAGCCTGAATAAAATGCACTTTCTTAGCATTTCCAAATGTTATTAATTTTTTTGTAGCAGAATTTGGCAAATCTTTTTTAAAAGAGCAAGGTAGTAAATATTTAAGTTCAACAGACCATGAGACAAAATCAAGGATAATCTATAAATAACTTGTATAATAAGACAAACAAATTTCTACAAAATTATTTATTGAAAAAATTCCGTCTTATTGATATTTTTTAAAATTATGCTTTTTAATACAGCTCTACCCAAGGGAGGAATGGAATTATTTTTGTGTGTGAGGGGTTAACATTTCACTTAAGTGGAATTCATCTTTTAATGGAATCTGTAATGAAATTTTATCTATTTCATCTTTGAAAATGTCTTTTCACACAGATAGGTACTGCCTAATACTGATATCAATTCACAAGCATATGATTTTAATTGAGCATATTCATTGCTTGGAAGACATTACAGAATTCTATTATATTCATCTCTCGATGTTTGACTTTCCGTGTGTCATTATACAACCAGTTTGCCCATTCCATTTGAAGATTGGATTCAAAAATTGATGAATTTTGAACATGGAAACTTTTTTTTTTTGCATTTGCATCAAACCTTGCAAAAATAGTGGTTTGAGCTCAGAAAATACAATGACTGTAAATCTGTAGGAACATCAAGATGTCATTCTTTGTTGGATATGACTTGTGATTAAAACAACTTTATGACTGCTGTCGTAGTACATTAAGTACTATGTGATTTTAGGTTGAATTCATTTAGAAATATAAAGTTTACAGAAAAACCAATTTCTAAAACAATTTGGTGTTCAATAATAATGTTTAAGAATTCTTCTTATTTAGAAATAATGCAGCCTTAGCCCTGAGCTCAAAATCATAATAAAATATTACTACTACCAAAGCGTAGCGGTGTGATGGTCAGGTAAGCTGGGACATTCAGTTTTCCTTCCGATGAAGGCCAGGGAACTCGTGATGTTGTACTTGATGAGAGCAATTAAACTACACCATCAACACTACTGGTTAATGAACACATTGTTATTTGCACGAAGTACTTTCTGATAAATGACACAATGAATAAACAGACTTTTGACACCCTGCATTTTAATAGGCTTCTTAGATTTCCTGAAGCTATTTTTCATACACTCAAATTTTTACCACCATTAGTTGTGAAAAACTTTAGCAGAGTCCACTCCAGATTGTGTAATGAATTAAAATTTCCCCAACTTCTCTAAAAATATTTTTGTCAATAGTTTTTCCACACAGACCATTCTTAAAGGCTCATTTTTCACTTTTTGTAACTTGGCATTGACCTCTCAAACAGGAACAACATAGTACTATCAGTAATATCTGTTTGCTCATCAAAACTTGAGAATTCTCTTCAGAAAAAAAAAGAGACTATTATTATTGTTCCCAGCATCCTCAGCTCTTCAGTTCTTCTCACTGAAAGGCTGATAATCTTTAATAAATTCATTTTTCTCTCGATATGTTTCTTTAACTGCCACAGTCATATTTGATTTAGTTAAGTTGGCATTGGTAGACAGCTTTCTCTGCTTGGCTAATAGATAAGCCACTTAGAAACTTACTCTGGCTATAATGTTATATTTGACTTCATTTTTGTGAAGAACTTCTGCTATGATGAGACATTCCATTTTGCATTTTCTGATAAGCTGTTGCTTTCCTTTGAATTGTGAATACTCTGACTGCTTAGTCTACTCATATTTATTCTTTTAGAACAGCCATAATGCTATTACAAAATAAATACAATGCTGTGCCATTTAAGTTGATAACAAAATAGTCCACACTGTGTGGTGTGCCTCAGTGCAATAGTTGAAGCCCATTCTTCTATTCCATTCTTATTTTGACATGAGGATATGCATTGGTAATAAAATAGCACAGCATAGTGATATGCATTGCACTTGGAATGCTGTAAAGTTATAACTGTGTCACTGAAATTTTTCATAAGCTGAGTAGCAGCAAAAGCAATGAGAACACCACATGGGTTTTTGTTGCCATTGTTGAGCAAAAGTAGCCATGGAGAGTATGAGTGTGACTGTGTTCCAATAACACTTTATTTTTGGACATTGAAATTTGAATTTCTTATTAGTTTTACCTGTCAAAGGTATTGTTAGTCTTTTGATTTTTTCCCCCAAATCATTAAAAATGTAAAAATTATTCTTAACTAGGCATCTCCTTACCTACAGGGGTCATAGTTGACCGGCCCATGAACTTTAGTAAACCACGTTATAGAAAATAATCTCACAGGCTAGGGCTGTAGCTCAGTGGCAGAGCGCTTGCCTTGCACGTGTGAGACACTGGGTTCCATCCTCAGCACCACATAAGAATAAACAAACAAAATAAAGGCATGCTGTCCATCTACAACTGCAAAAATAAAAATAAAAAAAGAAAATGATCTCATTGTCAAAGTGTAATATATCATGACTTAAATTATGTGAGGAAAAAAATGTGTGTTAGTTTGCTGATTGCCAGAAAATATTAAGGTATACCAATCAGCATTCAGATCTTATTTTCTAACATCCTTCTCCACTGAAGGAGAAATGGTTGATTCTAGGGCTGGGGAAGGAAATATACACAATGAGCCTGAAGCATGTAGTGTAGGATCATCAAGTTTAAAAAATGCTAAAAACAATGATATGTGTATGTCAATGGGGCATAGCAACCAACTAAACAAGCTTTTAATAGCCAAAGCTGGATAAATAAATGTAGTATTAGATTATATCCCATAGTAGAGAATAAGCTTCTTTGAGTTCATATTGATATAAATAAACAATTCATTCTCCTATACAGAATTCCAAATAATTTCTATAGATATTCCCTTAACAAGACATTAGAACTGCAGTCTCCACCTGGTTTGTGTGGGCTGGAAATATTGACCCCCTTCAGAACAATGGGGAAAAGGATTAAGTTTATGATGGGTAAATCTGACCACCACTACCTTCACCAGGATAC
This sequence comes from Marmota monax, assembly GCF_021218885.2. Classification (NCBI taxonomy): domain Eukaryota; kingdom Metazoa; phylum Chordata; class Mammalia; order Rodentia; family Sciuridae; genus Marmota; species Marmota monax. The sequence goes on along the minus strand of NW_026693876.1, from coordinate 897,703 downwards.
CAAGGTTAACATCATCAGTGATAAGTCATGTTGATAGCTGTGCTGTTGATGTGGCATGAGCATGGAGCTGTTCCTCTGTGGTCTCTCAATGCCCACAACCCTAGTCTCACCATAAGAAAACTATCCTAATATTTAAAACTTTATTAAAATTATGCCAAGATACTCATAGTTAGGCACATGCCATTTGATTACTTTAAAATTGTTGCAATTATAGCACGATCCCGGAACTACCATGTTAAGAACATGTAGCAAAGATAAAGCAACTTGAGGTATTGTTCTAAAAGCAACTTGAGGTATTGTTCTAAAAGCAGTCTTCATTTGGTGACAGAGGCTAGGAATGAGGTTGCTGGGTTATGGGAAACACACGTGAAGCTAACTGGATGAGTGCAGTTGAATGAATGGATTGTAGCTCAAAACAAACCACTTAGACCTTATGTCATGGGAAAGGTCATGCAGTTGTGCCACATCTGAGATTATTTGCTCCCATGATCAATTTCATACTGTATCTACATTAGGTGAAATTTTATTTTGTTTTGCTGTTTGTTAAATATAGCTTGCTTAGTTACTCTAATATGATCTATTGGACTTAAATAAGCTCCTGAAATTGAATCTGTGACTTACTGTTTTACTGAAATCTAACACCCAAAATGGGAGTAATAGAGACTGTTGTGACAAGACTGTCAACTGGTTTCCAGTAAATAATTCACACTTCCTGTCTTAAATTTGTATTTACTTGAAACTGGTTATTTGAGCATAGTTAGCATTTAGGATTTCATTGCAGATGCTGATCTTAGAAGATTTGTTTTTATCCTAAAATCTTTTGTAGTTCCACCTACTATCAAAGGAGGGAATGTTACCACAGAAGTATCAGCATTGGTCAACAGCATAATTAAACTGGAGTGTGAACCCAGGGGACTTCCACTGCCCACTGTTACTTGGTACAAGGATGGCCAGCTCGTCATGTCCAGCTCCCAAGTACTTTATATCGACAAAGGACAATTTCTTCATATTCCTCGAGCGCAAGTCTCTGATTCATCAATATATACATGCCGTGCAACCAATGTTGCTGGAACTGCTGAGAAATCATTCCATGTAGATGTCTATGGTAAGGAAAAATACATCCTTTAATTTGGTACCTTTCTACCTATGCTTTTAATATGCTGACATCAAATTTGGACACTAATAAAATCTTGGTGGGTTTGTTTTTTTTTTTTCAATGTGCATGGATAGACTTTGGAAGAATGTGTTGTGATTTTGAAAAAATATTTATCAGTGCTAAGATGAGCAAGAAGTGGTACATTCATTCAAACAACCTAGGTCCATGGGACTTGGAGCATCTAGACCATTTGTTCTTATGGAATAGTTAGGACTAAGATCATTCTTCACTATTTGTCCTTTATAAACCCGACTGTACAGAGTATTCCAGAAGAATTAAAGTAGTTGCAGATGAGCTGAGCCAAGAAGTTCTTCAACAGCTTAGAGGGAGATGAACATGTAGGTAGTTACTGTGAACCCACTATGTGAGAAAAAAAATCTCCCCTTTATTTCATTAGAATGTATTTTATGATTGCACAAAGACTTACCTGAAGGATTTCTATTTTTCTACCTAGTTCCTCCAGTGATTGAAGGCGACTCAGCCACACCATTGACTAAGCAAGTTGTTATTGCTCATTCATTGACATTGGAGTGTAAAGCTGCCGGCAACCCTGCTCCAGTTCTGACTTGGTTAAAAGATGGTGTACCTGTGAAAGCCAGCGACAACATCCGCATAGAAGCTGGTGGGAAGAAACTTGAAATCACAAGTGCCCTAGAAGTTGATCGGGGACAGTATGTATGTGTGGCTACCAGTGTGGCAGGAGAAAAGGAAATCAAATACGAAGTTGACGTCTTAGGTAAATAAGGATGCCTCTGCCTGGATCCTTAGGTTCACAGCAAAACCTGATTAGGTTATTAAAGACCTTTTTGTGCAGTAGTAAAACAGTCTAAGATAAAGTCTAGCTGTTTGTTCAAAGCTAAGCTGCACATTACCCAGAGGTAGATCTGTCATCAGAGTCCCGTGATCAAGAAACTCGCATAAATCTTCCACTAACTTTGGTATACTTTTCATTCTTACAACTATGACAATATCTGATCATGGTGAGCCACAGACACTGTTTTCTCATGAGCACTGTGTTAGACGACAGGAAAAATTCTCTGGACCTTGGGAAGTCATCTTGCAACCTAAAGTCTCAGTCTTTAGTTGTAGATTGAAGTTTTTTTGTTGTTATTGTTTTGTTTTTTTAATAGTTGGCCCAATAAGAGGAAATTCCCTTCTCTTGTTCTTATGAAAATAAGCAGTTTAAAATAAGAATTGACTTTATATTCACATGGCATCAGTAGCACCAAGATACCAGTTAGAGAAAAATCCATATTGCGTTGTAAGTACATTCAGTGACCTTGGCAAGTGTTTGGTATAAAATGTACTTACAGTACATTTCAAACCCCCCTCATGTATCAAATTGCTATGATAGTTATCAACCTTCTAAACTACTACATAGTGTTGTGGATGTGACGGTGGTTTTTTTCTTGTGTGTATTTCTTCACGTTACATCCTTGCTTGTCTCTGTTGTTTTCTAGTGCCACCAGCTGTAGAAGGTGGAGATGAAACATCTTACTTCATTGTGATGGTTAATAACTTGTTGGAACTGGATTGTCAAGTGATAGGCTCTCCCCCACCAACTATCATGTAAGGGGTTTGGTATGTCTTCTAAATACCTCCCACTTTTTGATGTGTTTAGACTGTGTCATTAAAAAGAGGAAGTATAAAATTACATTCTTTATATCCCTCTTAAGATGTACTCCATATAAAAGGTAACTTTTACTTGATATTCAAAGGGCACTTCAACCTGGGGAAATTCCTTTATAGGATCTTATAAATTATAGTTTCAGTGGAGAGAGACAACTATTAAGTAGTATTAATGTCTGACCTCCCTAAGACACTGAAATGTTTGATAAATAAAAAGAATACCAGAAACATTAAAGAAATAGAGGATGTTAACAGGCATATATTTATCTTTTTTTTTCTCATTTCTTCATTCACAAAGCATCTACTAAGCACCTAACTTTTGTTTCCAAAGTGTGATAGGACATGCAAAGAAGCAGTTACTCAACTAAGGGAATGAGATGGTTCACACATGATTACAAAACGAAATGGAAAGTTAGGACTCATAAAAAATGTAAAATAAAACACTGAAATCATATATCTTTTTATCTACAGATGTTTTAAGATAGTTTAAATATTTCTGGTTAGTGTTATTTAAGTATTAAAGTGAGTATTATTTAGGGACATTTCATCTTTCTGTAACTTAAAATTAGGAGAAAAACAAAGAACTCAACACATATTTACTGGGTTCCTATAAACTTCAACTTTATTTAAACCAGGTTTCTTTTATTCTACTCTTCTACGTGCACTTTTTATTTTTAAGAGTGCATGATTAGGGGCTGGGGTTGTAGCTGAAGGGTAGAGTACTTGCCTTGCATGTGTGAGGCACTGGGTTCAATCCTCAGCACCACATAAAAATAAGTAAAAAATATATATTGTGTCCATCTACTACTAAAAAAATATTTTTTTAAAAAAAGAGTGAGTGATTAGGAAATTAGGCAAATTCATGATAGAGAATAAACAAAATACTAAGCACACACACGTGCACGCGCATGCACACACACACACTTTCTGGAAACTATAATAAATTCAGACTTCTTTTTGCTATTTTTTCTAGGTGGCTGAAGGATGGTCAGCTAATTGATGAAAGGGATGGATTCAAGATTTTACTAAATGGACGCAAACTGATCATTGCTCAGGCTCAAGTGTCAGACACCGGCCTCTATCAGTGTGTGGCCACAAACACTGCTGGAGACCACAGGAAGGAATTTGAAGTCACTGTTCATGGTATGTTGAAGAAGGGACAGAAGCATTCCATTTTGAACTAACCAGCATTATGTCATTACCTAATTCAGATTGTGGCTCGGAAATCTGGATTAAATCCTGAGTTGTGGAAAGTTGTTTAAATCAGCTTTGTCGCTTCTGTGACTAAAAGGATCTGACCAGAACAATTTTAGGGAAGAAAAGCTTATTTGAGGGCTTCTAGTTTCAGAGGTCTCAGTACATAATAAGCTGACTCCATTCCTCCAGGATCAAGGTGAGACAGGACATCGTGGCAGAAGAGTGTGGTAGAGGGAAGCAGCTCACATGGTGATCAGGAAGCAGAGAAGAGAGCTCACTTTCCAGATACAAATATGCACACCAAAGGCACGCCCTACCACTTCAGTTACCACTCAGTTAATCCCAGTCAGGAGTTAATCTGCTGATTAGGTTAATCAAACCTTCTTGCATTGTTTCACATGTGAGCTTTTGTAGGACATTTCACATCTAAACCGTAACAGAAGTATGATGAAAGATGTGAATTTGAATTCATGGCAGATTTTAAATCAGTTTACTGACAAAAGAGGTATCATGTGAACAAGTTTCAGCAGAATTTAAATATTAGGAGGTATACTCTACAGAGCTCATCAGGGTCCCAGAAGTGAAACTGAAGAAGTTACAAGAGGCAGGCAGCAACTTTCAACTAAAGGTGTTGTGTCATTTAAGGGTTTAGCCTAAACAGGAGTGATTGGGAAGACTCTCTGGAGTGGAGGCTAAGGGATTAACTGCAGGATCTAGAGCACAGAAATGCATTCACAGAACTGTCATGTTGATATTATAACCATTAATTTAATGATAGAAACAACTCTCTGCCACAGAAGAACTTGAGAAGAAGGATCTGGAACCAGAAACTGCAGAGCCATTTGGAAGCCACAGGAAGAAGTGTCTTGGAATGTCAACTTCATCCTTCCCTCTCTCTGCACACTTCTTGTTTGTTTCACGTTTTAGCCCCATGTCCCACGCTGAAGTGTAGATAATCTTGTTTCTCAGTCTCACTTCCAATTTTTTGAGAGAAAATGTGGCAGATCCAGCTTAGAGCAAGTTACCAACGCAGGTTCAATCAGTCTTACCTGGGCAGAGTCATGTGTAAATAGTGCTCAGATCCCACTTTGATTTAGTAAGACAGTTCTAGAGAAAAGGAAGGTCATTATTGATTGGGAAAAGACACCAAAACGTGTAAGCCAAATGTACATTACTGCAGTAACACATATGTTTCATTTATTCTTTGAAAAATCTGAAATCCATAGTTAGGAAAAAGTAATATCTAATATTGCAAAAATTATCAATAAAATGCATCATGAAATTCCTTCATTGTTTGTTGAAATTGGAATTTTTTTTCTCTTCTAAGTGTTAAAGTTTCAGGTTTGTTCATCTTAAGTGTTTGACCATCTCCTGGTGGTGATTTTTTCATTCTTTCTGCCCTTCCTTTCTTCCATCTAGTTCCTCCAACAATCAAGTCCTCAGGCCCTCCTGAGAGAGCCGTGGTGAAAAGCAAACCTGTCACCTTGCAGTGCATAGCCAATGGCATCCCACATCCATCCATTACTTGGTTAAAAGATGACCAGCCTGTGAACACTGCCCAAGGAAATCTCAAAGTAAGTATAAATGTTACAGGACCCAAATTGAGAAAGCTGTATCGATCTTCTCAGACCAATCACAGTATTCTTTATTAATTGTAGATTTTATGGACTTTGCAGACAATATAGTAAAACTATATATTTTCCTTATAATTTTTTAAAAATATTTTTATTTCTTTATTTGTGGTGTTGAGGATTGAACCTAGTGCCTCATACAAGCTACGCAAGGACTCTACCACTGACCTACAACCCCAGCCCTTCCTTATAATTTTTTGAATGGAATTAAATAAAGGATTTAATAACCTTGATAACAAATAATGATGATACAGATTTTAACACAGATTGGGTTGTTTTTTTTTTTTTTTTTTTTTTTTTTTTTTTTTAATTTGATTTGTGCCTGAGTTAGCTGTAAAAAACGGATATCTTGCCTGGTGTAGTGGTGCATGCCTATACTCTCAGCAGCTCAGGAGGCTGAGGCAGGAGGATTGAGAGTTCAAAGCTAGCTTTAGCAAATTGGTGAGGCCCTAAGCAATTAGTGAGACCCTGTCTCAAAATAAAAAATTTAAAAAAGGGCTGGGAATGTGGCTCAGTGGTTAAGTGTCACCAGGCTCAATCCCCAATACCAAAATAATAATAATAATAATAATAATAAATAAAAACAAAATATGGCATCTCCTGGATAAATAACGTTCATTAATAATAAGCCCATATACTCCAATATGTTCACCATAGACTAAGGTTAAGGTAAAGTCATATGTATATAACCGTAAGAAACAGATGTCTTAAAAAACATTTTTAAAAACTAGTTTATGTGGGCTGGGGCTGTACAGCTCAGTGGTAGAGCACTTGCTTAGCAGGTGTGATGCACTGGGTTCGATCCTCAGCATCACATAAAAATAAACAAAATAATGGGAAAAAATCTTTTAAAAAATAGCTTATGAGCTAACAAGAGGGCAGAGACTCCATTAGTCTTTATGATATATAAATTTATTTTTGTGTCCTTGATATTGATTATAGTCTGACATATAACTGTGTCTCAGTACATTGAATTAGTAGGTAATTAAAAAAATGATGATGGATTTCAAATATGAATAATCTAAATGATGCATTTAAAAATCAGAATTAACAGACTTTGCTATTAGGATCGTGTTAATTGTGGGGTTTGAGATTTACTTGTAAGTTTTCAATATGAGATATCTTGAGTTTCTTTTCCTTGTAGAAGTAATAGGTACATGTTCAGTTATTATTTCTATTCAAAATCCAATGGAACTAATCTCACACCTTTGTGCTAGCATGTAGTTTTAGAACATAGTGTAAGTAAGTAACTGTTTATCTGGAGATGGACATTTATCATGTAATCATATGCAAAAGTGAATCAGCTATCATGATGAGCTATTTGAAGACAGTATAGAGAGGTGTAAGAACATATAACAAGGAAACTAAACAGAACTCTGAAGAATATTTTGGAGCTAAATGGATAAATTAATGAGAAAGAACTGTTTATTAAAGAGAAAATATGCACAAATAAAGGAGTATGTGACACCTCTTGAGGGCTGGAAAGTAAGCCAGTTGGCTGAAGAGAGACAAGGGAGAGTGTTATTGCAGGGGACTGACAGCTGGCAGAGAGCATATATATAGGGTAAAGATTTTATTTTTACCTTAAGGCAGTGGAGGGCCTTCAAAGAGTTTTAAGAGAGAAGGGACGTGATCAGGTACACATTTTAAATAGAGTTAAATGTGGCTTAAAAACAGGGATACATTCTGAGAAATACATCCATAGGTAATTTCATCATTGCACAAACATAGTCTGTCCTTACACAAACATTAGATGTAACAGCATAATACACAACTAGGCTAGATGGTGTCTACCATCATGTCTGTGGTCAGTTACTCACCAACACATTGTTTTGCAGAGCATGACTATAGTCATCTGGATTCCTGCCAAAGAATAAATTAGAAGAGCCAAGAGTACATATGTATAACCAATTGCAGAAATTTGAGCTGATATGCCAGCCATGGAGATGAAGATACTTGGATAGATCTGAGACTTATTTATAGGCTTAATCATTGGGGGTTGTTTTTGAAAGGTGAAGGAGTATGTGTCAAGGAAGTGTCCTCAGAATCTGACCTACTTAATTGCAAGGATAATGTTGCCAACTAATGAGATTAGATACTCTGGAGAAGGATAAGTTAAAGAGGAAAAAACTAATTTGAGTTTTAGAATTTTGGGGGTAGTGACTTTGAGATAAACTAGTGGAAATGTTAGTGGATCATTTAATATATGATATTGAAGCTCAACAGAGGCCTCTGATTGGAATATTGGTACATTGATGATATTTGAACTATGAGACAGATGAGTTAATTCAAGGAAAGAATAAAAGTAAGAAGCATAGGGAGAGAGAATCAACTTAATTCACAGTCTTAAAAACTTATTGCATGTAAAGTCCATGTGCAATATTCCAGAATATAAATTTACAAATGTTGCTTAACAAGTTTAGTACAGTATGGCTGGAAAACAGGTTAAGTGGGAGTTTATATGGCAGTTTGGAGAGATCATTTGGGATCAGAATGTGGTGAGCCTGGAGGGCTTATGATGAGTTCAGATTTCATTCTGGGCAAGGTGGGGAGCCATGAATGAGGTTTGAAGGGAGACTGGTAAAAGGATCAAATTTCCATCTTAAACAAATTATTCTGGCAAGTGTGCAGGATAGATTAAAAATTGGGGAGGCTGGAGACACTGCAACATCAGTTAGGAAGCCATTATAATCCCACAGTGGCTGTGGAAATGGAAAACAGGATCTGAAAAACATGCAGTGGTATAATTGGGAGTTAAAGTGAGCTCCAAAAAAAACAGATGACTAGAAAAATAGTGGGTGCCACTAAGCAAGATGGGGAAAATGCAATGAGAAGGAGATTTTAGAAATAAAAGGAAAGGGCTTATGACTTTAATTCTAGATAAGTTTAATTTGATATTAACCTGTTCAGTAGATAACTAAAACCAATTGGAGCTCAAGAGAGAAGTTGAAGCTAAAGCTATAAATTTAGGGAGTCCACATGGGGTTTTCACTGATGCCATGGGATTGGGTGAAAACTACCAGACAACTAAAGTGTCTTGCTAACGAGACATCAAGAGGAAGTCTATTCTGTAAAGTAATCTCCTAAAAAGTCAGAGAATAAGAACAGGGAATACTATATCTTTAAAACCTAGAGTATAGAGTTTCAAGGAGTAGGCTGATCGTGGGAAAGTACACACCTAGGACATAGAATAATGGATAATGTGATTGGAAATTACTGATTGCCTCAGCATAATCAGTTCCGTGGAATAACCTCTGAATCACCAGTTTCAAAATGGCGGAGGCCAGTTTCAATGGGTCTAAGAAGGAAAGAAGAAAATTCAAAGAATTTATCTGCATTTCTGTTATTCGTATTTTATGATTTTTATTGTTTCTCTTGGCCCCCCCCATGACAATTTAATCAAAAAAGTTTGTTGTTTTAAAAATATTTATGAAGTGTTATATGGATGATGCCATGTATTTTAAATGGCTTAAATTTTTATCATAATTCAGTGAGAAAGGCCTTTATTCAGTGGAGTTTTATGACTATACCAGCAAGCTAGCCTTAGGTTATTCTGTTTTGTGATTTCCAATGAATAACAACAAGCTTTCAATCAAATCACCCTATTTTCTTATGCATAATGAAGTGATCTACTTCTAATATCTCAAGAAATAATTAGGATATTGGCATGAAAATATAATTAGATATTATAACTTTAATGAATTTTTCTATCTTGGTAAATGTTCTCCAGTCTAAGCACAAAGTATAAAATGCTGCCATGCTTTTTGCTTCCAATTAGATACAGTCTTCTGGCCGAGTTCTGCAGATTGCCAAAGCCCTGTTGGAAGATGCTGGCAGATACACATGTGTGGCTACCAATGCAGCTGGAGAAACACAACAGCACACTCAATTGCATGTGCATGGTAATGTAATTTCCACGTCTTAACAAAAGAATCTTTTTATGGCTTTTTGAAACATGGTGGGCTCATTTTTATTGAATTACAATATAAAAGAAACAAGTGTTTATTTTAGCCTGCATGAATAAAGCTAGATAGTTTATTGTAATTATAATTGCTCATATTAAAATCTTCAGTTTTCAGGTCATCAAATAGGATGCACAGGAGCACACAAATAAATACAAATCCTGTATTCCTTTAGCTGATAAGTTTTTTTTTTTTTTTTCAGAAAATTTTTTTGTTGCAAAAGACAAAAAGTTGCTAGGTTGTACATTCAGTCTTCTCTGTAATTTTCTTGCCTGTTTAAAAGAGGTATTTTGTAAAGGAAAGCTGTCCTTGGCTCAGATTCTCCTGTGTGCTTTAATAAGAAGTCTGGGTGGCCATGGAACACACATTAATATTACAGCTTCATAGCAAACTTGAAAGGCTACATGACCTTGAATATGAGACTTATTTCTCTAGAGGTTCATCAGAGAAGGTCGAGAATTGAAGGCTTGGACTTAACCAGGTTGTAGAAACCTATTCAAGATCTCCATGTACGTAGCATTAGTTTTCCCTCAGTCATGTGATGGCATATTCTACATTCTATCTATTCCTTTGGTCATTCATCCACTCATTCATACATTCATTCCACATTTACTGAGGAGTTTAACCTAGTATAGTGTTCCAGTGCCTAACTAAATTCCAGGTACATGTAGTTGGTTTAAAAAAAAAAAGTACCAAATGAAAGAGTACATTTGAATGAAGAATAGTAAGTGAATGAAAAAATTTAGATATTGAATAATTTGCTTCTTTACATATTTTCTTTTTTTTTAATCAGCCAGTTAAAAGATTCAAAACATCAGTTCTGTAAATGTTTCCAGTATATCAATTTATTCTTTCCCCATGTTCCTAAATATCAACACCTAGTTTAAGAATATTTATGAACTGTTTTGGTTTGAATCTGGAATGTTCCCCCAAAGGCTTATGTTTCATAGGCATGTCCCCCATGCAGAAAGGTAGAGAGGTAGAGCTTTTAGGCAAGAATTGGATGATGAGGGCTTTGAGCTAATCAGGGAATTAATCCATTGATGGATTAATCCACTGATAACTGAATGGACTTCTGGGAGTTGAGATCTAATTGGAGGAAGCAGGTCACTGGGGTGTGCCCTGGAAGGGCTTCTCTCTGTTCCCTGGTTCCTGTCACTCTGCTTCCCGACTGCCATGGGCTAAGCAGCTTTCCTCCACCATGCTTGTCAACTGGGATCTTTCTTCAAGTTGGAGGACCACAAAATGAGACCTCTGAAACCATCAATCAGCATAAATCTTTCCTCCTCTAACTTGTTTGTCAGTTATTTTGGTCACAGTGAGGAAAAGCTGGCTAGCACAGGCATAAAGCATGTTCCTTGAGAGGACCTTTATTATTTCACGAGTTATTAATTTGAAGGATAATATCTGAATGTAATCATTTTGGAACTGGCTCACCATGCTTGGGGGTTGAGGACAGGCTGATGCTGCTGTCTCTTGTTTCCTTGAATTGACTTTGTTTCTCATAAAGTCACCTCTGTCTTCCTAATGCTCTTTGACAGCTCTCTCCACCATCTACTCAGACTACCTCTTCTGTCTAAGACTGTGCTGAGAGGTGGGCTTTCTGTTCTGTCTCCCAGTTCTGTACACCAAGGCTCCTTCTGTCCTCTTTGCATATTCAAAACAGAGTTTCTTGGGGCTGAGGCTGTAGCTCAGTGGCAGAGTGTTTGCCTGGCATGTGTGAGGAACTGGGTTCGATCCTAGCACCACATAAAAAGAATTAAATAAAATAAAGGCATTCTGTCCATCTACAACTACAAACAAATTTAAAAAAAAAAAAAGTCTCTGGAGGCCAAGCCCAGATCTCCTGAACATCTCTGATGCAGATGGTCTCCACACTAATATTTGAAGAGCTTTTGGGTCAGACACTAAAGACTGGTCTAGAGGTTTGCTGGTGTAGTTAAGGATGACTGAAAACCAGAGTTCCATGAAAGAAATCAAATAAAGGGCAACAACAGAAAAGAAAAAGCAGGATTGATAACCTAAGAAACACAAGTTTGTAAACCTAACAAAATGTCAGTTGGCAGGAGTTGTACTTAGGGTTCATGTCTACATGGAAAATCATCAAAGAGATGGGGAGAAGACTGGAAAACATCTGGATTAATGTGAAAAGAAAGAGAAACAGAAGGTTAGTCATTAAAAAGGTTTGTTAAAATTTGCCAAATTGGATGGCAGATACAGAACAACTTTTGATACCTGTCAATCACAGAATAGAGGTAAATTAGAGTAGTAGTTTAAAGCATTTCATCCAATATGATCTTAATCCATCTGGATAACAGTTTACCTCCCTTAAGGAGAATAGGTGATAAAGTGAGCTTCTACTATTAATCATAATGGACCTGGAGGAAGCAGCTGACTCTGCATGTGGCTGGAATTGGCACCAAGAGCTCGAATCTCTTGTGGCATTAATGACAGCCTTGTCATATTGGATGTATGCAGCTCCAAACCTGACTCTATCCTCTTCAATACTTATATTAATAACTTCAGTGATAATTGGAGATGTTAAAAGAAAGTGGTTAATGAAAGACTTTGAAAAGACTTTGGAGACTTAAAGGGCATGTTAATATAATACACAAAACAAAGCTGTGAAAGCTTGATTTAAAGACAGCATACATGGAAATACTTGAGCATTATTTGGATTTTGGCAATTACTGTAGATATGATAATTCAGTGTCCTAAAAGGGCTAATCGATCATAGAAGTCAGTAATAAAAAATACAATATGAGGAATAGGAGAGAAACTAGCCCTGTAATACTCTTTATCTCTGAACACTTCAGAAGTATTATATACAGTTCTGGTACTATATATATTTAAAAAGGCATTGGCAAATCTCTTGGGAAGCAATCATCACTTAATGTACTTCAGTTATTGGCTTATTTAACCACCCCTATAGTTACTTTTGAAGTTAGGGTTTGTTTTAATCTCAGTCTTTATTAGTGAGTAACACATTCAGCAAGTAGCCATTTATTACAGTTGTCTTCCAAAATTTTTCAATCCTAAAATACTCAGCATTCCAATTCTTTAATATTTTCCTTTCTTCTAAAAAGATCTTAGATGCTGCCATTCTTCTCAATCATAGCAAAAAAATGTTTCCAACAGCCAAAGTAAGAGGACTTATAGTCTCCAGGACTAGAAGACCAAGTTCCGATCATGAGGAGAGGAACATTCTCATGGAATTTCCAAGGAGGACTTCTGGTTATTATAAAAGGCAGGAGCCCTCAGTAGGTGGTCTTTTTTTGATCATCAAAGTTTCATAATTCTGGAAGTTTTTATTCTCTAAACCAAACTATGAAATTATATCTAAACCTCAAATATTTGCCAAATGAAACAGATGTTTCCACAAACAAATGGTTATTTGGGGTCTAATAACTCAAGCATTCATTTCATCTGCACATAATTATTTCCTAGGGAAAAAAAATCAACCAAGGTGAAATATCCAGAAGTAGAATGTTGTTAAGAAGAGGCACTTCAAGTTTGATTCCTACATTGTCGATTAATGCCTGCAAGCTGTTAAGTGCAGATATTAGCTTTCTAAAAACTTGGAGTCCTCAGATCTGTATGTTGGGAAGGATAATGATAATACCTCATAGTCATGGGGGTTGTTTGAAGATCAAATGGAAGACTATGCCTGAAAATCTTAGCCTGGTGCCTGGCCCCCAGTCAACATCTGTAAATGGTAGCATAAAGACTATTTTGGCAAAACATATGGTTGGCTCCTAGCCCTTCTCACTGCACAATTTTAACAAATATATCTAAAGCGTTGCTGCCTTTACTGTTGGCCAAGAACCCTCATGGGTCTGTATTAGTTGTCTGGTAAAAACGTTAATAAAGCACCCCTTATTTTTATTTTAGTTTTTTAAAAGTATTTGCTTGGCTAACATCTGCTAACACCCACTCAAAAAACGTTTCTCTGTCATTTCTGTTTTGTTTAATAGCTCACTTGTGGCCTAAAGGAGACTTGGGGAACTTTGTTTTTATTTTTCAATGAATAAGTTCAGTTCAGGACTCTACTGTATTATACTATTACATATATTGCTATGGATGAATTTATTCCTCACTGTTTCATAGTTTTAGTGAATAGGGAGGATTAACTCAACTAAAACCACTCAGGTCAATTGTATATTAATTCCATTCAATTTGAAAGTCAGTTCTGACTGATTAAAGGAATAGGCAGAATCTAGCACATACTGCACCAAGAAAAAGGTATTGTGGCTTTGGCATGATATGCTCATGCAGGTTTTAGAAGAAGGAAGAAACCAAACCAAAACAGTAAATTGAATGGAATGTGCCCTCATGCCTAGGGAACACAGACATCTTATTGTTAATATGAGATGTTGTTACCTAACTAATGATTTGTCTAGAATCATTTCTAATTTCTTCCATATTCAAGACTGTCCACTTTAAATGCTAGAAGGGAATGATGGAATTTATATGGTACTTACTTCTTAACTGAAAATCAGGTTTTTCTTGTATTTAGTGTATGAATTTGCACTGAAATTCTCTGGCTAGCACTTGAAGCAATGAAACATCACAGGCTTTTGTAACACTATTCTTTTTTTTTCCTCACATCTTCATACATGTATTTTGTATAACAATGAGGGAGACGTCTCCTTCCACCATCCATGCAATTCCCTTTCTCCCTCCCTTTCCCTCCCATCCCTCTTCCCTATGTAGAGGTAATTTTCTTCCCATGCTCTTCCTCTCTTCCCCATTTTGAGTCACCCCCCTTATATCAGAGAAGACATTCAACATTTATTTTGGGGGGATTGGCTAACTTCACTTAGCATAGTCTGCTCTGATGCCATCCATTTCCCTGCAAATGCCATGATCTTATTATTTTTTAGTGCTGAGTAATATTCCATTGTGTATAGATGCCACATTTTTTTATTTTTGAAGCAGAAATTTTGAGTTTTTAAATTAATTTTTAATTGACACATAGCAATTTAACATTCATGGAGTACCGTGTGACATTTCAATACATGTATACAATATGTTGTGATCAAATCAAGGCAACTGGTGTGTCTTTCACTTCATGCATATTATTTCGTTGAGTTGGGAGCATTTGAAATCCTCCCTATTAACTATTTTGAAATATTTAATTGTTGCCAACCACGGTTATCCTGCTGTGCCATAGACCATGAGAAGTTTCTCTTTCTATCCAGCTGCAACTCTGTACCCACTGCCCATTCTCTCTCCATCCATCCCTCCTTTCATTCTCAGGCTCTGATATCCACTCATCTGTTCCCTGCTTCTTTGAGATCCACTTTTTAGCTTCCATATGTAAGTGAGGACATGTAGTATTTAAAAAATTTTTTTAATTTATATTTTATTCTTTTTAGATATACATGACAGTAGAGTGTATCTTGACATTATACATACATGGAGTACAACTTATTCTAATTAGGATCCCATTCTTGGGGTTGTATATAATGTGGAGTTTCACGGTGGTGTATTCATATATGAACATAGGAAAGTTGTGTCTGATTCACTCTACTATCTTTTTCCTATCCCCACTCCCTTCCCTTCATTTCCCTTTGTCTAATCCAATCAAATTCGATTCTTCCCTCCCTACCCTCCTTATTGTGTTTTAGCATCCACATATCAGAGAGAACATTCGACCTTTAATTTTTTGGGACTGGCTTATTTCAGTTAGCATGAGAGTCTCCAGATCCATCCATTTACCAGCAAAATCATAAAGTCATTTTTAATGCTGAGTAATATTCCATTGTGTATATGTACGGCATTTTCTTTATCCATTCATCTATTGAAGGACATCTACGTTGGTTCCATAATTTTGCTATTGTGAATTGAGCTACTATAAACATTGATGTGACTGTGTTACTATACTATGATGATTTTAAGTCCTTTGGGTATATACTGAGGAGTGGGATAACTGGGTCAAATGGCAGTTCCACTCCAAGTTTTCTAGGGAATCTCCTTACTGCTTTCCAGAGTGGTTGTACCAATTTGTAGTCCCACTAGCAACGTAGGACACGCAGGATTTGTCTTTCTGTGCCTGACTTCTTGTTTTACTTAACATAATGTCTCCCAGTTCAGGCTGTGTTGCTGCAAATGACAGAATTTCATTCTACTTAATGTTGAATAATATTTTATTGTGTATATATACCACCTTTTCCTTATCCATTAATCCATCAATGGAAACCGACACTGATGCGTTATCATTCTTATTGTGAGCTACTACAATAAACATGCAAGTGCAGGTGATTCATTTCCTTTGGATACATACCAAGTAGTGGGTTTGCTGTATCATACTGTAGCTCTAGTTCTAGTTTTTGAGAAACCTCCATACTTTAACCATAATGTCTGTATGAATTTACATTTCCACCAACAAGGTTTGAGAGTTCTGCTTTCTCTACATGCTCTCCAGCATTTTTTTCCTGATAATAGCCATTCTAACTGGAGTAAAATTATATTTTATTGTCATTTTGATTTGCATTTTTCTGATGTTAGGCATTTTTCATATAATTGTTGACCATTTTTATAACCTCTTTTGAGCAATGTATATTCAGATCATTTGCCTATTTTTTTGCTTTGTTAAAATTTGTTCTAATTAGTTATACATGACAGTGGAATGCATTTTGAAACATTGTACACAAATGGAGCACAACTTCTCATTCCTCTGGCTGTACATGGTGCAGAGTCACACCAGTACTGTAACCATACATGTATATAGGGCAGTAATGTCTGTCTCATTCTACCACCCTTCCCATCCCCACAGCCTCACCCCTTCCTTCACTCCCCTCTACGTAATCCAAAGTTCCTTCATTCTTCCTTATCCCTTGCCCCAGTAAGGATTAGCATCTGCTTATCAGAGAAAACATTCTGGCTTTGGTTTATTGGGATTGGCTTATTTTACTTAGCATGATATTCTCTAATTCCATCCATTTACCTGCAAAAGCCATAATTTCATTGTTCTTTAAGGCTGAGTAATATTCCATTGGATATAGGTACCAAATTTTCTTTATCCATTCACCTGTTGAAGGGCATCTACATTGGTTCCATAGTTTTGCTATTGTGAATTGAGTTGCTATAAACATTGATGTGGCTGCATTACTGTAGTGTGCTGATTTTAAGTCCTTTGGGTATGAACCAAGGAGTGGGATAAGTGCCTCAAATGGTTGTTCCATTCCAAGTTTTCTGATGAATCTCCATTCTGCTTTCCATAATGGTTGTACCAATTTTCAGTCCCACCAGCAATATATGAGTTCACCTTTTCCCCCACATCATCACCCACACTTTTGCTTATATTTTTAACAATTGCCATTCTAAATAGAGTGAGATGAAATCTTGGTAGTTTTAATTTGCATTTCTCTAATTGCTAGAGATGATGAACATTTTTTAATGTGTTTGTTGATCAACTATTTCTTTTTCAGTGAAGTGTCTGTTTAGTTCCTTAGCCCATTTATTGATTGGGCCATTTGTTTTTGTTTTTGTTTTTTTTTTTTTGCCTATTATTAAAATCGGATTGTTTTTATTTATTTACTTTTTGCTGTTGAGTGGTTTGAGTTCTTTATATATTTTGGAAATCAATGCCATATTGGATGAATTGTTCCTAAGTACTTTTCCTGTAGGCCATCTCTTCATTCTGTTGATAATTTCTCATGCCATAGACAAGTTTTTACTGAAAGTTGAATATTGAAGTCTCCAACTTTTATTGTCAACTTGTCTGTTTTTCTCTTTGAGTCTGTTATTTTTCATTCCATTTATGCTGGGACTCTGTTATTACATACAGATACGTTTATAATTGGTATGCCTCCTTGATGAATCGACCCTTTGTGACATTAAAAAACGTCCTACTTCTCTTGAAGCATATTTTTGTATAGTATAGTCTCTTTATTTCCTTTTTGGTTACTATTTATATTATGTATCTTTTCCTTCTTTTTGCTTTCAAGCATTTGTGTCTGAATCTGAAATGTTTCTCTTGTACACAACATAAAATTGGATCATGTTTTTTTTTTAATCCATTATTCCAGTTTCTGCCCTTTGATTGGAGTATTTAATCCATTTGTACTCAGTATAGTTGTTGATATGTTAGGATTGGGTCTGTAATTTGTTGGGTATTTTTATGTCTTATGCCATTTATTTGTTTTTCTGTTCCATCATTGCTACCTTTTTATGGTAAATAGGCATATTGGTGTGTACCATTTAATTTGCCTTGTTTCTTTACTATTTTTTAATATATTTTTAGTGGTTATTCTAAGGAACAGAATTAACATCTTTGTAAATAATAATGTAGGTTTCAATTAATATAAAGTTTTAATAATATATAAAAATTTGGCTCCTTTTCCTCCTTTTGTCCTCTTATTGTTATGCAAATTCTTTTCTTCATCATCTGTTCATCACCACAAATTTATAATTATTGATTTATGACATTGTCATTTAAATCAATAAGAGAAAAAAGTAAATTTATAATTATTGATTTATGACATTGTCATTTAAATCAATAAGAGAAAAAAGCAAAAAATTTTTACTGCCTTTTATACTTGTTGGTGTAGTTACACCTGTCAGTGTTCCTTATCTCTTCATATGTTACTTATTGCTTCATTCAGCCTGACAAACACCCTTTGGTATTTCTTATAGGACATGAGCTACCAATGAATACTTTCAACATTTTGTTTTTCTAGGAAAGTGTTGATTTATTCTTTATTTATTTTTAAAGGTCAGATTTGCTGGGCATAGAATTCTTATTTGATGGTCATTTTCTTTTATGTTTTTTTGGTGAGGTCCTTATTGAGTGTCCTTGTACATTATAAGTCACTTCTCTCTTGCTACTTTTAAGATTTTCTTCATCTTTGGTTTTGAACAGTTTGATTCTAATATCTTAGTGTGGATTTTATTTTTTTTAAAGTTTTTACAACTGGGAGTTTAACTTCTTAAATATGTGGGTTAATCTTTTTTCAAATTTAGGAAAATTTCAACTATTATTTATCTTTTGTTTCTGCACCTTTCTGTGTCTTCTCTTCTTCAGAAACCCCATTATACTTGATGGTGTCCCAAGTCTCAAAGAAACTGTCACTTTTCTTGATTCTTTTTCCTGGATGCTTCTGAAATTGTGTATTCTCAACTGACCTATCTTTAAATTCACTGATTCTGCTGAACATGGTAGGGCATGACTATAATCCCAGCAACTCAGAAGGCTGAAACAGAAGGATCACAAGTTCAAGACCAGCCTCAGTAACTTAGGAAGCACTAAGCAACTTAGGAAGACACTGTCTTAAAATAAAAAAGAGAAAAAGGGCTGAGGATATGGCATGGTGGTAAAGTGCCCCTGGGTTAAATCTCCAGTAACAAGAAAATAAATAAATAAAATAAAGTCATTGATTCTGCTTTCTTCCTGATCAGATATGGCATTGAGTCCAAGATTTCTATTTGGCTCTTTTTTTAAAAATTATTTTTTAGTAATTCCATCTTTTGATTTGTACTCTAGTGAGACATTATTCTCATACTTCCACTGAGTTCTTTAGTCATGGTTTATGTAATTGTTGAAACATATTTAAAATAGCTGATTTAAAGTCTTAGTCTAATAAGTCCAATATCTAAGCTTCCTGATGGACAGTTTCTATTCTTCTTTTTCTGTGTATGTCATGTTCACTTCTTCCTTTATGTGTTTTATTTTTGTTTTTATTGAAAAGCAGAAATTGTAAGTAACATACATAAGGTGTTAATTCCCACTCATAACTTCCCGTTTTGCCATGCTTTTTACTGTTATTGTTGCTGCTGGTCTTTGTTGTTGCTTCTTGTCTATTTAGTGATTGGGGAGAATATAAGCATCCTAATCCTGGAACCTGATAATATATGTTAGGCTGCATCTTTAAAGAATTTAAGGTAGCCAGTGAAATTAAGATTGTTGTCAGCTGGCCTTAAAGTAGAGAGATTACCCCTAAATATCTTGATGAACCCAATGTAATAATCATAAGCATCCTTTAATGTGGAAGAGGGAGGCAGAATATCAGAGAAATATGTCCCTTAAGACTCCCCAGCACAGACTAGATTTGAAGATGAAGAAAGTGACCACAAGTCAAGGAATGCAAATGGCCTGTGGAAGTTGGAAAAGGCTAGGAAACTGGTTCTCTTCTAGAAACTCCAAAAAGTAACTCAACTCAGCTGACACCTTGATTTTTAACCCAATGAAGTTTTATTGGACTTTGGACCTACAAAACTTTTAAGTTTTATTGTTTAAGCTACCAAGTTTGGGATAATTTATAATAGCAGCAATAGAAACTAATTTTTCGTGGCTTCCCAAAAATTCCATAAAGTTCGTTTTTATGGACTTTAAAATACCCTCCAATAAGAGGTTGTTTGTGCTGAGAGAACTCTTGAGTCTGATTAAATAAAGGCAAATCCTGCAAATGAGGATTTTTAAAGAGGGAACCAAATAGCTCAAATTATAACAGTTCACTTAGAATGGTGCTTTTAAGTAGCCCCAATCCTATTCTGTTCTATCCACTATCAGATAGACTGCTTACACACACACACACACACACACACACACACACACAAACTGTGATTATGAAACCATTTGTTTTCAACTTTGGCTGGGCTAGGGCAACTTTGGATGGGCATGGGGTGAGTTAAACTATACAGAGGCATACTATTCTTAGTGAGGTTTAGCTGTTTTCTTTTTCCTTGAATAAGCAACTTCTTGGATTGGTGAAAAAGATAATCTTAACAATTTTTTCAGTGATCTTTCTTCCTTAATAGAAGAGTGGATGTTTCAAGACCTTACTCTGTCAATTATTTCTGAAATTGTCTTTTATTCTTTAAGACCTCACGTGAGAAATAGCGAACCCCTTCTGTAGATCTTGTATTTCTTTTTCCCACCATAATGTCTCATTTCACAGCTGTGTCTGTGAAAGCCGCCAACGAGCACTTCACCCCAGAGGCTTCAAGTGATTTTTTTTTAAATAACTGTTTTGAAAGAATGTGCCACAGGCTGGTTATTTCTCCCTTTGCAGATGGAAAAGTCAGCCAGCCATATTTATTTATTTATTTAGATTTTTTTTTTAAAGAGAGAGAGTAAGAGAGAATTTTTTTTTAATATTTATTTTTTAGTTCTTGGCGGACACATCTTTGTTTGTATGTGGTGCTGAGGATCGAACCCAGGCAGCACGCATGACAGGCGAGCGCGCTACCGCTTGAGCCACATCCCCAGCCCAGCCAGCCATATTGAAAGATTTATTTGTCCTTAGATACTGGTTTGGTGATCCAAATTCAGTGTATAAAACAGAAACATTTTAGGCACTTAAACAGGAAGGGTTAATATATGGAATTAAATGTATACAAGAGGAATTGCAGGCGTGAAGGAGGGTGGATTTGTAGGCTGAGTCTTCAGGAACAACTGTCAGATAAGAGATCTGACCTGCACAAATATCTACCTCTGAGGACAGACTTCATTTTAATCTTGTCAAAAAACAACTTTGAATCTTATTGTGCTTTTGTTTGTTTTCTTTGGTCTTGTGTTTTGCTTATATTTTTATTATTTCTTTATTTATAGCCTCTTTTGGTTTATTAGTCTTTTTCTAGATTCTGGGTTGAATACTTAAACACGTATTTTAAAAATTTAGTCATTTTTAAAATATGTTAATTAGGGTTTAGGATTTTCTGTACATACTGTACTGCTTTGGTGAAATCCTATAATATTAATCAATTTCACTCAAGTTTATGTTTTTTTAAACTTGTACTTTCATTTTTATTTTTATTTTTATTTTATCTTTAGTGAGGATGTATCCTATGTATATAACTTTATACTTTTGTTATTGATTTCTATTCCTTTATTATTATATCTTTATGTGATTGTAAAATACTGATTTTTTGTGGTATAATAGTCTATTTTGAATATTCCATTGGCATTTGAAAAGAATATATAATCTCTTTGGTAACAACAGATACACACAAACATGCATACACAATCTGAATGGTAAATTTTGTTTTTCAAATCCTTTGTGACTTTAGTTGTTTCATTATTCAATTTCTGAGACAGGCATATTGAACTAATTTTCCTTGCTTTTTAACAATCTTTACTTTGTTACTCAAAGCATAAAACATTGCCATTAAAAAGGATTACTCATGAATTGCAACATTTGAACCAATGTAAAGCATATTGCTTTATCATTTTTAAAATTTTTGTTTTGTCTACCAATTTGTCAGAAATTGATGTCAAATTGTCGTCTGGATGTATCTTTGTTCGGCTTTTCATTAAAATTCTTTTTGTGCTTTTTACCCACTTGGATTTTTTAATTAAAAAATTGTTAACTCATCAGAGTTTTAAAAATCTTAATTTTAAAAAGATTTTCAAAGGTATATTAAATAAGGAGATGAATTCATTCACCTCTATACTATACTTCATTTTTTTCCTAACACCTTATTTAATTCTAATCATTTTCTGATGTGTTTGTTTCCTTTCTCTTTTCTTTATTTTTTGTAGATTAATGGATTAATTGATAGATTATATATGGATGGGTAATTTCTAGTGCATCAAATGACTTAAATTTAGCAAATCTTTAAAATGTATTTTTTCTGCAAACTTCAAATGCTAATTTTTATCTATGAGATCATTTCCAAGGAGACAAAACCTTTAGACTCTTGTAAGTTTTTCATTCTGGTATCCTTCCCATACTCCTTGAGACACTGTTGAAAATACCCCCCATTGATGGTCCAGGTTGTTACTCCTTGTATCTTTGCCTGATAGACTTTCCACATTCCTGTTTTCCAACTACACTAAATAACAGAGCACCATTATTAGCAATTATTTAAAATTGAAAGCATTTTTTTTCCTGTTTTAATTTTTTCAGAGAAAAGCCTGCTAAAAAATAAACCCAAAATATCATTCCAACATTTTTTTCTGAAATGATCTAAGATAGTATTAACCAAGATAAAGTCAGATATTTTGAGACCTATTTATTTCTTCTCTATTGGAAGAGTTCAAATGAAGTAGATTGCGTATAGCTAAAGATAATTCATCATCGGACCAGACAGATTAATCAGAATTTTGAAAGTATTCATTTAATGTTCTTTTACTACACTCCTAAGGATTTTCTTATTGGAAAATAATGATCCAGAAAATCTATTAAGATTTTTTTCTATCCTGTTCTTCAATTCTACTTAAGAGTATATTTTATTTTATTTCAAATATATCAGTGTATATATGAGAGAAAGAAAGGAAGAAATAAAATTATAATTTGCAGAGTAAGCAACTCAGTGTAAATAGCCCACTGATATTAATTTCCCGATTGGACTTCTTGTAGAACCACCCAGTCTGGAAGACGCAGGGAAGATGCTCAACGAGACGGTGGTAGTGGACAACCCCATACAGCTGGAGTGTGAGGCTTCTGGGAATCCCTCGCCTGGTAGGTTGACTTTTGAAAACTGTAATTTATTAACATTTTAAGATTTCTGGGATTGGCTGAAATTGTTTATGAATGTAGTGGACTAATTTATAATTACTAATAAAAAGGCTATAGAATATGTTTCAAGAGTAAAACACTAGTAAGAATGTCATATGAATGATATTTTTGAATTTCATTGCTTTTAGTTGCATCAAATAATCCACTTAATGTAGAAATTTGTAAATTGTCTTGTCCATATTGTGGCCACATTTGAGTTTTATGCACATTCACGTTGAAAAGTATATTTTTAATTTTTAATACTATATTAACAAAGCTTGACCAAATTGATTCTTAATCACAGTCATTCTCATGAGACTCTGCTTTTGTTTTGTACATTCCCAATCACAGGTGGGTTCTTCATTTGGATCAACAATACTATAAAATTTTGAAGCCAATAGTGTGTACAACTTGTGATTTTGATTAGATCTTTAGACAAAACTTTATAGGAAATACACAATAAAAAGAAATACAACAGGTTTAAACTTTACTATGAAACAATAATGATATATTAGAGACAATATAAAGAATATCTTCTTGTTAACATTTCAGAACTCATCTTGAAATTTAATGTTTTTCCTAACATTCTCTTAAAAATCAACCCTAAAAAAGATGTTTACTTAAATAGATGAAGCTCAAGCAATAAGATTAAAGTCAAGCAAGTGTAGCTACTTCAATTAAGTTCCAACTTAGTATATTGAATTTTTTTTAATTGACCTTTTCTGCCCTTCCCCTTTCAGTTATTACCTGGTACAAAGATAACCACCTACTCTCAGGCTCTCCCAGCATCACTTTCTTGAATAGGGGGCAA
Source organism: Marmota monax (assembly GCF_021218885.2). Lineage (NCBI taxonomy): Eukaryota > Metazoa > Chordata > Mammalia > Rodentia > Sciuridae > Marmota > Marmota monax. Next base: position 873,875 of record NW_026693876.1, on the reverse strand, counting down.
ATCATCAATATTGAAAGTGCCCAGATCTCAGATGCTGGCATATATAAATGTGTGGCCATCAACTCTGCTGGAGCTACAGAATTATTTTACAGTCTACAAGTTCATGGTAAGTACTGCCTCTCCTGGATTCATCCAGGGCTAAGGAAGCATTCTGTAAAATTCTAGAGCAAATATTTCATGAAGTGTGTTATTTTCTTTTCTATTTAAGGACCCAGTGTTTTAAAACCAATAAACATTCTTACTCCTGGTGCCTATTAAAATGCTCAATTTTCACATGCTGCTCAACTTGTTTTAAATGAGTTATTGAAATAGTCACTGATGTTCTAACAGAATCGTTAGTATTAAATGTTTCCAAGTTATCGTCTCTAATAAGGCTTTTCAAGAGGAGTTGGCAGTTAACACAGTATACTGGATGCGCGCATGCACACACACACACACACACACACACACATCTGGAGATAGAAATAGAAAGCCACTCTATCATTGAAAACTGAGTTGCCAAACAAACTAATGAAACTTCCTTTTCTTCATCTGTAAAATAGAGTTATTGATACTTGCCCTATTTATCTCACAGGATGACTATGATTCTATTTCAAATAACAGATGTGGAAGAACTTACCAAAAACAAACATTCAAACAAAGCAAAATTAAAAAAAAAAATCAAACCGTAAGAAGACATTAGTATGGGTATTGTGTATGGTTTTCATTATTTTCTCGTGACATACCCTGGGTTTGTTAACATACTTGACTTTTATTTTTTCAGTTCCCCCATCAATTTCTGGCAGTAATAATATGGTGGCAGTGGTGGTTAACAATCTGGCGAGACTGGAATGTGAATCCAGAGGGATACCTGCCCCAAGTCTGACCTGGTTGAAAGATGGGAGCCCTGTCTCCAGTTTCGCTGATGGAATCCAGGTAGCCTTTTTCATTTACTTAGATAAATCTACCACCCATGTATTCAATACAGGAAATACAAACATGTGAAGCTGTTGAAGAGATTTAGGGAAAAAGAATTAACAAATGTTATTTTAAGAAATTACACATAAGCACCCATAAATGCCATGGACACACAATTGGGATATCTAAGCAATCTGTTGAAAGCTTAGTATTTCCAAGAGTTCCCCCGCCTCACATATAAGTATTATATTTTACCCATTTTTTATATACCTATTCTTTTCTATCTGTCCCCAATTCTTACTCCTACCACAGTGATTGTTCATCAACAATAAAAACAGGAATTTTCTAGTAGAGTTTGTATTTAAATATCTAGAAATAATAATGAATCTGAGAATCAAATAGAATATGTATACTTGTATAAAAACATCAAAGAATAGAAGTAGAAAAATTAGAATGGAAACATGAGAAACACTTTGAGTCTCAGAAAAAAAAATTAAGTGCATTATTTTAGTAACTCAATGTTAACAACGCAGAAATATACACAAGCATTCCTTCATTTGTGCTTCACTTTGTTTTCCTTTACAGATATTGCAATTTGTACAGATTAAGATTTTTTTGTCAACCATGCATTGAGCCAATTAGCACCATTTCTTCCAACAGTGCAGATGATCATTGCATTTTTTCTTAACCAATGAAGTATTTTTAAGTAAGATACACACACACACACACACACATATTGTGTTTTGGACTCACTGCTATTTCACATAATAGACCACAGGACAGTGTGAACATAACTTTTATATACACGGGGGAACCAAAATATTTGTATGACTTGCTTTATTACAATATTTGCTTTATTGCAGTAGAACCAAACCCAAAACATCTCTGAGGTATGCCTGTGTCTAATTTAAAGTCTAATTTTATTTTGCCTAGCAGAGAACTTAGTTCTCCTAACCCTCATTTCTTCTGATATTTAAAAATATCTAACCTTTTAGAATTTGGAATCATTAGAAGATCATGAGTTAATGTCACTGTTTAAGGGAACCATTGATCCATGGGATAAAAGGACAAAGAAGAGAGATAATTTGTTTGGGCTATGACTTTGTTCTTGATCATAACTTTTTACTTATTTCTAAAAGAAAAATAAGGAGACTTAGCTCCTTTTATTTCCACTTCTCTTTGTTCCCTGTGTGTGTGTGTGTGTGTGTGTGTGTGTGTGTGTGTCTCTCTCTCTCAATTATGGATGGACTTTGACTTGTTCTTTATGCTGTACATTGACCTGCTTTCAATGATTATTACCCAGTTTGGTTCTCGTCTCTGTCTTCCACTGAGAAGATGAGTAGGGGATTCTATTGCCCACTTTAAAATGTCCAAGTGAAAATTCTCCTAGTGGCAAATGCCCATTGATCAGCCTTAGAAAACAAGAGGGAAAGTTCACCTACCATTCTCATGGGGCATGTTGATGATTTAGCTTTCTTTTAATTGGCAGGTTCTCTCTGGGGGTCGCATCTTGGCACTGACCAGCGCACAAATAAGTGATACAGGGAGATACACCTGTGTGGCAGTGAATGCTGCTGGGGAGAAGCAAAGAGACATTGACCTCAGAGTACATGGTGAGACCTGCTACTAATTATTTCTGCTCTGTGTAGATGTGTTTGGGTCTTGAGTTCGTTAAGGAAATTAAGGGAAGTTAAATATAAATATAAAGAACGATGAACAGAGGAACTATATTACCTGATGGACTCAAATTAAATTTTCTTTCTGCTTTACACTTTTATTTATCCTTTTTAAAGTTCTGGGATATTGCAATGTGCACATTCATCCTGGAGGGTGTGGTTTTATAGAGTGCTTTGAGGAACAGGACTGTGGATATCAGTTCTGCAATTGGGAAGACATAATCTTCTCACTAAAGCAAATACCTGCTCCAGTAGCTCTCATCATCTATTCTACACAGTCATTATTTTATTATTTTAAATTATATTTGCAGTCACTGTATTTTGTGACCAATACTATGTCTATGAATTCAAAGCTATTTGGGAAGCCAAAGTTAAACGAGATTTACATGTAGACAAAATTCAAGTGATTTTCCTACCCACAATGTTGTCATGTGGTAGAGAAGGTAATACCTGGTTTCGTCACAACAGAAGTCCCCCAGAAGGACCTCCATTCATTGATGATGCCTGTCTTTCCACATCTGTTGCAGACTTCATTCAGTGTCTTATATGCATTGTATTCCTTGGTTCATGGAATAATGAAATTGTTTCTTCCATGGCCCATTGTGGAGTATCTGCTTGATACAGGTCTAAAGTCCTGCTTCCTTCCAAATAACTCATTTTTATTGGAAACACACACACACACACATACAGAATACATATATATCCAGATCATGAGGATCATACTGAGTTTTGTTTGTAAATTTGACAAAAACAAATGTATCACAAATAACTTGTATATTAATCACATATATTTTTGGTAAAAAAAACTATTCTTCCAACATTGATACCATATATTGTTTAATATAAAAAATCCTAGGAGGCATTGGTATACTACTAAAGGACTCTCCATTGTCTTTTTTCCTATTGCTACTATAGTTGACATGAGTCTGCCTCCAGCCCCTGGATTTGCTGGTGTATTTTAGGTAACAGGTTTATAATGTCCAATCCCAGGGATTCTAATTCATTCACTGAATAGGATTACTGTTATGCTTTCTAAAAACTAGAAGACTGCCTTTCTAAAATATCTTGATGAGAAAAATCATCAGGCTAAGTATGTGACATAACAGCTCCTTCAGTCGTTAGGTGGCTTCACATTGGGTCTTAGTCAACAGTGAAAATCTAGGTTCAACTCCTTCCATTTCTGTAGTGGCTAATGTCAAGAGTAGGCCTGGGAGATGATGAAGAACTGTTATTTTCCAAGAGTTAATAGAAACATTCGTCACTATTCTTTATCCTTTTCTAAGGTACTTGTATCCCATCTCCTTGGACTAAAAACAAGGATCTTTTCTCTGGTATAAAAATAAAATGACTAAAATAACTATAAAATTAGATAGATTTTGATAGTTTCCAACCTATGTTCCATTAGCCTTCTTTCTACACATTTTATTCTTATGTTAGCATTCTCAGCAATCTTGTGTCTACTTGGATCCATTACTCTTAGATTTATGTTGTAGTGGGCATGGTAGGAGGAATACACAGTGTATAAAATAGTTTCCCTATAAATACAAGAATAATTATTTAAAGAATTTCTTCCTGGCTATAAATTGTAAGACACTGAAATAAGAATTGATGTTTTTTTTAAGATTTGTATTCTTGAGGCACCTCTTCTTTAAACCTAAGCTCAGAAAACCTTCTTACAGTGCTCACAGTGTTCAGCATCTCAGGAAGTATAGCCTGATGGCAATTCTGACTTTGGTAGTTATATCAGTAGGTATAATGTGTAGAAAGAGTAACAAGTTCAGAGCATGCTCTTTCCTAAGCAGCATAACCCCAGCACAAAATAAAGAAAACAGCTAAGGAAGCGGAAGACTTGTTTTCATCTCAGACTAAATAGAAAGTTGGAAATGAAAACCAGGACAGAAAAAAATATGTGTGTTTTAGTAATATATATGCGCTCAACTGTAATTAGATTTGCTTTAAGTTTCTTAAACGAATGCTCCATTATTTTTGCAGTTTTAAAAATCTGGTTCCTTTTATATTTGAATCAACTCATTTAACTGTAAAGAAGAGTAATTGAAGGAACAATATTTAGAAATAAATCAGCATTTTGTAGACTTGAATTGTTTGAGTTTCACTTCTGTGGTCATAAGGAAATCATGCTCTTTTGTAAATTCTACAAATAATAAAAGATAAACTATTATATATAGCTAATGATACTTTTTTTTTTATCCAATAAGACCAAACATGACCCAAAATTATTTCTAGGCTGTTCTACTCAGGCTTTCCTGTGCTGAAGCTGGTGAATGTATCCATTTTCATGATGTCTTTGAAAGTCACATTAATTATACTTATCATACAATTTTAATAACAGTCTTAATCTTTGGGGTGGGGGTGAGGACTATCGGGAATTGAACTCAGGGGCACAAAACCACTGAGCCACATCCCCAACCCTTTTTTTTTTTTTGGAGGCAGGGTCTCACTCTAAGCTTCTTAAGCCCTCGCTAAATTGCTAAGCCTGGCTTTGAACTCGCAATCCTCCTGCCTCAGCCTCCTGAGCCACTGAGATCACAGGCATGTGCCACTGTGCCAGGCAGGGGTCTGAATCTTGAACAGACTAGTCACATACCTTCTAACTAGTGTGTCATATATCAAAAACAATCCCACTGTTGTCCCGTGGATAACTTTGAGAGCTGGACCTCTGTTGTGCACTGTGAAATTTAGCAGTAGGAGCATCACACAAACGCTCTGTGGCCTGTTTCAGCCACCGTGCAGGGCGTTTCTTCCTTTAATGTCCATTGCTTTGGGTTTAGCACAAGTATGCGCCCAGAAACTGGACACAAACGCACCCTTTCTTTCACAGACCTTTCCCACTGAAGCAGACAGGGTAGCAGAGAAGCCTTGTGGTTGTGGATACGCAAATGCTGCTAGTCACAATTAATTGGATTCCTTGTCATCTGGCCACATGGTGGAGTATTGAGCATGGAACTGTGGCTAATGAACTATAATAATGTTCCTCACCACAAAAATCTCATTTCTACCAAAACATTTGGAAAGACCCTCAGTATTCATTTGAATGCAACTTAGCTTTTCTTATGAAAACAAAAAAGCAAAACCAAAACAAATTCAACAACTACTACAAACATAATAAGTTTTCTACAACCCTGAGTAGTTATGGGATGTAATGAGAAATGGTCAAGGAAATTCCCCTCTGTGATTTTTGGGGTGTGTCCCTTTATGACAGTTCTGATTTCATTATTAATTTCTCTTTTCCAATTGATTTCATATACAGGTTTGAGAGTCCTTTATAGATTATGGAGCCCGCTTTCCCTTTCTTGACAGAGCTATACAAAACCATCTGAGGCTGGGCACGGTGGCACACTCCTGTAATCCCAGCAATTTAGAAGGCTGGGGCAGGAGGATTGCAAGTTCAAAGCCAGCCTCAACAACTTAGTGAGGCTCTAAGCAACTCAGTGAGACCCTGTTTCTAATATAAAATAAAATAAAATACAAGAATGAGCTGGGGATGTGGCTCAGTGTTTAAACACTCCTGGGTTCAATCCCCAGTACCAAAAAATAAAGAAAAAATACACCATCTGAGACAAATGATTGTTTACTTTTTAGTATACTCAACTGAAGGAGAGTCTTTAAATTTCTCCAAGAATATATTTTAGCTTCTGACAAGCCATATAGCCAGAGAATTCTAATTTTAATCTCATTAAAATTTTAACTCATCTTCTCCTTTTATGTAACTGTACATTTTACAGCTTTCACTGATTTAGTTGGTTCTTTATTGTGTCACTTATCCCCCATGGTCTTTGTTCCATAGAAAGATGGCAAGGCATCATGGAAAACAAAAAAAGAACACTGAACTTCATGTCAGAAGATTCTTTGCCATCAATTAGTCATTTTATTTTGCCTAAGCTATTATCTGTCACCCCTTTAATGTTTTGTATGCTGTGGGGTGAGACTAGGTAATCTCTGTTCTCTTCCAATTTTTTAAATTTTTGCTTCTGTGATTATGAAATTCATTTCTTTTGCAAAAATATGTGACTACATACTGAAAGTATATTCGCTTTAATTTGTTATTTCCAAAATATTTCATGAGTTATCACTTTGAAAACCTTAAGCAGTAACATCTAGTTCTAGAAGTTTCTTAAATGTGCCCTTGTTGAGAACTTTGAGTTTTAAAAAAATTTTCAAGTGAAAAGATGGTCAGCATTATTTCTGTTCGACAGGAGTATATTAATCAGTGACTTATTAACACTTGATTCTGAACCAAATGATGCAAAGAGGCGATTTTAGAATAGCTGTGATCCTCCATCTTAAAAGAACCAGGAAAGTTATTCAGTGTATGTCTTGATGATTAATAAACAGTTGGCTGGCCTGTGTTATGCTGAGGGAAATCTCATCTTTCACTTAGTTCCACCAAATATTATGGGAGAAGAACAGAATGTCTCGGTCCTCATTAGCCAAGCCTTAGAGTTGTTTTGTCAAAGTGATGCTGTCCCCCCACCGACTCTGACATGGTTAAAAGATGGCCGCCCTTTGCTGAAGAAACCAGGCCTCGGTATCTCTGAAAATGGAAGTGTGTTAAAGGTAAGGCTGTAAATTCCTTCCATCATATATTACTCCTCAGCTCATGGTGCTGGTGTTACCCCTGTTAAGCTTGCCTATCTTTGACATGTGTTCTGATTTAATCTTATAAAATTCTAGAAATGCTTCTCAGTGAGGTTGGTAATATTTTCAAATTTTATGCTTAATGAGATTTAAATACTTAATTATCTTTTCATACTTGTAGACAGAAGCCATCTCAAAACATGCTTCTAGGAAAACATATGGGAATATTGTAAGGACTGTCCCATGTTCAGTCATTCAACCAATCAGCCAATACCCATTCTGGGTCCTCTGGATATGGATGCAAACAACAGAACTCAATTTAATATCCTCAGTATCTTAATAATTTCACATAAATCTATGAAAAGTTAACTAAAAGTTCAGTTCAAAAATGCAATAACTACAATAAGTCTCAGTCGATTACCAAATGGATGATACAGTTAGAATATTTGGGGAGGGATAGCAAAAGATGATACTCTGGTTGCCCAGAAGAGTCTTCAAAGACTGCCAAATTTTTTAAGGATAAATAGAACAAGACTCTTAATTAAGGAAAGCGAGCACATTAATTGAATGATACTAAGAATTTTACCAAGTGAATATATGGAAATAATGTTGAAAAGGTTCATTTGAGTGAAATAAGAGCTTCCACTGAAAGCTAGCCTGACACATTAGAATTTAAGGGGCCAAAAAGTCTAAATATTCGTAACCCCACTGAATGCTTATATGATACTTCCAATGACCCAGCCAAGAATTAAAAGGATAACTAAGTAATCTGGTCCTTACCAAGAGGCAGAACTTTGATTTGAACACAGGGAGTACAGCTACAAACTACACACAGCCTCTTGGTGGAGGGAGCTCAATCATTACTGGTAAACAGTCTGGAAAAATCAGCGTGTGGGAAGGGCGGTAAGAGAGCAGCTTACCCTGGAGGACACTGCATGGGTAAGAGGGCAGGAGCACAAAGGTGAAGGCTAGAGGGAAAGGAAGGAGACCTTGGGAATTAGGATCCTATAATAATGGAGTAGGTGAGAAAGCCCAGACCAGAATCACTGATGAATGAAAGAGGGATAAGCCAATGGGCTACAGGGCAGCAAGGAAAGAAGAAGAAAAAGCGCTACTCCTGCCTGGAGGCAGAGCCCAGCATCCTAGACAGCAGGTAGTAAAATTCTCAAACCCTAGCTCTGGCTGAATGACAGGGAGACAACTGTCGGAATGCCAATCTGAGTGAATAGAGAAGTTCTATTGATCTCCACCACCACGGAGCTGGGCCAGACACCTAGGGTGTGCAGGTTCCATTGAGAGGGCATAGGGAGGAGCCTAGAATGAAAACTTGGACAGAAGCCAAGCATAGTGGGTCAGCAGAGACCATCTTACCTGTGCACAACCCAGTACTACTCTTGCACACCTTGACCCAGGTATGGTGGTAGAATCCGACCATTTATTTAGTATGGTATACACTAGGTGCTCAAAAATGCTTAACCCCTCTTCTCTATTCAACTCATATTCTACCCCCAAACTCAATGGGGAAAAGACATATATAATAAGGCAATAATAAGAGTATTAACTTACCAAACATTGTCCTGAATAGATAAGGATTGTGTATTTTAAAACCCTGAGTTTATCAGAAATGGTGATTTTTTAAAATTTTGGTGTTTTTATCTAAATTGTATTTAACAAGCCTTTCTAGACTTTCAACATAAATCAACATAAACCAAGTCAGAATTTTAGGATTCAATAACTTAATAAAAGCTGTTAAATCTGGGGGAGGGGAGTTTAGTTGTTCGTTTTATGTTTCTCTCACCTTTTTATTGCTTGAACATCTTCAGAATAAAAATTAAAAATAAGAGACCACAAAGAGCCAGTAATAGGAATCCCCCCACTGTGAAACAGCACTTATGATTTCAGAGAGTGGTTTTGTTTTTAGATTGAAGATGCTCAGGTTCAAGACACGGGTCGTTACACTTGCGAAGCAACAAATGTCGCTGGAAAAATGGAGAAAAACTATAATGTCAATATTTGGGGTAAGTACAGTCAGCCCCTGTGAAGCGGATGACACGCTTGGAAATTTTAATGTTTTTATTCACTGTGTCAGTTTTTAAAATGACACATTTCATCCATGTAACTAAACTCAATTATAATACAAAGATGGGTAATCACCAGGGCTCTTAGAGACACTGAGCAGTCTTGAGTATCAGCTTAAAGAACTAATTTGGGAGCCACAGTAGATGGATGCCCAGGGCCTCATGGTATCAGTCGTGACTTTGCTGTAACAAGGCTCTTCTCTCCTGCCCAGTGTGTCCTTTATCTTCCACAACCAGAGCCTTGTGATGTGTGGGCCTCCTCCAGGCACTGGTGGTGGGTTGTCCAAGTGAAGATAAATCAAAAGGCCAAATGGTGCATGGGAACTATACATGTGAGAGGGGAGACAACACGTATGCTCGTGTGGTTGAAGATAGGGCTACTGTGTTAGTTAAGAAAAGCTGTTCTCACCAGACGCCAAGACGTGGTGGTGCACACCTGTAATCCCATCGACTCAGGAGGCGGCTGAGACAGGAGGATTATAAATTCAAAGCCAGCCTCAACAAAAAGCAAGGTGCTAATCATCTCAGGGAGACCCTGTCTCTAAATAAAATACAAAAAAATAGGGCTGGAGATGTGACTCAGTGGTTGAGTGCCCCTGAGTTCAATCCCTGGTATCAAAAAAAAAAGAAAAGAAAGGCTGTCTTCACTTCAAATTTTACTATGTTTTACTAATTAAGGAAGTTCTTATGAATAATCATGACTTTTGCCTTGGTTGTGGCTGTCTGCTAATTGTTCATTACTGCTCCCATTTCCAGCATCATCACCTTTATTTTAAATACTGCTTTAACTTCATTTATGATCTATTAAACCCTCTGGATTTTGACTGTTTTTTTTTTTAACTTTTAAATTGGTGAAGTCATGAGCTAGAATTTATCTTGAGGTTCAGTCCATAGACTGATGGCAGGACTTGGTATGAAGACAAAGTAAAAAATGAATACAGTACCAAATTGTTGGATAGAAGATTGATGGGTTCACAGAGGTGAGATAAAGAGAAATGAATTGGTGGCATGAGCCTTAAAGGAATAGAGGCTCTTACATGGGGTGGGTAGTTGAATAATAACTGGACTCTATGCTGTGGGTTGAGGAGCGTTCTCCCACTCCTCACCTCCCTGGAGCTGGGAAGAACCAGCATCAACCTCCTGATCATTCCACAGCCAAAGAAGTGTCCTAGGGAAAGCTCATCAGCAGCTGCAGACTGTAGCTTCTGAGAGAAGCCTGAGCAGTCAGGATTCTCTTTGAAGGTTCCAGAAGATGCCAGAGATGAGTAAGTGAGGCAGGCCAGGCAGTCTAGAATAGGTAACATGTCCACTACTTGAATGAAGCCCCTCGCCTCTGTTCTTTGCTATGTGTTATATGCCAAATGTTTTCTGATTTTGTTCAGCACCTGAGATATCAAAGTTGGCTGTGCACCAATGACCGGGTTAAATTTTAAACTTGATCCATGCCTTAGCTTTTTGATGCAAGGTATCTAAATATTTAAAATAGATTTGCTTCTTTTTATGCCATTCTGAATATTTTGATAATTAAATTTTATCTGTAAAAATAGGAAAGTCTGCTGTTATATATTTATTCTACATCTTACAGGTGGCTTTTTTTTTTAAAGAGAGAATTTTTTTTAAGAGAGGGAGGGAGAGAGAGAGAGAGAGAGAGAGAGAGAGAGAATTTTAATATTTATTTTTAGTTTTTCGGCAGACACAACATCTTTGTATGTGGTGCTGAGGATCGAACCCGGGTCGCACGCATGCCAGGCGAGCGTGCTACCGCTTGAGCCACATCCCCAGCCCATACAGGTGGCTTTTAATATGGTTTGCTATGTCAACCTCATGTGCTGATTATTTCCTTATGTCATGTAGATGGAAATTTTTTTGTTGCATGTAAAGTGTTAGTGAAATACTATATGAAATGAAAAGTATACAAACAGTATTTTTCTTTCTTTCAGTACCACCAAATATCTATGGTTCTGATGAACTTTCCCAACTTACAGTCATTGAAGGGAATCTCATTAGTCTGTTGTGTGAATCAAGTGGAATTCCACCCCCAAATCTCGTTTGGAAGAAGAAAGGTCGGTTTTCCTCCTGGAAATTTCTAAAATTAAATATAAATAAAAAATGAATATCTTGTTTAACAAACATGTCAATTTGTAAACAAACTTTTCTAGCATTGGTATACTATTAGATAGCAACATTGATTTATATTAAGTTTTGATATTTCCATACTTCCTGAAAAATCTTCATTTTTTAAGACTAACTGCTCCCTAGAGGGGGAAAAATCAATTTTATGCATTAACTGACTGCTTTTTAATAAAATGTATTATGGGCATCTATAATTATCCAGAATTTGTTTTTCAAAGAACTATATTTTCTTCTTGAAAATAGATTTTTAAAATTATTTTCTAAGCCACACATTTCTATTGCATTTACAACAGTTTTGCAATGTGTATTAAGATTGAATTCTGCAGTTCAGCAGATTTTCAACTGAGTCATCAACAAATTCTTATTTGTGCCCAGTATGTATCAGATCATCTAAGATTTTAGTTCATTTAGTGGTTTTTGGTTTTTGGTGGTGCTGGGGATCGAACCCAGGGCTTTGTACATGTGAGGCAAGCACTCTACCAACTGAGCTATTTCCCCAACCTCCAATTTTTAGTTCATTTATGTTCCTCCTTCATTGTGCACACCAGGGCAGGGTTTTTTTTTCCACTCGGTTATCTGCCTTTTAGGTACTTGCATTAGGAAGTAAATAAATAACTATATACACTTATCAGACTATGTACACAAAAACCTTTATTTTTTTCCTCAGATCTGTCATTTGCTTTTCTTGGCAGGCTCTCCAGTGCTGGCTGACTCTGTGGGGCGAGTTAGAATCTTATCTGGAGGCAGACAGTTACAGATCTCAATTGCTGAAAAGTCTGATGCAGGTCTTTATACGTGTGTGGCTTCCAATGTTGCTGGAACCACAAAGAAAGAATACAGTCTGCAAGTTTACAGTAAGTTGTTGATTAGCCAAGCTTTGGGAACAATCTTCTTTTAAAGCTTTCCATTCTTTCTTTCCATTGACTTCTTCATATATTTAACATTCATTCAAAGTGGTATGGTTATGTATGTCTTGTGACCCACGAATTTAAATATAGCTGTCTCCTCTGCCTCTGCTCACCAACCAGTGAAAGACTATTTCCTGGATGGAGATGGAATAAGTGGGCAATTAAGGGGCAAGAGTGGGAATTATGCTCTTGGGTATATTTACAGTACATGCAAGTATTGTATTTTAAAGAATGAGATGTGATTTTGGAATTCTTTAAAATATTTACATCATCTCATTTAATCTCTACCTGAGCTGTGATACAAGACATAACTCTTGCCTTCATTTTGTGTATGTGGAGATTTAAACCCAGAGACTCCTGAGACTGACCAAGGTCACATGGGTTACGTGTCGAACAACTGTCACCAGAACATAGGATTACAGACACTGGCCCACTTTTCTTTCCGTGTACTTATGTATGAGAGTTGGTCTAATTTTTGTTCTTAGAATCAGTATCAGTTGGGGTAATTTAGATGTAAAGCAACGGAATAACTGGCTATCAGTGGTTCGGACAAGTGGAGGTTTACTTTCTCACATAGTGAGAAGTCTAAGGTTGGCCGTTAGTCACTGAAGGTAGTCAGCAGGATCCTCCTGGTCCTTCCTTTGTGGTTTTACGATGGTTTCTGTGGCTGTAGTATCAAGCCCACACTGAAGGCAAAAGGAAAAGGAGTGGTATCTTTCTTAGATCAGGGTAGCAAAGACTCCCCCAGGCCCCTAGCAGACCTCCATCTGGATATTATAGACCTGAATTAACTCATGTAGCCACATCAGTTTTGGAAGAGTGACAGTCTCAGCTTTTCGAATGGAAGAAAGGAGTTGGTAACAGACATTGGGTCGAATCCTAGACTGCCATATCAACTTAAAAATTAGTACCAGGAAGACCACAGTAGAGCTCCAGTAATAAATTCAAATATTTGTAGAATTTCCTTAATGACAGGAAGTTACCAAACAGCACTCTTTTCTTACTTTAGATACCTTGTGAACATTACAGAATTCTGCCTCTCAATATAATAGTGCCATGTCTGTTAATCCTGAGCCTTTTTTTTTTTTTGATTGTTAAATACACTTTTTACATCAAGATATTAACTTTGGTTGATGAAAATTCCCTATATAAGACCTGAGCCAAACATTTCCTATCTTGTTTTGTCTCTTTTTCCTCCAGTTCGACCAACCATAACTGACAGTGGTAGCCACCCTACCGAAGTGATTGTGACTCGAGAGAAGAGTGTTTCCTTAGAGTGTGAAGTGCAGGGTGTTCCTCAGCCAACTGTGGCCTGGATGAAGGATGGCCGCCCCTTGGCCAAGGGAAGGGGAGTAGAAATATTGCAAGGAGGTCGCATCCTTCAGCTGAAGAATGCTCATGTATCTGACACGGGCCGTTACGTATGTGTTGGTGTGAATATAGCAGGAATGACTGACAGAAAATATGACTTAAGTGTTCATGGTAAGTAGAAAGTGGTTCAACAGGTCTATTCCCTGGCTGGTGTGATCCAGCCTCCTGGGTGGGAGACCAGGGCTTGTATGTTGAAAGTCTTACAGTCTCTCCTTTTCTACATTCATCCCACTTCCTGAGATCAGTCTTACCATGTGTTCTATGCCTGATCTCGTGTTACTTACTCTGCTGAAATAACTACATATTGGGTAATTCTTTTAGGAAAGCACATCGTAAAGTGGAAAATTATCTTCTACAAGTGCTTTTGGTTCAGTGCCATCCCAAGTAAGATCCCTTAATTGTGCTTTCCACATGGGCTGTCTCAATGAGGCATATAAACACAGGTTCCTTGGAGCATACTGATTCATAACCAATTGGGCATGAGTGGTGTGGATGTCAATTTTAAGATACTAATTAATGAGCCTTTAGTTTCAGTAGGAATAGACCAAACATGTACAAGCTCAGTGACAACCATTTGGATACGTATAATTTGAAGCTTATTTTTTTTAAAATCTATAGAAATAGTGGTAAATTTCATAGACACAAGTCTTATAACTTGAGACATGCTCAAGGCTCAGTATTAATATCTTGTACTTTGCAGCCAAAGGAATCAGAATGTAAAAGAGAAATGAGTTAATCTTAAATAAATCTTTTTTGTTAAATTAATTTTTTTTTCTTTGCCTTTCAGTTCCTCCAAGCATCATAGGAAACCATGGGACACCTGAAAATATCAGTGTGGTAGAAAAGAACTCCGTGTCCCTGACATGTGAGGCTTCAGGAATTCCGCTGCCTTCAATAACTTGGCTTAAAGACGGGTGGCCCGTCAGCCTCGGCAGTTCCGTGAGGATTCTCTCAGGTAGTAGAAATTCCAGTGGCCTGATCATCTGTTTAGCTTCATCTGGCTGCAGTTTCTCCCTAGGTTTCCTTTTCAGTGTTTCTGTTATTTTCTTTTTTCTTTTTACATTATTTTTCTTTTTAATCTAGCTGCTTCTTACAATATCTCCTAATCATATTAAGAAGAAGAGTTAAAAGGACATAGGAGGCTGTATCAGAGCCATTTAAAATTTTTCTTAGTACTCAAACCACAGGGATATCAAAGCATCCATGCTGTAATGAATGATTACCAGCAAATATAGAAAGTGGCAAAGTCAAATTCAGTGACTCCGGTGACTCATGTTATATAATATATCCCTGGAACCAAGTTGCAACTTCTGTGTGGCTATCTGAATGATGTTTGTATTTCTAGGATGGGAGAGTTTTCTGTGAGCTAAGACTTTATTATTATTTTGACTTATTCTGCATATAATTATTCAGGAAAGCCTGCAAGGCTTATCCTCTATGGATCAATCTAAGCTTGGAGCAAGGTTTCTTGAGGCAAGCCACAGAATCTACAATTGACCTTTTTTATAATGGCTTGGATGCAGACAAAGAAGATAATTCTTCCAAGTTTGTGTTTCATAAAAAGCTTAGATATGTAGAAAAATTCCTAATATGTTGAATGGAGGCATCCAAATTCAGACACACCTCATGCTGGAACATTTTATTTAAACCCAACAAGATGAAGGTTAAATAAACTCCTGCCCTGACATTCAAAAACAGTTGTAAAAATTATGGTGAGATACAGCTTTAGAATTATTTTTTGTTAGTGCATAGTTAGCTTTAGAATCCTTAAGAGTAAAAGATATTCAAATTGTCTTAGTTATTCAGTATGAATTAACAGTGTAATATGGTTACCAAGAAAATAAGTGCAAATTTTGCCACTTTAATATATTGTTTTTTTTTTTCCTTAATAAGCAATGTAAGAATAATTTTTCTGTAGACTGAGCAGAGCTTATCAAAAAGACCAGGAGAAGGATCTACTGACAATATTTTAGAAGGGTAACCATGATGGTAATTGATTACAAAATGATTACTATGTCTCATTTTATCAATCCTAGAAAAATAAACCATCTGGTGTATTTGATACCCCAGTGAAAAATCCAACTTAAATATTTGAAAAGCCAAGATGTAAAGGGGAGTATGTGGGTCTGTCTAGTTCCAGAGGTTAAAAGTAATGTCAAGGTCTGGAAGATCCTAGAAACAGATTTAAGTCTGACTATAAACAATCTAAAAAATAATATTTAGCTGGTTTAAAGTCAAGATGAGCTATCCCCAGTGGTAGTAAGCTCCCTGCCCTAACTATTCAAATGAAGTTCAAATTTTCACGATAGAAGACGTTGTTCCTAGTGTTAGAATTAGGTCTGGATAGCGTAAGGCCCCTCTCTTTCTTCCTCATCTGTCTGTAAATGATAGGAACTTGGTGATGAATGTTCATTGTTGTTAACCACATTTTTTTTTGCCCGTAATACTTACTCTGTTTATGATCTCTGGCAACTTACTTAACTTTGTTAACTTTAGTTTCATCACTTGTAAAGTGTAAATATTAATAGTACTTATATCTTAGGTTTTTTTTTTTTTTATAAAGATGAAGTGAGTTGGTGTATATAAAGCAGCTAACACAGTGCTTGTTTCTGTGGTTTGAGTCCAGTGCCTTTTGACTGTTATTGCCAAGGACAGCCTGGTAAAAGGTCTGTAGTCTCCCTGTCCTGAGAAACTTCCTGTAATCTTACTATGATGCTTCCATTTCATAGGACTCCCAGTCTCTGCTGACCTTGGGAAGCACATAGCAATGGCAAAGATTTTACTAAAATTGGGTTACCAAAATTCGGAACATGTTGTCTCTGTATCTTAAAATCATCCTCATATTTTTTTTTAAAAAATGTTTTAATTGCTGAGAAAGTAGAAACATATTAAATAGGATAACTGCATCAGAGCTCCTCCAAATAAAAATGGCAACATAAAGTTATGTCCTCTGACTCATTATAAATTAACAGGAGTGGTGTTTGGGCTGTATTTTGTTTTGTTTTGCTTGACTAGCAGCTGGAGAGCCCTGAGCAAACACATAAAAGTATTTCACCTTGTGATGCTGCCAAAAGAGTCATTCAGTTTTACAATCTGAATGTGCGTCTTGTGCAATTGATGAATGAGAATCAGATGAGTGACATGTGACTTGCTTGGTCCCAGTCTGCTGTACACTTTTATTTCATTAAAATCAGTCCTAAATCTCTAAGTCCAGCTTTTCTAAAAGCAGTCCTTGGGGAAGGCCCTATCATTGTTATCAAGTTATCTGCAGATAGCTTCTATAAAAATTTAATAGGTGCAAGAAACATCTTCATATAATTACAACTTACTGTCAGGCTTATTTTTGTTTTTCACTGGATTAAGTGAGAGGTCCACAAAACAAAGAAAAAAGAAAGGTCATAAGACTTGTGAAGTTGAGGTTTATAGAGTCAGCAATGACTCATAAAAATTGTATTGCTTCAATATCTCTTAACTGGAGCCAAGATATGGCCTCACTAATCTAAAGTAACAGTGAGGATGTGAATCCTTTCTTCATTGATATGTTTTTATTTAAAAAAAAAAAAACATGTTTACATGATTTCTATGAGAAATTTAGGCCAGGTGCAGTGGCACTCACCTGTAATCCCAGCAACTCAGGAGGCTGAGGCAGGAGGATCACAAGTTCAAAGACAACTTAGTGAGGCCCTAAGCAACTTTAGGGAGACCCTGTCTCAGAATAAATATGAAAAGCACTGTGGATGTGACTCAGTGGTTAAGCCCTCCTGGGTTCAATCTCTAGTACCACAACAAAAGAGAGAGAGAAGAAGAAGAAAGAAAGAAAAAGAAATTCAAGACTGAATTCAGATAATCGGCTTTCTATAAACAGAATACTACTACCCTACTTAGGGTTGAGGGTGGGAAAATGGCTCATTGGAAAAGCTCAACATCAGCGAGTTGTGTTTCTATAAACTGAAAGCAGATGCAAACTGCTGAACCAGAGCCAGGTGAATATTTACATGAACATTTTTTATTTAACCATTATAATTTTTTCATCCCAATTCAGGGAACTAAGCAGAAAGTAATATGCTAGCTAGGAAATTATTACAAGATCTAAGAAACAGCTTACTGTTTTCTCTTGGACTTTCTTCCCATGCTTTGCAGGACTCTACTCTCAATGTGTTTCATCTCCTTCATTGGCTCCTCCACCTTTGTCCTTAAGTGGGATTTCCAGCCAGACTACACCCTTCAGCATATGAGACTCTTACTCTCAGTCTTCATGCATTTCTTGGATGAAGAATATTTCTGTGAACAAAATGCTACATAGAAGTTCACAGTATAAAAACTGAAGCAGCATTGTAGCAGTGTGTGAGGTGACACTTGGAAATAAATAATTCTAGATTTCCATGAAACTCAATTGAAAGCTGATAGTCTATCTTCATGGTTTTACCTGTCCCTCGTATATTGTTTTTTAATGTTTTAAGTTGTAGCTGGATGCAATACCTTTATTTTTTTTTTAATGTGGTGCTGAGGATCGAACCCAGTGCCTCACACGTGCTATATATTGTTGTCACCCAAATCTGGGTAGCTGAACTAGACCTCTTTCTGAAATTCCCATTTTATGTGTTCTACAGCAAACTGAGACTCTTCCTAAATATTCTGTCCTGGCTGTTTTTTTGAAAGCACAAATCAAATCACGACCTTGTTTTGCAGTATGTACTTCCATACCCTTTACTGAGCACAACAAAGTCTAAATTCCTTAGCATAGCATTCAAGGGCCTACAGAATCTGGCCAAATTCTATCTAATCCTCATGTTACCATTTTCTCCACCTGTTCTGCTTCCAGTACCAGTATCACCTCCTTTACATCCTCACTCACGCTCCACTTACAAAGGCATCTCTCAAGTCACCTGTTAAAATCACTTTTCCTTTTAAGAATATATTCAAACATCACTTTCTCTGTTAAATGCCCTTTCTGGCTTGTAGTCACCTGGCATTATATTTGCAGCTATGTCATCTGGTGGTTTGTTCCTCCAGGAGGCAGGATGCTACGGTTGATGCAGACCAGACTAGAAGATGCTGGCCAGTATACTTGTGTTGTAAGGAATGCAGCTGGTGAAGAAAGAAAAATCTTTGTACTTCAAATATTAGGTACTTGTGAAATTTTCAGTATCTAGAAAAAAAAAACTAATTGACTTAATTACATTTTAGAAGCAGAGTTAAAATTTATTTACAGCTTGTTCTCAAACCGATGTGTCCCTTGACCCCTGGACTATGGTTTTTGGCAAGAATCCAATGTTAGGATTGTTTGGAGACCATGAGTCTGACGAAAATGGCTAAATGTCCATGTCTTGTCCATTAACAATAGTTCCACCACATTCTGAGACATAGAGTGGCTTGTTTAATGTGAGTGATTATTAGAATTATAGCAGGAAAAATCTATGTCTTTATGCGTTGACAATTTTTTATCCAAATTTTATTATTTACATTGCAGTAAAATTCAGTATAATTGCTTTCATGACATAAACTTAATGATACATATTGAAACTAAAATTGATCAAAACAGTATTTTGAAATTGTAATGAAATATTGGATGAGAAATTGAAGATTAGTTTTGGAGTTTACAGCTTAGTAAACACAAATATCTATAAAAGAACAGATCTCCTGTAAGAGTTGTAACCTATTTCTTTCTCTGTCAATTTTTTAGAACCACCTCATATTGTAGGTGAAAATACATTGGAAGATGTGAAAGTCAAAGAGAAGCAGAGTGTCACACTGACTTGTGAAGTGACAGGTAAGGGGTTCAGCTGTCGGACTTAAGCATTCTCCCAATTGGCCAATCCTCACTGCCTCACCACTTAACCTGAATTAGCAGAGAAAAAAACTAGCTACTGTAATAGATGTTTGAAATTGAATTCTAGTTTAAGATAACAAGTAGAAATGAAGGAGGAAACTGGAAACCTCTCAAATTGGGTAGAAATTCTTGAAAGAAAAAAAGAAGAAAAGAAGGAGGGAAGGTGGGCCCTTGTCTTTTCATTCAATAAATTATTCTTTATTATTAACATCATTCTATTTCTACTTATATGTAGGTGTTTTCTACCTACCTTCTCTGATTTTATTTATTTCCCTACATTTTTGCCTTCCTTTATTTTTCCTGTTTTCTAAATTCCATTTCAAAGAAATGGGCGTGGATTTTGGTGGAAGGATTGCTTTATTTGAAGGTGGGGATTAACCAAGAACAAAGCTGTCACATTTTGTTAACATGTTCACATATTACCAGGAGAATAGAGACTAGAAAAATAAAATAAAATAATTAGAAAACCAACTGGACTATCTTTACCATCCAGTTGACTTGTTGCATATAATAAAAAACAAAACAAAAAACAATCTCTAAGAGGACTTTTTTAAGCCCATCTTTTTTATTGTAGATAGCCTTGCAGTTTTAAGGGAATAATGAGAATAGCCCATAACATTTTATGGAAAGGCAATGTTTTGAGGAAGTGTTAATGAGTTTCTCATCTCTTTGTTTATATGGTTGGTATGAGTAATAAATTCAAGTAAGCAAAGAAATTTATCTATTTTAAGAAAGGCAGATATAAAGAATGTGACATACACTGTTATTACCCAACCTGTTATTTTTTCCTAGAAACATTGTGTTAATTAACAACCGTTGCATAGAGAACAGTTGCCCACATTTTACAGCATTCTCTGCTCAAGGTTTCCAGCTTCAATATATCTTTCTCATCGTCTTTCGTACATAATTAACTTTTATGGTTTTAAATTTTCAAAACAAAAAATGAACAATTTTAAACTCAATATTTCTTCATGGAGATGGGCTCAAGGAGCTGATGTAATAAAATATTTTTTTATTTCCTTTATGCTCTGTAAACATTAAAGGAAGAATTAATATGTATCTCTAAGAATCCTCATATAACTTAAAACAAGTTGAAATACATATGATTTTATTTTTCCACAGCTTTTGCTCAAAATATGAAATATTTTTAATTTATATAAAGTATTCATGAGTAATATTTTAATAAAAATGCATGATTCATTCTTTCTAAAGTATATCTTCTGTGAAAATAATTATAAGAACTAAAGCATATTAGTTTAAATACAAATATCAATTCAGAATCATTTCACTTATAGATGAAAACTAACCTACATATGAAAATGATTTCAAATCTATGTATAATTGTAGTCAGAGCATCATCATTTTTAATTAATTATATAATATTTTATTACTTATTTTATTTAATCATATCATTTAAAAGGTTGGTTTGCAGGGCTGGGGATATAGCTCAGGATGTATAGTGCTTGCATCCCAGGCACAAGGCCCTGAATTTGATCCCCAGCATCACAAAAAAAAAGTCAAAAAGGTTGGTTTGCAAATTTACTTTAGAATGAATGGTTCCTGCATTGTTTTAGAAGTGGAATATATAAGAAAGCCAATGAATGGAAAGACCTGTCATCATTTGTAGGTATGTGATTAGACAACTCTCAGAACTGGCTCTTTCTTTCAGGAAATCCAGTGCCAGAGGTCACATGGCACAAAGACGGACAGCTTCTCCAAGAGGATGAGGCCCATCACATTATGTCTGGTGGCCGTTTTCTGCAAATTACTAATGCCCAGGTATCACACACTGGAAGATACACATGTTTGGCTTCCAATACAGCTGGTGACAAGAGCAAAACTTTCAGTCTTAATGTGTTCGGTAAGTATAATCTTTGCCTCCGATCTTGAAGAATCAGAAGTAACTAAGGGCTGAAATCTCTTCTCCCACTGCTTACTTACCATTTCCATTATAGAATTCCATTGTGTAAAGAGCACCAATGATCATGCACATCTACTGTTTTTCCTTAATTCATAAATTCTTTCATCTGAACAGTATGCCTACTGTGTGCAAGGGGTAATTATGAACAAGATAGATAGTAGTAAAGAATAAAGTTATGCTTGTCAAACAAAAGCAGCTAAGCAATGAACCTGTCTCAACCTCCAAAACTCTGTCTTTTCTTTGTTGGGATTCTGCCATTGTTGGAAATTCTCCACATGATGGTCTTTGTGGCCTATATGGGATGAAATAACTGTATATTGGTACATTTTGGTTCCTGAAGCATCGATATTTTGCTTATGTCTCGGGAAAGACATATAAGTAGATTCTTATTTTCTGCTCATTTTTTTGAAATCTAAAATGCACCACCTAAATGTATTATATTTGACTACTATCATCAAAAACTTTCTACTAATATATGAATATACAAATTTTTGTAGTTATTTGTTTTTGTAGTTAATATCTACACTATTTTGGAAGTATATATACACTCCATACATAAGAACCTTTCATATAGAATACAACCTTCTATAATATCATATACCAAAATACAAAGATAAATATCAATCAAAATTTCTAAGCAAGTTATCTCCTAATAGACCTGCATTTTCTGCGTATCCAGTCAGTACATAAAAGGCAAATGCCCAGCCTTGTATTGCCTCCTCTCCTATAGCTCATCATCTTTCTTAGAATTTTTAAGTTCTGTGCCTTATTCATCCCTCTGTGGATTCACATCCCAGTCATGACCCATCTCCAAATCTTGTCCACTGTCCTCCCTAAGCACCTGATTTAAAACTCTTTCCAGCTGCTGACTAAAGTTGAAATTTGATTCTTCCCAGAGACATGAGCTCATTTGAGCCCATCTCCGTGAAGAATTCTTATTCTAGGTATCCAAAGTCTTGCCATCTCCTTACACCACCTTTCCACAAACCCAACTCTTCTCTGATTTCTAACTCATTTCCTGCTCCTTCTCCCTCATTCAGTGAAGCCTGAATTATGGGAATCAGTCTTCTTCCATCCACTTAGTGAGTATGACTACTTGAGTGTGTATGGTTGCAACCCACAGAGCGATAAACCCAGTGCCTTTGGTCTTTCTTTTTCCAAAAGAGGAGTTATCCTTCTTGTTCACATTTACTGTGTGCACTTAGCTATCGATCCTTTGTTTTTCCACCTTCTTTGGTAAGTCGCTCATTCCCACTTTCTGTCTGAATGTGCAGCTCTACCTTCTACTCTTTCTTCCATTTCCTATTTTAACCACTCGTGTGTGCTGTCTGTCCCACTAAAAATAGGCTTCTGACTACTCCACTTCTGGCACTGCTCCAGCAAGATATACCCCATTACTGGGTCCAAGAAATACTTCTCAGTCTTGAACTTGACGTTTGTTCACGATTGATCCCTTTTTCCATAGCAGTGTTCTCTCCCAGCCTCCCTCTCCCTTGATCTGTCGCTTCAACATTGGGACCCCTAGAAATCTGTCCTTGTTTCATAACTGTTTTTAATCTACATAGTCTCTTCAAGTAATTAAATTAATTCCCTAATATTTAATTGTTATCTCCTGTAGACTGGTCACTTTTTAAATTCCATATCTACAACCTAGATCTTTCTCACAAGTTTCAGACTCTGGTATAGAATTGTTTATTGGAATTTCTACCTGGAATATAGGCACTTAAAATTCAAGGTATTCCGAATCAGAAAAAAAAAATCATCTTGCCCTCTTATGGGAGCAAATTGTTCAGTGTTTTTCTTAAGTTCTTTTGCTGCATTTCAACTAGCTTCCCAAGCAAGAAATTGAAAGTTGTCCTTGGCTTCAATTTTTATGAGTCTCCAGATTCTATCATCAAGTCCTGCCAGTTAATGTCCTGCTCTTGCTCTAGTCAGTCCCAACTCTTTACACCCTCTTTCAGAGCTCTAAGTCACCCTCTCACCTCTCTTCATCTGATGAAGCAAAGGCATCTGTCTCTGTTATCCTGCCTTCCATACGCTCCCCTGCTTGTTTACTGCTACTCTGCCCCAGTATGCTCCTTCTTTTTACTTGTGTCCCTTCTGTCACCAGCTAATTACCACTACTCTTTTTTTCTCTTCATATTTATTTTTTAGTTGTAGTTGGACACAATACCTTTATCTCACTTATTTATTTTTATGTGGTGCTGAAGATCGAACCCAGGGTCCCGCACGGGTGAGGTGAACACTCTACCGCTGAGCCACAACCCCAGCCCACTACCACTACTCTTTAAGACTCACTTTAAAACTCCTCCTCCAGGAGGCCTCCTCTGATCAGACTGCACACCACGCCCCTCAGCTTGGACCCCCACTTGCCTGGCACCAACATTCCCCTCATCATCCTGAGGGCTTTATGTTATGTGGTCTTTTTCTTTGTGTCATCTCCTCCTTTACCCTGTGAGCTTTTTGTGGCATCTTGCTGCTTTTTGCATCAAACAAGAACAATAATTATATTTCTAACTGTTGCAAAACAGTATTCCATAAATAAGTGCAATGGCAAATTAGAAATACAAAATAGAGAAGTTTCCAAATACCTTTCTTTAATCAAATTTTTAATCTTTTTCAGTGTCTCCTACAATTGCTGGAGTAGATAGCAATGGCAGCCCTGAAGACGTCATTGTCATCCTCAACAGCCCCACGTCCCTGGTCTGTGAAGCATATTCATATCCTCCAGCTACCATCACCTGGTTCAAGGACAGAGCTCCTTTAGAATCCAGCCGAAATATTCGTATTCTTCCAGGTAATTAATTAACCTCAGATGCTCAAGGTGCATTTGTGTCATCTACTGTAGAAAAGGAGAATTGTCAATTAATTTTTATTAAAGTGCCTGTGTTGTTGGTTGTGCTATGTTGTATTGATATTTTAATTTCTAATTTTTTCTTAGATTATAATGTATTTTATAATCTAAAGTACTGAAAATTACTGTCTGAAATATCAGAAAACTACCAAAAAAAGATAAATGACATAACATAATTAGTTGCTAAGCTGTATTGTAATATGGGATGCCAGAAAGGGTAGAAATTCATTTCATTTCTTTATTGAATTGAATCCTCAAGCAGAGTTTATATTTAGATTGCAAGAGTTTAATTATTCATGTTTAATTCCTGAAAATATGTACAACACACACAAAAAAAAAATAGAAGTAATTAACAAGAACTTAAGGACTTAAAATCAGCATACTATATTGACACAGCCACATCAATGTTTATAGAAGATCAATTCACAATAGCTAGACTATGGAACCAACCTAGGGGTCCCTCAATAGATGAATGAATAAAGAAAATGTGATATATATATTCAATGGAATAGTACTAAGCTTTAAAGTAGACTAACATTATGGCATTTGCCAGTAAATGGTTGAAGTTGGAGAATATCATGCTAAGTGAAATAAGCCAATCCCATAAAACTAAAGGCCAAATGTTTTCTCTAATATGTGGATGCTAATTCACAATAAGATTGCGGGGGGGCACTAGGGAAGAATAGTGTTACCTTAGATTAGGTAGAGGGAAGTGATGGGAGAGGAAGGGAGGGGATGCAGGGATAAGAAAGATAGTAGAATGAAACAGACATTATTATTGTATGTATGTATGTGACTACATGACCAATAGGATTCTGCAACCTGTACACTCAGAAAAATGAGAAATTATATTCCATCTATGTATATCAAAGTGCATAAATGCATTCTATCATCATATATAATAATTAAAACAAATTTTAAATTTTTTTAAAAGAAATAAAAGTAGAAGCACTGGCTTTAAGAAATTTACAGTTTTATGTAGAAAAGAAATAATAAGTGTGAAAAACTAACAAATGATATGAATCTATTAATCATGGGCTATGAATAGTAAGGGGTATGAAAAATGGGATAGTGAAGTTTTGTAAGAATTCAAAAGAAGAAATGGTTACCGTGGGCCGAAGTGGTTATAAAAAAAATTTATTGCTTAGTCAGAACATGAACCCAACTTCAGAGAAAGTTCTAGAATTTACTTAATTGGCAGGGAGTTGGGAGTTTCAGATCCATCTGGATGACTAGTGTGAGAAAGGTGGAAAACAAGACCAGTTTGGCCATTTGCAAGCAGTAAGCAGCCTTCTCACCCTTTACTTGAAGGGAGACATTGCATGTACTTGTGCTGGGAGAGAAGGGCAGCAGTAAGGTCAGGGAGGAAGGTGGGAGCCATGTTCTGAATGCCTGGAATCGAAAGTTTGACTTGATCCTTTACATAGTTGAAAACCATTGAAGATTTTTAGGGAGGAAGGGGCCATAATAAAAATTGTACTTTAGCATCATTTGTCTCTAAGAAGAGGCCAGGTAAATGAGAGAAAGAAGATCAAGGCAGAAACCTATTTTTTGAGGAGAGTGAAATAAGGATTTAGCTTGAGTGATGTCCAGAGGAATGGGAGTGTCAGAAGGGGCATGAGAGTCACCACTACAGAGGACCACTAGGGAACTTGGTGACTGTCCTTACCCACCATTCAGTGCCCATCTGCATTGCAGTTTGTTCTTAAATGTCCACCAGACAACTGGCTTGTTTAGGAAGAAATGTGTTAACAATAAGAACTAAAATCCTGCATACTTTGCCACTGTGATGTCAGGAATTCTTTAACATTTCATGGTTTTTTTTTTAGGAGGTAGAACTCTGCAGATCCTCAATGCACAAGAGGAAAATGCTGGAAGATACTCTTGCGTGGCCACTAATGAGGCCGGGGAAATGATAAAGCACTATGAAGTGAAGGTCTACAGTAAGTTCCAAAAGAACAGATTGATATCTTTCTAACTTTTCTAACTTTCTCAATTCTGTTTTTCATTATGGGTTCATAATTATTTATACTGATCACTAATGACTCTTGTTTATCCAGCTTGCTTCATTAAGGATGGAAGTTGAACTAAGCATTGTGCCCATGACCTCAATTGCTTAAAGATGTGAAGAGCCCCCTCAATTAGCTCACTACCTTCTTGTTGAATACCTTGTCTGTAACACTTCCTTAAATTTCTCTGTTTTTCCTTCTGACCTACTCTCTGGGCTGAGTTATAGTAATTCCATGTGCAAAGCTTTTATTTAAGCACACATGACTTAATTCATAGCCCAAGATGATATCATCAGTGATTTGGGCCTATTGCAATGTGCATTGACCTATAAATACAAGGGAAAGCTAATACTGCCATTAATAGGATCCACATTTCAGGATTTTCTTCCTGTTTTTACAAAGAAAGTATTTTTCTGATGGTCATTTGTTCTTTGACTCGGTACCCTAAATGAACAATAAAATGCATTTTATGGGGCGTGCTTGGACAGAGTGTATGGACCTGGATCCAATGAAACTAACTGTTCTGTAAAGGACATTAGCCTCCTTGGCAGTTTTATAACAAAGGGAGAAGGATACTTTCCTTGGCATTTGGTATCTGAAAGCTACTACCGTTTGGTAGGATGATAATACAGGTCCTGAGTGAGAGGGCAGCATAGGAAATGCCTTTGTCATTCTCTTGGTTTCTTGGTAGTGAGCCTCATCCTGATTTCTTGGTATTCCGTGTATTTATAAAAGTACCAACGTTTAATTCTTTCATATTCATTTCATGCAGTTCCTCCCATAATCAATAAAGGGGACCTTTTGGGACCAGGTCTTTCCCCTAAGGAAGTAAAGATCAAAGTAAACAACACCCTGACCTTGGAATGCGAAGCATATGCCATCCCCTCCGCCTCCCTCAGCTGGTACAAGGACGGACAGGCCAGTCACAACTATTTTTATTTGCTGATGATTTCTTAAAGAGTAAATAAGTCAATTTAAAAGGGGGTGGAGTAAGCAACTCAAAGAATCATTGTGACCTTAAAACTAGAAAACCCCATTCTCCCAAAATCTAAAACTGCCAAAAACTAAAAAAAAAAAAAAAAAAAATGAACAAAATTCCCTGAACCATGCTCAACAGTGTTGGTATTATACCCTCACTGGAAAGCTTGCAGGATTGTTTTGTGTACATTTCAGTTGACTGAAAACTTGTCCCCCATCCCTACACAGGAGAAGTTCAGGAAAGTGTCTCTGTTCTGTGGCTTCACAAAGTAAACTTTCTAGGGAAAAAATGCATATGTGGTGCTAATTAAGGTTGGAATAATGGGTGTAACAGGAATACAAAATGTATTCAGAACTTTCTCTAAACATCTTTAGCTCTCTTATGAAAGGTGACATTTTTAATATTCCAACATAAAGAAAAAGTAGGCTAAAAGAACTGAGGACGGACCCAATACAGTTACCTGAGGGCAATGAGAAAGATTAAATAAAAAGCAGATCATTCAGTTCTGTGCTCTCACTCTCAGGCCACACACCCTATTTACATTCATCCATGCATGTTATAAAAACATGTGCTGGCGTTCTTGGGCCAAAATAGATGTTTAGCTGCTGTTAACAATTCTTAATACAGATGTGAAATAGCTAACCTGCTGTTTATTCTGTTTTACACATAATTAACCAAATGATCAGTTAAATTCCACTTGTACTTCAGGTCATAGTCATGATTTAAGATGCAGGAAAGATTAAGCTTTATTTTCTCAGATCCCAGATGAATTTTACTGGCAGCCAGGGGGGAAAAATCATCTCATATAAGCAAGTTTCATCTGGAAGCCATTGCAAAAGGAAAACTATAGAACTCCCACCATGTTCTGTTTATAGTTTCTTTTCTGACTACAAACATACTCCATGGTATAATACCAATTCTATATAAGTTTACTTGGAAACAATTCCTCTCTCCTTCAAAGTGGTGTTAGTATTTTTAAATTATTTATTAAGCTTTCTCATCCCTTTTAGTTCCCACACCTGTACGCTCATACACAAACACATATACACACAGAAAAATGGGATAAAGACTAGAATTATAGTAGAAATAAAGTTTTTTTTAACTTCATTATAAATAGTTAAATTACAATTTCAAATTTTGACTCTGGAATTGATCAAATTATGATGCTTTAAACTGCTAAAGTTTTCATGACTTGGGATTTGTTCCCTACAATATGAATAAGAAGTACTGTTTCTACTTTATTTTCTATATACTTTATTTTGTTATTTCTTTCTTCAGACAAGCAATGCTGCTTGTGAAGCATTGTTTTTGTTGTTGTTGTTGGTTTGTTTTGGGGTACCAGGGATTAAATTCAGGGGCACTTGACCACTGAGCCACATCCCCAGCCCTATTTTGTATTTTATTTAGAGACAAGGTCTCACTGAGTTGCTTTGTACGTTGATTTTTGCTGAGTCTGGCTTTGAACTTGAGATCCTCCTGCCTCAGCCTCCCAAGCCACTAGGATTGGAGGTGTGCACCACTGTGCCCAGCTGAAGCATTGTTTTTGAAAGGAAAAAAAAATGAGAAATATTTGCATTTGCAGTAGTAACCACAATAAATTCTGAAAGAATCTTTGACTTTTATTTATGCAGGCTCTGAAGTTTTTATTTTAACATAGAAAATTTAAACTATGCTTTTTATGTGTTATAAGGTTAATAATGATTCATTGCATCCCAAATTGTTTATTAAGCAGGTATGTTTTTTTTTCAGACATGGTTTTAGGTGCAGGGGATACTGCTTTAAAATAAATAAATAAATAAATAATCTCTATATATATGAAACAAACCAGTAAAACACAGATTATGTCAGCTAGGGTAGGTGTCATGGAGAACACTCAGTCAAGGAGAAGATACCAAGTGTGGAAAGTGTGATCCTTTATTTAAATAGAAAAGGCCTCTGTGATAAGGTGGCCTTTAAGCAAATACCCAAAGACAATGAAGGGAGCAGACATAAGATTTCAGAGAAGAAATATTCCAAAGTAGAGTGTGTAGCCAGAACAAAGGCCCTGAGACATTTGGACTGCAGTGCAGTAACCAAACACAGAAGATGTGATCCAAAGAACAGCGAGGTGCCAGGTCTCCTGCCTCCTGTGCCAGTGTGCCCATGTCCTGTGAGAATGCCTAAGGGGAAAGAGTGAACACAGAATGACTGATATGATGAGACATGCCATGGCAGACTTAAGGTTTCAAAAAGGTTGCATTGGTATCTATAGTTGCAGGATAGAGAGTCCAGCTCTGAAGGTATTACAGTGGTCCAGAAGATAGGTGGTGCTTGGGCCACAGAGGTAGCAGGATGTGGAGTGTGAAGGAAAGAGATGAGTCCAGGATTTTAAATGACATCATTAGGAGGGTGAGAATGGAGAGAAGGAGAAGAAATGCAAAGATTTAGCTCTGGACTACTCGGATGTTTGGAGGCTGAGGAGTAGGAAGTGTTGCGTCTCAAAAGATGAGAGGGAGAAAGTATTTCAAAATGAAGATGGGTTAAGCTATGTCAAATACTGTTGAGCAGGTTAAATAAAGACTTTGAATTGGCCAATAAATCTAACAATGTGGACGTCATAGGTGACCTTGGCAAGTCTTTTTGGTCAAGTAGAGATGACAGAAATTTGATTGGATCAGATTCAAGAAAAGGTGAAAGGAAAGAAACTGGAGCCAGCAAGTGAGGAAAACATTTTAAAATTAGTTGACTATAAGGGGCCATTGAAAATGTAGGAGTAGGTTGCAGCGAAAGAGAATTTTTTTCAATATTGAAACTCTTCAGAGGAATGAATAAATCGATGATGATGCAAGTGAGAGAGGACACAGACAGTGGAGGAATGTCCTTTGAGGAGACCAGGGGAGTCCCAGAATGGACAGAGACTAGTCTTCATCAGAGTCAGTTTTTCCAGTAGATCGAAATAAAGGGAGAAGGGACAAGAGAGTTGAAGGGTTATACAAAGAGTGATTATCGTGGTAGACTTTTTCTGGCTAAGAGGAGAGTGCAGATTTAGGATGAGCAGCAGTGAAAGATTGCAAGGTTCTCCTAGGGGGTCAAAAATTATTGGAGCTGAGATACTTCCAGAAGTGAGTTAAAGTTAGGTGGTGGTAGTCAAAGAGTAAGAACTTGAAACTGAGATTATTAAGTGATGAACTGCATGGTGTCTTAGAGGATTTATGAGAGTACCTAATGTTAACATTATTATAATTGGATCACAGCCGCTGAAATCAGATGATCATATTAATATTGCTACAAATGGACACACGCTTCAAATAAAGGAAGCTCAAATATCAGACACTGGAAGATACACTTGCGTAGCATCTAACCTAGCAGGTGAAGACGAGTTGGATTTTGATGTGAATATTCAAGGTAACACTAATATGTTTATTGTATAAAGCTTAACTTACATTATCTGTCAAAACAATGCAATAGAGATTTGGCTTGGTTTATTTTAAATAGTTTTATTTCTGTTGATAGTAACATAAAATCATTATTGAAATTTTGAAGTTAAGGGAGAAGGACATAATGTCATCTTTCAGAATGACTTCTGTTATTTTTATGTCTTTCTTCTGCTATTTGTTTAAATGTATACTTCATTTACAGATTTGGATCACATAATACAGACCTCTCTATTACATTAACATTTCTCTAACATTTTATCATGACATTTTTAAAATGGCATTTACATGAAAGATAGAAAAGCAATAAAGAGCAAAATTCACACTAGTTAGACTTTGAATTAGATGGTAATTACAGCTAAGTGGACAAGTTACCTAAATATTTTAGGCCCCCATTTCTCACTTCTAAAATGTATGCCTTGTAGAATTGCAGTGAATACCAAATGAGTATTCACTCATTTGTAAGCTGTCATTAAAATGATTGAGAAATGATGCCTGCTCTGATTGTGGTTGATATTGACATTCTGGAAATTACTACTCTATATGGGTTTGTTTTGTTTTCTGTGCTGGGAATGGAACTTAGGAACTTATGCATGCTAAACAAGCCCTCTACTACCGAGCTACACTCTAGCCTGGAACATGATTTTGAAGAACTCTGCCCGTTTTCATCAGTTTATCATCCAAATATTTATTTAACCAGATTCCCATTGTTGAACATCTGGGTTATTTCCATGTTTTCAGTAATCACAAATAACACTACATTGAATATCAGTATCCATACAACTTTTGCACATTTTTGATTTTTCATAAGCTTCTAAAAGTGGAAATTTTAGATTAGATGTTATATACTTTTTTAATGCTTTTTATGTACAGGCAAATTGCCTTCAAGAAAGTTCAAACTTATTTCCAGAAAAGCATGAAAACATCCTGCTATGATCGTATTCCTTAGCCCTTCTACTCCTAAGTATGGGTCCCTTTGTTGTACAAGTGCCAGAGCTCTTTATAGGGAGAGCAGAGCACTAGAGTAGCCTTCTGAGCCTCATATTTCTTGCTCTTTTATATGTGAACCAACTCTGAATTTCTCCACTTCTTTGTGTGGCTAAGTGCATTGGTAGGTGCCCAAGTACTTGAAAATATTTTTATGTTGCCTAACTTATGACATTTACAAATCACTCTCGTCAAAATACGGTCGAAATCTTTGCTTAATGAATTGACAAGTGACAGTTCACACATAACCAAAACTTAATTCATTCCCTCCATAGTTCCTCCAAGTTTTCAGAAACTCTGGGAAATTGGAAACATGCTAGATACCGGCAGGAATGGTGAAGCCAAAGATGTGATCATCAATAATCCCATTTCCCTCTACTGTGAGACAAATGCTGCTCCTCCTCCTACACTGACCTGGTACAAAGACGGCCGTCCTCTGACCTCAGGTGATAGAGTATTGATTTTACCAGGTAGGTAAAGATTTCTATGAACAAAGTAAAGGTATAATTCCATGCCAAATATGTCTCTTCTCTTTTACTAAATAAATGAATTAGACTCTCTGTTCATATAATTTAACTGACAGTCCCTTGAGTGCCACTGGTATGCATATACTTCAATCTAGGACAGTCTAGCCTGAGAATTTGACAATAGCATAGAACACTTTTGTAAATTTTTCAATCTACTACAGGATCATTCTACCAACTTACAAAAGTCCTTCAGCTTCTTCATGCCTCCTTTTCTCTATTAGTACATTGAGATAATGTTTGGTTTCTGTATATTACTAATCTAAATCTAGTGCATATTTGCAAATAGTTACTATTCAATTTATTAAATGCATTTATCATAAATAAATGGTTAAGATAATTTCAAATATTTTAGTCATTACATGGTTTGTTGATGGAAAAGATGTTAAGAGTGTTGTGGAATAATATTTTGAAGGCTTTTCAAAATATCAGGACATGTCAGAACTCATCACATCATACACTTAAGATCAGTGCACTAAATAAATATATGTGAATTTGACCTCAGTTAAGTAAAAGAATATCTTGAAAATTTTTTAAAAATGAAAGTAGACTAAATAGGTATGACAACTATACGTAACATGGGATCCTAAGTTGCAAGTGGGTCTGCGGGAAAAAAAATGGCTGTAAATTTATTGCAAATATTTCAATACTAATGAAATTTGAATATAGAATATGAATTCGAGAGTAGTTTTGTATTCATTTTAATCTTACTACTTTTGATTATTGTGCTAGTGTTATGTAAGGAACTACCCTTATTGTGAGATACAGATTATGATGCCTCCAGCTTACTCTCAAATGGTTTAGAAAAAGATAAAATGTATACAACAAAAAATAAAGCAGAGTATAAATAACTAGTGTGCATAGGTGAAAGTTTTTATATAATTATTGCAACTTTTATCCTGGTGTAAATTCTCAACATGATAAGTCTAAATACACACACAGCTAGCTATTCTTTCAATATTGTATTCATAATATTGCACATAATCATATGTAATAATAGTTCACTTTATACTTTCACATCCCCAAATATTACTTTCTCAAATGAATACTTGTAGGAAGCCATAAGCAAAATTTAAAATATTCATATTTTATAAAAATACAAGGTTGCTGTTTATTTGTCAGGAGATCTGATTCATATTTCAATATTGTATCACTTTTGATAATATAGTATTTGTTAAGAAGATGGTTGGTATCTGAAATTAAAAGTGGATGATTAGTTGAAGTAGGAACATTAAAAGAAAATGCAAGGAAGTCATTAGGTGTGAAAAATTAATCCTATCTCTGAGCTGTGTTCACCCCGAGATTTAGAACAGTAGAACATACTATGGTGTTTTTAGGAGGGCGAGTGTTGCAGATTCCCCGGGCTAAAGTCGAAGATGCTGGGAGATACACATGCGTGGCTATGAATGAAGCTGGAGAAGATTCCCTGCAGTATGACGTCCGTGTACTCTGTGAGTTTGTTTTCTTTTGTTTCTTATGAATTCTTTCACTCAAAACAGTTTTTCAGGAACTAATGTTTGCAAGATGTTACCCTAAGCACTCTGGAGACTATAAGATAATCAGAAACTGAGAGCTCGTCCAAGGAATGAATTGTCTTCTATACAAATTGAGAGTACATTAGTCAGTCCTCCTGGGATATCAAATAACAAAATGGCTTAAACAAAGAGAAAGGGAGAGAGAGAGAGAAATTATTCACTCATGAATCTCAGAGCAGAGCTGTCATGTCTGGCTTCTGTGGTTTTAAAAAGATCAACAAGATTTGACCTTTCTTTTCTTCTTCTTTTTTTTTTTTTTTGACTTTGTTTTCAGTGCAAAGAGCAGTTTATAAAGAAAGCCTGAAAAGGATAGAAGAGAGAAACCACTAAAATTCAAAATTGATTTGACATGAAATGCCTGCTGGTCTCCATGTGGCAGGCACTGTGCTAGGCACTGAGGAAACAGTAGAGCCAGCATCAGTAAAAATAATAACCATCAGTGTGGACGTATTCATGCAACATAATGTTAAGATTCTGTTATGTGCTTTGTGGCACTGATTACTTTATTTACAGAATTTCAGTTTAATTGTTGGAGACCCAAATACCACAAGGCTGCATGTACATTAAACATGGCCATCTTCACTGATGGCTAACCAAGATAGTATACTTTAAGAGAGTGAAACAAAAAAAGGACTAAACTTTTAAAACAAAAGAATGATTATTCGCTTTGAAAATAAATATTTATGTTTATAAAAGCAGCTGACACATATATTCCTAGTTCAATTCACATTTCAATTTTTGAAAATTCTCTGAGTAATATGATTTTTCATACTGGCATGTAATTCTATGGTATTCTTTTTTAAATGAGAATGAATATGCTCGGAAATCTAGAACAAAACTTCTCAACTCTAGAGTGCTTAAGGATCACCTTGGAGAGCTTACTAAAAATGAATTCTTAGAGATGCCTATTGAGGAGGTCTGGTTGGGGCCCAAGAATTTGTATTTCTAACTAAGCTGCTGGTGATGCTAATGCTGATCCAACTCTTGTTGAAGCTGAAAAATAGACTTTGAACGGTCCAGATGTATCCCTTATAAGTAAGACCAAATATGAACATTTCAAATATACTTTAAAAGCTATAATTAATCTTAAATATTGATTTGTACAGATGCTTCTTATATGTATACTTGAAATCCCAGAAGGCATAGTGGGAGAAGCGAAGAGAAAAGCAAGACAAGATGTTTTGGGAAAGATCTCGAACTGAGCTAAGTGGGAATGATACTGTTAAAGGATTTAGCCCAGCATAGCTAAGACAGGAATGAGAGTAACCCAAACCCAAATACTACTGGCACCATCCACATTCCTTGAGGATTGTGGTTTCTCCTTCAAGATTTGCTTCTCTGATATATCAAGCTTTGTTTTTAGTGCATTGTAGTTACAATTATACTGCAGCTCATTTTGATGTTTTCATAAGTGCATATAACATAGTTTTCTCACTTCAATCACCAGTACTATCCACCTCCTTTGCCACCTCACTCACCTGATCCCCTTCCTCTAATCTATTAATCTTCCTCCTATTTACCTATTTCTTTTTTTTTTTAATTTTTTATTGTTGGTTGTTCAAAACATTACAAATTTCTTGATATATCATATTTCACACTTTGATTCAAGTGGGTTATGAACTCCCATTTTTACCCCATATACAGATTGCAGAATCACATCAGTTACACATCCATTGATTTACATATTGCCATACTAGTGTCTGTTGTGTTCTGCTGCCTTTCCTATCCTCTACTATCCCTCCTCCCCTCCCCTCCCCTCTTCTCTCTCTACCCCCTCTACTGTCATTCATTTCTCCCCCTTGTATTATTTTTCCCTTTCCCCTCACTTCCTCTTGTATGTACTTTTGTATAACCCTGAGGGTCTCCTTCCATTTCCATGAAATTTCCCTTCTCTCTCCCTTTCCCTCCCACCTCTCATCCCTGTTTAATGTTAATCTTCTTCTCCT
The DNA here is from genome assembly GCF_021218885.2 of Marmota monax. Classification (NCBI taxonomy): domain Eukaryota; kingdom Metazoa; phylum Chordata; class Mammalia; order Rodentia; family Sciuridae; genus Marmota; species Marmota monax. The sequence goes on along the minus strand of NW_026693876.1, from coordinate 838,218 downwards.
GCTCTTTGTCCCTACTCTGTTCTTAGTTACTCTCCTTATATCAAAGAAGACATTTGGCATTTGTTTTTTAGGGATTGGCTAGCTTCACTTAGCATAATCTGCTCTAATGCCATCCATTTCCCTGCAAATTCTATGATTTTGTCATTTTTTAATGCAGAGTAATACTCCATTGTGTATAAATGCCACATTTTTTTTATCCATTCGTCTATTGAGGGGCATCTAGGTTGGTTCCACAGTCTTGCTATTGTGAATTGTGCTGCTATGAACATCGATGTAGCAGTGTCCCTGTAGCATGCTCTTTTTAGGTCTTTAGGGAATAGACCGAGAAGGGGAATAGCTGGGTCAAATGGCGGCTCCATTCCCAGCTTTCCAAGAAATCTCCATACTGCTTTCCAAATTGGCTGCACCAATGTGCAGTCCCACCAGCAATGTACAAGTGTACCCTTTTCCCCACATCCTCGCCAGCACTTGTTGTTGTTTGACTTCATAATGGCTGCCAATCTTACTGGAGTGAGATGGTATCTTAGGGTGGTTTTGATTTGCATTTCTCTGACAGCTAGAGATGGTGAGCATTTTTTCATGTACTTGTTGATTGACTGTATGTCCTCCTGAGAAGTGTCTGTTCAGGTCCTTGGCCCATTTGTTGATTGGGTTGTTTGTTATCTTATTGTCTCATTTTTTGAGTTCTTTGTATACTCTGGATATTAGGGCTCTATCTGAAGTGTGAGGAGTAAAGATTTGTTCCCAGGATGTAGGCTCCCTATTTACCTCTCTTATTGTTTCTTTTGCTGAGAAAAAAACTTTTTAGTTTGAGTAAGTCCCATTTGTTGATTCTAGTTATTAACTTTTGTGCTATGGGTGTCCTATTGAGGAATTTGGAGCCCGACCACACTGAATGTAGATCGTAGCCAACTTTTCTTCTATCAGACGGCATGTCTCTGATTTGATATCAAGCTCCTTGATCCATTTTGAATTAACTTTTGTGCATGGCGAGAGAAAGGGATTCAGTTTCATTTTGTTGCATATGGATTTCCAGTTTTCCCAGCACCATTTGTTGAAGATGCTATCCTTCCTCCATTGCATGCTTTTAGCCCCTTTATCAAATATAAGGTAGTTGTAGTTTTGTGGATTGGTTTCTGTGTCCTCTATTCTGTACCATTGGTCCACCAGCCTGTTTTGGTACCAGTACCATGCTGTTTTTGTTACTATTGCTCTGTAGTACAGTTTGAAGTCTGGTATCGCTATACCGCCTGATTCACACTTCCTGCTTAGCATTGTTTTTGCTATTCTGGGTCTTTTATTTTTCCATATGAATTTCATGATTGCTTTCTCTATTTCTACAAGAAATGCTGTTGGGATTTTGATTGGCATTGCATTAAACCTATAGAGAACTTTTGGTAATATCGCCATTTTGATGATGTTAGTTCTGCCTATCCATGAACAGGGTATATTTTTCCATCTTCTAAGATCTTCTTCTATTTCTCTCTTTAGGGTTCTGTAGTTTTCATTGTATAAGTCTTTCACCTCTTTTGTTAGGTTGATTCCCAAGTATTTTATTTTTTTTGAAGATATTGTGAATGGAGTGGTTGTCCTCATTTCCATTTCAGAGGATTTGTCGCTGATATACAGGAATGCCTTTGATTTATGCGTGTTGATTTTATATCCTGCCACTTTGCTGAATTCATTTATCAGCTCTAATAGTTTCTTTGTAGACCCTTTTGGGTCTGCTAGGTACAGAATCATGTCACCTGCAAATTGTGATAATTTAAGTTCTTCTTTTCCTATTTTTATGCCTTTAATTTCTTTCGTCTGTCTAATTGCTCTGGCCAGTGTTTTGAGAACTATGTTGAACAGAAGTGGAGAGAGAGGGCATCCCTGTCTTGTTCTAGATTTTAAAGGGAATGCCTTCAATTTTTCTCCATTCAGAATGAGGCTTAGCATAGATTGCTTTTACAATATTGAGATATGTTCCTGTTATCCCTAGTTTTTCTAGAGTTTTGAACATAAAGGGATGCTGTACTTTGTCGAATGCTTTTTCCGCATCTATCGAGATGATCATATGATTCTTATTTTTAAGTCGACTGATGTGGTGAATAACATTTATTGATTTCCGTATATTGAACCAGCCTTGCATCCCAGGGATGAATCCTACTTGATCATGGTGCACAATTTTTTTGATATGTTTTTGTATCCGAGTGGCCAGAATTTTATTGAGGATTTTTGCATCTAGGTTCATTAGAGATATTGGTCTGAAGTTTTCTTTCTTTGAAGTGTCTTTGTCTGGTTTAGGTATCAGGGTGATGTTGGCCTCGTAGAATGAATTTGGAAGTTCTCCCTCTTTTTCTATTTCCTGAAGTAGCTTGAAAAGTATTGGTATTAGTTCCTCTTTAAAGGTTTTGTAAAACTCTGCTGTATACCCATCCGGTCCTGGGCTTTTCTTAGTTGGTAGTCTTTTGATGGTTTCTTCTATTTCCTCAATTGATATTGGTCTGTTTAGGTTGTCTATATCCTCCTGACTCAATCTGGGCAGATCATATGACTTAAGAAATTTATCGATGCCTTCACTATCTTCTAATTTATTGGAGTATAAGGATTCAAAATAATTTTTGATTATCTTCTGTATTTCTGAAGTGTCTGTTGTGATATTGCCTCTTTCATCCCGTATGCTAGTAATTTGAGTTCTCTCTCTTCTTCTCTTCGCTAGCATGGCTAAGGGTCTGTCGATTTTGTTTATTTTTTCAAAGAACCAACTTTTAGTTTTGTCAATTTTTTCAATTGTTTCTTTTGTTTCGATTTCATTAATTTCAGCTCTGATTTTAATTATTTCTTGCCTTCTACTTCTTTTGCTATTGTTTTGCTCTTCTTTTTCTAGGATTTTGAGATGAAGTATGAGATCATTTATTTGTTGGTTTTTTCTTTTTTTAAGGAATGAACTCCAAGCAATGAATTTTCCTCTTAGAACTGCTTTCAGTGTGTCCCATAGATTCCGATATGTTGTGTCTGTGTTTTCATTTATCTCTAAGAATTTTTTAATTTCCTCCTTGATGTCTTCTATAACCCATTGATCATTCAGTAACCTATTGTTCATTCTCCAAGTGATGTATGCTTTTTCCTTCCTTCTTTTATCGTTGATTTTCAGTTTCATTCCATTATGATCAGATAAGATGCATGGTATTATCTCTACTCCTTTATATTGTCTAAGAGTTGCCCTGTGACATAATATATGATCTATTTTTGAGAAGGATCCATGTGCTGCTGAGAAAAAAATTGTAACTGCTTGATGTTGGGTGGTATATTCTATATATGTCAATTAAGTCTAGGTTATTAATTGTGTTATTGAGTTCTATAGTTTCCTTATTCAACTTTTGTTTGGAAGATCTGTCCAGTGGCGAGAGAGGTGTGTTGAAGTCTCCCATGATTATTGTATGGTGGTCTATTAGACTCTTGAACTTGAGAAGAGTTTGTTTGATGAACATAGCTGCACCATTGTTTCGGGCATATATATTTATGATTGTTATGTCTTGTTGGTGTATGGTTCCCTTAAGCAGTATGTAGTGTCCCTCTTCATCCCTTTTGATTAACTTTGGCTTGAAATCTATTTTATTTGATATGAGTATGGACACTCCTGCTTGTTTCCGAAGTCCATATGAGTGATATGATTTTTCCCAACCTTTCACCTTCAGCCTATGTATGTCTTTTCCTATCAAATGCGTCTCCTGTAGGCAGCATATTGTTGGGTCTTGTTTTGTGATCCATTCTACTAGCCTGTGTCTCTTAATTGGTGAGTTTAAGCCATTAACATTTAGGGTTATTATTGAGATACGGGTTGTTCTTCCAGCCATATTTGTTTATTTCTGTTACTAAACATGGTTTGTTTTCCTCTTTGATTATTTTCGCCCCCTTTACTGTCCTACCGCCCACTGTTGGTTTTCATTCTTATTTTCCATTTCCTCTTCCTGTAATGTTTTGCTGAGGATGTTTTGAAGAGATGGTTTTCTAGCTGCAAATTCTTTTAACTTTTGTTTATCGTGGAAGGTTTTAATTTCGTCTTCCATCCTGAAGCTTAATTTCGCCGGATACACAATTCTTGGTTGGAACCCATTTTCTTTCAGTGTTTGAAATATGTTATTCCAGGATCTTCTAGCTTTCAGAGTCTGTGTTGAAAGATCAGCTGTTATCCTGATTGGCTTACCCCTAAATGTGATCTGCTTCCTTTCTCTTGTAGCTTTTAAAATTCTCTCCTTATTCTGTATGTTGGGCATCTTCATTATAATGTGTCTAGGTGTGGATCTCTTATGATTTTGCACATTTGGCGTCCTGTAGGCTTCTAGGATTTGGGATTCTGTCTCATTCTTCAAGTCTGGGAAGTTTTCTCGTATTATTTCATTGAATAGATTGTTCATTCCTTTGGTTTGGAGTTCTGTACCTTCCTGTATCCCAATGACTCTTAAATTTGGTCTCTTAATGTTATCCCATATTTCTTGGATGTTCTGCTCATGGTTTCTTAACAGTCTTGCTGAGCTGTCTATGTTCTTTTCCAGTTGAAATACTTTGTCTTCATTGTCTGATGTTCTATCTTCTAAGTGTTCTACTCTGCTGGTAGTATTCTCCATTGAGTTTTTAAGTTGGTTTATTGCTTCCTGCATTTCTAGGATTTCTGTTTGTTTGTTTTTTATAACCTCTATCTCCCTGTATAGTTGATCCTTTGCTTCCTGGATTTGTTTGTGTAATTCATTGTCGAAGTGATCTTTCATTGTCTGATTTTGCTGTCTAATGTCTTCCTTGATACTCCAGATCATCTGAAGCATGTATATCCTGAATTCTTTATCTGACATTCCATCTGCTGCAGCTGTTACCTCTTCTAAAGTTGCGTTGACCTGCATTGCTTGTGGTCCTTTCTTTCCTTGTCTTTTCATACTGCTTGCGTTTCTTTCTGCTTGGTGAAACTGTTGTGTTTTTGAAATGTTTTTTCCCCTATATATTTATATTGCTCTTGTATAGTTGAAAAGTCTCCCTTGCAGGGTCGGGCGGCGGTCTGCCTACCTTGCATGCGCGGGCGGCGGCTCTGCTCTCTCCTTACTCCAATTGGAGTGTCATGACTACCACGCCAGCAGGTCACTGGGCCTGTTCCGGGCGTGGGCGGCGGCTCTGTTCTGCCCCTACTCCAATTGGGGTGACGAGTGTACCACGCTGGCAGGCCACCGGGCCTGATCCACCGGTCAGTTGCAGGTCTGCCTACCCTGCAGGCGCGGACGGCGGCTCTGCTCTGCCCCCCCTCCAATTGGTGTGACTTGTCCACCACACCCGCGGACCACTGAGCCTGTTCCGGGCGTGGGCGAAGGCTCTGTTCTGTTCCTACTCCAATTGGGGTGACGTGCCTACCACCCCTGCCGGCCGCTGGGTCTGTTCCACCGGTCGGTCGCAGGTCTGCCTACCTTGCGGGCACGGGCGGCGGCTCTGCTCTGCCCCTACTCCAAATGGGGTGACGTGTCTGTCGCACCGGCAGGCCACTGGGCCTGTCCCGCTGGTCATTCGCAGGTCTGCCCACCTTTCGGGCACGGGTGGCGGCTCTGCTCTGCCCCTACTCCAATTGGGGTGTCGTGACTACCACACCGGCAGGTCGCTGGGCCTGTTCCTGGCACGGGCGGCGACTCTGCTCTGCCCCTACTCCAATTGGGGTGACATGTGTACCACGCCGGCAGGCTCCTGGGTCTGATCCGCCGGTCTGTCGCAGGTCTGCCTACCTTGCAGGCGCGGGCGGCGGCTCTGCCCTGCCCCTCCTACCACGCCTGCGGACCGCTGGGCCTGATCTTCAGGTTGGTCGCAGGTCTGCTCACCCTGCGGGCACGGGTGGCGGTTCCGCTCCGCCCCCACTCCAATTGGGGTCACGTGACCACCACACCGGCGGGGCCTGATCCGGGCACGGGTGAAGGCTCTGCTCTGCCCCTACTCCAGTTGGGGTGACGTGTGTACCACGCTGGCAGGCCGCTGGGCCTGACCCGCCAGTCTGTCGCAGGTCTGCTTACCTTGCAGGCACGGGCGGCGGCTCTGCCCTGCCCCTCCTACCACTCCCGTGTACCACTGGGTCTCGGGTCTGCCCACCTTGCGGGCGCGGGTGGCGGCTCCGCTCCGCCCCCTCTCCAATTGGGGTCCCGCAACCACCACGCCGGCGAGCCGCTGGGCCTGCTCCGGGCGCGGGCGGCGGCCCGGCTCCTCCCCTCTGGCTCGACGATAAATCGAGAGAGACTCGGGTGTCTGTGCCTCACCCTCCCTACCAGGAGACCAACTGTTTCTGTCGCCGCTGGTATTGATGAAGTTCTCTCCTCCGCCGCTTTCTGATGACATCAGATCTCTGCCATGTTGGTATCCTATGCGAATGGCAGCATTTCGTTCCCTTTGCCGGGTAACCAAAGCAGCGGGTGAGTCCTGACCGGTCCTCAGCAGGACCCGGACCAAGAAGCAGTTTCCGCGGGCTCCTTAGCCCTGGGCCAGGGCAGCTCCGGGAGCCGGAACTCGGCTGCTCCGTGCTCGGTGTATGCTCTGATAAGAGCAGGCTCCAAGAAGCACTCAGGCACTGAGCCTGAGTAATCTGTCTGCAAGCCGCAGGCGAATGGCAGCCTGAAATTACCTGTTCTATGGCTGAATGAGCTACGGTCAGTCGAAAACAGGGATGGTGATGTCAGCTCTCCAATATGGTGGCCTCTGGCTTCCTCTGTGGTCTGACCGGTGTGGAGAACCGAGATGGACAGCTTCCTTCCCCCGTCTCGAACCCAGAATTCAGCCCTGAGTACGGTGCTTGCATGGCTGGCAGCAACTGCAGCGCTGTATCCCTGCACTGCTGTCTCCTTGTTTCCCAGCACATGCTGCAGACTCTAGCCGCGGGGTGATTTGCTGAATAAGCAGTGTTACCCTCCATGCGACAAATCTCTCGCGTTTGAGTGCCCGTAGCCAATCCTCGTGCGATGGAAATCCTTCCTCCAGGTTCCGGAGCACCCCACTATTGCTGGAAATTCCTAACAAGATAGCCTTTAGCAGTCCTGACTCGTCATACTCCCACACAGTGACGCGGCACACAGGGGCAATGCACTCCCCTCGCCGCCATCTTCTTCCCCTCCCTATTTACCTATTTCTTAATTGATGCATTATAGTTATATGTAAAATTGGAATGCACTGTGATATATTCATACATGCTTCTAGCGTAATTCGGTCAATTTCATTCTCTAGTTCTTCCCCTTTCTCTCTCCTCCTCCACTTGTACTCTGCTGATCTCCGTTCTATTTTCACAAGATCCCCACTCCCCTTTTTTTTATTCCTTTTTCCTCTCTCGCTTCCACATATAAGAGAAAACATTCTGCCCTTCATCTTCAGAGTCTGGTTTTTTTCACTTAGCATGCTATTCTCCCATTCCATCCATTTACCCTCAAATGACATAATTTTATCTTCCTTGTGGCTAAGTAGAACTCCATTGTGTATATATACTACATTTTCTTTATCCATTCCTCTATTGATGGGTGTGTAGATTGGTTCCATAACTTGGATATTGTGAATTGTGCTGCAATAAGCATTGGTATGCATGCATCATTGTAGTATGTTGATTTTAGTTCTTTTGGATAAATACCAAGGAGTGAGAGGGCTGAGTCATATGGTGGTTCCATTCCTGGTCTTTTGAGGAATATTTATACTGCTTCCAAAAGGTTATGCTAATTTGAAGTCCCACCAGCAAGGCTTAAGTGTTCCTTTTGACCCATCCTCAGCAGCAATTATTGTTTAAAGCTGTTAGAGAACTCGAATAATTTAGAAAAGCCCTTGTTGCCTGTCAATATCTTCGTTGCAATCATTTGTTAGTGCCACCAGTTATCAAGGGAGCAAATCGTGATCTCCCTGAAGAGGTCACTGTGCTGGTGAACAAGAGTGCCCTGTTGGAGTGTTCATCCAGCGGCAGCCCAGCACCCAGGAATTCTTGGCAAAAAGATGGACAGCCCTTGCTAGAAGATGATCATCATAAATTTCTATCTAATGGCAGAATTTTACAGGTAAAAGTAAAAATCTCATTTCAAAACACTCTTTTGATTTTGTACATTGTAATAATTGCCTCGGATTTTTAAAAATAATTTTATTAGTTTATAAGTGTTGTATGTGTAAAGAACTTCAAGAATATCCAACTAAAATTCTTCTTTCCCATTTTATTCCCACTGTCAGAAATCACCACTGTTAACAGTTTGATAAGAATTTTTCTAGAAACTGTTTCTACGTGTACACAATATAGTCTTTGTGTTAAAAGCCACAATATAAAAAAACCTCATTACTGCCATCCTTTCTGTTACATATTTCCTGGTGATAAAATTCTATGTGGTGTAACATTCACTATATATTAAAATGTGTCCTTATTAACAAATAATAATGGAAACCACATGAATATACTGGATTGTTGTTTATTAATGGGTGTTTCTATGTTTTTCTACTCAAGTGTCCTTAAAGAAAGTTAAGCATGTGTAGAAATAACAATTATTTTGTAAAAATATTCTTTAGGTTATAGTTTGAGCATAATAAACAACAATGTATTGACCCCCAAGAATCTAAGCATAACTATCAGCATATCCAACACAGTAGTCAGATGTAATAGAGTTCTTCATGCAAAAAGGCTTACTACCTGCCATTCTCAAATTATTATCTAAGTATCATGAATATTTCTACTTGATTATTACACATCCTCTGCCAAAATGTTTAAATGTTTTTGTGTCTAAAGCCAAAAGATACATAGATGGATTCATAGAAATTTCTGCATACTACAGTAAAGAAAATATACTGCTATATTAGCTAACTATTGCTGTATAAAACAAATCACTCCAAAACTTAATGATTTGAAATAAGCATTTATTTAGCCCATGGTCTGCTCATTGCCTATATGATGTTTCTGGTGTCATCTGGGCTTACTCAAGTATCAGCACAGAGTTGTGGATTGACGCCATGACTCTGATCATCTTGTCTGAGCTCTTACACATATTCAGAGTCTCAAATGCAGTAACTGGGCTGATTCTGCTACCCTTGATCACAGCGTCCAGCAAGCCAGTCATGGCTCCATCATACAGTGGTGGGACAACTCTAAAGAATGACCAAAAAGCCATCATCAGCATCAGTATACACAAAAAATTCATTTTCTTATGTTCATCTGATATTAACTCGATAGAATATATATTGTATGTTCTTTTAAATGACAAATGTTACAAGTTGCTTCATTTAAATTCTAGTAGTGACTTCTTATTTTTTCTCCTTAGATTCTAAATACTCAAATAACAAACATCGGCAGATATGTGTGTGTGGCTGGGAACACCGCTGGAAGTGCCAAAAAATATTTTAACCTCAATGTTCATGGTAAGAGCTCAGTTCTAAAACCATCTGTTAGGGATGCTTGAAAAGGCAGGGAAGCCACGTTCTGCATTATATAACTTATTTCCTGTAGTTAACTTGATCAATATGTGGAGCCGGCATTCATTCAATCTCCTTTCTTCTTCCTACTGTAGCTAGCAGGATTTATAAAGTACAAAACTTCTAGGAAGGCCGTTTTTATATTTTTCAGTCCCTCAAGAGAAAGCAATTACTCCTTCATAGGTGAAAGTAAAATAAAAATTTGAAATCTGAAATACTGCAACTTTAGTGCAGGTAGAAACAAATACAGATTTTCTGTCATAAAAATGTATCTACTAGGCCTGATTGGAACCAGTTTTGGTCATCAACTGCAGAATTTATATTGAATTTATATTGTTATACCTAACATCCTTCCTGGAGAGAAGAAAAATCACTTTTTGGAGTTAAATTAATTCCTTAAAAATCACCACCACACCTAATTCATTTGTGAGACTTAAATTCTCATATATGCTAAAAACTCCATATATATAAATAAATATATATACACACACATATATATGAAATCCATAAGAATACATATATAAAAATTATATATTTTTTCTAAAAAAGGCATTGTTTATCTACCAAAAAAGAATAATTTTATGTTCATGAGATGCAGCTGCTTTCATTAAATTAGAAATGATAAAATTACTATAAAAGATTCCCTTTGCATGAGTTATATTTTATGAATATGTTATGATATGAGCAGTATATATAATTATGTATATATTATATAATGACATATATAAGTATATGCTATATTTATAATTTTAGCTCATTTGTAAATACCTGACATTTTCATGAAAAAATTCTCTTCAAAACACTTTTCTTTAGCATTATGGATTTTTTTTTTAACTGTGATATATAGTGAGTACTAATACCTACCAAAGTTTGCTGTTTGTGAAACATTTGTCTTTGTATTTCCAGTGTTTAGCACAGGGAATACACATTATAGGTACTTAATAATTTACTGTGATATATAAGGAGTATTAATACCAACCAAAGTTTGCTGTCTGTGAAACACTTGTCTTTTATTTCCAGTGCTTAGCACAGGGTAGGTGCTTAATAAATATCTTTGAGGGTTTTTTTTAATTTTTATTATTGGTTGTTCAAAACATTACATAGTTCTTGACATATCATATTTCATACATTTGATTCAAGTGGGTAATGAACTCCCATTTTTACCCTGTATACAGATTGCAGAATCACATAGTTTTTTTTCAATGAGTAAATCTGACCAAAACAGAAGCACATGTGTTACTAATTCCAAGTGAATTAATTAAGCAAATATAATTTCTATAAAAGTATACTTTCTAATCTGTAAAGTGCAGTAGAATAAATATTGAAAAATAAAAATGTTGATTATATTTCCAGTTCTTCCAGGCTGTATTTCTCTTCCTGTGTGATCAAAAGCTTCTTGTAAATACCCCAAAGATAGCAGCTGCATAGGTTGCCCTGTGTTATACTTCTGTATCTGTATCTTTACTGCTATCCCCAAATCTTCTACATACTCTAGACAAATGGCCATGTCCTACTCACCTTGGATTTCCTAAACCTGGTATGGTGTCTGTAGTCAAATGCTTCTCATTTATTCTCTTCCCTTCACATTCTCGGCCTCTTGTTAATATGCAGATGAAACACCTAAAGGGAGGGCAAGATTTAAGTGGAAGTCGAATCCTTTACTTAGCATGTTTGGAGTCAGAAGTGTTTATTCTTTCACTGTTAATGACATCTTGAATTCCTGACTGAAGTCAGGAACCCACAACTTAAATATTGGAAAATTTATTGGGGGAAAATGATTTAAATTATTTTCCCTTAAAATACGATACCACATCTCCCTCTATGCCTATGCTGGCTTCTTTTGTGTGCTCACCTTCCAAGTGCCAAAGATTAATCTGACTCTAGATGCTGCCCATTGCATTCTAAAACATCACCGTCTCTTCTCTTTCTCTTAAATAGTGAAATTCTCACTCTTGACCAGCTCCTTTCAAAGAATACATAAATTTAATTGTCTCTTTTATCTTAAGAACGAAATGACTCTCTTAGACCTAGTATTTCTCTCCAGCTGCATCCCTCACTTTCTCCCCTATTTCAAGCTTCCTTAGTGGCTGTGTATATGGAATGGCTCCATTTCCTCACCCGGCTTCCTCCTCCCACCCGGCCTTCCATGTTTCACCTTCAGGACTCCACTGAACCTGATCACTGGCTTTGTATTAAGAAGTCCAGCAGTCCCTCTCCTGGCTGCATCTTTCTCCCTTCTGACCTTCTGACATTTTTGGCCACTGTCTTTCTCATAAATTCTCCTCCTTGGGCTTCTGAGACATCCACACTCTTGTTTATATCTTCCTTTCCAACCTCTTGTTCCCGGTGGCCTGGCCAGTTCCTCCCCCTCTACCGGATCATTGCACTTTAGTTCTCCAACTCCTGAGCAGTGTTCTGTGCCTGCTCTTTTTCTAGGAGGTCTTGAGCCCTCCCAGACTTCAGTTTCTATGTGAAAAATAGTTTTCAGATTTTATCTTTAGCCAGAGCCCTCTCAAGAATTCTAGAGCCCTTTGTTCAAATATCTACTTTTTATTGACATAAATGACTAAAAGTGACCCTGAAATGAAACTCATAATCTTTCCTCAGATATGTGTTCCTCTTCCGGAGAGCTGTGTCTCAGGAAAGAGTACCACATCTGTCCCTAGTTGAAACCAGAATAATGATGTCATTCCTGCCAACTTTCACTCCTTTTAAGCCTTGCCACAATGAGTTCTGATGATCTACTGCAAAGTGTTCTGGGGTGCGCTCACTTTCATAATTATTTCTAACACCATCCTCAACTCACTGACATAATGTTTTGTAGATGTTATGATGGTAGTATCCTAACTGGCCTTTCTGGGTACCTGCAGCCTTCTAATCAGTTATCTCAACTGTCGCAAGATTGATGTGGTAGGGGTTTTTTTATGTTTTTATTTTTCAATGCTTTTATTATATTATTATATCTTCCTTTCCAATCTCTTATTCTCAGTGGCCTTGGCCAGTTCCTCCCCATCTACCCGATCATTGCACTTTTATATCTTCCTTCAGGATTCACAGCTAGTTACTGGAAGAGACAGGTTTGGAAGGTAAGCAGTCTGGCTCTACAGCTCTCATTCTTAGCCACTGTTTTATGCTGCCTGGTAACTCTAAGTATGATGAGTGTCAATCAGAAGATCAGGGCATTAACAGGGAAGTAACCTAGTTTGGCAATCAGGAGGATAAAGTGTTTTTGATGTTATTTAAAGACCTCCTTAAGGAAGATATAAAAATATAATAAAAGCATTAAAAAATAAAATTATATTTTATTATTTTTTATTGTATTATGGTTATACATAATAGCTGGGTTCATTTTGAGATTGATAACTTTAAATTATTATTTTTTTGTCTACACCATTTTTCTGCTTCTCATTCCTTAGGCTATGTTTCAGCATTCTTGATGATGTGCAGAAAACCCTAGAGGATCTGATCTTTGCTTAGGCCTTTAATGCTGTGCATTCCAACCTTTCCTTGCTCTTCAAACTCTGTTCTTACTTGACTTCTGGGTGTCTTGGTCTTCCCCCCATTTGGATCATTGTATGTACTCTGCCTTCATTCTGGAAAACATGCTCATTTTCTTTCATGTATTCCTGATCATACTTTAAGTATCTTCATAAATGTCACTTTATCCTGCTGATTGCCAAACGAGGTTACTTCCCTGTTATTGCCCTGATCTTCTGATTGACACTCATCATACTTACGATTACCAGGCAGCATAAAACAGTGGCTCAGAATGAGAGCTGTAGAGCCAGACTGCTTACCTTCCAAACCTGTCTCTTCCAGTAACTAGCTGTGAATCCTTAACAAGATGCCAACCTCTGACTCAACTTTTTCATTCATAATATGAGGATAAGAACTATATCTAACATACAAGGTGTGTGAGGATTCAATGGGTTTAAGTGTTTAAAACAGTGTTCAGCACAACACAGCTACTCAAAAAATGTTATGTTACTTTTAGTTTAGTGTCTGTCATTACCGTCAAATTATTAACTCCATTATCACCAAATTACTACCTGTTCCACATTGTACTGTCTAGCACTAAGCGTGAATACAGCAAACATTCAATAAATGTTTGATACATTAATGAATTAAAATCATGATTAAATACTGGGTAAAAAATAAAAACTTGCATAACATTTTAAGAAGTGATTCTTCTCTTTGATGTTTTTGATGTTATTTAAAGACCTCAGTCTTAATATAACTGTGCATGTAATCAAATGTTTTATTAGTTTCATACTTTAATTCATGTCTCATGTTTCATTGATCTAAGATCCATTTTTATTTTTATTTGCTAACCTATCCATTCATTAATTTTTACACCCCCTTCTTGCTCCTCTTCACAGGAAACCATTCAAATGTATGATTCTGTGTTTTCCATCTGTTATTCTTATAAAGCATCAATTATTCCATATGTACATATTATTCTGTTTTATTCCACCTTTTATCTGAACTGCTTTTTTTAAATTTTGGGGTTTGAACAATAAACATTATTATTCATTTTAAAAATTTTTGCTTATCTTAAAAGTTACATTGATTTTCACTATAAAAATATTATGTGATTTATTAATAAACAGATACCCTAAAATTAAATTTATACTCTATTGTTGCTATCACAAGAAGAGAAAAGCATTAAGTAGGCTATAGTATTTTTAAAAAGATTACTCAAATGAACTTTAAAAAAAAATACCATAAGGTCTTTACTTGTACATTGACAAAAACCATCTTAGGAATTGCCATCTATGTTTTACAAATAAATATAGAATATTCTTAATTAGAAAATTCTCGTTCGTTCTTTCAGTTGGGAAAAATGAACCCAATAGACCTAAGCTTTATGAAGGCACTGAGAAATTCTAGTAAAGACAGCTGGATAACCTACAGAAGCATTAACTCAGTGCCTTCACAGAGCACAGTGGTTGAGCTAATATGGAATAAATTAGAATATGCATTTCTGACATCAGGTTTCATTTTAATATATATGCTTTTACAGTTCCTCCTAGTGTCATTGGCCCCAACCCTGAAAATCTCACTGTGGTGGTGAACAATTTCATTGCTCTGACCTGTGAGGTCTCTGGATTTCCACCTCCTGATCTCAGTTGGCTCAAAAATGAACAGCCCATCAAGCCAAACACAAATGCTCTCATTGTACCTGGTAAGGAATTTTTTATTCTTTTTAAGGTGGGCAAAACTTTCTCATTTTCCTCTATTTTAATACAAATGGCATTTTGACTTGGTCTCTTTCTAAACTTTTGTCTTGCTCCATTTATTTGATCACAGAAAATGCCTCTCTTACCCATTCAAGACCATTAGGTAAGATTATAAAGAGTTTCATGAACTCAGTGAAAATGTAGAAAAACAAGGTCTCCTCTAACAAATTATGGAATTTAAGAACAAAATAGCTTAGTAATTATGAGTATAGATGGTAAATAGCACTTTCATTTTATTAACCACTGGTTGTTTTTAATCAATCTCAACACTTCTTGAGGACGAATAGATAGGTAGGTAGGTAGGTAGATAGATAGATAGATAGATAATAGAAAATAATACAGTCAGATTAGAGAGAAAGAAACAGAAAGATAGATGGACATACAGATAATCTATTGACTGCAGTTATTTCTGCACTGTGGACAATTTAAATCCTCAACCATTTTAAGTATTTTAGCTATAGTACAATTAGTATTTTCTCACTAGAACCTATCAAATAGTTTTCCTTTCCACGTCTGTTTACTAAAGAGAAAAATTTTGAGTCTCTTTATAAGAAACTAAAATTGATAAAAAAAGAAAGGATTGAGGAAAACTGATTCAATTATTTCATTTTAATAAATGAAATGATTCAAAACAATTTTTATTAAGGAAAATGATGTATTTTACCATTTATCTTATTGATAGTTATTAGAACAACCTCTGTTCTTCAATTTACGTTGTATCTGCCCACAGGGGGTCGAACTCTACAGATTATTCGGGCCAAGGTATCTGATGGTGGAGAATACACTTGTATAGCTATCAATCAAGCTGGTGAAAGCAAGAAAAAGGTTTCCTTGACTGTTTATGGTTTGTTTTCACTCTCCTAATATTATTTCATTTAAAAACTATTATTCACTACTTCTATCTGAGCAATTTGATGAAAAAAATAATTCTTCTGCTCTTATTTACTTCCCTCAGTTCCCCCAAGCATTAAGGATCACGGCAGTGAGTCTGTCTCCATAATTAATGTAAGAGAAGGAACTTCAGTGTCCTTGGAGTGCGAATCAAATGCTGTCCCACCTCCAGTCATCACCTGGTATAAGAGCGGGCGGATGATAACAGAGTCCACTCACATCCAAATTTTAACTGATGGACAAATGCTGCACATCAAGAAGGCTGAGGTGCATCTTTTATTCTTGATTAAGGGTTAAGACTCCCTGGTGGGGTTGCAGAAGAGATCATTGGAAGTCACATGTTCCCTTTACTATAGCCAAAAAAAGTATTTATTAAAAAATACATAGTCAATGTCATTGACACTATTTTCATTTTTTAAAAAAGTATCAGGATTGCAGAGGCTGATTAGAAGTGGGGCATTTGAGCATAAAGATGACTGATGATTTAATCTACACTCAAACAGTGTGATTGGTCATCTATAACTTAATGGAGCACATACAATAGTATCTTTTTCTTTTAGGTATCTGACACAGGCCAGTATGTATGTAGAGCTATAAATGTAGCAGGACGGGATGATAAAAATTTCCACCTCAATGTATATGGTGAGCATTTGCCTCTAATACAACTCTTTTTCCCCCCAGATATGCAAATGAAAGAAAATGTCCTAAATTAGCTTAATGAGGACACATGATTTTCTTCTGTCTTTTTATAGTTCCACCCAGTATAGAAGGGCCTGAAAAAGAAGTGATCATGGAGACAATCAGCAATCCGGTGACCTTGACATGTGATGCCACTGGGATTCCACCTCCCACCATAGTATGGTTAAAGAACCACAAGCCCATAGGTAACACCTTTGTGCATTTTTGTGGTTGTTTTCTTTTGACTTTAATTGCTAGATTAAAAGGCTAGCACACTTTCAACATTATGCCAGAACTGTGCATCATATAAGTCTAATGTATTGACATATAAATTTATAAAACAGACTCATTGTAAAATGATCATTCATCCTGTAAAGAGATTTTTTTCTTTCTTTTCCTTTTTTAAAAAAATCACATTTAAAATAAAAGTACAAAAGCAAAACAAAATTTTAAGAAATACGTTTAGTACATAAATCAAGGTATTTGGTGGTGAATTGTAGAGATGTCAAATAAAGAAGTTTCTTTATTTTTGTTTTTCTTGGTTTCTCCCTGTAGAAAATTCTGACTCCCTGGAAGTTCACATTTTGTCTGGAGGTAGCAAACTCCAAATTGCTCGATCTCAGCGTTCAGACAGTGGAAACTACACGTGCATTGCCTCCAATGTGGAGGGGAAGGCACAGAAGAATTATATTCTTTTGATTCAAGGTATGTCATATACACCTGATTTATGTTCAGTTTATTTGTCATATCCCATTTATACAACAAAATAATCTGCACTTAAAGGATTATTAGCAATTGACTCAAAGTGTCTTTAAATCACCAAAAATACTGTCAATTGTCAGTTCCACATTTATCAGTAAATTCTCTTTTCATGAAAATAGAAATAAATGATAGAAAACAGAACAGTAGAACTTAGGAAATTTATTTTTTCCATTTTTAATAAAATTATTACCTTCCTATTATATATATATTATGTTGAATTGTACTTACTTATTTAAAACTGGCATAACTTATTTGGATGCCAAGTCTGTAAACTGTTCTTGTGTAAATAAGATACAGTTCATAAACATAACAATTTTAGTTTATGCATTAACAATATATAGATACCAATCATAAATTATGTGATATGACTAAACATTTTACCAGAATTTTTTCTATAATTTAGAATGTCTTAAGACTAGAGATAATGTTTGTATATAGGGCCTAGGTCTAGTGCTTGGCATATATTACACACTAATTAATAGAAAGTCTCTTATTAACATTCTTATTGACATGACTTCTTTAATATTCTGGGTTTAGATATGTAGACTTGACATAGTTTTTATCATCTTCTGCATGACTAGGATATTATTTAGAAAGACTATGAATTGATAGACTAGTAAATGTTTAACAATTGGTGCTCCAAGCATAAAGATCCTGGTTTGTATATAATTATTTATTTGCCAGTTTCTTGGAGGACATACGCCCACCAAGCCCTCTTCCAGCTTCCCACATAACATCACTGAATGCAGATTAGAGAGGATGTGAAAAATTGGCACCTGGGAGTGCCTGTGAGCTGCTGCCCACACATCCTTTTAACTATAATTGTATAGGATAGGGATGTTACTTTCTCTTTATTTCACATTATCTTGACCAAATTATTAAAGTGCAAACATGATTGGATAGAACAGAAGCTATTGGATTCTGAAAACTATAATAAGTCTATCCATTGCTAGATAAATATTATTTAGACTAGATAATGGAGAAAGAAATAACTAAGTTATATACTTCCCACAGACCTTTGTACCAATGTTTGATAAAACAGATTCTCCTGAGTTATATTAATTCTATTATTTGAGAAACTATCCATTGAGGATTTAATCTATGAATGATTATGTTTACCTAGAAGGGCACCATGAGACAGATCTGTTACCAGCCTCCATAATTAAATAATTGTATTGATTTACAGATACACCAGGAATATTGAAGTGTTTTGATTCCTTTATCTTTCTCATTTAAAAGTAATTAATGAAGATAACAATAGTTGATCTTAATCTAGGAAGAATACATGAATTAAAACTGGCATATTCAGAGCTGGAGTAATTGCTCAGTGATTGAGCGCATGCCTAGCATGTGGGAGACACTGTGTTCAATTCTCAGCACTGCATAAAGTAAAGGTCCATTGACAACTGAAAACTAAAATATTTTAAAAATGGTATGTTCTATGATTCTGCCACCTTCATTAGAATTTGTATTCTTGTGTCTTATTAACAAAAATCCTAAATATTTCTCAGTTCCTCCAAGTATTGCTGGTGCTGAAATTCCAAGTGAAGTCAGTGTCCTTCTTGGGGAAAATGTCGAGCTGGTCTGCAATGCAAATGGTGTTCCCACCCCACTTATCCAGTGGCTTAGAGATGGAAAGACCATAATTAACAGTGAAACAGAAAGAACCCGGTATGTTTAAGATGAATCTCTGCATTATAAATCATAAGGTCTTCTACAATGCCTAATGCTTCAAATTTCTTATAATAATACCAAATTCCACTCATTGAAAACTGGCTATTACGATATGTATAAAAAGAAAAGATAAATATTTGGAGTATTGAACACAAATTCTCTTTGGAGAACACTCAAAAATGTGTGTGTGTGTGTGTGTGTGTGAGAGAGAGAGAGAGAGAGAGAGGGAGGGAGAGAGAGAGGGAGGCAGGCCATTATCCATTGACTGTGTTATAAAATCTCCTCAGGTACTCATTCCTCAAAATGTTAGTTAACTATTGTACTATTCTTGACTTTATTTCTCTAATCTCAGAATGCCCATACCAAGGTCCACATTCTAAGATAATGCCTATTTTGTTTCATAAAAGATTCTTCAATAATCGTACATATTTGGGGTCCTCAACCATCAAACTTCATACATACCATTGCTTGGTTCATTTTAAGAAAAGATATAACAACATCATAATCCAGTTCATTCCTTACAGTGGTTTATCAAATCTTATTTTTTGGTTGACAGTTGTCAGTTTTCTTGCCACAAAGAGATGGAATGATAGTGTGGTAAGGGCGTCCTGCTACTTTCAATAGCTAGTTCCTTCAAAAGAATAATGCAGAATTTCACACACTGCAAGATGACTTAATCACAAAGTCCTATTACACACACATACCGAATAATTATATGCCTGAGTAGGCATTAATTAAATGGATTATAAAACTTATTGTTTTGAGCCAATATTTTAAATTTAAAGATTTGGAGTATATTTTCTAGTCAATGAATTAAGTATATTTAATTTAATGGCAGATAAGAGTGATTTCCTTTGTATTCATTTGATGTCAAAATTTAGATACTTGTCCCTTTTACATTTGGAGAAATTGCTAAATAATTAAATTTTAGAGAAATATTTTATATTTTATTGCTCTTATGTGAACATTTCTAAATAATTGATAAGTTTTTGGCTACATTCTAGGCCAACTACTAGATTCTTGGTGGGACCTAAAGATCTTATATAATATCATACCTAGGAATTTAGGGTCTATCTCTTATATTAACATCCTAAGTTTACTTACATTTACATCTATTTTGTTGACAATTTGTTCACTAACCCACAATATGTATGAACTTTTTAAGTGGAAGAATTTGACAAAGTAATTTTCTCAAAGTCAACTTAATTCTTTGTTTTGATAATGGAAGCTTGCTCTTTCTGTTTACTAATATGCCTAAACTCATGGGATTTTAACATTCTCATTTTAACAAAAGAAAATAAAACTATGTCCAGATAATGACATTATAATTCTCAATATTAATATCAAAATATGACATTTAATAACATAATAAAATGGATTATTTCCTTTCAACACTAGGAGATTCTAATGAAATTACTATTGTTGAAATAACTGTAGATAACAATTTAACCTCTTCTGAAGACAAAAGAAGCTTTGTTTTTATAATTAATGATGTATAGAGAGAATCAATAATGCAATAATGTTAATTTAGATATCTTTGATTATCTATTACTTACTATGATGTACTTCAAAAGAAAAATTTTAATAACATGTAGAAAAGTTTTTGCTAAATATATTCAGACATAATCTTGAGTTGCCCTACTTTAAATAAATTATCCTAGTCTCCTCACCCTCATTAAGGTCTTAAGTTTTTTGTAGTTAGATTTTTTGATGTGTGGTTTCTTCAGTTTCTCATCTACTGTCTTCAATTTTCACACCAGAATTTTTTTGTGATTTTCATTTCATTCAAACTTTACACTGATAACTAAATATATAATTTTCTAACTCAGAAGAAGATGTCTCTGCCTGTAATTTGGATATAGAAGTTCATAGCCCAATTTTGTTCCTTTTTTTTTCCCTCATAAGGAGATTGGTGAATATGAGACCTATTACTGTATGATTTTCGTTGGTGGCCTGAATCTCCATTAGTTTCTCTAGCTTTGACTTTAATAAGCTTCCATGTACTTAGTGAAATTAATTTGAACTATTATATCCAAAATGAAGATATTTTATGATTTTTTTAAAGAACCTGTAATCTGGAAAGATTGCTCCAGATCATAAACCCAGATTAATTATCTCAGTGCCTCTATTTGACCTTTTCTATAGGGTGACTGCAAATGGTAGCACATTAAACATTTACGGAGCTCTCACATCCGACATGGGGAAATACACTTGTGTGGCTACTAATGCTGCTGGAGAAGAAGACCGAATATTTCACTTGAATGTCTATGGTAAATGTGAACTATCACCCCTTCTTGATTATGCTACCTTAATAGACTATTAGTAGGCCACAGGTGTCTGGAGCATTTAATTTTAATTCTAATGACACTGCTATTTCCTTTTGGGATACAAAGCAAAACTGTGGGCAACTGTAGTTGAAGCGATTTGAACTAATGCTGCTCCCTCTTCTTAATTACTTTCTGCATCACATAGTTCCACCTAAAATTAGAGGTAATAAAGAAGAAGCAGAGAAACTGATGGCTTTGGTGGATACTTCAATAAATATTGAATGCAGAGCCACAGGGACACCCCCGCCTCAAATAAACTGGCTGAAGAATGGACTTCCTCTGCCTCTCTCCTCCCATATTCGGTTGTTGTCCGCAGGGCACGTTATCAGGTAAACCTGTTTATTGCCTGAGACTGCCTAAGCATATGAAATGACTGTGATTGTTTCCTCCTCTAAACAGTGTTTAAGAAACACTTTTTCCTAAGCTTTTAGTGTTGCTTATTTTTTCCCCTTCCAGTCTATTTTTAGTAGGGGAGAGACACAAAATATACTATTGATATGGCTTGGATAAAATGAGTCTTTCATAGATGACTTATTATCATATACACATTGGCAAAACTACTGCTTTAACTAAAATGATATGTGGCCAGAGTTAGGAAGATGCCTACTCTAATCATATGATTTTCATGTAAGTGTCATTCCCT
Organism: Marmota monax; assembly: GCF_021218885.2. Taxonomy (NCBI): domain Eukaryota; kingdom Metazoa; phylum Chordata; class Mammalia; order Rodentia; family Sciuridae; genus Marmota; species Marmota monax. The sequence goes on along the minus strand of NW_026693876.1, from coordinate 816,577 downwards.
GTTAATGTGTGCTTGAAAAATATTCTCTCCTCAAAATGTGTTCTATTTTCAGTGACTTATTGTTACTGCATATTACCTGTGTAGAGTCAGTTGTATTTGAGAGATCTGTATTTTGCGATGGATGGGATATAGGCTTCATAAGTAACATTTCTCAACATAAATCTCCTTCTGAAATTTATTTGTAAGTCATACTTATTTTACTGATAGGTGTCCAATGAGATCACATTATGAAATGTTGGGTTGAATTGTTTTTCAGGATTGTGAGAGCTCAGGTGTCTGACGTCGCCATGTACACTTGTGTGGCCTCCAACAGAGCTGGGGTGGACAATAAGCACTACAGCCTCCAAGTGTTCGGTGTGTCACAGAAATGACTCTACTGCTTTACTCCATGTCCAGTTTTCATCAACAAGCTATCTTTAAAAATTGACTCTTGCCAGATTTAGAGATCTGGGTTTCCTCTATCAAAAATAATTGGTGAAGCCGGTTGCAGTGGCAGACGCCTATAATTCCAGCGGCTCCAAAGGCTGAGGCAGGAGGATCACGAGTTCAAAGCCAGCCTCAGCAATGGCAAGGCACAAAGCAACTCAGTGAGACCCTGTCTCTAAATAAAATACAAAATAGGGCTGGGGATGTGGTTCGGTGGTTGAGTACCCTTGAGTTCAATCCCCAGGACAAAAAAAGAAAAAAAAGTGGTGAGGGCTGGGGTTGCGACTCAGTGGTAGAGCGCTTGCCTTGCATGCGTGAGGCACTGGGTTTGATCCTTGGCACCACATAAAAATAAATTAAAAAATAAATGTATGAGTCCATCCACAACTAAAAATTAAATTAAATAATTGGTGGAAAAGCACACTGCTGACTAGGGAAGATCATTTTCTCTCAAGGGCTCTGTATTCATACTGACGGTTAAAGTACTCTTCTGTCCTGGCATTTGGCATTAAACAGAATCTAAAATTTTAAAAATAGCATTTCAATCCAGACACAAAACCTGTCTTTCATACAAAGTCAAATCTACTTTCTAATAATATTAGCAGTTTAGATTGTTTAAAATGAATAGATTCATGTGCATGTAGTATCTCTATTTGCATCCATAAGGAGCTCAAAACCTTCCATTTCTGAAACACTGCTGGTCTAAATATTTTTAATTCCCAGGAACATCTCGGAACAGTTAAGCAACTAATTACTATAGCTTATGTTGTTTTATATAAAACTTAATCTGAATTTGATGTCATTGTTTTGCATAAAGAGTAGAAATGTACTATTGGAAGTATTTCAAACATTATAACAAATTAAAGAAATGAAACCTCAGGAGGCTGAAACAGGAGGATCACAAGTTCAAAGCCAGCCTTAGCAACTTAGCAAGGCCCTAAGCTACATAGTGAGACCCTGTTTCAAAAAAAAAAAAAAAAAAAGCTGGATATGTGGCGCAGTGGTTAAGCACCCCTAGGTTCAGTGCCCACTATCAAAGGAAAAAAAAAAAAAAAGAAATCAAGCGAAAAGTTATGAAATCACCAAAACTTAAAACACCCTGATTGTATGGACTGGGGATATAGCTCAGTTGGTAGAGTGCTTGCCTCACATGTACAAGGCCATAGGTTCAATCCCCAGCACCAAAAAAAAAAAAAAACACTGTGTATTCTATAAGAAATCAATTTTGAGGTTTCACTGCTAATATTTGGAACATTAATAATTAGCTTACCTAATGGATGTTTTCGTAGCAATGTCAAACCTATTATATGCTATTTTAAAGTATTTATTTTTATGGACCACAGATACAGTATAGAATAGTTTGTGTTCTTATTTTAGTTTATCTCAAATTATAATAAATACATAAATTTCACCTATTTTATTTTCATATAGTACCACCAAATATGGACAACGCCATGGGGACAGAGGAAATCACCGTTGTCAAAGGCAGTTCTACCTCTATGACATGCTTTACAGACGGGACCCCAAGCCCCAGTGTGTCCTGGCTTAAAGATGGCCGGCCTCTGGGGCTTGATGCCCATCTAAGCATCAGCACTCAAGGAATGGTCCTCCAGCTTATCAAGGCAGACACTGGAGATTCAGGAACCTACACCTGCATTGCCTCCAATGATGCTGGAGAAGTCAGAAAGCACTTCAACCTGAAGGTCCTAGGTATGCAAACATTCTGATAAATATAGGATGGTTATAAGGTCAGTGGCCATTTAGTCTCAGGAGGTAGAATCTTAGAATCATTTGTTCTGGGACAAAATTTGTAAAAATTTTATTCTATGTTTATTTCTACTTTGTAATTTACCTAGAGTTACTCTCATCTAAAGCATGTTAAATTTCAGTTGTTGTATCTATTTGTCATCTGTATGAAAAGATGAAAACTCCTACTCATAAAAGTTTAGTGAATGAAAAAAATAATAATCTTATAGCCAGTTAAAAGAGATAACTTTTTAACTTTTTCCAAGAACTAAAAGCATATTTAATAATACAATTTTGATGAGAAAGGATACTATTTATATCATTACATGTTATTCAAACAGTCTTAAATGATCCAATATGTAGATTATTGATGGAACAATCATTTCAAATATGCTCTTATGTGCATTTAAGGTAAACATTTAGAGTATGTATTCCAACATTTCACATGAAAACAAACAGCAGGAAAAGCCACGACTTTTCCTTTAAGTAAGATTGGACCTTAGAAGAGAAAGAAAGATAAATGAAAATGAGTTATTTCAATAATCAGGACTTTTGGTGTTTTGTTTTTTCACTATGACGTAGGGGAAATGCCAGGCTCCTTTCGTAGCACAAAAATTTTCCCAATAGAGACCAGCAAAATGAATTTTGGTAAAAGTCTGGGTTAGGAGGGGCTAGCCTATGTTTTCAGTGTGCTCTGTAGTCTTTCTCAGAGCACCTATTAAAATTGAGTGATTTATGTGACTTTAAAGTGTGCTTTATCCCTAGTTAAGCTGTATGAAGCACCGTCCATCTTACTACTGTGTCCCCAGTGCTTTGCATGACATTCTGACACATCAGAGGCTCCTCATACATATTTGTTGGATTGAATTGAACTAAACTAGATACTTTTGAGTTGAATTAATGGGAGTTTTAGCTATAGAGGAAGAAAGAACAATATCTGAATAAACAAAGTGAGAGAAACTGGTTATAGCTAGGACTTTCAGAGAATGAAGGGTCTTAGTGGAGGAAGTTCTCCAGAATATTTAGCAACAAAAGATAGAAGAAAATGTACGTCTGGGAGGTGGGGGGTAAGGGTGAGTAATAACTCCCTGTACTGTACATCAGTTCACAGAATGAGTTATAGTAGATGACATACATGATCTTGTACTTCATTCCTCACATATTAAGTATGAATTATTGGATACACATTATGTGCCAGGCATGTTTCTTGTCATTGTTGAACAAATAATTTTGAATCCCTACTATGTGACATACTGTGTGGCAGGTATTTGAATGCATTATAGATTAAGAAATGTGAGATCTCAGCCCTCAAATTGCTGTACCTGGGAGGAACACAGACCTTGAGCAAGGAGTTACTTTTGAGTGTGATGAGGATCATATAGTTAAAATAACATTCTGCAGGATGGTGAGTTCCAGACTAGATCTCAAGGGTGAATCTGAGCCCTGAAAGGTGGGATTTTAGAGGTGAGTGGAGAGTTAGAGATCATTGCCTACATTTCTCACCTAGAGATGACAGATGGGAGTTGTCAGTCTGGGCTCATGTAAATTGAACATGAAAGAAAGAGACAATTCTGGAAATAAATATTAGCAGAGGCCAAACTCTGAAGGGCCTTGAGAACATTTTATGGAGTTCAGACCTCATTAAAAAGCAAGAAGAATCTTAAGCAGAGATAGGTTCCAGCCAGATTTCATTTCCAAAAGCTCCCTCTGGTGACAATGAACAACAAATTGAAGAAACTGTTGTCTTCATCCAGGGCTATAAATGCCAGGCCTGGACTGTGAAGAAACAGAGTTTTCCTCTAGGAGTTCAGGAATCCATAAGCAGAATCAGAGATTAGCTAGTCTCTGGATGAAGCAAATGAGAAGAAAAATGACCATGATATTGTTGGAGTAGCAAACAACAAACAGCCTTCCAGTTGAAGAGTTTATAAGGATAATACTTTCTTAAAACAGATTTGAAAATTGGCTCAGCAGAAATATGAGAAGTTTCATCATTTCCAGCATCTATTGAAAATGAATTCCGTTCAACCCCAAAATGCTGTTCACGTGAAGCAGTGCTCTTGCTCAAAGTACAAATGTTCTTACTTGTTCTCAACTTAATTCTGTGCACGTGGTGGGAGTTGTCATGGTATATTAACAGTTCTGAAATGTGGTTAGAACACTGAAGACAATAGGGGGCACTATACAAAACCAAGCCAGGGAGGTGTGACAGGGTCTAGACCAACACATTAAGAAGTTTGGTCTTTATCCTATAGCAAGGAGAATCATTGAAATTCTACCAAATGGAAAACATGAGTAGGTCTATAGCTTGAAAAGAGCACTCTGTCTGCAAAGTAGAAATCTCTTTGGAGCACAGCAAGAATGGATTCTGAGAGACCAGTGTATTATTAGGAATTGTGTTTGGCTGAGAGAGTCTAAATATAGTAGCTTGATGTCCTGCAGGGGTTCAGACCCTGGCTCACAGATTCAAGATCCTAGCACACAGATTCAAGATCCTGGCAAGTGAAAGAAGATGCAGTCACAGTTGAGAGAATAGACGTGTTTTATCTGGAGATGGCAGTCTTTCCATAAACCTTTTTTATATGCAGGCCAAACAAAAAAGGTACAGTGCCAACAGGTTATTTAAGTAAGCTGATGTTCACAAGCAGATTTTTATGGCCTTGAGTACATATGCCGAATCAGGACGTTTATGACCTTGACTAAATACTAAAAACATCACTGGCCAGAAGTCCCAGTGAGGAAGCCTAACTATAGGCACAAGTGTTGGGCCTTCCCAACACTTGAACAAAGGACTTTTGTTTTTCTCAATGAGTGAGATATCGGAAGTAGGCCGTTGTATTGATGCAGCAATGGAAATATTTGCAGTTCTCTTGGCCTTCGCATCATGATCAGTCAACAAGCATGCAATGCCTGCTCAACCCTCACATAACTCAGTAGCACTCTAGATGCAACAATAGCAGCAGGAAAAATAGGAAGGACCTATCTCTAAAGAGTTGCCCCTTTCCTGTCTTAGAAGACCCACAGAAACACTGACTTACATCTCATTAGTCAGAATCTTTATATACCATTCCACCTTCTATTGGTTAAAGAGGCTAGGGCATGTGATTTTTTAGTACATTGCCAGCCCCAACAAATTTGAGGTCTGTTAATAAGAAAGAAAAAGGTAAATGATATTGTTCAGGCACCTACAAACAGGAAGAAAGAGACATCAGTTCAAGTAGACGGTATCATAGCTCAGATTGAAGTGAGGAAAATGTAAGAAAAAGACATGTTCTGGAGATAATTGCAGATAGAAGTATCAGGACTTAGTTATGGATTTGGGCATGGGGAGAGATGCGGAAGAAGGTGTCAAGGGTGACTCTTCTGGATTATGTGACTAAATGATTGGTAGATGCATCACAGAGATGCAGGGAATGCTGGGAAACAATGTTTTGAGGAGTAAGACCACAGCATCAACCTGAATACATGTCAATTTTGAAGTGCTATTTAAATATTTAAATGAAGATGTTTATCTGATTATTTCATTTATGAATCTGGATCTCAAATTAGAGCTCTAAGCTGGAAATTCTGGAGTCTTTCACAAGTGGACAATATATTAGTCAGGTTGCCATCCCTATGACCCAAATATTTGATAAGAACAGCTTAGAGGAGGAAAAGTTTATTTTGGCTCTCAGTTTCAGAGGTTCAGTCCACAGCTGGACTCATCATCCATTGCTCTGGGCCCACGGTGAAGCAGAACACCACAGTAAGGGCATGGTGGAGAAGCACTGCTCCACTCCCTGCAGCTGAGAGAGGGAGCAGAGAAGAAACCATGGGTTAAATGAACCATTCCATGTCACACATCCAGTGACCCACCTTCTCCAGCCACTGTCCACCTGCCTACAGTTACCACCCACTTAGTCCATTCAAACTAGAACATGCTGATTAGGTTATAGCTGTCATAATCTAATCATTTCAACTTTGAATTTTCCTGCATTGACACAGGATCCTTGGGGGACACCTCATATGCAAACAACAACAGACAACTTCTACTCTGCCCCAAGTACAAGACATATAGTCCAAACATAAACTAAAATAGTCACAATCACTTGACACATAAAAAACCTGCAGACTGGTTTGAACCAGTTGGGACCATGTTGCTGTTACTGTTGCTGCTGTTTTAAATTAGAAACTTTTGAGGAGAAGGCCATGCCTAATTAATCTTTGTGTCCACAGTGCCTGATATGCAGTCAATAATCAATAAGTAAAAAAGAACAAAAAATTGGCCATTGTAAAATGGAGAATCAGATGAGGGCCTTTGAGTGGTATAAACAACATGCTAGGGATTTACATTTAGTAGAGAGAACCAAGAAAGAACTTGTGGTTTCTGCAAATGAATTTTATGACATTCATATGACTTTGTTGGTATATCCACATGCTAAGTTAGGTGGGACTATGAGGAGAAAGGAAAGTCTGGGCTTGTTGAAGGAGAGAAGTGCCCTAACTTGAAGTCTAGGTCACAGATAAGTATATTAAAAGTAGATAATGTTATAAAAATACATTACAACCAGGTTGTGGTAGAAACTTGAGAAGCCATGATGAGGTGTTTTATTTGATTCCATGAGCAACATGGAGCAATTAAAATCTTGAAATCAGAAGATCTTAGATCAATCATAAGCTGAATTTAAGAAAATATATTCTGACAGCAGTAGATAACATGCATAGAAGAGGTCATGTAGGACAGTGATTAAAGAAAGCTGACTTCTTAATTACTATATGAAAAAGAACAGATTCAATGCATTATCTTTTTCCAGAAAAGAAAATGAAGACTAACAAATGTTAAGGAAGCACATTTTAAGGGCAATGCCAACAAACTTTACTGGAGATTGTAGTAATGATATATATATTAAAAAAAGGCCTTTTAAGTTGCAGAATAAAATGCATACAGAAGCACAAAAGAAATGTATCGTTTATCTCACTGAATCCTAACTGTCCTGTTAGGTAAATAAGTTGCTATCCCCCTTTTGGACACTTGCTGTGGATGCTGGAATTCAAACTCACTCTGACTTCCGATCCTGTGCTGTGACTCACTCGTCTAAACTATGTGCCGGATTTATAACAAACAAAAGCCCCAGCTAACTTTTAGAGCTGTCCAACAGCTACTTGGGCTGCTCTGTGAAATAGTAAGCTAAAACCTTGAAATGTGCAAGTTTCATTGAACACTCGAATGATCATTGTGAGGGGAGCCTGTTTTTGTGTTGTTGTTCTTATTAGCTATACATTTTGACATGTTATACATATATGGAGTACAACTTCCCATCCTTTGAGTTGTACATGATGTGGAATTACATGGGTTGTGTATTCACATGTGAATATAGGGAAAAATGCCCAATTTGTTCTACTGTCTCTCCTATAGAGGAGCCTGTTTTAAAGGGACTAAACTTAGGAGTAATTGGCCTAAGGAACCTTAATGTGTTCCCCCAATGTTTGGATTCATTAACCTTCTCTTGAAGAAGGTAATTGTAGAAGTAACAAAAGAGAGTATTACTCCTGTCCAGACTCAACAAATGTGTTTTGTGCAGAAATCATCTTCTCCAAATGTAGCTATTTTTTCAACCTTTAAGTCATTATTTCCTCTCAAAATTCTACATCGGAAACACAATAGCAAAATTGCATAACATTCACCTTTTGCTTTTGCAGAATCAATCAGTGTTTAAAAGGTGCAAAAACACTTTAATAGGTTTAAATACTTCTCCAGAAAAGAGATACAAAATGGGTTTAATTTTTATCATTTTTGGTTTTTTATTCTTTTTAGTTATGCATAACATTAGTATTCATTTTGAAATTAATTATAAAATCATGGGATATAATTTGCTCTAATTCAATCCCAGTATTTCCCCCTTTTCCTTCCCTCCTACCTTACCTTCTATTCTACTGATCTTTTTGCTATTTTTAAATGGTTTTTAAAAAATGGTTTAGTTTTTATTGCTTTCAAATCTTTACAATGAGGTCAGACTGACCTAATTAACTGAGTTCTATATAACTACCTTGTAATGAGCTACTGTTTCCTTCATGACGTCTCATGAGTATGATCCATTCCTTTTGAAATAGTGTCAGTGAGAAAGGTTACTGACATCTAGGAATGATCACTTCAATTTATGTGTCCTAATCAATTCATATTATATAAGCATAAATTTAAGTCAGATTTCCAAGTTTTTCTAATCAGCAGTAGTTTATCAAATAGCAGGGGGAGTTTGTTATTATTTTTTATTCTTTTTAAATAGAGCCACCTCACATTAATGGATCTGGAAAACCGGAGGAGATATCAATAATTGTTAATAATCCACTTGAACTTGCCTGCAATGCTTCTGGAATTCCTGCCCCTAAAATTACCTGGATGAAAGATGGCCGGCCCCTTCTACAGACAGACCAGGTGCAAACTCTTGGAGGCGGAACAGTTCTTCAGATCTCTAGTGCTCAGGTAAGCATCAGAGTTCATACAGTTGTGTTTATCCCAGGTTAAACTTCTCACTTGATGATATACGAGAATTGTTGATAAATTACATCTTTACATCTGCATACATCACACTGCAATTTTACCAAAGGTGGATTGCTTCTATGATAGACATGATTGGGTAGACATGACTTGAAGGAAGACAAGAGGTATCTAAAATTAAACTCTAATGAAAACAACATACCTTCTTGTTAGCTTTTCTTGTTTTCATAGTTCCGTTCATATGTTTCCTAAAGCCCTTAACATTTGCCATATCACTCTTTACCTAACCAGCAGAAAGCAGTCCAACATGCGTTCATGTGAGGCTTCAAACAAATTGCCTGGTTCTTTTAGTTTGCATTTAAGGAAATTTATCTGAAATGTGAATATATTAAAGAGATATACTATATTCATCCAGGGACTCTGTATCGTAGCCCTCATACTCCTGACAACTCTGTGGGGCAGTGTCTTCAACACCATTCTATGAATCCAGAATAGGGCACAGAGAGGTTAAGTACTTCTCTCCCAAGTACTCACTGTTTCTCAGTGACGGAGCTGGGTCTCAGTCCTGGGTAGAATTCAAAAGCCAAATCAGGGGACCTCAGCACAGTGCATTCCTAGCATCGTGGTGCACATGCCTTCCATTCCATTCTCTTCTCTCCATTCACATGTTGCAGTAACTCAGAAAGAGGAAAAAAAAATCAGGTTAAACTTTCAAATCACTTACTGAATCAAAACCTTTAAAAGTTCTCCCTCTAATGAAAGTAAAATTGCATACAGTAGAATTAGATATGAAACAATAAGAGAACCATTCAAGATGGCGTTGAAGGGGAAAGTTAAAGATGATCAAGTCCCAAGACTGATCTTGATGCCTTTGCTCCTCTGTGTTTTCATGGCATTTTGTACATACCTCTGTTACAGCAGTGGGTGTCTTATTTAGCTGACCTTTGTCTTTTGGTGTATTTCTTTGCAACATAGTTATGCCTAGTACATAATGGATGCTTTGCAAATTCCAAATTGTGTGAGACAAGAGTTTCCTAAAATATTGTCTGTGAAAAGCAGGTCTGTGGTGTATTATTCCAAGGGGAGGAGGACCCAATCTATGACCCAGTTGGTTTAGAGAATTGTATACTGTTTTCTCCCTCCTTTGTGAAGTGTAGTGCATGTTAACAACTCTGCAAAATGTTATTCTAAAGACATCTGCCTTTTTCAAACTCCCTGTTAGCAGAACACACCTTAGGAACTGTCATTATAAATAATGACTGTGGGTATCCACAAAGGAAAAATTTGTCAGGAAATATTTTCTGGAGGAGGCAAATTGAAGAGTAGCCACTAATGATGACTCGGGATTGGCCAAGTCAAGACAATGATGGGGACAACATCAATGGGGTGAATGGTTAGTAGGGAAGAATTACTTTTAAAAATGTGATGAGAGATTCCAAAATTCTTCTCCGGGATATAGAACATTAGTTTTTAATTCTTAATCAAAAGTGTGTGTGATAATTGTTCTTCTAAAATGTCTTTAAGTATTTTTTCCAAACATCCCAGTCTTAAATGTTTTCTAAGGAGTTTTTGCAGCCTACCAGAAAGTTTTCTGTGACCCATGGTATCCATTTTGAATACAAGAACTTTTAAAATCCTAGTGTCCTAGGGAATATTCAAGCAGTAAAATAATTGATTCCAGCACTTTCCTAATTTTACAAAATACATTCTTTACAGTAGTAGCACATCTGTTTTCTAACATATTCTTCACATATGTTATCAAGTATATGAGTCAAGACTAACTTGTAGTGGAGACCATGCATGGAGATTTTTAAAGAAATGATTGTGGTTTTAGTCAGATAAGAATAGATTGTGGGGCTGGGGTTGTGGCTCAGTGGTAGAGCGCTTGCCTCACATGTGTGAGGCACTGGGTTCAATTCAGTTCTCAGCACTGCATGTTAATAAATGAATAAAATCAAGGTTCATCAACAACTAAAAAAATTTTTTTTAACAATTCTATTTTTTTTTAAGAGAGAGAGAGAGAATTTTAATATTTATTTTTTAGTTTTCGGCGGACACAACATCTTTGTTTATATGTGGTGCTGAGGATCGAACCCGGGCCGCACACATGCCAGGCGAGCGAGCTACCGCTTGAGCCACATCCCCAGCCCTAAAAAAGTTTTTTTTTAAAAGAATAGATTTTGCTGTCAGTCTGACCCCAAATACAACCAAATAATTTAATATCACCATTTTATTTCATCATTATATAGCAAAGGTAGAGTTAAGATGTGACATTAATGTGTTTGATTTTAATAACCTCATATCTTATTGATCTGATGACTTAATAAACATTTAATTTTCTTCAGTAACACTGAAATTGAACTTTTCAGTCTGCAGTTCAAGCCAGTGAATATTTATTTCTTCAACAACTATATGGTGCTAGGTCTTATATATGCCTTTCTTTCCTAAATATTTTTGGATCAAATAATGAAACCCATTAAAACACAGGCTTACATATAATGGAGATACCAACCAGTGCTCGGTTTCAGAACACTAATTGTATTAGATAGTTTATTTTAATTCTTGTGCTTTCTTAATTGTGTTTTGCTTTGTATGGTGATTGTTACATTCATTCTAGTTTACATTTTTCTCATCACCAAAGCCACATGTGAACATTTTGTAATTTGCTTATTTGGGTTTTGTAGGTGGAAGATACTGGAAGATACACGTGTTTAGCATCAAGTCCTGCAGGAGATGATGATAAAGAATATTTAGTGAGAGTTCATGGTAAATTTGGCAAAGAAAAGTCCATGTTTTATATACACACCTAATTAGAAGCCAGACCTATACAATGTGGGTCAACTCTATAGCACATACCAAAATATGTTTATAAATGAAGGAATACATATTTTGCAAATCTGATTTTTTTTATTTGAATGACTAAGTGCTCTTTTGGGGTAGTTCAATGGGGCTTTTGACTTATTTGTCTTGTTCCTGCACAAATAATTCATATCATTGATTTAAAGTAATAGAATATAAATTATAATAATGAAAAATAATTATTCATCATCTCACCATGCAAAGATGCAATGTTTTTGCTGGTAAATGTTTTGTTACAAAATATAATCTGAACCAGGTTTGTACCTGTTACAATTCCTTGGAGGATGGGACAGGAGGATGGCCAGGCACTGCAGGTCAGCCTAAGCAATGTACCAAGGCCCAGTCTCTTTAAAGACAAATGTGATGATTCAGAATACAGTATTTGAGTTGCTTTTTATGTCAACTAATGATATGATTGACATGCACCTGTGTTAATAAATATATTATGGCATCATTTTCGGTGATTGCATAGTGTCCTATTTTATATTCTATTTTTAAATATTTAGACAGTTTATTTTCATCAACAGTGACAACAATTTAGCCCATTTCTTTTATTTTGAGAAATTTCTGTAAATACACTTGCTTGGTTACACACACACACACACACACACACACACATGCATGGATCTGTTTACACACACACAAACATACATGCTTTTAAGGATTTTGAAACTTATTTACCTAATTACTTTCTGGAATATTTGTGTCAATGAGCCTCTCTCCAAAACTACTATTGTATCAAAATTGAATTTACTTTCCTCGAGGCAGATTGTTTGAAACTAAACAGAAGGCCTTTGTTTCATTTCATAGCCTAAATGATAGTGCACATTCTCTGGAATTTAATTTTCTCCTCCCATCCCCACACACAAATGAGACCTGCCATTAATTGGCATGTAAATTCTGTCCATAAGAGTCTCATAAACATATATTTCTGTATATCAAGGAAAGCATATAGATTTTTGTTTATTATGATTGGCAGTTCCTGATTTGATAATTTTAGATCTAATGTTCAAAGAAAATCTAGAACCTGGCAAAGGGATCCCTTTGTGCTTCAGTGTCTTTGTCTGTCACATGGTAACAATAATATGATTATATTACTTATTCTATCATTTATGTAATTGTTTTAAGGATTCATTGCTCAATCTAAGCAAAAGTTTTACCTAAGATTAAAAACAATTCCATTGTTAATTATCTGCACTGTAAATTCAAAGAATAATGTTTTAAATTTATGCCTCTTATTTCATATAGCAAAACTAACATTTATTGGCTACTGATAGGTTAGATCATTTTACATCTTGTTTATTGAAAGCCTTTGATGCGTTGTTCCTATTTCCAGTACCCCCTAATATTGCTGGAACTGATGAGCCCCAGGATTTCACCGTGTTACGGAACAGACAAGTGACACTGGAATGCAAATCAGACGCAGTACCCCCACCTGTGATTATGTGGCTCAAAAACAGAGAGAAGTTACAGGTAAATCTTTCGCTAAACTCTACAGATTCATTCAAAAGCTGTGGAGTCTTTACTAGATAGTCAAAACCAAATAATATCACTACCAAGTACTCAACATTGCTAAGGCCAGCACAGATGCCTTCTTAGTCTTTGCTTAATAGTTGATTATGGATCAAAAGAAAGAAAGATAGATTCAGGGCACTCTGGAAGCTAACCTGTGCATATATCTCCTGGAGCCCATTTGAAAAACTCTGCTATTTGTTTACCTGAGAAGGAAGAAACCATCAGTCTCAAAAGAAATAATCTATCTTGCCAAGTGTCTAGGGTGAAACAGTTACTGAATTTTCCTGATCTCAACCTGGATCCCAAAGATCTACACCCCTAGATACCAGATGACTTGCACTAGAATCCTTGAACAACATAGTTATACGTTCTCTAAAGTTTCCCACCTAGGTGATGTTTGTCTGCTCTCAAGAGCATTACAGCCCAGGATCCTCAGTATCTTCTAGAACTGGCTAAAACCTTTGACTCTGAACCCTCTGATTATCTGCATCCCAGTAGTTACTTATCATTTTTTTCTTCCTTTTCATTGTTCTTACCCATCCTGTTAGCATAACCTATTGTTTTACACTGTGTTGCCAGCAGTTAATTATAAAAAGATTTTATGTCCTCCCAAATCTAATGCATAATGACTTTCGCCACTACCAAACCATATGTAGAGCTTTAGTTCTGAGAGTCATTTATATACTGAGACATGCTGCATGTCACTGAACACAGCTGTTTCTATTTATTGTGTGCCTACTCTAATGCTAGGCACTAAGATTGACACTGACAGTAGTGTTGACCTTCAAGGAGATCACAGACTGTCTGAAAAGACAAAGAGGTAAATCAAAGATTATAGAGTGGATACTACTGATGAATTATATGTTGGAGGACTAGAAGCAAGAGAGGAGAAACACACAACCCAGGCCGAAGGGTAAGGAAGAGCACAGGGCAGCCTCTTAGAAATGGGCAATTCACTTTCAAAGAACAGATATGTACTGGGGTAGAAAGAAGAGGTTCCAATCACAGGCAATGGTGCGTCCAAAGTCCTAACAACAAAAGGAATGAATGCTTCTGTTCCAGGGCCTGCAGGCTAGTTGGTACAGCTGAAATAAACCTTTATTAAAATCTGATGGTTCCCTATGGTTTTCAGGATTCTAGTTAAGCTTAACTCACGAGGTCCTTCGTGGTCTGACTTAGCCCCCACAGTCCCATCTCCCATGTGTGCATTTCCCCCCAGACCATTGGAAGTTAAGTGCAGGACTTGATGAGTATTGATGATGGAGAAGTCCACACGGATTCCAGATAGAACCAAGTGATGTCAGTACTGGGAAAGGGTAAGCCCATTAGTGAGAAAAAAATGATGAGTTCAGGTTTAGTCATTTTGAGTTTTATTTATCTACAATCTAAGGAAATTTCAAAAATCATTGAAAATATGAGTTCATATTTCAACAAAAAAAATGTGATGTAATATTCCATATTTCCTTAAAATAAAACATCTTTGATGTGGTGGTCCTCTTGGTACAAGCTGTTGGGGAAGTTCTGTTTATATGCAGTTGGACTGTGAAATGAGAACAAAGCCTTCAACAGTACTGACAATTACAAGGTGAGCAAAGAAAGAAGAGAAATGAAGGGGACTGAGGGGGGGACTCAGTGAGCCTGGGATCAAAAGCAGGAGACACTCGTGTCACGAAAGCCAACCAAAGAGGAAGCAGTTAAGAAAAGGCACATGATATCTAAATAACATTGTGTCCATTGGCTTTGGCAACACAGAGGTGACTCAAGATATGGACAGTGGTTCTGCAACAGAGGGATTGGAGTAGGAAGCAAGTTACCATTGTTTGAGGAGTCAGAGGAGGGAAAGGAAGTAGAAGGGAGTGTAGAATATTTTTTAAATAGTTTTAGTTGCAGATGGGTACAATAATTTATTATTATTATTACTTTAATGTGGTTCCAAGACTTTAACCCAGTGCCTAACACATGCTAGGCAAGTGCTCTATCACTGAGCTACAACCCCAACCCTGGACTCTTCTTTAAATAGAGATTTGTACATATTTATTTGCTGAAAGAGAGAGATTGAAGATACAGGAGAAAGAGAGCTTCATAGAAGTCTTTAAGTACATATCAAAGCATGTGTGTCCATTCTCTGAATCTCAACTGTGCTTTATCTTAGATTCGGGGCAGAATGTCCCCACATGGTAAAACTGTCACTAGGTTTAAGTCATCCTCACAACTAGTGATTCCAGTTTAAAAAAAAAAGGCACAAGCTTGAGGGCTCTGAGAGGCTCAACTAAACTGTCTCTTTTCCTGACATTTTAATGATAAATTTTTCTTGCTGAATCCAGGCAACACCTCGAGTGCGAATCCTATCTGGAGGAAGATACTTGCAAATTAACAATGCAGACCTAGGTGACACTGCCAATTATACTTGTGTTGCCAGCAACATTGCAGGAAAGACCACAAGAGAATTTATTCTCACTGTGAATGGTAAGTGAAACATTATTCACTTTTTTACAATTTAAAAATTTAACCTCAGGCCTTTCAAAGAGATGATGGTTTGGTTTTTTTTTTTTCATGAGCATACAAACTGAATCCTTGTGGTTATGTTATTTATTTTGAAAAAGACAACATGTAGTACTTGTATTAGGGGTATATTGCAAATTAACTTAGTTTCAGAAAAACATAATTAGAGATACATTACTCCATCTTAGAAGATAATGTGTATATATCCAGTTGTTATTAGCAGATCCAGATGTTTCGCATCATTCAGGTCAGAGTCATTGAGGGTGTCCGTACACTGAATCTCTGGATGACAAATGGCTCATCATTTTGTTCACTGTTATTGATGGTGGCTTGAGAGTATACTATATATGTACAAGGACTATAATTTTCTTAAATACTGCCATAGTACTGTAATTTTCTTCAATGTGATATTTAAATAGCAAAACTTGCCAAAATTCGGGCAGATAATTTAGGCTTTTCCCCAAAACAGTCCCATTGGACTTTTAATATACAGACTTTACAGCATATCTGGTGACCCACACAAGTAATATCTCTAATGCTAAAATTAAAATTCAGGATTTCTATTCCCACATGAACTCAATGATTAATAAAATACATGTTCTGAGACTTGCAAGATTAACAACAGATGTGCTTTTCATTAAAACGGCCCACTTTCTGTTCTTCATTTAAAATGAAGTTGTTCCAGTGTTAACATTCTCGGACCATTATTTGGCCAAAGAGAAATAAGAAATATCATCTTTAATTTGCACCAAACTAGCGCTGATTTTTGTTCAGTTCTCTCTCCCAGAAAGCCAGGTTTTATACTCCATATCAGGGATTTTAAAATCCTCCTCCCCATCTATTCTTTATTTTAAAACACAGTATCTAGAGTAAGACTTGAGGAATTTAACCTCGGTTCTACCTATACTAACCCAGATTAGCATTGACACAAGGCTCATATTCCATCTCAGACTCTTAGTATAGTCTTCAGTTCAACTGAATCTTCTCATGTGTCTCTCTTGTTCAGTCCCTCCAAACATCAAGGGTGGCTCCCAGAGTCTTGTCATTCTCTTAAATAAGTCAACTGTTCTGGAATGCTCTGCTGAAGGTGTGCCAACCCCGAGGATAACATGGAGAAAGGATGGAGCTGTTCTAGCTGGGAATCATGCAAGGTAACAGCTCTGGAAAGGAAGAGTTCTGTAATAACTGAGATATACATCTTTAAATCTTCTTCTAATGCATATTTTGGTCTTACTATATTCAGAATTAGTCTTTTTATCCTAATATAAGAATCAAAATTTAGTATTTTCAAATTCCTAACTCATGTTGGCCTAATGACTACAGTCCATTCACAAACCCAAACCCATCTGCTGTGTGTCTTTGCATGGTATTCTTTTCTTCCACCAAGGTTATTATAAATATATGTCATCAGAAACAGAAAACAAAGACAAAATGGACATCACCATTGTTAAAACTGTCCTCTGTCAAAATGTAAATAATCAAAAAAGGCTGACTTGGAAGACCTCGCTTGTGATCTTTCTTATAGATACTCCATATTGGAAAATGGATTCCTTCACATTCAATCAGCACATGTCACCGACACTGGGCGATATTTGTGTATGGCTACCAATGCTGCTGGAACAGACCGTAGGCGCATAGATTTACAGGTCCATGGTAAATATGGGTTGATATACAACATCCAGACTTTGGGTCAAATGCTTTTTTACTAACCTGTTCTATTGAGCTCATGAAGACCTTGCCATCAAAAACTATTTATGCATGTCACATTGTATTATGAATAGTCAAGGTGCATATTCTCACTGTGGCTAATGTCAGCACAACACTATTTAAATTAACAGAGCCTTGTTTGTAACTGTGAGACAAGTTACTAATGACTAATTTCAGTTCAGTAGAACTGAATGGTTACTACTTGTTGAAAGTGTTTTCTTTTTATTTGGTGATGTTGTTTTAGTTCCTCCGTCCATTGCTCCGGGCCCTACCAACATAACTGTAACAGTAAATGTCCAAGTTACTCTGGCTTGTGAGGCGACCGGAATACCAAAACCATCAATCAGTTGGAGGAAAAATGGACATCTTCTTAATGTGGATCAAAATCAGAATTCATACAGGTAAGGATAACTTATTTCAATATGATTTATATTTAATTGACATATAGTAATTGTACGTATTTATAATGTACAATGTGACATTTCAATCCATATATACAATGGATAATGATCAGATCAGGGTAACTGGCCTATCTATCACTTCAGACATATGTAATTTCTTTGTATTGAGGACATTCAAAATCTTCTCTTCTAGCTTTTTGAAATATTCAATAATTGTTGTCAGCCATATTCCTCCTTTCAATCTACACTTCTGTATCCATTAAACATCTTCTCTGCACCTGCCTCCCCGACTCCTCCCCAGGCTCTGGTAACCATTATTTTATTTTCTACTTCTAAGTGATCGACTTTTTTATCTTCCACATGTAAGGGAGAACATGCAGGATTTTCTTCCTGTGCCTGACTTATTTCACTTAACAAATGTGGTAAAATAATCGTTCTATTCCTTCACAAAAGGTCTTCCTTCTCTACTTACCTAACATTCACTTTCAGAGCAGAAGGACCAGGGTGGAGATAAATAGGTTTTAGAAATGTGTGAGGGTTGGGACTGTGTCGTTTTCTTTCTTTCTACTTTTATTGTTCTAGTTCCACCTTCTATACCTACCAGTTAGAAACATAATTTTTTAAAAGAACTAACATTTTAACTCTTTAAATGGGGGCATAATAAACACATAAAGTTTGAAGAAAGCTGATATGTAGAAAATATTTTACCTTAATGTGGAACTAATTTCACAACTGAAAATCTTTTTCTGAATTAAAGATGCAACTTTTCTGTACACAAACCCTGTGGATGACTGTCAGCAAGGTCTATAGGATTAGATTTTTAATCCCACTTTACTTATTTAGCACCTTTTGAAATTTTATAAAGACAAAGGATACAAGCACCATTTAATATAAAAGAAAAATACTCTGTAAAAGTAAATACAAGCTCTAGAATAAAAATCAAATTTTATACCTTAAAATACAATTTAGATATTTGGCAGCTTGAATGGGGAGAAAAAAAAAAACAGAATTTTCTCCAATTTTTTTGCATTTTTCCAGCTTTACTGACATAACTTGTAATATGGCAATGTGTTTTTTAAAGGCTAAATTTTAAATCACTGGGATTTTCTGGTTAGGTAAGCATCATTTCTTTTATCTCACTTGAGCTAATAAGGCAGTTATCCTGTCAAAGGGTTCACTATAGTGCCAAAAACAAACGCTCTTGTAGTTCTACTTTTACAGAAGTCATTTCTGATTTACTGAAATTCTGTCATCTCTATTTGTCTCTATTTGGGCAGGTGAATTTAGTGACTTTAAGTGTCCATCTCATGGAAAATGGATTAAGTACATCAAATATGTTTCCATTAAACCACATAACTTATATTCTATCAGTGGACAGTTTGAAATACGAAAATGGTGGCACTCGCCTTTAGTCCCAGTGACTTGGGAGGCTGTGGCGACCGGAATACCAAAACCATCAAAACCATCAGGAGGATCACTAGTTCAAGGCCATCTTCAGCAACTTAGCAAGGCCCTACACAGCTTAGCAAGATTCTATCTCAAAATAAAAACTAAAAAGGCTGGCTCAGTGGTTAAATGCCCCTGGGTTCAATCCCTAGTACAAAAAAAAAGAAAAAGAAAAAGACATAAAAATAGCCAATTAGACTTAAAACATGTATGTGTATTTACTAAACCTCTAAAACTTTTGAAGTGATCTGTATTGTTTTAGTTTTGATTTGAGGTTAAGAAAAAGACTACTGAGATATATAGACATACATGCTATGTATGTTATATGTGTGTGTATGTATCACAATGCATATATATATATACAGGCACCATACATGTATATGCATACTGTATTGTGTGTGTGTACATACACACTGTATGGGAGGTTTGTGTTTGCATGAACACATACACACTTTGTATGTATTATTCATGTCCAAGATAGCCATCACATGTAAAGAGACATGTGAAGTACAGAAAAGAATGAGACAGACCTGTAGTTACACATTTGTCAGTAGAAATAATATAATGCCAATCTGCAAAGTTATTGTGAAATTTAGAAATAATTATGTAGTGCATTTCAGATTGGTCCAAGAATATAGTCAATGCTCAATAAATAGTAAATAAATCAATGTGCTCCTTATATTGTATTTCTCCTTGGAGAACAAGGTCAATCATGATATATGAATTCAGAAAATCCAAGCTTCCCTCTTCAGGCAATCCTTCCAGCCAACTGCTTCCCATCAATATCATGTTTGAGACTCCTTGCCATATATTATTAAACTTAAATACACAAAGCATGCATCAAATAAATGATGCTCATTTTAATATGAAGGAGGAGTTGTGTTTCCTTCCACTACCAACACAGTACCCTGGGGAACCAATTGGAAAACTATATAGAAATTGATTTACAGGATCTCATGCCTTAAAATCTCTCTTCTAGGCTGCTTTCTTCGGGTTCACTAGTAATTATTTCCCCTTCTGTGGATGACACTGCAACCTACGAGTGTACGGTGACAAACGATGCCGGGGCAGATCAGAGGACCGTAGACCTCACTGTCCAAGGTAGGATGAGCCTAGCAAAGGGATAGGAAGTTATTAGGATGGTTTCACATCATCGTTCTACTTCTTCACGAAAGGGCTTCCTTCTCTACTTACCTAAATTCACTTTCAGAGCAGAAGGACCAGGGTGGAGATAACAGGTTTTAGAAATGTGTGAGGGTTGGAACTGTGTGGTTTTCTTTCTTTCTGTTGTTATTGTTCTAGTTCCACCTTCCATAGCTGATGAGCCTACAGAATTCCTGGTGACCAGACAGGCCCCAGCAGTAATAACCTGCACAGCTTCGGGAGTTCCACTTCCCTCAATTCACTGGACCAAAAATGGTATTAGACTGCTTCCCAGGGGAGATGGCTATCGAATTCTGTCCTCAGGTAGGACCAAGCTCAGTGATTTCACATCTATCAATTGGATTAATTATTTCTGGGTGGGCTTCCCTGGACTTTTGTTGCCACAGAATAAAATATTAAATCTGCCTACATTGCTAAACTGATGCTTCTGGAAAAATACAGTTCAAGTAGGAAGCGGAGCTAGGGAAAAGAGGAGGAAAAAGAGATCCAGGGAAAAATTAATACTTCAGTTAATCTGAATATAATAAGCCTGCTCACTGGTATATATGTGCATGTATGCTTAACCCAGTGTTTAGCCAATCTTCTCCTTACTTGTGAAGTAAATAAAGATGTTTGTTTAGGAGTGGGGTTGTGGCTCAGTGATAGAGCACTTGCCTTGCATGCATGAGGCACTGGGTTTGATCCCCATCACCACATAAAAAACTAAATAAACAAAATAAAGGTATTGAGTACATCTACAACTACAAATTTTTTTAAAATTTTTTGTTCAAACATTGAGTCCCTAACACAGGCTATGTACTTTAATAAGTTTCAGAGACTAAAAATTAGGGTTCTAGCTTTCAAGGTTTTTAGAATTCAGGACAGGAAAGGTTGGATGCTAAGTCCTGTAATTTACTATTTTTGATAGTGCTGGTAGCTGTCACATCTCAGGCTGCAACTTTACTTTTATGGCAAAATATTTTTTAGCTGTCTCAGAAACCTACATACATGGGTAGCAATTCAAATCATAAAATAGAACCTCGTTACCCTCCAGCATAATCACCAAGTACTATGCTAAGAGAACAGTTTCACTTTCTTAATGTGAAACATAGTTACCATAAACCCAGAAACCCCATTCCTAGATGTCTACCCAAGAGATATGAAACCATTTGTCTACACAAAGACATGTATACAGATCTTCATACAGCTTCATGCACAGTAGTCAAAAAACAATTACAAGGGCTGGGGTTGTAGCTCAATGGTAGAATGCTTGCCTAACAGTGTGAGGCACTGGGTTCAATTCTCAGCACTGCATATAAATAAGTAAAATAAAGGTCCATTGACAGTTTAAAAAAATTTTAAAAAACAATTACAATGTTCATTAACTAGTGGATGGATAAACAAAATGTGATATGCCCATATCAAGCAATGAAACTTAACAAAATATCGCTACATGCTACAACTTATGAACCTCAAAAACTTCATGTTCACAGTGAAAACAGGCAAACATAAAAGATCACCTGGTATAGAATTCCACTTACATAAAGTGTTAAGAAAAGACAATCTGTAAAAGCAGAAAATGGATTCTTAGTGGTCTAGGGTTGTGGCTGGAGCAGGGAGTGACTATAAACAAATATCAGGATTCATTTTGGGGGGATGGAAATGTTCTAAAGTGATATTGATAGTTACAAAATTCTGTAACTATAATAAAAATCATAAAATTGTGCATTTAAATGGGTGGCTCTGATGTAAAGTATGCTTCAATAAAGTTGTTAATAATAATAAAAAAAGAACTAGACACTTCAGGGGATAGGTATGAATATAAGCCCAGACCACTATGCTAGGTGTGGAGGGGGGAAGACAATTTGTTGAACTAGAGGAAAAAAGATACACTATACGTTAAAACTTTTTTCTACTTAGGAGCAATTGAAATATTTTCCACCCAATTAAATCATTCGGGAAGATATACTTGTGTTGCTAGGAATGCAGCTGGTTCTGCACACCGACATGTGACCCTTCGTGTCCAAGGTATGGAAGGTTATTTACTCACTAAGAGATGCTGGGTGGGCTGGGGTGTATCTCAGTGGTGGAGCTCTTGATAGCATGTACAAAGCCCTAGATCTGATCTCGGCACCAAAAAGAAAAATGCTTGCTGGATTTGAGGGTCTATTTGTCTATTTGTTTGCTTTGCAATTTTTAATTTGTTTATTCTTGGAATATGGTACTATGTAGAACTATAAACCACAGCAATATCTTAGTATGCAAAAGCCTGGAAGATGTTTTTCAATAGATTTAAAAAGACATACAGATAACAAATGACACAGAACAACCCCAAATTATTTTCTTACTGGACATTTATAATTTGTTTCAGCTTCTAGTCTTCCAATGGAGTTCTTCTAATGCAAACTGTATCATAGCTAGCCCCCAAAATGTAGCCGATCTTTACTTTTCTATTACTCAATGAAATCAGTACTTAGGAATGATAGATTTGGGCATACTTCAGCTCATCACCATGGTGACATTTCTGCCACTGACTAGTGCTGTTCATTTTGCTGATTGGTTTTTTAGAGCCTCCAATCATTCAGCCCCAGCCAAGTGAACTAGATGTCATTCTAAACAACCCCATTTTGCTACCATGTGAAGCAACAGGGACACCTACTCCTTTCGTTACTTGGCAGAAGGAAGGCATCAATGTGATCACAGCAGGTACTACCACTGTTTCTATCAAGAAAATCAGGACACATCCAGTGTCTATAATTCAGAAGTCAGTAAGTTGATGTTTCTTTACTTGTATTTGTATTTCCCATTTTTACTTACATATATTTGTGTTTATGCTCATTTTAATTTAAAAACACATGAATACAGGGTCCATAGTATTTATTTGTCCTACAGTCCTACCAACTCCAGGTTTAATGCTTCATGTAGAATATGGGCTTTATAGTTTGTTGTTTCTTTCTTTCTTTTTTTTTTTTGGATACTGGGGATTGAACTCAGGGGCACTCAACCACTGAGCCACATCCCCAGCCCAACTTTTTAAAATCTATTTTAAGTAGATATATATGACAACAAAATGCATTTTGATTCATTGTACACAATGCAGCACAACTTTTCATTTCTCTGGCGATGTAGTGTCACACCTTATGTGCAGTCTTCCACGTACCTACCTCCCCCCTGCACTCTCTCCATCCTCCCTCCCCTTTGCCCAATCAAAGTTCCTCCATTTTCCCATGCTTCCCCCCTCCCCATTTTTGATCTCTCCACTTATCAGAGAGAACATTTGGCCTTTGGTAGTATGTTTTTTCAAAATGAAAATTCATGTCACTTTTCTTTTGTTAACTATGATACAGGCAAAAGCCATGCAGTTCTTCCTAGTGGCAGCTTGCAGATCTCCAGAGCTGTTCGTGAGGATGCTGGCACTTACATGTGTGTGGCCCAGAACCCAGCTGGCACAGCCTTGGGGAAAATCAAGTTAAATGTCCAAGGTACCTGACTAGTTCATCTCTGTCTTCAAAGATGTTTGTAGCAACATATGCCAAATGTCATTATCTCTAATAACAGTGCCTTTCACCCATGGTTCTCAACATTCTTGGTTTGCATTTTCCTGTTGGATTTCCTATTACTTTTATGAAGAAGAAAGTTTGAAGTTTTGCATTTCTTTTCACATTGTTTATGTAAGAACATGAAAGTGTCCATCATAATTTTAACTTCTATCAGACTTCACTGGGTACAGTAGTCACTTCATGAACTGTGATTTTGCTTTCCATGATTTTAGTTTTACCCACAGTCAACCATGGTCTGACAATATTAAGTGAAAACTTCTGAAAGTGAATAATCCGTAAGTTTTATTGCACTTTCTTATGAATAGTATGATAAAAATCTCACCTAGGACTTGAATCATTCCTTTGTCCAGCATACCCATGCCATGTACACTACCCAGGTAGTAGTCACATGGTAACCATCTCAGTTACCAGCCATCTGTCACAATATCACAGTGCTTACATTCAAGTAACCTTTATTGTTCTTAATAATAGTCCCAAAGCACAACATTAATGATATTGGCTATTCAGATATGCCAAAGAGAAGCCATTAAGTGAAAAGGTAAAGAGCAGTAAGCTATTTTGAGAGAAACCACATTTATATAACTTTTATTACAGTATGTTGTTTTAACTGTCCCATTTTATTATGAATTCCTAATTTAGGAATTAAACTTTTCACAGGGATGCGTGTATGGGGAAAACAGAATGAGCAGAATTCAGTACCACTCTTGATTTTCAGGTATCTCTTGCAGGTTGGGAGTTGAGGGGACAGCTGTACTGTGTCTCATGGTAGATTATGTGTTGTGGTTTTATTTTTTTTAAGAGAGAGAGAGAGAATTTTAATATTTATTTTTTAGTTTTCGGCGGACACAACATCTTTGTTTGTATGTGGTGCTGAGGATCGAACCTGGGCCGCACGCATGCCAGGCAAGCGCGCTACCACTTGAGCCACATCCCCAGCCCATGTGCTGTGGTTTTAAAACTATTTTTTTCACCCTACACATTTGGTTATACTTTGAAACACTGAATTGTAAAATATATTTTTTAAAAATTGCCATTAAACTAACTTGATGGAAAAATTATTCAAAAAAAAAAGCAGGGCTTTTATGTTTTCACATTTAACTGATATTTTCTTGATATAATTTATTTATCTTGCATGTACTCCTTTTGTGAATATGAAGTGATTTGGAAAGAGCTTTCAAGGTACTGAATTTGAATTAGTAGAGTCTGAATTTTCTTGCAGCGCAACTTTCTTATGGTAACTAATGAATATAGTCAAGCCCACTTTCCAGCAGATTGCAAATTCAGTTTCTTTGTATTAATGTTTATTCGGTCTCAATATGTGGAAGCACATTAAGCATTACAGGCATGTTCTTTCTCTTATGGTGTTTATATTTTAATGGAGAAGAAAACTAATATATTCCTAAAATGAAATAATGATAAACTCTGATATATACTATGTAGAGATGATGATATTGGAGCTACCTGATGATGTTTTTCGATTAGTGTTTACAGGGCTTCTTTGGGGTGTAGCATGGGAAACATTTGACACCTGAGCAGTGAGCTAGGATGAGCCTGGGCAGGTTGACAGAGTGTCCATGCAATGAGCCCAAAGCAGGGCAGAGAGAGAGAAGAAAACACGCCAGTGTGGCCAGACAGGGGACACAATGGGAAGGCAGGCAAAAGATGGAGGAGATCAACCAAACAGGCAGGGCCAGGGCATGGAGGGTGCGATGGTCCCAAGGGGAGTGAGATTTCAGTCTGTACACTGGGAGTCTTATAGGGCCACAGCCAAGATTGTGACTTGGTTTTAGAAAGACCTTCTATTGCTACGTAGATGAGAGTTTAGACAAGGGACAAGACTAGAGATAGAAGAATGGATAGATTTGTCTAGATGAGGTATTATGGTGACGGATTTAAGCTCTTGTTGGAGGTGTAATAGTGAGGATTGCTGATGAATTGGAGGTTAGCAAAAGAGAAAAATTAATGATGTTTCTTGGGCTTCAGGTTTGAGCTAATGAGTAGATGATAGTGCCACAAGAGAATGCAAAGGGAAGAACTGGTTTGGGGAGAAGGAAATGGTGGTTTCTGTCTAATCATGTAAATGTAGGAAACTATTAAAAATCCTAGTGGAGATGTCAGATAGACAGTTGAACATGTATATATATATTGGGGCTCATGAGAGATGTATGGTGTAAAGTAAGTATTTGGAATTCGTGTTAAACCCAGGAAACTGGTTGCGATCACCTAGGAAAAGAAAATGTGGATAGAAAAAGACTGCTAAAGACAAAGTCAGGGAATAGTGCACTGTATAGAATTCTGATAAAGGAGAACAGAATACAAAGGAGGGCCAGGTGCAGTGGCGCAGGCGTGCGGGGGCACACACACACACACACACACACACCTTAATCCCAGCTACTAAGGAGATTGAGACAGGAGGGTTTCAAGTTGATGGCCAGACTACACAATGTAGAGAGCCCATCTTAAAATAAAATATAAAAATACCCAGTAAACACACACAAAAAGGAGAGGACAGAGATGTCAGAGGAGAATTAGACAAAGGTTGAGAGATGACAGTATTTCAAGAAGAGAGCAGACAGTTTATTGAATGCAATTGAATTCAAGTAGGATGATGACCCAAAAGCATTCATTTATTTCATCAGCGAAGAGATCATACAAAAGAATGGTTTCAGATTTGAGTTTTTTCTTCAGTAAATGATTAAAATTATTGATATAAGAGTAATTGAGAGAAAACACATTAAGTAATGAAAAGTATCTAAGCATTCCAAAAGCAACCGGAGATTATCATGTGCTCTAGAGGCCTGAAAAAATACTGAATAGACTCAATCTCTTCTTGCAGGTACAGTATATAATGGTAAGCACAAATTTAACTACACATTTTGTTTGCTATGAATAACTTAATGTGGATATTCATAATTATTTCAGATGTCTTTTTTTGGTGGATGCTTTAATGCTTGTTACAACATAGAGGCCCATACCCAAGTAGTGGTCAGCCTCTTGTAAACACTTAGAGGGGGGAATCCTTAAATAAGCCTTTTCATTTGTTTCTAATGGGAATAATTTTACTTATATAATTATTTTCCATTACTTACTCATTTTTCATTCATTCAAATAACACTTTATTAAATATTGCCATGATGTTTAAGACATCCTGCCAAGCTCAGTAGAAATTGCATAACTAAAAGGATCTTCGAGTAGTACAATATTTCCCAAAACTCAAAGAGTTCTATTTTGAAAGTTTTAATACCTAAAGTGAATCACATAATTTATATGTTAAATACTTTTGTTGACACAGTCTAAATTTTCTAGACATGCAAACCTTCATGAATACATGTTTATCTCCTCTTCCAAAATCAGCTGTTGCTTACCTTTCTTTGTAAAGTTCATACAGACTAATTTTCTGAAATACACTTGGGGAATTTAAAGTTCCAAACAAAACAAACTGTAGTGCTCCTTTCTTTGTGGATGTGGTGAACTTAGAATTTTGTTATTCATCAGTGTTACTTGACTGGGCTAGATCAGTACTGTAGTATGTAATTTGAACACTCAGGCTTTTAAGACAAAGTTTGAATCTTTTTGTCTTCTAGTTCCTCCAGTCATTAACACTCAGCCAAAGGAACATGTCATTGCTGTGGACAAGCCCGTCACACTGCCGTGTGAGGCTGACGGCTTCCCACCACCCGACATCACGTGGCATAAAGATGGGCACGCAATTGTGGAATCCATCCGCCAGCGCATGCTCAGCTTTGGAGCTCTGCAAATAGCATTTGCTCAGCCCGGTGACACTGGTCAATATATGTGCATGGCAGCGAATGTGGCAGGATCCAGCAGCATGAGCACCAAGCTCACTGTCCATGGTAGGTAGTTTAACATGGGTTATTTCAGTCTGCTTCATTATCATGGCAAGAGAAAAGACCACCAAGGGCAAATATGGAAATCAAACCCATGTAAAATCAGAAGTCCAAAGTATATGCATGAGGTGGGAAGGTGCACTTGCCCTGAAAATGTTTTTTCTGTGGTTATATTTACCTTTGTGTGAACATACACGTGTGAAAGAGATTATTACTAATATTGTTTGGAAAAAATAATGTGCTGCCGATAATCCCTTCACATTGTGATGATTGGGATATGTCATTGGCTTGTAAGAGGGCCATTTGTGTTCTTATGAATCTTCTGCTTCACTTCTTGAAGGTTCCAGTCATGTTGGCTAAAAACTAATCACCATATGACCTACATTGTAAATAGTTTGAACCCAATGGGAACTGGAAATGTACTGGATTCATTATTTTTAAATAGCAAAATATTTTGTCTATTTTGGATAAATAAAGGATAGAAAAACTATCCTTTTTTCCCTTTTGTATAGCTAACTAAAATCTAAAAGTCAGCATTGAAATATTTTAGTTTCTATAGTATATTTAAGACTAAAGATAGAATCCTTATTGTGAGAGTAGTAGGAAACAATAGCAAATTAAACTGTTTTCAACTACTATTTTTCAGAGGTAACTTATTTTAATGAGTAGCTTCTGGTTTTTAATTTTTTCCAAAAATATGTAAAACTTATTTTTATGTATATTTGAATTTACTACAAATTCATAGTTATAGTTTTGAGTGGATTTCTTTTTAGTTGAGTAGATAATTCAGCCAGCATTAACATCATCATTTATGAGTTTTTCAAATAACATCCTTGATTTTAGTCAACATAACTGAAGTATATCAATACATTATTTCTTTACCTTTAAATAAGTAATACTCTGTTTTCAACTATTTATAGAAAAGGCACCAAAATAGCTCATATACTAAACAACAAAGAAATTGTTATTAAGTTTTGAAAATATTAGACCACAATTTCTACCCACAATGCAGTAAAGCTAGAAATTTTTAATGAACTTTTAATGTCAAAGCTCCAACCCCAGCTAGAAAGTACTTTAAAGGCATGTTTTTTTTTCAGATTACTTATAAAATAATAAAAATAAGAATGCTGCATATTAAGATGTGTAGTTTGGGCTGGGATTGTATCTCAATGGTGGAACACTTGCACCGTATGCATGAGGCCCTGGGTTCAATCCTCAGCACCACATAAAAATAAACGAAGATGTTGTGTCCATCTACAACTAAAAAAATATTTTAAAAAAAAGGTACAGTTTGTAGCCGAATCTAAAAATCAGCTATGAATTCATAGCCTTAATTTTTTATTTTGAAAAATAAAGAACTGAAATGTGTGCTAATACTGTATCTGTATAATCCCCTGCAAAAGAAAAATAAATAGCAACTCCAAGAAAACCAAGATAAATTAATAAAAAATGAGTTGAATATGATGCACCATTCAGTAAACAGATTTTTGTTTTCCAAATTATCTTAATGTTTAGGCATAATCATTCCCATAATGTATATATATATTTACTCATATGAAAATCATAGAAAAATAAAGGATGAAATATTAAAGTTTATACAGCAGTTTCCAACTGTTGTCTCTCACTTTTTAAAAAATCCATTAACATGGTCCATTTCTCACAAATATGTTTGAATAATTCCAAAATTAATTATCTGAAAAGAAATTATATTTTGACTTTTCATTTTTTAGGTCTTTCTTTTAGCAGTAAATATCTTAGGTCTGAATCTACTAAGGTATTTCATATTTCTTTGTCACTAAAATAATCAATTCATCTTTATATTGCCTAAATTTCAGATGGTTTGCATTTGATCATAGAAAGTATTTGGCATTACAATGTATGGAGTTATGAAATCAATATAAAAGTTTCCTCTGTGGCAGTGTAAAAAGTGGATTAAATTTCCTGATCAGATTTTACTTGAATTTGTTGTAAAATATGTGAAGTACTGCAAAAAAATATTTTCCACAGCATTTTGTGATATTCAACATTGAGTGCATTATAGTATTTTGTAGTGACTATTATTGATTCATTCTCTCCATACCTGAGAGCAAAGCCAGCAATTATACAGCCATAGAAGTCTTTCTGTTTGATTTACTTTAATCCAAAAAGCAGAAGAAACCAAATATGGAAGATTCAAAATGGCGCATAAAAGATAAAGATTTCCAACACATTTGCTCAGAAATTGAAATGTAAATATGTTCAATAAACTCAAATACAATAGAATTCTTGCTTGCATCAAAAATATTCATTGATTTTATAGCAAGTAAATGAAGATCTTAATAATCCATTTAAATCCTGTGAAAATATTAATATATCTAGCAAAATTATCTTCAAACCAGTCTTTTGTGTGTTCATTTTCAATGTGAATAAAGACATTGAACTCAACTTCCTGGATGACTCTTCACAGTACCACCCAGGATCCGAAGTACAGAAGTGCACTACACAGTCAATGAGAATTCACAAGCCATTCTTCCATGTGTGGCTGATGGAATCCCCACACCAGCAATTAACTGGAAAAAAGACAATGTTCTTTTAGGTAACTTGTTAGGAAAATACACTGCTGAACCATATGGAGAACTCATTTTGGAAAATGCTGTGGTAAGTTTAAAACACGTAAGTAGATACATTATGTCACATGGTAAATGCACCTTCCTTTGGTTATTTAGTTTGGAAGTGTATTCTTTAATAATGAAAGAAAATATTCATAAATTCAGGTTGTAAGATTTATCATATACATATTTTATTTTATATCCCTGTAATGGGATATAATAGACAATCAGAACTCATAGTGCTCTCCTTCTAAAATTATTTTATTGAAATCTGTGTTTATCAGAAAAAATTCTGTGCTATAGCCTGTATTTGTAACCATGTCTGGGAATGATAAGAAGAAAGAAGATACAAGAGTATCTGAGATACTGTAAAGCAAATATGGAAAGTAGTGTTTTGCTTTTTCATTTTAGGTTTTTATATAACCCTTTTTAATAACTAAAATTTTAAGGACCTATGCACAGTGAGGTTTTTAAATATCCTCAGGTGGTACTTCTCCAGATCTGTAAATAGTCAGTATTTGGAACATTTCAGTTTTATAGTGGTAGCCCACTTGAAGAGAAATCTATATGTAGGTACACATACATGACTGCTTAAAAAATTATCTCACATGGTTTGAGAGAATCAAGACTTGACACCAAATACTGGACATGTTTAAACTGTAAGTCAATTTCTGAGCCTTTGTACACATCTTGTTTTTCTCCTGAACCTTAAAAATGTCTAAATTTCATTACAAAGTTTGGATAGAGTTAAATTTGAACAGATTACAATGATAAAATTGATACTATTCATTTTAGAGTATAATCTCAACCAATTATCCATACCGTGGGTGACCACACCTAGTGCCAGGGCACGGCTGGGTCATCAGGCACGACTCCCATCAGCTCTGCCAGCAGACATTGTGTTTATTAAAATCTGTTTCCACCAACTGTGAGATGCACCAATATTTTATGCACCACTAAGAAAGAAATAATGCAGTGATAAGTAAACCACAGCAGACCATTGATGTTTACATTGCATCCCAATTTCAGAGATTTCAAAGATAAAAATGTAAATTTTAGAATTGATAAAATAGACATAAATCTTTTTTGCTTATTTATTTAAATGGCTAAATCTCTCTGGTGGGCATTACCCCCATGCCCATGAATGAGGCCCCTCTATCACTCTTCTAGACCTTAAAGAATTAAATGATTAAATAATTTGTAATTATTTAATGAAACAGCTAAAGTAATTAGAGTTTAATATAGCAATGACTCATGCACATTTAAAGAGTACCAACAATAGGGTACCTTATAAATACCAAGTGAGAGACATAAATAATATGTAAAAGTCTATAATAATATAAAATAATATATGTATGATCCAGATTTCTAAATACTTCATTTCCATAAAAATCTTGATTTTTAAACTTGAGCTGTCACAACCTGAGAGCTTAAGACTGTGTGTGGAGTGGTGGGGAGGGACTTACAGGGAATATGATTTTTTCTTGTTTGTCTTAAAGGAAAAATCAAATTGGGTTTGCATTTATAAATGAATAATTATAAACTTTACATTTCAAATTCTCTGGTGCTTTGGTTCCAAACAAAATTTTATTCTTGGATTTTAAAAAAGGGGGGGAAACATCTGTCATAAGTATTTCAATGCATCCAGATGCATTGAATCATTAGATCAACCATTAAAAATACTCAGCCCCATCTCTGCAACCAGCACTGATCCAGACACTGGGATACATCAGGGAACAAAAGAATTGAAGCAGCTTGTCCTCGTGGAGCTTATTTCCAGAAGGAGAAAATAGATGATAAAAACTATAATGAAAATAATAAATAATGTGTACAATGCCTGAAAAAAATACAGTCTTAAGTAGGACGGTCAGGATAAGTCCCTTGAGAAGGTGACATTTGAGCAAAACCTGAAGGAAGTGACTTAGCCAAGTAAATATCCACAGAAGGAGCACACTACACAGGGAAAATAGTTAGGATAAAGAACTTAAGTGGGAACACAACAAGTCAATTTGAGAGAGAAGAGATCAGTGAACACAAAGAGTGAAAAAGAGAAGTCGGAGGAAAATGGAGGCCGGATCATGTAGAGTCTTGTAGGTCAGTGGGTCGATTTTGCCTTTTACTTAGTAAAAGTCAGACTCCTTTGCAGGTTTTGAGCAGGGGTCCAATAGTACTTGACTGGTGTTTCCAGAGACTGCACTGGCTGTTGTGATGACAGTGGACAGTGGAGAGGACAGGATAGAAGCAGGAAGAACTGTTAAGAAACCAGTCTGGAGGCAGATGAGAAATGACAGGACTCAGAGCAGAGTGACAGCAGAGAAGCAATAAGAAGTGATACGATGCTGCATTCGCTGTGAAGCTAGCATCTCCTAATGGGTTACATATAGAGACTGGAAAGAAAAACTAGAGAATAGCTCAAATATCTGAGAGGCAGCAGCAACTGGAGGAAGAAATAGCCATCAGTTGAGAAGATGACAGCTACAGGTACCATGGGAACAGGCAAGGGGACTTGGGAATCTATATCCAAAACTAAGCTCCCCATTTCCCCTCTTCCCTTCCGGTGTCACCTGTAGCCATCAAGTATCAACTAGACATTCAGAGAGTTGGAATGAGGTCATTGTAACTAGAGTTTGGAGATAAGATCTGAGCTGGAGTTGCTGGCAGTCATCTGCATATGGGTGGTATTTAAAGCCATGACACTGGATGAAATCACCAAGGACTTGAGCAGTTAGACAAGAAAAGAGGACCAAAGACTGAGCCTCCTCACATGCCAACATTAAGAGATTGATATCGAGGGGAAGACAGCAAAAGTACATGGAGAAGGAGAGGTAGCCAGAGAGGTGGCTGGGAACCTGGGGAGAGTGGTGCCCTAGAAACCAGGTAAAGAGGTGGTTTCAAGCAAGGGAGTCAGAGTTTTATGGGATGCTGCCAATCCGTCCAGTGTCATGAGCGAAGAGAGCTGGCCCTTCCACTTAGCAAGGGAAGCTTCAGAACTGTAGGTAATAATGCCCTCATTCTTACCATTTTTAATTATGATAATTTGGAAAGTCTTTGGTATCTTGTTGATACCATTGAGATTACCTGTTCTTTATTTGTACTTGACAGAACAGCAATACTCTTGGTGAGTAATAAACTTGATGTTTTCTATACTTGATGTTTAGTAAAGTCTTCTTAAATCTTATTGCTATAAAAAGATTGTTATAGTTCTGTAAAGGTTGAGATTATGTTTAAACTCCTTATACAGTTTAAATTGTGCTATGGGAAAACTAACGGGATGGTTAAGACTAAAAGGTGGAAATTTAAATTGCCTTTATGTAAGAGTGCTCTCTGGAGGAACAAGCGCTGCAATTTTATAGATTTTATGTAAGATGATGTAAGATTAT
The DNA here is from genome assembly GCF_021218885.2 of Marmota monax. Taxonomy (NCBI): domain Eukaryota; kingdom Metazoa; phylum Chordata; class Mammalia; order Rodentia; family Sciuridae; genus Marmota; species Marmota monax. The sequence continues at coordinate 782,981 of NW_026693876.1, read as the reverse complement.
GAAATCTTAAGCACTGTGAATTTTTTTTAATTTTAGCCGGAAGATTCTGGCATCTATACCTGTGTTGCTAACAATGCTGCCGGTGAAGATATGCACACTGTCAGCCTGACCGTACACGTTCTTCCCACTTTTACGGAACTTCCCGGAGATGTGTCATTAAATAAAGGGGAACGGCTCCAACTGAGCTGTAAAGCAACTGGTGTTCCATTACCCAAACTGACATGGACCTTCAATACCAATATTATTCCAGGTTGGTGATTTGATTTTTCAGAAGTGAATAAATGTACCTGTAGAGAAGTTCAGACCAGTCTCTGTTTCCTTTAGTTCTGGGAATTGCCTGAAAGTTACAAAGGAAAGGCTGATTGCTTTAAATGCTGTAACATGTGTGCCTCTGTTTGGATTTTACCCTCAACTCAGTATGTATGCACTTTTATTCTTACAAAAGGATCAGTTGATCACAGGACTATATATTGTATGTTCTGAGTATATTTTTTAACCTCAGAAAGAACCTCCATCCCCATGAGAAGACAATATTTTATGTAAAGGCAGCTGCTGAACCTCTCTCATTGATAAATGGATTAAGGTGGTTACTGTTGGAGTCCTGAAGATTCACCTCATCTCACAGAAAACTCTGCTTCTCTTTATATGAACCAATCTCCATTATAGTGTAGATGGTTGTGTAGAAAATTCTTAGACACTGTTTATTTTCACTACACATTCACCTAATGCATGGGACTCAGCAGCACTCCTTCCTGGGAAGACAGATGTGTACTCATGGGGCTTTGTCATCAATGTTAAGAGATCATCAGTAATGATGAGTTGTCCTAGCCCACTGTTAGCATTGGCTAAGTGTCTTGCTAGAAAAATAATAAGAAGCTTGAGGGTTTTCTCTGCTGTTAAGATTTCCTTTAATGACTGGAATTCATCAACTATATTATCTTAATTAACAGCAATAGCATTTCTTGCTAAAGAAAAACCATGTCTAAATAATCTAATCAGTACTGTTTTCTGAAGGCATACTACTAATTAGCTACGTGGAGTTTTAAAGTTTATTTTCCACTTAATATTCAACATCGTGAAATTTTAAAAAATAAATGGGGGAAAGCATGCAAAGTAAACATACTCAACATAAATTAGAATCTGATTTAGTACCTGTTGTTTTAAAATTAACATGTTTATGCACGTGTGCGCTGGAGGAACCAGCAAGTAGGTTCCATGCATGCATCTGCAGGAGGGTGAGAGCCAAATGGAGGCCTCAGCCACCCCTGCAACCTCCACTTCCACTCCAGCAGACCCAGACCCAAAGAAGACACTAAACAAAGTTCAGGTTAGAAAGGCCATGTGAGCTCCCTTGGCACATTGCAAGTCCAAGTCCAAAAAAAAAAAAAAAGATTGCTTTTAAAAGGAATCATGGGAAATTCCAGAAGAACTAAGAAAGTATTGTTCAGATTTTCAGAAATCTGTTTACTTACTTACAAGGATGAACTCATATCTACTCAACAGACAGAATGTTTCTATAGAAAGCTTTTGAACAAGCATGAAATTAAAACCATCTCTTGGATTATTCCTTCGTGAACGTTAAAAATGGGCTCGAAAGCCAAGCTCTGCCTGGAGGGCAGTTTTGACTTCCTCCTTGTCTTCCTCACTGATGAAAGAATTAGGTGGCTTTTATCTTCATACAAAGGGAAATATTTCTATCAGAGGAAGAACGTTCCAGTACCTATAAACATTCCAGCCAAGATTTTACCAAAAGTGATCAACGGCACCATAGGTGGAATTGTCTTAAACGTCTTTGAAAGTGGTTCTTGTGGTACTGTACCCATGGGGCACACCAGAATGCAGATTCAGCACATTGTTGAAAAAATATCATTAATGTCACGAAACATGGCAGAGAAGTGAGAAAGCTTAAAATTCCTATGTGTGAGAGCCAAGAAGTCGCTTTCCCTTCTGTAGTCTCAAGGAAAGGAGGTGAAGAAAAAAGAAACAGGAGAAGAATCATGAAAAGCCAAAGTGGAAGAAGAAAAACCAAAGTCTATGCAACAGAGGAAGAAGCCTTCAGCAGTCCTAACATAGTGTGTGAAATGGATGGTTCTCCAGCGAAGGACCCGAGAGAAACACTGGTGCAGTAAAACCCAATTCCAAATGCCAGGTAAATCTGAAGATGAAATTCATAACTGGTACCAGTGAGGAAATACCAGATAAGAAAATGTCAAGATGCAAAAACATGCCACCGAAAATCTCTACTCTGAAAAGAGTCCTGGTCCCAGACACACCTTATGGCAAAAAAAGAAAGATCTTGCCAGCTGCAGATACCCCAGAAGTTACAGAGCCTGAGACCCAAGGGGTCTTTCTTGGGAAAGAAGCCAAAAATGAAAAAAGGAGAAAGTAACTTCATGAGGGGAAAAAAAAAAAAAAAGACCTGAGAAAGACTCCAAAAAAGTCAGAAGCCAAGCTCTTTACTGTTTCTGGATAATCTGCAAGATCTGCAAGACAGGCACCCACCACCCCTAAGCAATGGTCAAAAAAACCCCAAGAGGCCCAGTTAAGCTAAATGCAGTAACTCAACCAGAAGGAAGCAGCAGAGTCACTTGAAGAGCCTTTTTCTTCAAATAAATGCATTTTTAAAATTATTTTTAATTGGTACATTATAAGTATACATAGAAGTAGAATACATTGTGACATATTCTCATGTTCACGTAGCATAATTTGGTCAATTTTGTTCCCCAGTACCTCCCTGAAGAGTTTTGTACAAATACACAGGTCCAGGGCTGAGTGTGTATCTCAGTGATGGACGGCTTGATCCACATGCACAAGGCCTGGTTCTATCCCCAGCACCACAAAAAATAAATAAATAAAAAGAAAATACTTGGGTCCTGACCTCCGCCCCCGCTTTTCCACTGCAATCTTCTCCAAAAGTGAGGCCTGGACCTAAATGTTTTTTGTAACCTTCAGAGGTAATTCTGACATAGGTACCTGGTTATAGGTACCTGGTTTGAAGTAAAATGTCTTTTTTAGTTACTCTTCTTTGTATTTGCTGATGTGAGAGAGTGCTTCTCCACGGTTGATTTTCGTTATTAAAGAATAACATTTGCTTCTGAGGAAAAAAAAAAAAAAAAGAAAAGATTAGCATGTTTAACTTACATTCTCTTCCAAATATTATAACCGCCTTTGTAAATATTTATGTCATCACCATTTATGACTTAATAACATAACATTTAAATTTATTACAAATCGGTTCATGTTGTGGTTATTACCTAACTAGCGTATATTTTCATGATTTCCCCTCTGACTTGCCAAGTCAGTTGAATTGTAATTGAAAAGGTTTTTCATGTTCTGATGAAATTGTTTGGGAGGAAAAGTGTTAGTGGAATGAGATGGAAAATGCCATATTTCTGAATGAAAGATGTTTTGAAACCCAGAGAGATGTTGAGCCAGTTTTAAGCAACACACCGAGATGAAAGGTTCACTTGAATCTAAAATAATTTTTTTTAAAAAAAGTTTGTTTTCATTCACTTTTCCTGTTCCTCTGGCTGTTTTTCAAATGAGTGTCTATAGACACAGTAAATAGCCCAGAGGGAGAAATCTGTGGTAAGGCCTCTCTTGCCCAGTGCCATGATGAGGTCTCTCTGGTTCGCTGCTGACCGACTCATAAATCTAACCTGCAAAATACTGAGCGGTTGTGAACCTTTTCCGAGGTTTCTGAGAAACATTTGTGTTGTTTCCTGACTTGTTCCCCTCAGCCCACACTGACAGTGGCGATGGACACAGTGAACTTGTTATTGAAAAGGTGTCAAAAGAGGATTCGGGCACTTACGTGTGCACTGCAGAGAACAGCGTGGGTTTTGTGAAGGCGATCGGATTTGTTTATGTGAAAGGTAGGGAAAAGCACTCCATTTTTTATTTACACTTGATCTGTAATGAATGGTTTCTGTTTTGATTCCCTCTTATGTAGTAATACAATATAGCTTTAGTTTATTAACCCATTCAGTTCAGTTTCTCAGATGTGCAAATTCATGAGAAAAATATGCATACATCACTTGGGAAAGAAGTAAAGAAAGAGATCATTCCGCACCATGGAATCACCCCCTGAGAATATTAGAATTGACAAAATTATATGGTGTTGAGCATGGAAAACCCATGAAGTTTTTTTTTTAAGTGACTTTGCCCCCAGTTTACCAAATTATCTTCCTAAATGGGTCAATAATCACAAAGAAAGTATTAGCACCTACTTTGAGTCTGAGCCTGTTCGATGATGTTTTCCAGAACCTCCAGTCTTCAAAGGTGATTACCCTTCTAACTGGATTGAACCTCTTGGTGGGAATGCAATCCTGAATTGTGAGGTGAAGGGAGACCCTGCCCCAACCATCCAGTGGAGCAGAAAGGGTGTGGATATTGCAGGTAGCCACCGAATCCAACAGCTAGGCAACGGCTCCCTGGCCATCTACGGCACTGTGGTAAGTTACATCGAATTTGTTGCACGCTTAAAGTTCTACAGCCAGTTCTCCTGTGTAAGTAACACAGATGAGAAGTGTTTTTTTCATTCCTATTTAACTCATAAAATCTGAACCACTGAGTTCTCTTTTGCATTTTTACCTTTCATTTTTTGAAATTGATCTTTGGTACATAAAAACAATAATGTACATATAGTGGGACACCATAAGATATTTTGATATACATATACATTATATAATGTTTAAATCAGATTAAACATTTTGATCTCTCCAAACACTTCACATTTCTTATGGTTAAAACATTCAAAATCATTTTTTTCTAGCTTTTGGAAACACACACTACGTTATATATGGAAACACTGCTGTGCACTAGCACAGTGGAAGTCCTTGCTCCCATCTAACTATCTTAGTACCCAGTGATGAACCTTTCTGCAGCCCTCTGTCTGCCCTAATCTCCCCATCCTCTGCTCAGCACCAATCTATTCTCAACTTCTATGAGATCAACTTTTTATATTCCACATATGAGTCCGATCAACCAGCACTTGTTTCTGTGTCTGGCTTAAAATAACATCTGTAGTTCCCTCCACGTGGCCACAGATAACAAGATGACATCCTTTTTTTTATGTCTGAATAGCATTCCATTGTCTGTGTGCTCACATTCACTTTATCCATTCATCAGCTGGGTTCTTTTTAAAAAACTGAGACAATATTTGTGATGGATATTTTTCAGTCCTTTCAAGTAAGTACATGCACATCTGTTTCAGAACAAGGAAACAGATAGTTACAAGTACATTATAGGGTAGATGTTGATAATACACTGACAACTATATCAGGCTTTCCCAAAACTTCAGCAATTAGGGAAATGAGTGTACTTGCGGTTATTGTTCTAATTTGGGGGCCAAGAGACCCTAAAGTGAAGTATTTCCTTGAAAAATTCCTTAACTAGAATACATATGGTTAATTTGTTAACTCATGTTTTATGAACCCACTTAGATGCTTCACTTGTTTAACTGATTGAAATAATAATTAAAATACGTTAACTAATCACCTGTTCCAGTGGCCCATCCTCAGACTTTATTTTGCTTGCTTTTACTTCACCATGAGAGATTATTTGTAGTTTGAGTTGATGTCACACTAAGAAATCTCAGTCTTTTTCATTTGTATTTTCTCCCCTTTTCCTTGATCCAAATATTACTTTCTGAATTCTGTATATTTCTTCTAATGCCAATGTTAATATGAATACTAATTTGATTAACATACAACTTCAGATCTTTTTCTTAAAGAGAGGTAACTTTTTTATATAACTATTTTATTCATTTTTATGTTTTTTTGTGATGCTGAGGTTCGAACCCTCACACATGCAAGGCAAGCGCTCTACCACTGAGCCACAACCCCAACCTCAGATTCTTAAATGTGTATCTTCCATCCTGAAACTCTTCCATGTTCTGTTTCCAGCTACCTACTAGAAACTTCTATTTGGAAAGTACATTGAAACCTCTAATTAAAAACATATGTGGTATAGAAAATAAATACTATATGAATTTTACTTATTTTCTATACCACATATGTGTAACTTGTGGCTTCCATGCTATAATTTATTTCTTTAAGTAGATTAGTTTTGTTTGTTTGTTTTGCTTTGCTTTGTCTTCTAAATTTCAAACTCCCTAGATGGAGACCTGACTTAATATAATGGAGGTTGCTAACAATATAAAGTACTCTTTATTTGTTGCTATGCACTAATTACTTTAATGCTTTTTAAGGTATTCGTAAGAATAAAATTGACACTTTGATTTAGTAAGACAATTTTAAATAGTGGTTATAAAATAATGTTACTTTTGCTTTGATTTCCTATCAGTCATTATTCTTGGAGATTGACAACACGCTGTTAGGCTATTTTGAAAAAGTTTATTTAGACTTTAAATATCTTTTTCTACCTCCACCCATTTCCCTTTTTTCCCTCTCTGTTTAGGCCTATTTGTGAGTTTAAAAATATGTAGATGTTTCTATTTCCATTCAAATGTTTTATCAAAAATGAAATTTCAAATAAACTAGCATTGTGGTGAAAAGAGTGACTTGCGCTTTTCTGTAGGCTCACATTTTTTATGAAAATACTGCTTATTTCCATAGAATGAAGATGCTGGTGACTATACATGTGTAGCTACCAATGAAGCTGGGGTGGTAGAGCGCAGCATGAGTCTGACTCTGCAAAGTAAGCTGCTTAATTAAACCCTAATTCATACTCAAAGAAAGGTTGCCTAATGAAGAGTGTTCCTTTTCTTTAATTTTACAGCAAGTCCATTTGGTCTAGCTCAGTGTGCCTACCTTAGATTTCTCCTGACGATCCTGCTATTGTCATTGAACATAAACTGATCTACTTTTGCCCAGATGCTGTTCTTATTTTACCTAACATACACAGTATAAAATGCACTGACTGGTGGCACAGCCTTTTTTACAACAGATTCAGTGGAGTACCCTTCCTGTGGTTCACCACAGTTCTTACGGCATGCTTACAAAGATAGCACTTTTAAAAATATTTCTTAAAACTAGAGACCAACGTAAATGAGCTCAGAAGTGCTCCAGCTGGGTTGCCATCATCTTCCATGAAATAACTGTGCTCTGGGTGGAATCCCCGTGCTCTTCATGGAGCCCTGTAGTGAAAGCAATCAAAAAATGGAGATTTCATTAGAAAACCATGAAAGTTTCCAGGGGCCCACTGCACAGTCTACAGAACCATACCGAGAGCAGACCTGAAGACAAAATCATTGGACTGGGAATTTAAGCAAACCAACTTATTTTGTAGATAGACTCAGTATTTAACAGATTGAATTTATATTGTCTTCATTCACTTGTGAGAGATTCTCTAGACTAGTATTTCGTAACAGCTATTGGCCAAACTAGTTCTGTAAGACTTAAATCCATCATAGGTATTTAACAGATATCGAAGGCAATGTTTAACTAAAGGACATATATGTCAAATGATAATCTCATGGTGTGTTATTGGATAGCATTCCATGGTCAAATTAGCCTGAGGGGGAAAAATGGCTTTTTAAGAGTCTATTTATTTATTAAATACATAAAGAACACTACTGTGTGCCCTGCCTTGCTTAGGCATACCAGGTTTCTTTTCTGTACATCTTTCCAGCAATGTTAATATGCTGATGTAAATTAGGAGTCACCAAGACAAGAATATAATAGGCCACATTTTCCATATAAATGTCATTCCCCTGGCTTCCCTTGGCTCTTTGCTCTTTGTGGGGTGAATATAAATAGGGTACGACACCATTAGTCCCCGCTAGGTGGGTGCTCTACTGACCCAGTAAGGCTGAGTTAGATCAGCTCATCTCTGTACTGACTGGAAACAAGTGGAGCATATCACAAAGCCACAAATACAATTCAGCTCAAATTAAGATTGAACCACCAGAAGCAATGTGTTCATTTGGATAAAATGCTCGTATATGATTGATAATTATGTGAATGATGGAATTATTGTAACCTTGAAAGATGTACATGTTGAATTTTATTTCTATGTCAATTGATTGCTTTATGGAGCAATCAGAAATGTTCAAATATGGTATCTAAATGAGGATGCTGAGTTTTGTTTGGTACTTTCTTTAGCTATAATAATATGAACAGATGAACTTATTTAGTCATTTTGTAGTCACTTAGTGTTGAGTGACAAATTTGAGGTATTTACATTATTCAATAGCAGTGGCTCAAAGTCATAATATAATCTCAATACTAGAAGGGAAATAAAATTATTGGTCCTGAAAGTTTGTAGAGTGAGGTTAACGTAATCATCCGTTAAGGGCACATGACTGGAATGATGTGGGGCATGTGTACATATAATGCACTATAGGACACATGACTGAGAGTCCAACTTCATGTGAGGGAATTATTTTTATAAAACACATGTTAGTTATCCCTTTTCAGCATATTAATATCATATCAAAATACATTGTACTTCTGTTTTGTTATTATGTTCTGTTCATTACAGTTAACACTTCTCAACCTAAAAGATGACTTTGGTCTTAACCACGGTCTGAAACCTTGTATGCTACTATTCTCCAGGTGGATCATCCTTTCTAGTCTCCTGATTGTCTAAATCTATCTTCATGTTGTGTCTTCCTCTCCCACATAATTGGGCTTCCCCCCACACCAGGGATTGAACTCAGGGGCACTAACCACTGAGTCACATCCCCAGCCCTATTTTGTATTTTATTTAGAGACAGGGTCTCGCTGAGTTGCAATGGTTTCTTTGTTTGGCCCTCTTTTTAATCATGCTAGACACTCTTCTGAAACTACTCATGAGAGACTCACAAATCTATAATCCTTTCCCACATCTCTATTCTGAGGTTTAGATGTGAATATCCACCTGGCATCTCTAGATGAATGTCTCACAGACATCTCGACCTCAACAGTCCTGGATGGATCTAGTCATCATTTACCCCTAACTGCCCCCAACACATTTCTGTATTCTATGAATTGTCTAAACAGACACCCTGTTGTCCAAATCAATACCCGAGAGTCATCAATTCTGAATTTTCAACATTTCTTCCTTTTCCTTTCCATGTCCAGTGGAAAGCTTTGGTTTGACATATTGTTACTGTGGTTTATGCTCCAATATTAGCATATATTCTATAGTATACTATAACACTGGTAAATAATTAATTACTTATCTGTCTTATTAGTGGGATATTAGCTCCTTGAGCTAGAAATAATAATTAACTCTGTATTCTCAGCACCTAGCACAATGCCTAGAAAATAGTAAGCTCTCCATTCACACACATTTATTGAACAAATGAACAATGACCAGTGATGAAGATTGAGTTAATAAGTACTCTACCTGAAAAACAACTGAAGGAAAGACATGAATATTCATGTAAGGCATAGACAACAACAGCAATAGTAACTATGATTATTGTGTGCTTACTCTGTTTAAAATTTATGCTTAGTCATCTTAATTGACTCTAACAGCAATCTTCTAAAGTAGGCACAAATTTTAAGGACAGAGACTCACAGAGTAGTGAGGGATCACAGCAAAAGTTGAATTAGAAAGCATCACTGAAGAGTCCATGCTCTAGGCTAACCCACTTGAGGATTTTAAATTCTTGACACTTAATCAAAAATTCTCAAACTCCTATTTTTTTTTTGGTCAGTTAAACCTGCAACCTTAGGCTTGGGAAGCAACAGTGTTTTATCAATGAATCAACCTAATTTTTTTCATAATAATGTTACCATGTTGTCTATGATGAAATGTTAACAGTATGTACTTTACACAGGTCCTCCTGTTATTACTCTTGAACCAGTGGAAACAATTATTAATGCTGGTGGCAAAGTCACATTGGATTGTCAGGCAACTGGAGAACCTCATCCAACTGTTACATGGTCCAGACAAGGGCACACCATCCCCTGGGATGATCGAATTAGTGTGTTACCCAACAACTCATTACATATTGCAGCCGCTCAGAAAGAAGATACTTCTGAATATGAATGTGTTGCTCGTAACTTAATGGGTTCTGTGCTTGTCAGAGTGCCTATCATAGTCCAGGGTGAGTATGACCAGAGGGATATTCATTTTAAACAGTACCTGCAGCAACTCAAATCATAAAAATTATCATGCATCTTAATCTGAATCTCTTTAATGGTAAGACATTTCTAGATGGGCATAGAACAAAAATCACATTACAGTTTAAGACTGAAGAGAATAAAACTATACATATTATTTCAAAATGCCAAGTGAACGATTCAAAAAAATCCCAAACTAAATTTTTTATTCAAAACTTAGTCAAATAGATTCTCAGAAGTCAATATTGATTGTATATTTTAGAATGATACATTACCTTTTGTGTAAAAAGTAAACAGTATATAAACATCATGGTCTCTAACTTCCAGCAGCTCAGACCTGAGAGAGAATGCTAATGAACTGAAGTTCTTCTCTCACTTCTAGATATTAGCTTTACCTTAAAGGAAAGCTTCCATAAGCCATTCTTCAACAATCATAGATTCAGATCAGCACCCAGTATACAACTTAATTGAAGTCTGATTTACAATTCTGGATGTAAAAACGCTGAGACAAAGTTCAATGTTTTGCTTACAGTTCATGGTGGATTTTCCCCATGGTCTGCCTGGAGATTCTGCAGCGTCACCTGTGGAAAAGGCATTCAGAAGAGGAGTCGACTCTGCAACAACCCCCTTCCAGCCAATGGTGGGAAGTCGTGCCAAGGATCAGATTCAGAAATGCGAAATTGTCAAAATAGGCCATGTCCAGGTACAGTTCTGCCTTCAGTTGATAGGCATGTGCTTAATAGATACGACTTCCATTCTCTGCCTGTAGACTACCTCAGTATAATAAGCATTTTAATTGAAATGTAACTCATGGCATAATGGTTCACCTTTGTGCAGTGGATGGTCACTGGTCAGAATGGAGTCTCTGGGAAGAATGCACAAAGAACTGTGGACGTGGCAACCGAACGAGGACCAGGACTTGCAATAACCCATCAGCTCAGCACGGTGGGCGTCCATGTGAGGGGAATGCTATGGAAATAATTATGTGCAACATTAAGCCTTGCCCAGGTAATAATCCATCAGTAATATTAGGATAACCCAAACTCTTACATTTGAATTTCTAGAAAAGCATTACAGTCTCCTTTTTGTGCAAAGATATTATGACCTTCGCCTTTGAGAACAAATTTTATGCTCTCTGTTCTTGGTTCTGGTTCATGGATAAACTTGTGAAGGACATTAATCAATGTTAAGTAAAATATCTGATTTAATGGAATGTGAAAAAGGCTCTTCACTGTGGTGTACTTTTTAATCATGTAGAGAAAACTTAAATATTTACAAAGTCATAAAACTTTAGAGCCGATGAGGACTTTGGGTAGCATCTATTCCAAGCATCCATTTGAGGTGAGAATAGTGAGCCTAGAGAGGCCAAAGCCTTCCTTAGAAACACACCATTGGTGAGGGATGAAATTCTAGTAACCCCCATTCACTAATACCCGGAACATGATAGGCCCATGCTAGGTACTTTCTGTGCAGGTTGTTATTGACTTGGTATTTCAGGGCTCTTTCTGATTGAAGTGACAGAAATCAAACTAACTTCAGGAGAAAACTCTTCTTTCAGGGATGATTGAATGCAAGGAGTTAGCTAATGGTTTTATTAGTGTGTTTTCCATCTCTCCTCTCTGCTTTCCTCTCTTTGGCTTTATTCTTCAAAATACTCTTTCCATGGGTGGGAAAAAAAAAAAAACTGTTGGCAGCTATTGGCTCATAGAGTTGGATCTAAAGTCTCAGAGAAAGAGTTCCTCAGTCTCTCAGAATTCATATCAGCCTCAGAGGAAGAAACCTGTTTGTGACTGGTTTCGTCACATGCTCATGTATGAACTCAACTGAGTTCAGAAGGATATTCTGATAAGCAGCTTGGTGACGTGGCCCTCCACCTAGCATCCTCCACCTTGTCTGGCTGCCAGAGAGAAATCACATGGAATACAGGGGAGGCTGTTCATTCTTTCATTCATCTAGTCAATATGTATTTACTGAGCACCTGCTCTGTGTTCAGGTACTGTTCTAATTGCTAGAATTAGAACTATAGACAGACAGTATCATTCAAATATTGAAAGTATCATGAACAAACTCAAGGAGTTGAAGTGAGGGATCACAGTGGAGAAATACTCCGTAGCTGGGATGGTCAAAAGGGATATGGACTAATCCAAAGGAGACAGGTATCCAGCATGTTGGGTACTGCATTCTATTTTTTTTTTTTTTTTTGACAATAAGGAAAGATTCAAAAAGTAACGTTAAGTAATTTGTTAAGGTTGCAAAAAACACGAAATATACCATTATGTTATAAAGTAAAAAGGGCCAGAAATACCTGATTAGAGAAATTTTTGTACTGTTTTTCGGCCATAACTATATAATGAAAAACTAAATTATATTTGTAAATATGCTAAAATACAGGTCAGCTTTTTCTCTTGGGATTGAATAGCTTCCCCTTCTCACCAATGCACAGATAGCCTAAGACTGTCTTCTCATTTTTTTTGGGGGGGGGCGTGTAAAAATCTTAAGAGCATAAGAGGTTTGCTTTTAGTGTGAATTTATTTTCAACAATGTCAAACTGTAAAGGAGCTGAAACAATAGCATAAAGAACTACTATGTTACTCTTACCCAGATTCACCGATTATGTGTTTTCCTAAAATAACCCTGTTCTCTTTCGTAGGCTTAGTGAAGTTATCAAAATTGGTAAATGTAACACAGATGCAAGAATATTATTTAATATCATTATCTCTTCCCATTATCCAAGCCATAGTACACATTCTAATATTGCCAGTTGTTTCAGCAAATTCCTCATCACTCTTTTCTTCTTGTTTCTACTCTAAGATCCAATCCAGGATCACACTTACATATTTGTCTTGTCTCTTTAGTCTTTTTTAACTGGAACAATTCCTATCTCTCATTGTGTTTCATGACCTTGATAATTTTGAAGTGTACAAGCCAATCATGACGATGATGAGGAGGACGATGATGCAGTACTAGGGATTGAACCCAGGACCTCATGCGTGCTAGGCAATGGCTCTATCACTGAGCTATATACCTAGCCCTTTTTGAAATAAAATTTTAAATTGCCCAAGTTGCTCAGAGTGATGTCGGATCTACCATCCTCCTACTTCAGCCTCCTGAGTAGCTGGGATTGCAGGTATGCACCACCATACCAGGGGTTAGGCTCATCATTTTATAGAACAGTTGTAACTTGGATTTGTCTGATAATTCCTCATGACTACATTTTGGTAAGGACACCATAGAAGTGGTTTTGTGTCCTCCTTTCAGAAAGCATATGATGTCATTTCACCCTGACTGGCTTTGCTCCTTGTTCAAGGTGGTGCCTGCTGCTATATAGTCACTACTTTTACCTTTATAACTAAAAAGTACACTTTAGGGAACTTTGAGATCATATATACATGATTTCACCACCAGTTTTAGCATTCATTTATGATTCTTATTTGAATCATCATTTCTATGATCTCTTCAAATAGCAATTTTCTAACTCCATCATGTCTTCTGCATCTGTTATTGATTCTGCATTGTAAATAACTTTGTCCTTGTTATCTCTTTATTTCTTGATTATATCAGTAGGGACTTGTATAATTCAGTAGTGATACTCAGGTTATCATTTAATGGTTTATCATCATTATTACCATTGTTTATCGTGGTGGCTCAAAATATCCTGGGTTCTTTTAGTGGAGGCAAACCTCTTCAGACTAGGTTGAGTGTTCTTTTGAGATGTCCCCATGATTCTTGGAGTACTTTCTTTCTTTCTGGTGCAAGTAGATATTTCAGACTTGTATGTTTTTCTCCCAGTTAAGAGTACAATATTTTTAAGTTGGCATTCCTCTCTCCAAGAAAAAAATTGATATCATTTGAAGTGGGCAGACTTCACCATTTGCAAATGATTGCATTTTATATATAAATATATATATATATATATATATATATATATATAGTGATGAGATATATATGCATATAGTTACAGATTTATTAAAGAATGAGCATTTTTCAAGTGTCTTCATGAAAAGTATGAAGAGCTTCGAGCGACAATCAAAATAGCTTATAACTCACACAATTCTTACTGTATGTCCTATACTTTCCAATCACTTTTCCTCTATAAACTCATCATTTCTCACCCCGCCCCTAATAAGGTAAGCTCTTTTATAGTCCACATATTGCAGATGATGGAACTAGGCACACTGAGGCCAAGTCACTTGTGTGCAGTTGTACAGCCAGAAAGAGCAGAGCAGATCCTCAGACCCTGGATGTCTCCCCCACAGTCCTTGTTCCCAGCTCTGGGCTCAACTGATCTTCCATAATCAGAATTACAACCAAATGGAGCAACAAGTTCAGTTATTATATTTTGCATTTTTCTCATATAGTACTTCCTCTGTAGTTGTATCTTATTGGTTCATTGTTTTTCTTTTTTCAATATCATCCAGATATCATGATCTTTCATGCCTTTGATGGTTTTTTTTTTTTAATCATTCCATTCCTATAAAAGAAACATTTCAACCCTACCACATTTTGTGTCATGAAGGTCAGTTCTGGTTAGGGCTTCCTGTGCTTTATAAAAATAAAAAATAAAGGACATGAAGGTCCTCATGTGAAAACATCTAGTTATAACCCAACAGATACTAAGTGATAAATGTCATTCATCTATAATCCAATAAAGAAGTCCATCTATGGTTTTATATTGTCAGAGGTTTGAGCTTTGATTAACCAACAGCTTTGAAAATAGAATATGGTACAATAATTAGAACTGTAGAATTTTTTAAATTATAGTGGACATGTAACTGTTATGAGCATCTACAATCTGACTTAATACAGAAATAATTTCAAATAACATCTGCACCTATTTAAAGACTTTCCTTCTTTCCTTTTATATTCTGTCAGTACTTTCTTAGTGCAAAATCTTGACTAAAATAGAATTCTGTGACTATGTTTGCATGGGTCTACAAAGCATAAATAGTCAACTAATCAAAAAATCAGTTAATTAGGGCTGGGGTTGTGGCTCAATGGCAGAGTGCTTGCCGAACACATGTGAGACACTGGGTTCGATCCTCAGCACCACATAAAAATAAATAAGACAAAAAAGTAGTTTTTTTTAAAAAAAATCAGTTATAAAAGATACATTTTAAAATTTTTTCTAAAACAAAGCAGATAAATAATGATCTCATTACTTCATTTTCACTTTATTATTTTGTTGTCTCATAGGTTGTGTTCAGAGGTTATTTAGATGCAGACCTAATGACCCTGTTCTGGTTCACATCTTGGTTAAATGAATGACCAAAGAAAACACCCCCATATCTAGAAAGTTTCTTAATCAAAAACATGACCTGATGCTGACTTCTCCCTACAAGAAGCCATAGTGCTGATTCTCAGCCTGTGCGCCTGGTAGGAAACACAGTTGCTCCCGTCCTTGTGGTCAGATGCTGTAATATGTTAGTTACCAAAAGGAAAGCCTTAATATTACTTCTTGGAAACTACTGGTCAGATTTTGTTTCTGTTGTTAGGAAGCAGGTGAGTGTGTTATTCATAACTTTTAATTCATGAACATTATGTAATGGAGAAAAATTTTCAAAGAGTTCCAACAGTTCACACTACACAGTGAATGCTCCCAGTACATGTGTAGGTATGGAGCTGTATCGGGCTTAAAGATGTGGTGTCACAGTCTGGAGGTCCAGATTATCACTGCTGAAATACTCATAGTATCTAGAACCACATCTAGATCTGTTACACACATTGTTTCTAAATTTCTACCTCATTCTATTTTTCCCTAGAGCACCAAGAGTAGACAAATACTTAGCTAGAGTTTAAACACTCGGGTTGTGTTATATATGGTAGTGTGATTAAATTTAATAAAATATCCCCATTTGGATAATTTTAAGCATTTATTTTGGCATCAGGTAGGCCTTCTGAATTTCTTTAGATACAAATTCCTCTGAAAATCTAAGCAGAAGGAGAAAATAATATCATCTGTAATGTTTCCTTTGGTTCAGTTTCCATTATTTTAGATTATGAGCTAATCAGTTCATTCCTGAATCTACTTATTTGTATAGTTTTCTTGGGTTTCTCTAAATTTTTAAAATATTTTTTTAGTTGTAGGTGGACACAGTACCTTTATTTTATTTTTATGTGGTGCTGAGGTTCAAACCCAGTGCCTCACATGTGTTAGGCGAGCACTCTACGCTGAGCCACAACCCCAGCGCCTGTTTGTGTTTTTGTTTTGTTGTTGTTAACAAACATGGTTCCACAACTTGAAACTCTGTCTCTTGGGGTTTTTGTAGTTCATGGAGTATGGAGTGCTTGGCAGCCGTGGAGTGCATGCAGCGAAAGCTGTGGAAAAGGTACCCAGACAAGAATGAGGCTTTGTAATGACCCACCACCATCGTTTGGTGGATCCTACTGCAATGGAGCAGAAACCCAGATGCAAGTTTGCAATGAAAGACACTGTCCAAGTAAGAGAAATACACTGTTCATACCTTCAGTTAACTAACATCATCTTCTCTAGGTCATGTGCCAGTGATAATCTATTCCCTTTAGACTGTGCCCACAAGGGCATCCCTCAACCTCACATGCCCAGGGTTTAACCTCATCTCCTTTTTAGCCCTATCCTGTTTTGGTGGGAACCAAACTCTTGTGTTTTTCTCTCGATGCAGTCGATGGCAAGTGGACAAGTTGGTCCAGCTGGAGTGCCTGTACCGTGTCCTGTGGAGGAGGTGCCAGACAGAGAACAAGGGACTGCTCTGACCCTGTCCCCCAGTACGGAGGAAGCAAATGTGAAGGGAGTGATATCCAGAGTGATTTTTGCAATAGTGACCCTTGTCCAAGTGAGTGTTGGAAACAGTGAGTCAACATTATACTTTCTTAAAGCTTCATGATGACCTGAATCCCTTTGAATTATAATACGTGTCACTTGGTCCTTCTGCCATTGGTTTAGGATGTCAGGATGTTGTGTGGTTACAGTTCCCTGAATATTACAGCCTGAGCACAACAAGAGCAAGACCCTGTCTCATTTCTGCCTTTCTAGTTCCTGGGATATTTTAAGTACAACATACAGTAAATAGATATTAAATGGAATTGCAAAATCACTGGAGGATATACCCCATTTCTAGTCAAAGCAACAGCCACACCGTCTGCCTTTGGAAGTTGCCTATTCATAGATTTATGCGTTTGTGTTTCTTAGAGATTTTTTCACATGTTGTGGATGAATGTCATTGTTTAACACTTCTCATTTTTAGAGCTCTGTTTTTATGTCACATTATTCCATGTTGTAGCCCATGGTAACTGGAGTCCTTGGAGTGGCTGGGGAACGTGCAGCCGGACGTGTAATGGAGGGCAGACGAGGCGGTTCCGCACCTGCGATAACCCGCGTCCCTCCAACGGAGGAAGAGCGTGTATGGGGCCAGACACACAGATCCAGAGATGCAGCACGGACATGTGTCCTGGTGAGCTTCTCCACTCCTGACAGTGGAAGGAGGGAAGCATTTTGTTTAGTGCTCATTGTTGCAGCCCCATCATTAAAGTAAATGTTGAATGGGGAGAAACCTCACGTGTAGATTTTAAAGCCCATTTGTTACCGTTAACCATTCTGTTCTTGCTCCCAGTGGATGGAAATTGGGGAAACTGGCAGAGCTGGAGCCACTGTTCTGCCTCTTGTGGAGGAGGTAAAAAGACTCGGAACCGGCTGTGTGACAGTCCACTGCCATCTAAAGGTGGCCGTTCCTGTCCAGGAGATGCTACTCAGGTGTCCAGATGCAATACACAAGCATGTCCAGGTAAGTAACTAGGTTGGATTTGGGTGGGGCCACTGGCAGCACATTTTGTGAAAATCAGAAACAGGTGCCACTCTGAGCCCCCCAGTTTACAAAACAGAGCCAATCCTGAAATGAATAAGTAGAAAAACAGTGTGCTTCCCCCTAGAAGTGCTTGTGGTTGGGTTTTAGCTTCTGACTGCTGCCTTCCAGGCTTCGTTATAAAAGGCTACAGTTTGCACAGGCCAAATGACAGTCCTGAGCTTGACAAGTCAATGGTGAAGGAGAGTAAAGAAAGTTCTCTTAAGTTTGCTTTAGAAATAAAAGGTCCCTGAAAAATCAAGAAAGCCCAGTTGGCAGAGTGATTTATAGGCAGAGTGAGCGTGGTTCTCGTGAAAAGATTGGTAGGACCTGGGCAAGCTAAGAGAACGAGTGTCCACCAGTCAGCTGCTCTGCATATCAGATGGATTTGGAGGCTCCTGAGACATGACAACAGTCTGGTTTTGGGTGAAGTATTTTATGGCTCAGGCAACAGGGAAATCTGGACTGGTGCACAGTCGGGGCTACAGAGTCCAGCAGAAGTTCTATGGACCCATCTAGGGGGTAAGAACTAGAAGACAACTGTTGAGTGTAGGGACTCAAATTTCTCGGTGGGACTAGAGAACTAGGCACATGTGCCACCTACTTCCCTGTCCTTCCTGTTGGATAGGACTGCGGATAAGATCCAAGTTGGCCTACCAGGTTCTAACTGGCCCCTCTCCTTACCCTCTTGCATTAGCCTGAAGCATGGACCCCTTTGCCTCTTTTGGTTTCTCAGATATAGCAGTCCCCACCCCACCCTCTCAAAGGGTCACACATGTCCTTCTCCTGTCCTGGTTAAGATCTACATTTTCTTTAGATCTCCACTAAGGAAGAATTTTTCTTCCTTCTCAGACCTCCCAGAGTCGTAGATACCATGAACACAGTACATTTCCACTTCACATTTACTTATGGAATTCCAATGTACATCCATCTCCCCTTTTCATACATAAGCTCTATGGAAGCAAGCACCCTTTTTTCTTTCTTTACTACATTTTTGCCTTCAATACTTGTTGAACAAACTGATGAATTTCTGAATGTGAAGACTGAATCAACAAAAAGAAATGTTTTCTGTCACTAAGAATCAAATGCCTAATTTGATTGTTTTTCTGAAAGTGGAGTTGAACAGCATTTTACTGAGATAACAGTATCTAAAATACCTAGTGGTGGCTTTAAAATGTATTCAGGTAATAGACATCATATAATGAGTATTTATGAACTTCACTACCAGTTTTTCTCCAATGTTTCCTGTCTTGTCAAAGCATAGGATTCACCTAAAAAGTAGCCATTAATCATCTATTTTGTTCTAGTGATCAATAATTTTATTGAACAACAGAAAGAAGACATGAAAAACAACAACAGGTTTTAAGGCCAGGTAGATCATGTCTTTGAATCCTTGTTTTACAGCTTTGTAATAATGGGAAAGTTACTCCATGTCTCTGAACATTTTTTTTCCAGAATCTGCAAACTGTAGCTATTTAAACCTACCTTAGAGGATGTAGAAAGGATGAAAAGAGTTAACGTGTATTATGTTATTTTTGTGCATGACCTGCTTAGTAAACTCTGATTGTCATCATTAGCAAACACACTTTATTTTGCTTGTTGGACTGGGTGTTGATTTTCTTTGGCTTCGGAAATAATACTGTGATGTACATAGATTGAAAAGGCCCTAGATTAATGGGGGACAATGGGTGTTACATGAAAAAAGGAATTTTTTAATATACTTTATGCATTTTTGTGTTGAGGATTGAACTCAGGGCCTCACACATGTGAGGCAAGCACTCTGCCACTGAGCCACAATCCCAGCCCAAGTAGAATGTTTTAAAGCTTATTCATTCCACTTTTGAGTTCAGATATCATATGACCTCTTTGATGTTTGAGAGAAAATTTGTAGCATCTCTGAGCATTGGCTTTCTTTCCTCCCATGTCATGTTTGTGAAATTGCTTCTTTAATCCAGGAATGTTTTTAATTCCCCCATTAGGTGGGCCCCAGCGAGCCAGAGGAAGTGTTATTGGAACTATTAATGATGTTGAATTTGGAATTGCTTTCCTTAATGCCACAATAACTGACAGCCCCAAATCTAATACTAGAATAATACAAGCCAAAATTACCAATGTGCCCCGTAGTCTTGGTAAGTCTTTCATATACTTCTTTATCAGTTTATTTATAGTTTTTTTTTTATTTGCCATTGCTTTATCCACATTTTTTCTCTTAACTGGTTTTGTAAATTTTTTTTATTTTTACATGAGCTCTCATTATTTTTTGCATTACAATTCCTAATACACTTTTATACCACAATTTATCATTATCTCTCTATACAAGATATGTTGACACCAAATTCACATCTTCATACATGTATTTTGTACGACAATGAGGATCTCCTTCCACCATCCTTGCTATTCCCCTTCTCCCTCCCACCCACCCCTCTTCCCTATCTAGAGGTAATCTTCCCACCCCATTTTGAGTCACCCCCCTTATATCAGAGAGGACATTTGGTTTTTTTGGGGGGATTGGCTAACTTCACTTAGCATAAATGCCATCCATTTCCCTGCAAATGCCATGATCTTATTATTTTTTAGTGCTGAGTCATATTCCATTGTGTATAAATGCCACATTTTTTTATCCATTCATCCACTGAAGGACTTCTAAGTTGGCTCCACAGTATATAGTAGCAGAATTCACAATAGCTAAACATTGATGTGGCTGTGACCCTGAAGTATGCTGTTTTTAGGTCCTTTGGATATAGACTGAGAAGAGGAATAGCTGGGTCAAATGGTGATTCCATTCCTAGCTTTCCAAGGAATCTCCTCCATACAGCTTTCCAAATTGGCTGCACCAATTTGCAGTCCCACCAGCAGTGTATAAGTGTACCTTTTTCCCCGAATCCTCGCCAGTACTTGTTGTTTGTCTTCATAATGGCTGCCATTATTACTGGAGTGACATGGTATAATCAGACACCTATAGCACAAGAATTAAAACCAGGAATCAACAAATGGGATGGATTCAAACTAAAATGTTTTTTCTCGGCAAAAGAATCTGTGAGGTGAATAGGGAGCCTACATCCTGGGAACAAATTTTTACCCCTCACACATCAGATAGAGCGCTAATCTCTAGGGTATACAAAGAGCTCAACAAGCACCAAAAAAAAAAATAATGATAATCCAATCAATAAATGGGCCAAGGATCTGAACAGATACTTCTCAGAAGAGGATATACAATCAACCAACAAATATACAAAAAAATGCTCATCATCTCTAGCAATCAGAGAAATGAAATTAAAACTAAGATATTTATATAATTTCTAGATTTTGCTACCACTAAATCAGTAGCATAATAGAGGGCTCTTAAAACCCTATTCCAATGGTGAGGTACTGGACATGTTTTTTGTTACTCAGCCTTGTTTAGTATTCATCCTTGTGAATAACCTACTATGAAAATAATAATTAACAGTAAATATTTTGCTTTATCTTTTTTCTTTAGGTCCAGCAATGAGAAAGATAGTTTCTATTCTAAATCCCATTTATTGGACAACAGCAAAGGAAATTGGAGAAGCAGTCAATGGCTTTACCCTCACCAACGCAGTCTTCAAAAGAGAAACCCAAGTGGAATTTGCAACTGGTTAGTGTCAACTGAACTCAATAATCCATTACTATAAAAAATGATGGCCATAAAGATTGGTGGTTTAGAAAAACGCATGTTTCCACAGAGTCGTTAAGAAGTTTTTGATGCAATCTCATCATAAATAATATAAATGCAATTTTGTATTTTTGTGTGAATAAATATTAGCATGAGATCTAAAAGAGGTGAGGGGTTCTCAAACAGTATTGTAATTTTTATACAGCTTCTCCAAGGTTGGTCAGCCTCAGTAACAATGACCTTTAAGAGGGAAGGGTGGAGGATGGTCTCTCTTTAATCAGCATTTAATCATCCCAAAAGACAAGTGGGTCTTTCCGTGGCCATCTGCTTATTAAGATACCATCTTGCTACTCTGAAGCACTGGAAAGAAGCCCTACACCAGACTTGTCTTTCCCTTTCAGCCTGGTGAAGCTGCCAGCCCATCTCACACAAGTGCTTTGCTATTGCCCATGAGCTTTAAGTGGAGAATTATAGCATAATGATTATGGGAAGCATATTTTTGCCACATAGAAATTTTTAGGAGAAACTCCATTCAGGAAATCTGACTTTTTAATTGGGAAGCTGAATGCCAAGTTCTCTTTGTTGATTCAAGTTTGAACCCCAGCAACATAGCTGAACTGTTCTGCTAGGTAAATCTGCTCTGTGCTTACACAAGCTATATGTGTTCTGCTGTAAGAATGGATGCATTGTAATTCCCAGGAGAAATCTTGCGGATGACTCATATTGCCCGGGGCTTGGATTCTGATGGTGCTTTGCTTCTGGACATCGTGGTGAGTGGCTATGTCCTGCAACTTCAGTCACCTGCAGAAGTCAGCGTGAAGGTAAACGATAAATTTTCTCCACTGTTTGTTAGAGTCTTGGTTGATATCTATAGAAAGAGCAGAGAACTTGTGTCCTTCCCTTACTCACTTTGGAGAGTAAATGTGTAAACCACTGAGGTTATAAATGATTGTTTAAAATCATGGGCAAGCCTTAGAAATTCAGTTTTTATTACCCTGCTTATCAAGATGCCTGCGATGTTGGTTTAAGCCATTTGTTTAATTTTCTTCAGGCAAAGATAATAGTTAATTGTTGCATAAAAATTTGTGTGCAGCATCCATTAAAGAAAAAAATATATTGTGAGCCATATTGATCTTCAAATTCAAATCATTCTCCTTAGGATTACACAGAGGATTACATTCAGACAGGCCCTGGGCAGCTCTATGCCTACTCAACACGGCTCTTCACCCTCGATGGCATCAGTGTCCCCTATATGTGGAACCACACCGTTTTCTACGATCAAGCACAGGGAAGAATGCCTTTCTTGGTAGAAACGCTTCATGCATCCTCTGTGGAATCTGACTATAACCATTTAGAAGAGACATTGGGTTTCAAGATTCAGGCTTCAATTTCCAAAGGTAATTTGATTAAAAGAAAGTCCATATCTCCATGTCACCTAGTCCTAATAACATCGATGTCTTGAGGCCAGGAGATGTTTGTGTGCAGTTAAGTTATAGACATGAAATGTTTGCGTAACTTTAGCTTTGCACCAAGGCTTCGTGAATACACTTAAAAGCATTCATATTGACCTTGTGTGTGCTTTGCTTTGGGCTGGCTTTCCTAAAACACAGCCAAGTAGATTTTAAATAACAGTGCAAGGAAAAAAAAACCTAAATAACAGAAAAAGCAAGATTCATCTTTACAAGTTACTCTTGCTTTTAGCAGTTGTCCCCATGACCATTTTCTTCTTCATCTATCAGAACTGCTTCGTTAAGTTTTGAGATCATAATCATTGGAAAATATGAGTTCACATTTTTTCAGATAATCAGATTTGTGAGTAGCGTGGCCACTAACACCTATGGCCCCACAACCCACAGCAGCACTGATACCTCATTTTACTCTTGGGTATAGGCCATTTGGACAAGAGAAGAGCCACTGAAATGGAGGGTTATATTTTTTCAGTTATGCCAGAGTTTCTAATCTAACTGCTTTTCTACTATTTTCAGTATACCATATAAATACAAAAATGTAACTTGGCAAAGATGTTGGTTATAAAAGAATTTATGCCAGCTGGGACTGAATGGAGGCCTTTGTGTATCTTTAAGGGTCTCATTGGGTGGTCTGGGCATTTTAAGGCCGCTTGGATAATATGAGTCTCTGAATTACCCCCAAATGTAAGCCATTCCTTGCTGACAATGTTCCTTTGAATTTCAAGAATTGTGCACCTGCAATTTGTTTTTGAGTGACCACCAGGGGGCGAGCTTGCATTCTTGGTGAGTTAATCAGAAAACTCATTCTAGGATTCTGTGCTAAGAAAAAATTACAAAAATTGTCAAAGGTGAATGCTTAGGAAGTTCCATCTGTTATTATTTGTAATAGAAAAATAATCAATAAACATTCTGGAAGTAGACTATAAATATGCAAGTTATGGCACAGATGTAGGATAACTTCCTTAATAATCATTTGAAATAATTTTTAAGAAACATTTAAATCATTTGTTTAGCAACTTTTTGTTGAGGGCAACATGGAGTAAATTTGTGACTTAATAATTGAAAAGCAGGGAACGGTATGATCCAGACCTAGACTGCCTACAGGTGAGCGATTATAAGAAAACCTTCATACTGGCTGAAAACAGATTATCATATCTCTTTCTTACCAATTTTTATAAGGAGTGGAACTAAGGGAACTATTTTTTATTAGTAAAGCTAAGCAATTATAAATCTCTCTAATTTTTATTTTTTTAAATATTTTGTTGTATTGGGGATGGGACCCATGCAAGAGATTTGCTACTAAGGCACACTCCAAGCTCCTAATGTAATTTAAATATGTATTTATTAAAATGACTGAAAAGAAAAACTACATTTGTAGGCATTCTGTGGTTTGTTTCAAAGTGACCAGATTATAGAGAATTTTATTCTATACCTTTTGAAGTTTTTACTATTATACATTTTTATAATATAAACTAATGTAATTCAAGACAACATATTTAACAATAATATAAAAAGAAACAAGAGGAAAATAATCCATAGTTAGTATATATTTTAATATGAATCTTTGGACAAAGTAGTAGTCATATGCCTGAACCTATATATGTACAATCCTACTGTGATTGAGAGTTTTTTCAGGGGATTATAGAGATGGCCTTAAGCAACTCAGTAACATTTTTAATGAAACAAAGTATAATCAGACATCAATTTCTGTGACAATTGCGTTCCTGGAAAATACGTTAAATATTTAAATCACATGAAAAAATGTTTAGTATATGGTACACATGTTCAAAGCTTAGACAATTACAGCCTTCTCATTTTCCTAACAATCTTGCCATACTATCCCACACATTTCAGTATTGTAAAATCAGCTGAGGGTCTTCCTAGTCAGAATTTTAATATCCTTTTATTGTCATGACAACCGAAGTATCTCATAAAAGAAAACTTCCCAAATGCCACCACATGAAAGATGGTCTGTCCCAATTGAGACCAAAAATCTAAAGTTACTATCTGGTAATAACTTACTAGGTTTATACGATATGTTATTTTCTGTAATTATATCCCCAACACAGCATACTAGTTGGATTAAAGAATGTGTGAATACACAAATGAGTGGAACATAAATTATAATCACCACCTGATTCAGTGGTGTAAAGTCGAACATTCATCTAAGTCTAGCTCCAGTACATTATTAGCTCTTTCATCTTAGGCAATTTATATGACTTCAGTCTCAAATTCTTCATCTGAAAATTGGGCACCGTGACCCTAGGGGAATTGTGAGGTTTAAAAGAAAGCAGTGAATCACGCAATGGTCACTTAGCACATGCTCTAGACATTTCTTTTCCATCCATCCTATTCCCACTCCCTGGGAACACTCAAGAGGAGTTGCATCCTCTTAGGAAAGAGATTATTACTTGTTCCTCTTGATATCTAATTTAAATCTGTTCTATAACAGTATTCTCATTTCCCCTTGCTTCAACTCCACAGGAAAGGACAACATCACATACTGAGTGTTTTCACCCGAAAGATCCACAAAAGGAGAGGGCTCCTTCATGAGGTTCTTCTTTCCACTGGCACAGATTTTTCTTTGGGCGGGGATTACCAGGGATTGAACTTAAGGGCACTTGACTCTCGACCACTGAGCCACATCTCTAGCCCTATTTTTGTATTTTATTAGAGACAGGGTCTCACTGAGTTGCTTAGAGCCTCCCTAAATTGCTGAGGCTGGCTTTGAACTTGCAATCCTTCTGCCTCTGCGATTACAGGTGTGTGCCACCACGCCCGGCTTGGTGCAGATTACTTTAAGTTGCTTGAAAACAGCAAGCTTTCCTCCTTCCTAAACACAGCAGAGTAGTGATGACTAGAAGACGGCACTTTGCCTGGGCTGTGCATAGCGTACACAGTTATGATAAATAAAAAGAATTTGAGATAAAAGAAAATGAAATGAAATTATTTTGACTGACATGAACAACCTACACAGAAAATCTGTTTTCAGCAGCCGCTTGCCACCAGTCTCTGCACAGTGATTCATTTAGTTCTTGGTTGGGAAACAAGGCGAGTTTTCCATTCTTGCTTGTTTCCACCTATTGCATTTGTGTCGTGTGTTCGAGTGTTGCCATATTTCCCAGGGGAGACTGTACTGGAAAGGAAATGGGTGCTACTATTCTAATAACCTGGTTAACTTTGCTCTCCTCTTTCATAGGAGATCGCAGTAACCAGTGCCCTTCTGGATTCGCCTTAGACTCAGTTGGACCTTTTTGTGCTGGTAAGTGTAGGAATAAATAAAGCATTTTTAATTTTATAAAATTGTCACTAATAGGTATCATTAATTAGTGGACATCATCTACCATTTTTCTAGGTTTTTAATCATCACAACAGTTCTATAAATGTCCCATTTGACAGATGAAGAAGTTGAGATGTAGAGAATTAGAATCACTTAGCATCAGGTGGCAGACTAGATCTGAATTTAAATTTTTTTTTTTTTTTTATAAATCCCATGCTTTGTCAGTTTGACGACAATCAACTGTGTCAGGGTTAGTGAGTGACCAAGTACAGAGAGAGCACTGAACTTAGCGACTTGGTTGCCATGGGTGCACGATGGAATGATCCAACATAACATCACCAAACCCTAGAACTGCTAGGTGGTACTACACAGGATTGTGGACCTTTGAATAACCACTGACTTCATCCTACCAAGTCCAGTACAAGAGAATCTCAGGAAAGTGAATAGCTATGTAAATAACTTAAGGGCAATGTAATCCAATCTAATGATGTAAGGGTGGTCTTCAGATTGCCCAAATTTCAGCTTTGCCACTAATGACCTCTGTGACCTTGGGCAATTTACCTAATGTGTTAGGTATTTTCTCACAGCAATGAAAAGTTGCCTAAGAAAATCAATTTAAATGAGTATTGATTTATTTTTCTTCAAAATTTCAAAAGTTCCCAGCTATTGTTTCTGGGCAAAATATCATGGCTGGGAGGGCATGGAGGAGCATAGCAGTTCTTTACCTCATGGTGACTGGGAAGCACAGAGAGAAGAAGGGAGGGGAAGAGACAGATGAACCAGGAACAGGATATTCCCTTCAAGGACAAGTTAGCCCCCACCCGCTTCCTAACGTTTCCACCATCTTCCAATAATGCCACCAAATTGTGAATCCCCCATCAATGGATTAATACACTGATGAGGGTAGAGTTCTCATGATCCAATCACTTCCCCAAACCCCACCTGTGAACATTGCTGCATTGAGGACAAAGCCTTTTAACACATGAGCCTTTGGGGGACATTCCAGTTCCACAATATAACACTATAACCTGTTTGTCCTTCAGTTTTGTCATGCAAAATGAGAATAGTGTTCTCCTAGAAATGCTCTGAAGAATAAGTGAAAACTGGTAAAATAAATAAATAAATAAAAATTAGATCATAGTAAATGGTAAATACGTTTTAGGTAACATCCCTGTTGTTTGAAAGTAAAATACTCACTATTGGAGATAATTTGGGGACCTCAAATTCATTTTTATACTATAATTCCATTTTGTGGCACTCCAAGCATTCTCTTATGAAATTCGGTTCAGTGCATTGACTTCTACAAGCAACTGTTTTCACTGACTGCTGTCGCTCCTAGAAATTAGAGGTCTGCATGCTGATTGGGTTGTATTTCTTCTTCTTTCAGACGAAGATGAGTGTACAGCGGGGAATCCCTGCTCCCATACCTGCCACAATGCCATGGGAACCTACTACTGCTCTTGCCCCAAAGGCCTCACCATCGCGGCGGATGGAAGAACTTGTCAAGGTATTCACAGAGACACACTGAAGTCACGGGCAAGGAATCTTTGCCATAGGAAGAGCATGGTGGACCAGTCCTCTCGTCTCCTACTACCTCTGCCTATAGCTTGGCGATAAACAGAAAGGTCTTCATTGGGTTGAGAAAGAGGGTTTCTGCTGAGGCACTACCTTCCTGAAGGCACGCTAAAGCAGGGGTGCCCAAGTGACTCACTCAGGACCTCAGAAAGGCAAAGGAATATTTTTAAAGCCACCTGATTTATAAGTGACCTTATTGATAAGTTGGATCAATTAGATTTCACACCAGGGTGCTGTGGGCTTGACAGCTATTTACCCTCCTGAAATGACTCAGCCAAAAGATGTCGCCCTTCTTACCCTTTTCTGTTTCTCAAGTGCTATTTGCATTCATTGCTTTCTTGATCCCCATTTCTCAGCCGGTTCTTGGGTCAAGTTTTCTTTAACTCACCTCCATTGAATGAATCCCTCCATTGTAGATATCGATGAGTGTGCTCTGGGTGGACACACCTGCCAAGCTGGTCAGGACTGCGACAACACCATTGGATCCTATCGCTGTGTGGTACACTGTGGAACTGGCTTTCGAAGAACCACTGATGGGCTGAGTTGTCAAGGTATAAAAATGGCTGCTTTTTCTTTATGTTCATGCTAGTAAGAATTAGACCCCTGTTTGCATCCTTCAAACTCTGTTAGGAAACTCCAGGGAAGATGATGAAGACTCATCAAGCAGGGGAGTCTCTGGTCCCTCTGGAGAACTTAAACCAGCACCACATTGTACATGTTTTGTAAGTTGAGCTTCTTGATAAGCTCTTATTTAGATGCAGTGTTCCACAGCTATTTTACATGTTTGTAGCTCAGTGGTTTTGAAATAACATCTGCTTGTTACCATGTACAACACAATCTAATAGAATCTTGGTTTGCAAAACTCCAGTGTGTAAGACTAAATGCAGAACAGAATATTTATGGAAGTATAGTTTTATATAGACTTTATTTTTTTCATAGAAGTTTTAATTTCAAAGCAAATTTAAGCAGAAAGTACAGGGTTTGTATATGCCCGCTAGCCTCTCTCCCACTATAAGCATCCCACCGACAGTGGTACGTTTCTTGTAATTGAACATACACGAACATATCATCCAGAGCCTGCAGTTTACTTTAGAGTTCACACCTGGTGTCGTACACTCATGTCATTACAAATTTGTGCAAACCCAATATCTACCATTATAGTGTCATACAGAGTAGTTTCACTGCCCTAAAAATCCATTCCCAGCCTCCCTCCAACCCCTGCCAATTACTGATATTTTTATCCTCCCCATAGTTTTACTTTCTCCAGAATGTTACACAAATGTATACAGAATGTAGCCTTTTCACAAAGGCTTCTGTCACTAAGTAACATCTTTTCTTGGCTTGAAAGCACATTTCTTTCAGCACTGATTAATGTACCATTTTATGAATGGACCATGGTTTATTTATGCATTCACCTCCTGAAGGACATCTTGATTTCGTCATAGTTTGGGGCACTTTATGAATAAAGCTGTTACCAGGATTTTTCAGAGGCAAAAAAAAAATAATAATAATAATCCCAAACTGAAAGTCTTATCAATAGTAGAAAGAATAAAGTATGATCCATCTACACCATGAATCATTGTATAGGCATGAGAAACCCCAGGTGTAGAAAAGAGGGTATAACTTTTTTAGAAAAGATCATGTAACTGGAAACAAGCAACTGAAGAAAAGGGAAATGGGTTTCTATATTTAGGTAGAGATATATGCTCGTGGAAGAGAGGTGTTATTCATAACAGATTGTTAATGTTGCTTGCCTTTGGCAGGCAAGGAGGCCAAGCAAGAGGGGAAAAAAAGGAAAAAACTACACTGAGAAATGTTTTAAAAGTGTCTGATCATGTTGACACACTTAAGTTAACTCTGCCTTTTAAGAGGTTAAATTAAAAGGTCCCAATTAGCAAACATACAAAGTAAGAGACAGTAATCTCAAGTTTTGGAATGTGAAAAGTAGACAGGAAGAGCCTAATTATTCTTCGGAAAGGTTTCAAATCAAACAATAGAGAAGGTACAGGTGTTTGAGATCACATGATCCCAGAGATGGAAGAGATTTGATTGTGTCTATGGGTTTGTGTGAAAGATGAAAAGGAAGGAATGATTGATGGTCCATCTGCAGGAACACTTCTTGAATGGGCATAGTCTCTCTTCCTTTGGGACTTGAGGGGAGGGGAGGAGAGACCGTACAAAGCACAGGCAAGTGCTCAAGAGTTTGGAGATTTCACACCTGCACTCCATGTTTCACTAAGAGCCAGGTGGTTTCGGGAAGAATTTCGCAATGACGGCAGAGAAGGAAGGATGTTGCTGTGATCAGTCCAACACAGGTGATAAAGATCTGTGTTAGACTAAAAGCATCAAGAATGGGGAACAAAGTCAACTGCAAGAGACCTCATTGCTTGTTTTCCCTGGCTTCTCACCAGTCTGTCAGCAGCATTGCAGGCTAAAGCTTCCAAGGAATGGAAGCCATATGGTAAAATACATAAGGTGGAGAATTGTTTCATTAACATTGATCTGTATCGCTAGTAAATATCCACCTTTAAGGAGTGTCAACGAGAGATCCCCTCTCCAGCAGTTGATTGTATCAGTTATTTAGCAGAGCATTCCACAGCATATGTATTAGATTCATTTTAGAGAAGACTTTAAAATGTTAAACATTTGGGATAATTAACTCAGGTTTCCTAACAGCATGAATATTTTGTTTTGTTTAACAGATATTAATGAATGTCAAGAATCCAGTCCCTGTCACCAGCGCTGTTACAATGTCATAGGAAGTTTCCACTGTGGATGTGACTCTGGGTATCAGCTCAAAGGCAGAAAATGCTTGGGTAAGAAAAGGGCTTTGAATTCAAAGCAATGACAGCTCTGTAAAGTCTTAATTCTGATCTGAATGCTTATGTTATATCTAGGCACTGATTCACAAGTAAGATACCAAGCATGCAATCCATGCAAAAAAAAAAAGTGAAGTCAAATGCCCTTTTACATGTATAATTTCCTAATTATGTAACCATTTTTTAACATTTCCCCTACTGTTTTTTTTGTAAAAGTATAACATGTACATAAAATTTATATATATAATATTCATTTACATATGTTTATTTTTCCAGGTAGAGAAAGTAGTTGGTATGGCTACCAGCTCTGTGAAGCAATACTTTGTAAAACAGAATGACAATAATAAAGACAATGTGTTACATACTTTGTTGGATTTAAGCACTTTAAGCTTACACAATGACTATGCAAAGGACAATTGTGTGTGTTCATAATATCTTTAGAACCCAAAGAAATGGTTTCTCTGGAAACAAGGCAGAAATAATTTTCTCAATCTGTGTTGCCTTTGTTCTTGCATCAAGATGTGAACGAGTGCAGACAGAATATATGCAGACCAGATCAGCATTGTAAGAACACTCGAGGTAGCTACAAATGCATTGACCTTTGTCCAAATGGAATGACCAAGGCGGAAAATGGAACCTGCATTGGTGAGTATCTGGATATTTTGGTGACCAAAATCCGTAAGAACAGTAATTCAAATAAGAGATCCATTTTAAAAACTACTGAGGAAAGTCAATTCAAGCTAATAAAGTCTTTTTTCAGTAACTTCTCACTTCTAGATTGATTGAGCTCTGAGGTCCCGATGTCATGGCTACGCCAGGAAATGCAGACTAATGACCATTTTGCACTCCTTTCAATTATACATTTGGTTAATACAGTTTAATGTCTCCATGAATTTATATTATCTCTCATTTCTTTTTTTTTAAATTTTTTATTGTTGGCTGTTCAAAACATTACATAGTTCTTGATATATCATATTTCACAATTTGATTCAAGTGGGTTATGAGCTCCCATTTTTACCCCATATACAGATTGCAGAATCACATCAGTTACACATCCATTGATTTACATATTGCCATACTAGTGTCTGTTGTGTTCTGCTGCCTTTCCTATCCTCTACTATCCCCCCTCCCCTCCCCTCCCCTCTTCTCTCTCTACCCCCTCTACTGTCATTCATTTCTCCCCCTTGTATTATTTTTCCCTTTCCCCTCACTTCCTCTTGTATGTACTTTTGTATAACCCTGAGGGTCTCCTTCCATTTCCATGAAATTTCCCTTCTCTCTCCCTTTCCCTCCCACCTCTCATCCCTGTTTAATGTTAATCTTCTTCTCCTGCTCTTCGTCCCTACTCTGTTCTTAGCTACTCTCCTTATATCAAAGAAGACATTTGGCATTTGTTTTTTAGGGATTGGCTAGCTTCACTTAGCATAATCTGCTCTAAGGCCATCCATTTCCCTGTA
Organism: Marmota monax; assembly: GCF_021218885.2. NCBI lineage: Eukaryota > Metazoa > Chordata > Mammalia > Rodentia > Sciuridae > Marmota > Marmota monax. Next base: position 750,917 of record NW_026693876.1, on the reverse strand, counting down.
AATTCTATGATTTTGTCATTTTTTAATGCAGAGTAATACTCCATTGTGTATAAATGCCACATTTTTTTTATCCATTCATCTATTGAAGGGCATCTAGGTTGGTTCCACAGTCTTGCTATTGTGAATTGTGCTGCTATGAACATCGATGTAGCAGTGTCCCTGTAGCATGCTCTTTTTAGGTCTTTAGGGAATAGACCGAGAAGGGGAATAGCTGGGTCAAATGGTGGCTCCATTCCCAGCTTTCCAAGAAATCTCCATACTGCTTTCCAAATTGGCTGCACCAATGTGCAGTCCCACCAGCAATGTACAAGTGTACCCTTTTCCCCACATCCTCGCCAGCACTTGTTGTTGTTTGACTTCATAATGGCTGCCAATCTTACTGGAGTGAGATGGTATCTTAGGGTGGTTTTGATTTGCATTTCTCTGACAGCTAGAGATGGTGAGCATTTTTTCATGTACTTGTTGATTGACTGTATGTCCTCCTGAGAAGTGTCTGTTCAGGGCCTTGGCCCATTTGTTGATTGGGTTGTTTGTTCTCTTATTGTCTCATTTTTTGAGTTCTTTGTATACTCTGGATATTAGGGCTCTATCTGAAGTGTGAGGAGTAAAGATTTGTTCCCAGGATGTAGGCTCCCTATTTACCTCTCTTATTGTATCTTTTGCTGAGAAAAAACTTTTTAGTTTGAGTAAGTCCCATTTGTTGATTCTAGTTATTAACTTTTGTGCTATGGGTGTCCTATTGAGGAATTTGGAGCCCGACCCCACTGAATGTAGATCGTAGCCAACTTTTTCTTCTATCAGACGGCGTGTCTCTGATTTGATATCAAGCTCCTTGATCCATTTTGAATTAACTTTTGTGCATGGCGAGAGAAAGGGATTCAGTTTCATTTTGTTGCATATGGATTTCCAGTTTTCCCAGCACCATTTGTTGAAGATGCTATCCTTCCTCCATTGCATGCTTTTAGCCCCTTTATCAAATATAAGGTAGTTGTAGTTTTGTGGATTGGTTTCTGTGTCCTCTATTCTGTACCATTGGTCCACCCGCCTGTTTTGGTACCAGTACCATGCTGTTTTTGTTACTATTGCTCTGTAGTATAGTTTGAAGTCTGGTATCGCTATACCGCCTGATTCACACTTCCTGCTTAGCATTGTTTTTGCTATTCTGGGTCTTTTGTTTTTCCATATGAATTTCATGATTGCTCTCTCTATTTCTACAAGAAATGCCGTTGGGATTTTGATTGGCATTGCATTAAACCTGTAGAGAACTTTTGGTAATATCGCCATTTTGATGATGTTAGTTCTGCCTATCCATGAACAAGGTATATTTTTCCATCTTCTAAGATCTTCTTCTATTTCTCTCTTTAGGGTTCTGTAGTTTTCATTGTATAAGTCTTTCACCTCTTTTGTTAGGTTGATTCCCAAGTATTTTATTTTTTTTGAGGATATTGTGAATGGAGTGGTTGTCCTCATTTCCATTTCAGAGGATTTGTCGCTGATATACAGGAATGCCTTTGATTTATGCGTGTTGATTTTATATCCTGCCACTTTGCTGAATTCATTTATTAGCTCTAATAGTTTCTTTGTAGACCCTTTTGGGTCTGCTAGGTATAGAATCATGTCATCTGCAAATAGTGATAATTTAAGTTCTTCTTTTCCTATTTTGATGCCTTTAATTTCTTTCGTCTGTCTAATTGCTCTGGCCAGTGTTTCGAGAACTATGTTGAACAGAAGTGGTGAGAGAGGGCATCCCTGTCTTGTTCCAGATTTTAGAGGGAATGCCTTCAATTTTTCTCCATTCAGAATGATGCTAGCCTGAGGCTTAGCATAGATTGCTTTTACAATATTGAGGTATGTTCCTGTTATCCCTAGTTTTTCTAGAGTTTTGAACATAAAGGGATGCTGTACTTTGTCAAATGCTTTTTCCGCATCTATCGAGATGATCATGTGGTTCTTATTTTTAAGTCTATTGATGTGGTGAATAACATTTATTGATTTCCGTATATTGAACCAGCCTTGCATCCCAGGGATGAATCCTACTTGATCATGGTGCACAATTTTTTTGATAAGTTTTTGTATCCGAGTGGCCAGAATTTTATTGAGGATTTTTGCATCGAGGTTCATTAGAGATATTGGTCTGTAGTTTTCTTTCTTTGAAGTGTCTTTGTCTGGTTTAGGTATCAGGGTGATGTTGGCCTCGTAGAATGAATTTGGAAGTTCTCCCTCTTTTTCTATTTCCTGAAGTAGCTTGAAAAGTATTGGTATTAGTTCCTCTTTAAAGGTTTTGTAAAACTCTGCTGTATACCCATCCGGTCCTGGGCTTTTCTTAGTTGGTAGTCTTTTGATGGTTTCTTCTATTTCCTCAATTGATATTGGTCTGTTTAGGTTGTCTATATCCTCCTGACTCAATCTGGGCAGATCATATGACTTAAGAAATTTATCGATGCCTTCACTATCTTCTAATTTATTGGAGTATAAGGATTCAAAATAATTTTTGATTATCTTCTGTATTTCTGAAGTGTCTGTTGTGATATTGCCTCTTTCATCCCGTATGCTAGTAATTTGAGTTCTCTCTCTTCTTCTCTTCGCTAGCATGGCTAAGGGTCTGTCAATTTTGTTTATTTTTTCAAAGAACCAACTTTTAGTTTTGTCAATTGTTTCTTTTGTTTCGATTTCATTAATTTCAGCTCTGATTTTAATTATTTCTTGCCTTCTACTTCTTTTGCTGTTGTTTTGCTCTTCTTTTTCTAGGATTTTGAGATGAAGTATGAGATAATTTATTTGTTGGTTTTTTCTTTTTTTAAGGAATGAACTCCAAGCAATGAATTTTCCTCTTAGAACTGCTTTCACTGTGTCCCATAGATTCCGATATGTTGTGTCTGTGTTTTCATTAATCTCTAAGAATTTTTTAATTTCCTCCTTGATGTCTTCTATAACCCATTGATCATTCAGTAACCTATTGTTCATTCTCCAAGTGATGTATTCTTTTCCCTTCTTTCTTTTATCGTTGATTTTCAGTTCCATTCCATTATGATCAGATAGGATGCATGGTATTATCTTCACTCCTTTATATTGTCTAAGAGTTTCCCTGTGACATAATATATGATCTATTTTTGAGAAGGATCCATGTGCTGCTGAGAAAAAAGTGTAACTGGTTGATGTTGGGTGGTATATTCTATATATGTCAATTAAGTCTAGGTTATTAATTGTGTTATTGAGTTTATCTCTCATTTCTAATATGAAATTTAGCATACATATTTAGAACTTCATAGTAGGGTTAAGAAAAAATTACATTTATAGAGATTTATTAAAACTTCAAAATATAATTTATTGTTTGGTCATTGATTTGACATTTAAGAATATTTAGTTGTAAAATAATTATATTTTGCCTGAAGTTTATTCTGTGTGTCTAATCAGTATTGGACTACTGAGTTAGCAGATGTCAAATCAATGACAAGAAAATAAATTATATTTTCCCTAAGTTTGCTCTTTGTATTCCTCTTCTATACCAGCCTACCCAAGTTAGTAGAGGTAGAAACTACAGGATTTATAAAAATAAACTGTCTATGGGGTTAAATTGACCTACTCCCTCCACCAAAAAGGGGGAAAAATACACAATTTAAGACAACATAAAAGATAAAAATAAAGGGCATACAAATGCCCAAAAAGAGTGACAGTCTCTAATAGGAATAACCATCAAAGGTGTCATGGAAGTGATTCATTTAAATATAGACTTCAATGACATAATAACTGATAGAGTTGGCAGGGAAAAGCAAGAAAACCTGTACAAGGGGAACTATCTGGACATAAGGATAGACCATTAAAGTGCTAGACATGTTAAAATGTTCAAGACAGCTATCTGTCCTTGCACAAGTCTTACAATCAGAGAAATTTCAAGTTTCTTAGAAAAACTACTATTTTTACAATATTAATGAATATTTCAGAATGGATTCTTAAAGTTAAAATATGTCTTAGTTTTGGTTCAGAACAATGATAGTAGCAGAGAACTCAGTATCATGTATAGTTACATGCTGCTGTACTTAATTTTAGAAATAATGACCCTTTAAGTGTGTCCAAGATAATTAGGAATCAGATGAGCTGAAAAGTCAGAAATCTATTTAAGAAGCTATAGCAAAAATCTAGCTCAGTGAGAATGGAAGTCTGGATATTTATGGTTTTGATGGAAGGAAATGGAATTACCCCACCTTGGCAATGAAAGAATAATTAAAAATGAGTCTGATACTAGAGCCCTGATGACTAGGAAAACAGGAGTGTTGCTATCATAAATAAGGAAGTAAGGTTAAGACCCAGGGGGCATGCTGTATATACTGATAAGACATAGAAATGAAGATGTCCAGCTAGCATCTGGAGATGTGGTAACATGGAAGTGATGTAGTACTGTTGCCAGAAATCTGCACAAATGCTTATCACTAGTATAAATAAAATGGTCAGAGGAGGAGCAAGTATAGAAAAGGAGCAAAAGAAAAAACAAAGGTGAGAATAAAACTCCTTCCCTACCAGAGATCAGGGCCAGGTAATAACAGGCAGAGCCAGGACTTAAACCCAGAGTCATATGTTGATATGGTCTTAACCTCGTGGTAAGATACAACTTTGAGCAATTCTACAAAATGTTAACTTTAAATATAATGAAGCTGGATTTTGAGAGAGGAAATGTTATTACTTTTTATTGCCTCCATGTTTGTAGACATTGATGAATGTAAAGATGGGACCCATCAATGCAGATATAACCAAATATGTGAGAATACGAGGGGCAGCTACCGATGTGTGTGCCCAAGAGGTTATCGATTGCAAGGAGTTGGAAGACCTTGTATGGGTAAGTTAATGGAAACTCTTATTGATTAATAAAGCTACTGATACAGTGACCTAGCCTTCCCAACTGCTTAGGATCACTCTGTCCTCACATGCTCTCTTGTTAGACCAACTTATATACCATCTAGGTGTAAGTAGTTCATGAAATAATTTGGACACTTCTTCAGAGACTTCGTAGTGAGTTCAATTTATGTTGACATTTCAGTGATTATAATTCACTTAGGGTGAATATATTAACACCACGCATGTCAAAGTGAGGTTCTGATATAATTGCTTAAGACAATCTAATTATCAGGAGTATTTCATTATTTCTCTATATACATTACATAAATGGATGCATTTTGAGCATCATGCAGTATGAAAGTTTAGGTATGAAGGAAAATTTTAAATTTAATGCACAATTTAAGTTGGTAGATAAAATAATAATTACCAAACATGTAGTATTTACTAGGTGCCCTTCCTTGTGCTAAAAATATCTTATTCAATTTTCCCAACTCAAATATAAAGTAAGGAGATAATAGAAAGTATCTCTAAGACGGTAACTATACACTACGCTAAAAGATTGATATGTTTGTAATCAAGAAATTGATCTACCAAATTGTATTATTCCATAAAATATGTAAGTGCAATAAAAAACATTTGTAGGCTTTTAAACACTAGCTTCCAGATTTGTACTATTTAGTTGCTGTGCCAGGTATGGTGTCACACTCCTGTAATTTCAGATACTTGGGTGTCAGAGGAAGGAGAATCACAAGTTCAAGGCCAACCTCAGCAACTTAGTGAGGTCCTGTTTCAAATTGAAAAGGGCTGGGGATGTGGCTCAATGGTTAAGTGCCCCTGGGTTCAATCCCTAGTACCAAAAAAAAAGTTATGGACTTGATCAGTTTATGTCTTAGTAAGAAGTAATTCTGTCTTCATTTCCTTCCTTTTCATCTTTTGGATAAAATGTGCTTGGCTTGATTATTACTTTAAAAATATTATTTCAAAAATTATAGGAAGTGTAAATGTCTATAGTTGTGCTAATATTCCTGCATCTGAAACTTGTAATTATATGGAAAATTGGGGGTACTAGTGATCAATATCATGACTGTAAACTGGGGATGTGATTTCATTCTTCCCTTCACCAAAAGAATCAAGATCTATATTAGCATTTAAACTCAGATTTCTCTGCATTCAAGACCACATTTTCGTATATGATACTTTTTGTTTCTACTGTTTGTGGCTTTGATTTGACACATTGTGTCAAGCTCATTCCTTGGTTATTTCAACAAATCATTATTGAGCACCTCATTCGTGCTGGGTGACGTTCTAGGTTGTGAGATAACATTAAGCAGGGTAAACCAGGTTTACCTTCCATGGGGAGAAAGAAGAATCACAAAGTAAATATGTAATGCAACTTCAGGTTGTGATAAGCACCCCAAGGATAAATAAAACAGGGCAAGGGGAAAGAGTGACTTGGGTTAGGTTGTGAACAGGATCCTAGCAGCCTGTGTGAGAGACCAAATGCAATGAAGGGGCAGGCGGCAGGTAGAGGTCTATCTGAGCATGCTTATTCTAGACAGAGGGGTCAGCAGGGCAATGTCCCTCAGATGCTGTTGGAACTAGTTAGGCAGAGGGTATAAAGGCCCCAATCCAGAGCTTAAATTTCTTCCAAATATACAATGGGAAAACAGAGTCTTGAGCAGGCGAGTAACATGATGCAATTTATATTTGGAAAAGATCGCCTGTCTGCTCTGTGGAGAGCAAAGGTTTTAATGAACAGTTACTAAAAGGACTCAGTAGCAAATCTTTTATTTCATGAAAACTGTATTATGTGGGGATTCCACACCCTTTTGCATCTTTGTTCCCAGAGGAAGCTATACAAATTTTCAACAACGTAGCATGAGCCTACCTCATTGAACTCAGAAAGCTGAGTCTAGTGTTTCTAAGACTCAAAGTGACAACGTGATTCTTGCCATTGCATGTAAATGTGTATACCATATTGGCCCAAACTGATGCCACATCAGAGTTGTTCTTTTCAGTCTAGGACACAAGGCTGAAAATAGTCCATAGGTCTGGAAGTAGAAAGAGGATGGATTCACAGAACTAGCATCAGGTTTTCTGAGCCACCTGCTCCAACACGAGTGTTTACGTAAAACTTGTACAACTAAAGCAATGCTCAGAGACAGTCTTTCTCTACATTCATAAGAAGTGATTACAGCCTTCTCAAAAGCCCACAGTCGTTGAGATGTGCCAGCATTCCTGGCTTTGGAGGGTAACAATGTCTTCAGTTTGTTTCACAGACTGATTCTTTATTCCTGTGTCTTGTGTAATTTTTTTTCTCTTTTCTATGTATCATGCACATGAGCAGACATTAATGAATGTGAGCAAGTGCCTAAACCTTGTGCACATCAGTGCTCCAACACCCCCGGCAGCTTCAAGTGTTCCTGTCCCCCAGGACAACATTTATTAGGGGACGGGAAATCTTGCGCTGGATTGGAGAGGCTGCCACACTATGGCAGTCAGTACAGTAGCTCTAGCCTCGCACGGTTCTCCCCTGTGAGAAACAACTATCAACCTCAACAGCATTACAGACAGTACTCCCATCTCTACAGCTCCTACTCAGAGTATAGAAACAGCAGGACATCTCTCTCCAGGACTAGAAGGACTATTAGGAAACCTTGCCCTGAAGGCTCTGAGGCAAGCCATGACACATGTGTAGGTAAATGTCAGCCATATTGCATTTCCTTTTGGTGGGCTCACTTCCTGACCAACGTCTAAGAATGTGTACAGCACCTGTCACTAGTTGGGGGTGTTGAACTACATCTAATCTCAACTCTGGGATGACTCAGATTTTGGAGACATTTACTCTGAAACCTAAAACTATTAAAACTTTCATCAAATAAATGATGTATTTTCATGTGTACTTCTAATAGTTTATTGTGGTAGTTTCTCTTTGATCACCCCTGAAAGTGTTACTAAATTTAATGCTATATGGAAATAAATGTCAGTGTATTCAGAATGTGATTTTTTAAAAATAAGGTATATGTATGTAGTGTGGCTGCATTTAATTGATGTAGAAGCAGTGGGTTAAAAGTGACAGTTTTAGCTACTCAGTCAATTGTTCTGTATGGCAACCAATATCCCATTGACTGTTGGTCACATGACCCCCTAGATTATCTTTTCAGTGACATACAAACATACAAAATAATGTAAACCAGGACAAAATTAAGTTGTTCCCAGTGCTGTAAAATATGTGCATTCGATAGCTTTATTTAAACTCACAAGTCTAAACACTTCATTTTTGCAAACAAATGAAGATTAATTTCCAACTTAAGAACTGAGGCTTTGCTTTCAGTTAAACGAATGACAGATGGTAATGTTTCCAACTTAACTTAATTTTCTTTGAGTATCCACAGTTTACATGTGGATAAGCACCAAAGGGAAATTAGCAAAGAGAAATCAACCCCAATATTTGTTAAATAGGAAAAGAAAGCAAGGAGGAAAGAAAGAAATTCTGTTGAAATCCAAAACTCATTATGCCAGTCTCATTTTCGTACAGTTTTTAGGTGTTCTACACTTTTCTTATTCTCTAAAATAAATGTTTACTAATATTCTGTTAAATATTTAAGGATTTCTCTTCCTCCTAATTTCAAATTTAGGTGGTTTTTGTTTGTTTTCCACTTATTTTCTCTCCCCTTCTCTAATCCCTGTTCTTGCATCATTATCTCTTCAGACATGCTTCCCTGGTCAACCTTAGGTGGACCCTGCTTCTCATAAAACCTCTACTCAGTTGGACCCTCCATCCCTCTGAATACTCAAACTTTAGCTTTTGTTCTTTAGGTTCACATTTTTCCAGAGCTTTTCTGTCTAGATATCATGATGTTTCTAAGACTTATTCTAATGGAATTCTAACTTGTGATTAAGTTCCCAGAGCTGAGGGCAGCACCATTTATGCTTCAAACACTAATGTATTTATTAATAATACTCTGCATTTTGTCCAACTTGGCCAAATAATAATACAAAATTGCTAAGTATGTGGACTCCAAACCATTCTGGTTATTGGCCATTTTTCTTACTACAGTCTTAACCCAACTGTTCATAAGTTAAATTTCTTCACTATTCTTTCACTGACAGAATTAACATCTGGCATTTTGTGTTCTGGCTTGGTGTGGTGGCCCATGCCTGTAATCCTAGCAGCTTGGGAGGCTGAGGCAGGAGGATCTTGAGTTCAAAGCCAGCCTCATCAAAGACAAAGCATCTCAGACCCTGTCTCTAAATAAAATACAAAAAGTAGGGCTGGGGACATAGCTCAGTGGTCAAGTGTCCTTGAGTTCATCCCCAGTACCGCCCCCACACTCACACTAGTAGTCATTCTCGCTGAAGGGTTTTCATAGCATATTACCATCTCAGCCTTAGCTTCAGACAGACTCTTGTTTTCTGTTCTACCCTCACTCTCCTAAGAGTCTTTGTTTATGCTAAGATAGATTAACTAAACCACACACATCCTACACCATCTAGCTGATTTCTTCTAATATATCTGAAGGTGCACGTCATTAAAGTTTCTCCGAGTTCTTTCTTTCATAACTAACTGCAATTTCATCATTGTTGAGTCTTATGTTTTCCACCACATGATGGCATATCAGAATTATCTCCCTTAGGCAGCCCTCCACTGTTCAAGGCAGCTACTGTTTCAGAGTGAGGATCAGTCTTTAAGAATCTAAAAGCTGGGTATGGTGGTGCATGCCTATAATCCAGTGGCTCAGGAGGCTGAAGTAAGAGGATCACAAGTTCAAAGCCAGCCTCAGCAATTAGCAAGGTCCTAAGCAACTTGGACTGTTTCTAAATAAAATATTAAAAAGGGCTAGAGATGTGTCTCAATGGTAAGTGCCCCTGGGTTTGATCCCCAGTACAAAAAAAAAGCATCTAGTAAGCTTTCACAACTAGTCAAATTGCTGGATATTTAAATTTATTTGGGGGCAATGACCAAGTTTGGAAATTTCTTAAAATATGGTATTTTATATCATTGGGACTAATAAAGAAATTTTCAGACAGCTCTGTAATTGTGTAACAAGAGCCACTTACAATAAACACCAAATGCCTTTAATTAACTATCTGGGATAGACAAGTTACCAAAGATTCACATTAACACTATGGAATCTTGTTAGAGTTAGGCTGAAATTTAGCTTTGGAAGGAATCGATTTCAAGCTTAGAAGCAATCTAATGTTTATTCTTCCTTTTAAGTGCAGATATCATGCTTGGGAACCCTTCCTGTGTTGAGAGTTTTTATATTAACCACTTGGAGTTCAACATATTTTAAATTTTTCTTGCAATTTTAGGTTAAAGCAAATTTTAAAGGGAAAAAGTAATAAAAGCTCACACAAGTTATGAAATGAATGCTTTGATAACTAAAATGGTGTGAAAACATTGACAAATGTTTGATGAATATTTATCATTAACAGAATTTAAATAATTGTGGTTGTGTTTTCAGCATGTGTAAAATACGCAAGGTGAACAGATCCTTTTTCTATGAATCATCTCCCACTCTTCACTTTGACTTTAGTTCTACCCTACAGCACACCTGTTACCATTTCATGACATGTTTTCTCAGCCCTCTGCTGGTTAGTGCATATTCAAGGACTATGAGAAAATTGAAATAATAGTCAAAGCAAAATATAGTCAGGACAAGAAATCTTGGACATCCCTTATACTGAAAGCAAATCTCAATTACTTTTGCATTATCATCTATTCTCACTCTCCTTTCTATTGTGCTTATGAATTGCTTTTCTTCATACGAACCATCTAGCAAATTAGGAGGTAGGGTAGGTGGTCTTGGCAAAGGATCCAGCTGAGATCTTGAGATGTTAAATGGCCTCCTGAAAGTAGAGTGACTACACATGCCTAGTTGCCACCTGTGCTTGACAATTTTATAAAAAGTTTGATGAATAGTTCACAAAAGTAAAAACATTCCCATTTGATTATATCTGTACATGGGAAAACTATGCATTGGTGTTAGTTGGAGGTCATACAGAGAGAAAGAGACAGCTACAAATTAAAATAAAACCTAGTAAACTCCATTTTCCATTTAATCTCAAGACAAATTATCTTTTAGGTAAATTCTACCATGCTGTGAAGAGTTTAGTTCTTTAGTGGTTTAGGAGCATATATAAATCTGTCACCTCTCTCATTTCAGTCTAACTTATTTAACCAATAAAAAACTGACCAGTTTGGGGCTTCAGCTTATATATGCTTGTAAACAAAATATAGAGATTTTCATATTTTAAAATACAGTGTATACTGTATGGCATGTTTTTATAAAACGCATATTGATGTAAAACAGCTCTGAGCATTTTTAAACACAGAAGTATAAAATCAAGAAATTTTTCTCTCGTATGCCACCAACTTATTTATCAAGGGCTGTCACAGCTTGTGCTTCCGTTTGACCTGTTATGCACTCTGCTTTCTTTCTGAACAGATATTGATGAATGTCAGAACAGAGACACCTGCCAGCATGTGTGTAAAAATACCATTGGAAGCTATCAGTGTATCTGCCCACCTGGTTACCAGCTCATGCTCAATGGAAAGACATGCCAAGGTAAGGAAATGCTGGGGTGCTCACTGCTGCAACTTCACATAAAACCAGCATAGCAGGATGCGAGAAGTATTGTGAATAATTCTCCTACTCAATTCTCCTTCCCCATGCCCGTGCGTCAGACTTATGTTTCAACACTGCTTCTGCAAGTGGGAGAAGCAGTTAAGGGAAATAGTTGTGAATTATTTTTGGTATGGTTTTACTTGAAGGAGCAAGAATGCTGAAGCCAGTTCACATTTTATATTTTTAAAACCTTTTTCCATAGTTAGCTACAATGGAAGGGGAAAATGAGATGAGTACCTCATATATTTACTGAGGTGTAGGGCATGACTTTAATAAGCGAAAAAAAAATACTTATTTTTAGAGCAATCAGTGAGCAATGGATTAAATAACCCATTTAATGATGGGTACAAATGATGTGGGACAGTTATGTGCTGGTACTGCAAATGCAAAAGGTTTAAATTTAAGTGAATAGATCTTGAAGATCTTAACAGTGTAATTTAAGACAGTAATCAAAGTACTAGCTTACAGGTTCTATAACAGAATTGGGAACAAAGTAAAGTGATTTTTTTTTTCTATTACCAATCTCTGCAATTCCCTTTTTACACAAAAATGTTCAAGAACTGTACTATGGTGTATATTATATTACAACAGATATTTGATTAAAAAGGAGTTATCTTGCTTCAGATCTTAAATGATTTAATCTCTAAGAAACTTCCTCGATTTTGTGAACAAAAGTGAATATTATGTAGGTCTTAATATGAATTTTATTTCTGTCATGTACAAACTATTCCTTTGTGAAGAATAACAGGTGAAATCTTCAGAAGAGTACTTTAGCAGTAGCAAGCAAATTGGGACTATTTGGTATTAACAAAAAAAAGTTTCTAGAAATGCTCATGGAACTCATGGTCCTGGAACTATGACCAGGGTGAGAAATGGCTTCACTTAGTTACCATGAGCAGCTCCCATCCCAGCCTACCCTCTTACACTCTGACAGTCCCCAGTTAAGATTGTGGGATTGACAGGGAACCCGAATTCAATGATAACCTTTGCTCCCACTCAGTCACTAAGTATTACTAAGAGTCGACCTCATACAGAATATTTTACTGAGATATAAAGTACTAGAATAACATATTTATATTATAGGGTGGTGTTTGTCCAGAGCAACTGTTACTTCATTTGAGTCAATAGTATAGATACATCAAGGCAATCATTTGTACTCATTGTACAGATAAATAGTATTAATTCTCAGAGTGATTATGTGATCCTCAGGATCCTAAAACAAATTCACTAAACTTCCTATATGTGCACCAGACACCTGGGAGAGAAATGGGGCAAATACTGTTGGATATTTGAAACAACCAAACCAACTGCAAATCTTCTTAGCCAGATTAGAAGAGTTCGATCATAACACATTCAAAAGAGTTTTCCTCTTTTCTAAATTTGGCCTTTTTTTTTTTTTTTAAGTTGCCCTTGTCACTCATTGACTTAAGAGTTTTTCAGTTTTTGTTTACGCTATGGAGTGAAAAATACTGTGAACAAATCAGAAACAGGTGTCAGTTGAAATGTTTGCAATTTAAATGGGTTACATATTTTTGTGGAATTAAAAAATATGAGAGAAAACAATGATACCTTTTGAAGAAGCCTTTAAAGAATTACATGGGAGGGGGTAGTTAGAAAATGAAGCATTTATGAAGAACAAAAGACAGCTTTTAATTCAGACAGGATTTTTTAAAAGCTTTTTATACTAGTGATAGAACTGTCAATAAGAAAAGGGAAATTAATTCTTGTCAAAAGTGGAAATCACCATACTGTAAAATGAAAGCAAAATACACAAAGCTTAACCAATTAAGATTTGCCTAAGAAGTGGTGAAGAGAAACTAAAAGATACTTATGCTAATTTTATGCACCACTAATCTAATTCTAAAAATTTAGAAACATTATTGGCCTTGCATTTGAAGCAAGTTCTCATCTGTCCTTGTTTTATAAAAACTAATCCATAATATTTACCAAAAATGTGAATTACTTCGTACTGTTCTGACATTTTAAGTATTTTCATCTGAAATTATTTTTTGAAAGTATCCAGAAACACTTGGTTAAATGCATTCATATCTTCCAAATCTATCAGTGTGAAATTTTTCAGCCCATTTTGGGATTTGTTTCTGATAGCCATAATAATTATAAGCCCATAGTTTATTAAATATTTAAAGAATAGTATAGAAATTAAAAACTAAACATCACTACACTGTTAAAAGTATGATTTGTTTAACTTTCTTCTGTTTTTGTTTTATTGGTGCATTATAATTATATAATAACAGGAGTCATTATTACATAGTCATACAGTACCTCCCTCCTTTCTTGTGTTTTTTGTTTGTTTGTTTTTAAGAACAGTGAGGAGCGTGATTGGGGGCTAAATGAGGCTAATTAGAAAAACTGAGGGGAAGTTTTTTTGTTTTTTTTTTGTACTGGGGATTGAACCCGGGGCGCTTTACTACTGAGCCACATCCTCAGCCTTTTTCATTTTGTATTTGGAGACAGGGTCTCACTAAGTTGAGCCAGCTGAGGCTGGCATTGAACCTGCGATCCTCCAGCTTCCCCAGGCTGCTGAGATTACAGGTGTGTACCAGCATGCCTGGCTAAGTCCAAAGTCAGATGGCTGTATATAGGCACTTGTAAGGAGCATTGCACCTCCTTAAGTGATTGAATAAACCTAGATCCTGAGTGCAGGAGGGAAAAAGTACAATGAAATAAACCCAAATCAGTTCTCCCAAGAGGTGCATCCTGACTACACTTCTATCATGAAATAGGTGTTGGCCAATGGGTACCTGTTTCTCTAAGTTCTGTTTTAATTGTCCTTAATTCTAGTGTTTTAATTGTTTCTCCTTAACATCTCTGTGCAGAAAAAACGAAAACAAAATAAAGATCATTTTGTTTGCATATTTCCCCCATGTTACTGTTACAGTAGGATGAGCCTCCTCTGCCACCAGGTGAGGATAGACTGCACAGACTCGGGTGAACTGTGCTCCTTTTAGTCAAATTTGAATAGCTTGGGGGTCATTCATTTCATCCTGGACCTTTTATTCTTTATTGTGTCTCTTTCCTCAAGATCTGTACAGTCTCCCCAGAATTTACTACTACTTTTATTTCTACTATCCTACTTCCCACTTAACAATTTGAGCTTACAAAACAGATGAGAAAGTTCCCTCACATTTTAAAGAGGTTCTTTACTTTGCAAAAGCATCCACAAGTGTGCTTTAGATTTTTTAGCTTGTTTGTAGAGCATTTAAAATATTTGCTTTACAAAACTCAAGTGTACTCTGTTTTTCAAATATAAAAGACACCAGAGAGCTCTTAAGAGCTGGAGAAGGGGGCTATTATTTTTTTTAAGTGTTTTTCAGAAATCTACACCAGGGAACATGATTACCATTTCATGGTTGAAACTTAGGCCACCATATTGCAGATATCCACAATGGCAGCTCATTGGGCCACCTCTTCCCCCCCGCCCCGTTGCTGATGCCGTTTTCCTTTGCTCTGCCCAGATGTGGATGAGTGTCTGGAACAGAATGTGCAGTGTGGGCCCAATCGCATGTGCTTCAACATGAGAGGAAGCTACCAGTGCATCGACACTCCCTGCCCACCTAACTACCAGCGGCATCCTATTTCAGGGTATGTCTTGCCCTCTCATCCCAAACAAGCTTCTGAAAAATCCGTCATCTCTCTCCAGTCTGCACCCTGTCTGTGCCCATGTTAACTCATAGACTTTCCACAAACTCAAGGGGGTTGTGGGGTGACACTGTGTTCCTTCTTCAGTGAATGGGCAAGAAATGAGCTCAGTGGTCACTGCAACCTATGCCATCACTTCTGGCTGCCAAGGTTTCCCAGAGCACTGTCCCCAGCACAAAAACACTGTGTACCCAACATCTAGAACTCTACCTCTGCAGAGAGCATCTTAGGGGTGATAGAGCCTGCCTTTCTTGGAAATGTCCCAGTTTCCATTTGTGAAGCCTCAGGACTCTTAAGTGCTCTCAGCGTATAGAGCACTCCAAGCAGTACCTTGTCTGTGGTTAGGATGACTCGCGGGGCAATGGGAGATGGAGATGAGCGAGGATGAGTCAGTAGTCTGCCCATGCTTGTTGTCTTGCTGACACGTCCTGCTGTCTCAGTCTTTGCTGGGTTCTAAATGTTATGCCCAGACTAGGTACCAAGGTAACAGGATGCTTGAAGACAGTGATAATGTTCATTCTGGATCGTGCCTACTATGAAGAGGTTCTTAAAGCCAAATACTCATTGGGGCTCACACTCGGTTTGACTCTTGGTCATGCCTACCAAGTTACTGGACCGTGGTTAAGTATGGTTTGCTCAGAATCCACCAAAAAAAAAAAAAAAAAAAATTTGTAATTGGTCTCATGGGAATAGGAAAGGAAAGGAGAAAATTAGAATTATGGACTTTTGAAATGTCTAGAAATACTATGAATACTATGACTAAAGAATCCATATCTTCTTCAATGGTCCTCTGCTTTTTTTTCCCCTCCCCCTCTCGATTTCTGGCAACAATTTGAAAGTCATCATGACTTAAAAAGCAGTCATTGTGGGCTCTGGAAAAAGAATATATGGTTTTTAATCTAAAATAATATGAAAGATAATTACAAAGGAAGTTCTCCCCCGGGGCCAGGATTTTTAGAAAAATAAGCCAAATATCAGTGTATCCTATTTCAGCTTTCAAACAGTGTTAGGATAGATGTTATAATTTTAAAAATAGCTTATATTCCTCCTTTTAAGAAGTATTTGTTTCCAATATGTACAGATGCTTTTGTTTTCAAAACTGACTTTTCATTTCAAAGAAAAGTACACTTGGAACTGGGGATCTCAGCAGTAGAGCATCCATGAGGCTCTGGTTCAATCGCCAACGAGCCCCACCAGATGCTCTCTGCAGAGGTAGAGTTCTAGACGTTGGTTACATGGTGTTTTTATGCTGGGGACAGTGCTCTGGGAAACCTTGGCAGCCAAAAGTGATGGCATAGATTGCAGTGGCCCTATGCAACTCACGGTATTTGTGCTTACTTCAAGAGCTCCAACGTTTCTTGCTTTTAATGGAGCAGAGAGATGGGTACTTGACTCTAGACCATAATCTCTTAGCCATCTGGCATGACTTAGGCTCACCCCATGCTCTCTGTTACTTACTGCTGTTGCAGTCTTACTGGCTTCTGCATTTAATGCCTAAATGTTGTCATAGTCGCCTGGATCATGCTCTCTCCTGCCTCCAAACCAGATAACTTTGTGTATTCCACGTTTGTTGTCCTTAGGTTCTGCCTCAAGAACTGTCCACCCAATGATTTGGAATGTGCCTTGAGCCCATATGCCTTGGAGTATAAACTTGTCTCCCTCCCATTTGGAATAGCTGCCAATCAAGATTTAATCCGGCTGGTTGCATACACGCAGGATGGAGTGATGCATCCCAGGACAACTTTCCTCATGGTGGATGAGGAACAGACAGTTCCCTTTGCCTTAAGGGATGAAAACCTGAAGGGGGTGGTGTATACCACCCGGCCACTTCGAGAGCCAGAGACCTACCGCATGAGGGTTCGAGCTTTATCCTACAGTGCCAATGGGACCATTGAATATCAGACCACATTCATCGTTTATATAGCTGTCTCTGCCTATCCATACTAAGAAGCTCTGCAGAACCTCTTCACACAGTTAAACCACATTTTAATCATTACAGTCAACTTCCTCTCCAACAGTTGCAAACTTGGCAACTTGAAAATGGTGCTCTCCTGTTTCGTGTGCCTTCCTTGATACTGCTGAAGTATTTTTATGCTCCCACCATGGTCATATATTTTAGTAAGGTCTAGAGGAGTCCCTTATTATTTTCTTTATTTATTACACTGGAGCAGTTACTTTCCAAAGATGATTCTGAATATCTAACAGGACATAGCAGTGATGTTTATGAAACAAAAACAACTAAATTCAAAGTTAAGTCGATTGAGCATGTGACTATTTTCAGAATAAACTAGTTGCTCTGTTTTGATAAAAGCTTATGAAATGAAAAAAAATTTTTTCAAGTACTGATACTTTATAATAGGACAACTATTTTCATTTAAGGCAGGAGAGGGGAATACCACATTTTGCAAATATAGTACCACTACCAGAGAGTTTAACTCCAAATGGTGCTTACCTTGACAGAACATACAAAATAAGGATATCATTTTTATTGATTTGTGAAATCATCTGAACAACTTATGGTAATAGAAAAATTTACTTTGCTCTAACATTTTGATCCAATCCGCTGGGGACAAAGATCCATGCCATTGACAATCTTTCAGTTAGCTACCATAACTTTTACAATTTTGTGGGTCTTTTTTATTTTTCTGTTAAGGAAAACAATTTTTAAAAATGCCAATAAGACAGGTTTTTTTTTTTAATCTTGTATGTTCAAATTAACACATTAAACGTCAATACACTGTACATGGTGGTACCAGACTCTGTAAGCAATTGCCAAGATGTATTCTATTTTTATGAAGTGTATATATATATTACCTTAGTATGTATTTTCTATATAATATCTTGATGGGCTCTTTTATAAAATTATTTTATAAAAAACAATGTCACAATAAAGTCACTCTAAAAAAATTTTTTTACAACTTTTTTCCGAACCTGAAATGTGTTTCCTTATAGCTATAACAGATTTATGGTCATATATAAATATGTATACATCACAACAGCCCTTGAAATAGGTGGTATTATTATTCATACTTTATAGAGCCCTTGGACACCAATAACTTAAGCACCTTTCTTTAGACATCACAGCTTGTGAGAGAAAGGAGGGCATTTCTGCCACTATCTCCTCAGACTTCAAATCAAATGATGTCTTCAGTACAAGTTTCCTCAGCCATCTAAACAGTGACCTTATCTCTAGTGAATCTACCTCTCACCTGTGATAGATATTAAACTAGTGAAGGCCAAATCATGGCCTAGGATTGAAGGATTTTTACTTAGGATCACATTATTCAAAGAACCCTGAAAAATGTGTCTCATCCGTATGTAGTCAGGCAGGTGAGGCTCTAAGTTTACCAGAGAACAGTGTATAGAACGCTAGTCCAACAAAAGGTACTTTGAGTCAAAGGCATTTCAGAGTCAAACAAGTTCAAGAAGCACTGCATAATATGTCCTCCTATAAAAGATTTACTATGAACACTGCACATTTAAAGGATCTTAAAAGTTCAGTAACAAGTTTAAGTTGTTCAGGCCAACTTTTTCCAAGGTATTTAATCATAAACCTTCCCCCCCCAATATATAGTGATATCTCACTTAGAACTTGGGGAAATGCACTGTACTTGAATCAGTATACCCGCTTTACTCCTCAGACTTAGGACTTTTAAATGGCTAGGCACATTGGCACATGCCTTTAACCCCAGTGGCTCAGGAGGCTTACTTAGGCAAGAGGATCACAAGTCCAAAGCCAACCTCAGCAACTTAGTGAAGCCCTGTCTCTAAGATATAAAAAGGGGCTGGGGATGTTGCTCAGTGGTTGAGTGTCCCTGGGTTCAATCCCTGGTACCAAAAATAAATAAGTATTGATGGCATGCCTGTTTTGTCCTTTGCCCAAACCCATCATTCCATGAGTAGAATATACATAGGGATACGACAACCATCTTGTAATAGTGTAGCAACAACTCTGAGGACAAAAGCCTACATAATGATAGGGAAGGAAGGAAGGTAGGAAGTTGGGAGGAAGAGCCTGGAACCTTCTATGATAATGTTGAACCATTTTATTTATTTTTTAAAATATTTTTTAGTTATAGTTGGACATAATACCTTATTTAATTATTTATTTTTATGTGCTAAGGATCAAACACAAGACCTCACATGTGCTAGGCGAGCACTCTACCATTGAGCCACAGCCCCAGCCCCTGTTGAACCGTTTTATAAGCCCTGAGATGGTTACCCCAGGACTTCTAGTTGTTTGAGACTAATAAACTATTAATTCAATAAACAATTGACTTAAATAAGTATCTATTGCCCTCTAAATACATGCATGCCTACAGAAACCCCTTTCCTCCCCTGTTTTTTTTTTTTAATATTTTTTAGTTGTAGATGGACACAATACCTTCATTTTATTTATTTATTTTATGTGGCGCTGAGGATCGAATCCAGTGTCTCAAATGTGTGAGGCAAACGCTCGACCACTGAGCCATAACTCCAGCCCCTCTCCCCTGGTTTTTTCCAGCTATATTAATTGAACTACCATTCATCCAGTTACTCACACTGAAACCCTGGGAGTGATAATTTGTCACTTTCCAAACTCCGCATAGTAAGTCCATCAAAGTAGGACTCTATCATCCCCACTACCATTCTAGGCAAGGCCACCATTGTCACATACAGCCCACTCCTAGCTAGTTCCTTTCTCACTCCTGCTCTGTGATACACTCCACTTTGTATAGGACTAATGGTTAAAAACATCTAAGAGATCATGGCACTCCATTAAAAACTTTTCATTTCTAGTCTAGAAGTGTTCTCTCTGCTGTGTCAGTTTAGATAAGCTAGAACTACATTTTGTTTCTCTGCACCATTCAAATTGTGGGTCACATGAGACATTTTGCATGAGATCTGGAAAGTAGAAATGAAGCTGTGGCCATGTCACTTTTACACTGAGAAGGTCACTGCAGGAGTGGTAGGTACTATTTCAAGTCACATCTCTTTTCACTATTAGCTCGTCATGTTGATGTGGAACACTGGAGAGCCCCCAACTGTCCTACCCCCCACTGAATCCTTCATGTTCTACAACTCCGGTGCCAGATACATGTTCACTTCTGTGGCAAAGAGCCCCAGCTTTTCTTGCATGAGACCCCCATTGTTGAAGTTGGAGGGTTAAAGATGGTGAGAGACTGCTCTGGACAGAATTGAGACTCCCAAAATTCATCTGTTACCCTAACCCCAAATGTGACCACATAGGAAGATAAGGTAAATCAGGTTAAATGAGGTCACAAGAGAGTGACCTTACTATGATAGGATCAGCATCCTCACGAGAAGAGACATCTGTTTATATCTCCATTCCACCACAACTACCATATGAAAGCAGAGTAAGGAAGGCAGCCCTCTCTAAACCAGAAAGAGTGCCCTCACCAGAAACCAAGCTCCACCAGACTTGCTAGGCTTCACCCCTTTCAGAAAAGAAATTTCTGTTATTTAAGTCATATTTTGTTATGGCAGCCTAAGTTGGTTAACAGACAACAATGCATGGGATGTAGCTCATATTCATGGGTTTAGGTTTACTCCTCCAGATCAGTTTATTGAAAATGGAGAGCATGAAAAGGTTGCTTGTATTGCTCCTTGCTTCTAAGTGTACTGGAGAACTTGGAGACGGAAAACAAAAAGCTCAGGGCTTTATTTCCAGTTAAAGATTTGCAAAAGGGATGTGCATTGAGTGATTACCCAAAAGAAATTCTTTACTCTTACAATGGCAGAGCCAGGGTTTCTAAAGTTCAATCAAGTTTTAAACCTAAGAGTGGCTGAATTGTAATACAAATTAAATTCACAAACTCATGGGGACTTTGATGTCTAAGCTATGGCACTGATTGAGAAAGAAGTATGGTCCTAAAATTTTGGACGGAGACATGGGTGCAGATGTTGATGAAGTTGGAAAGCTCAAAAATCAATTCTTGACAACAGAAGCATCCAGAAACACCCATTCTTCTCTGTGTGAGGAAGTTGTTCTTCCTTGCCTAAATAACCTGCAGTGGCCTTCTCTGAAGTCTCTTGTCAGAGGCTGACGTTGTCCCCAGAACCTATCCCCATCACTCCTCCTTTCCTCTGGACCTAAAACCATGTTGGTGAAAGGCAATAACAACAAAATTTAAATGAAGCTTGTATTGTACCTGCCTTTTTCATTTAGTAATTTATTTCAATTTGTTGAAGTGTCTGTCTTCAACAAATTGGATATTTTAAAAAATTTTACCACAGATACTTTGATAAACACTGCACTGTACACCATGAACTACAAATTATAAGCTATCATTTCACAGAGAAGGAAGTTAAAAGCTCAAAGAGATTGATCTTGCTTTAGAGGCACATTGCTCTGAAAAGTGGTGAATCTTTTCACTCTCCTTTGTGTCCTCTTGGTATGGAGCAATGGGGGACCCACAGCTGTTCTGCCTCCCACTGAGTCCTCCTTCGTCTTCTACAACCCCTGGACCACATATGTGTCTGCACTGGGGAGATGCAGAGCATCCATAGCGGAGATAACAGAGCTAAGATTTGGATTCTGGTCCATCTGACTGCAAAACCATAACATTGTACAACTTTCTGAGTAAGGAAATTCCTTTGCAACCTCTTCAGAAACATCTGCTTACATCCAAGCATTCTAATTACAGTGTGGATGTGAACCATAGCTTCTTGGATTGGCACTTTTACAAAATACCTTCAAGTCTCCCACTGAAGTGGGACCTCAAATGGAGATTAGTGTAGTTGCCAGTATCATTCAGCCTTGAAAAATCATCTATTGGAATTCAGCTATGAGTAATCTGGGGGTCTGATCTATTGTTTTCTAAACATGGATTAACCTCCTCTGAAGAGTCTGAAAGAGATTTAATGTCACTAAAAAAAAAAATCTAGCACTCCATCTCTCCTATGCTACAGGCTAAGGTTTTAAAACTTAAATCAAAGAGGCTGAAAACTGGTTATGTATCAGAAGGATCTCAAAACCTGAGACATCCTAGCTTTCCCAAAAGGCCAACTGCAGTGGCCCCTCTCATTACGAGAGGTGAGCCAATATTTCCCTATACTGAGTCCCAGTTTACTTTTGCAATGCTTATTTTCCAACACTTCCCATATATGTTCCTAGTTTTCCATTCAATAGCACTACCATTATCCAACTTCCCCCTATTTCTACCTATGTAATATTCTCCTTTCCACCTTGACATACAGAATTCTTAGCCACCTTCAAGCCTTGTTTAATGCCCAACCCTCCATAGTCATCCACGATTTCATAAGCAAAAGACATCTCTTCCTTCTCTGAACTCACATGGTCTTTCTCTGTACCTCTCCTATAACACTTCTCACTTTCTACTTTATATTATGGTTGTTTGGCACATACAGCTTCTTCTCTACTAGAGAGTGTAGTAGTAGACTGGGGTCATCTCTTATCCTCGACTGACCTTAGCACAGAACGTAACTAATACATGCCCACACACCAGTACAGGGATAGCTGACTAACTGAAGGACTGAATTTGGATAAAGGGACCAAGATCTATGATGATCAAAGCTAGCCATAGAAGTCATTCAATTATCCACATATTTATTCAATTGAAAAGTATTTATCACATTCTTACTTTGTGCTAGACTCACTGATAAACACGATGAATACAAAACTGAAAAGACTTATAGCCCATGATAATTCACATGTGAAAATAAATGATTATAATTCATTATGATAATTATAATAAAAGTTCGTACAAGGTACAGTGGAAAAAACAGTCCTCAAAGCAAGTTAGAGCCCACATTTCAGACAGGAAGGAGAAAGAGGAGAAGGACACATGCTTCCCTTTAAGGGAATTTCTCAGAAGTTCCCATATAACACTTTCACTTATACCTCACAGGTCATAACTTAATACCTACAAGGGAATACAAAGAAAAATAACTTCTTAGTTGAACTCCATGCTATAATTATGAAAAAGAATGCTACTATGAATCTCTGCCACAAGATGCCAGGAATTTGCAGTAAGAATACAGAGTGAGAAGGATTCCTTCCTCCAAAAGCTGTGAAATAAAGAGAGCATATCTGATGATTTAAAAACAAAAAAAAAACAACTATGAGTCTATTGATTTCATATTTAATATGAGAAAAGAACCAAAATCTATTGGATGATTAAAGATAAAGAAAGAGGGAAAAAATTGATAGAGCAAGGTTCTGGAGAATATGGGAAGAGTTTAATCTAAAACAGAGGGGAGGCTATCATGAATGAATAAGAAGTATCATCTTAGTCTTCTGGGGATGCCATAACAAAATTGCATAGCCTGGGTGGCTTAAGTGACAGAAATTTGTTTCTCATAGTTCTGGAGGCTGGAAGTTCAAGATCAAGGTGTTGGCAGATCTAGTTTCTCCCGAGTCCTCCCTCATTGGCTTGTAGATGCCCACATTCTCACTGTGTCTTCTCTTGGCCTTTCATCTATGTGCCCACATTCTTGGTGTCTCTTCCTCTTCTGTAAGAACTCCAGTCACTGGATTAGGGCCCCACCCTTAGAAACTCTTAATCTGATTTTCTCCTTTAAAATCCTATTTTCAGGTACTATCATATTGGGAGTAGAGATTCAACATGTGAATTTGAGGGAACATAATTCAGTCCACATTATGGTTTAGATGCGGTGTCCCCCAAAAGTTCACATGTGAGACATGCAAGAGGGTTTGGAAGAGAAATGATTGGGCTGTATCCTTAACCTAATCAGATAATTGATCCCTGATGGGATTAACTGGATGGGAACTGGAGGCAAGTCAGATATGACTGCAGGAAGTGGTTCATTGGGAACGTGGCTATGGGTTATATATTGTGTATCTGGAGAGTGGAGTTTCTCTCTCTGCTCTCTGATTATCATGTGAGATGCTTCCCTCTGCCACATTGTTCCGCCATCTTGTTCTGCCTCACCTCCAGCCCTGAGGAATGGAGCCGACCCTCTATGGACTAAGACCACTGAAACCATAAGCCACCAAATAAATGTTTCCTCCTCTACAATTTTTCTGGTCAGGTCCTTTTGGTCACAGCAGTGAAAACCCCGACTAAAAAAGAAAATAACAGGAGCAAAGGGCAGCAAGAATGTAAGGATGCGTGATGGATCAGTAGGTCTCCAAGGACTGGAAAAAAATAGAGCGTACGCTAAGGCTTTCAGAGGTAAGGATGGGGATCAATTTTTTATAGTTCCTGTGGAAAATTGGAGATGGAACAAATTAGAGGCAATTAAAGAATTACTTAATAGTGATAGATGTCATTGAAAAATCATACATATTTCTGGCTCCAATTCATTCATTTGTGTGACTCCTCCTAGTATGCCGTCAGTACCCAATGGCATAAGTGACACAAATGAAACAGATTTGTTAATGACCTTTGTCAAAATGAATTAACTATAGATTTATTGCTGTAGCTTTATAGTATATTATATAATAAGAAAGTTCCCTCTACCATTTTTTGTTTTCAATATTATTGACTATACTTATTCCTTTAAATTTCCACATACATTTAGGGATCAGCCTGTATTTCTTCAGAAAAGGCTGTGGGATTTTAACAGAGATTATGTTCAATTTGTAGATTATCTGGAGTCAGATAATCTGAATTCACAATGACCTCCATTTCTTAAGCAGCTCTAAATCGCACTAAACCCGTCTTCTCATCTTTAAAATGGAAATATTTATAATACTGCTTTGTACTTCAGAATCAAAAGACATATCTCCAACTCAGCCCCAGTACTTTTTGTTAGCTATTATTATCATACAACAGACTACCATTTTTCATTCTTCTATGCCACAAATGATGTAGGCACTAGAGAGAGAGTTGCAAGTTAGACAGCATGGTGGCACACGTTTGTAATCCCAGCAGCTAGGGAAGCTGAGACAGGAGGAGGATTGCGAGTTCAGAGCCAGCCTCAGCAAAAAGCGAGGCACTAAGCAACTCAGTAAGACCCTGTCTCTAAATAAAATACAAAAAAAAAAAAAAAAAATAGGGCTAGGGATGTGACTCAGTATTTCAGTGACCCTGAGTTAAATCCCTGGTAACCCCCACCCCAAAAAAAAACAAACAAACAAACACAGAGCTGCAAGTTGAAGAGTCTTCCACTCTGAGGAAGAGTGTGATCACCCTGGGTCTTGAGTTTTTTTTATTCCCAGTGAATAGGAGATAACGAAATAGATGAAGGAGGAGAAGGAAGAGGATACCATTGGCAAGATGTGGGAGGGAAGGAGGACTGACTCTACCAGATGTCTTCAAAAGAAGAACAGGGGGCTGGGATTGTGGCTCAGCAGGAGAGCACTTGCCTAGCATGTGCAAGGCCCTGGGTTCGATCTTCAGCACCACATAAAACAAACAAAATAAAGGTATGTGTCCAACTACAACTAAAAAATAAATGTTTAAAAAGAAAGAAAACACACTCATGGCTTTATATTCATTCAACCAATATGCTCTTTGTGGGGGAAAAAAAAAAAAAAAAAAGAAGGTGGCCTAATCTCCTTATCTCCCTCTATTTTTGAGGCTTATTTCTCTAAAAAATTTATGTTCATTTTTAATTTATTTCACAGAGTAATGATGTCCCCATAGATGAATACAGGAAGGGGGTGTTATTTGACTCAGACCCTAAAGAGAAGCCCTGTGTCCTAGCCATTCCAAGCATGATCCTCATGAGAGCAATGTACTTTGACCCAGTGGAATAACTGCTTTTCTTCTTTACAGACATTCTGCAGGGAACAATGGGAAAAACAGAAAGTCTTGAGCTTCTGTATGGTTTTTCTGGTGCTAGCGGCTGCCCTTGTACACTGAATCCCTTTGTTCCTGTCCCTCTGATTTGTAGCTCCCAGTGTATCTGATTTGGGGGCTTACAGTCCACAGTGTCCCAATGTTTCCAGTTTCCTACACCTCTGAGTCAGACAGCAGGATGGAGACAAGCTCATCACACTCTGGCCCAGGCTCCTGAACAAAGTGATTCCATGTGTGGAGGCAGTGCCTGGTGTGGCCCACTGGCCATGAGCTGGAACAACTCTGTAGGGAAACTGAAAGAATGCATCAACAGACTTGCCCAGGTATCTAAAACACATTTTCAAAATGTCAAGTGACCCCTGATGGCCAGCCTGCTGATTAAATGCAGTGTTCCAAGGGTCTGTGGAGGGGACAAGCTGAAGCCAAGTTTTCCGTGTGTAATCACCTCTCCACTGAGTCAGAAAGCCAACTGCCAAGCTGGAGCAGGAGAACATGTATGTGGTTTCCCAATCACCAAGCTCTGCCAAGACTCTGCTTCAAATTTTCTATTCTCAGAGGATCTGCCTGGGAATTTGGAAGGCCTTCACAGTAGTTTCTGGATGAGCTCGTCCTCCCTCTCCATTCCTACCACCTCAGCCCTCCTGTTGGCCTTCACCATCTTAGCTGCATTAGCTGGCTTCCATCTTTGTTGGTTCTTCCCATTTTCACGTCAACCTGCACGCAATAACACACCCATCTCATTCCTCTATCTTCCTTGGAGCCTGTAGCAAAATTTGCTAGCAATGTAGATAGGATATTAAGCCAGAAACCAAGAACCTCAATCAACAGTTTACCACCTAATCACAACCAGTTTATGGGGAGAAATACACAACGTTAAAATAAATGCATGTTTTTTTATTGATAGATGTTGTTTTGACCCAATCGGTAACATAGGTTCATCTTGAACTGGCATATTTTCTTCTTAGGCTGAGTGAAGACCCAGGTCCTCGTCAAAATCAGACAAAGGAATATTTGGGGTGTTTTTTTGGGGGGAGGGTCATTTCTGGGGAATCAAACCCAGGGATTTTACACATGCTAGGCAAGTCCTCTGCCTCTGAGCTATATTCCCAGCCTAGTTTTGGCTTCTTTTCCTAGACCTTTCCAGAGAGGTATGCCTCTCATGGGTACACGGAAGATGGACTACCAAATTTACAAGACATTGTGAATGTTAAGTGAGAAAGCTCAAAGGAAGAAAGGACCACACCAGATAGAAGCACAGAGTTTTAACTCTTCTGTGCATCCCATTAAATTTCTACTGCCTAGTACCAAGACCCATGAACATCCTTGCTCTTGACCATCAATATCAGCAATCCCTATTCCCAAATCCTCAAGGATGAATCAGAGATGAGAAAAAGTGAGCATCCTAAGAAATCAACCAATATGAGAGAGTCAAGTGGAAAAGGAAACAGGATGTCCAGAAAACCTGTTGACCAAGGCAACTAATTGGTAATCAAATTAGAACTGCACCTGAACACATTACCAAAACATTTATGGAGACTTAGTACCAGAATGAATAGACCATCTGGAATTAGGGCACACAAAAGGTAAAGGCCAGGACAAAACCAAAAATTCAGAAGATGGTAAAAAACTACCTTCCATAGGTTAAGAAAATGTCCAAGACCCCAAATACGGGGAAATAGATAATTCCTAGGACAT
This sequence comes from Marmota monax, assembly GCF_021218885.2. Taxonomy (NCBI): domain Eukaryota; kingdom Metazoa; phylum Chordata; class Mammalia; order Rodentia; family Sciuridae; genus Marmota; species Marmota monax. The sequence goes on along the minus strand of NW_026693876.1, from coordinate 723,370 downwards.
GAAAAATCCTCAGTATGTTTTGAGGGCCTCTACTAATTATTTACTTACTCAATAGTTCAAAGTCTCCTCTCAAAAATCTACATACATATGACCTCTAGGCCAATTTATATACCAATCCATGGTTTCTGCACATACTTCAACCACTCTTGATCATCTTACCCATTTTGCTCCACTAGAATGGCCACTCCACTTCCTTGTGCAAATGGAAGTTCTTCCTCCATTCACGCTTTACTCAAAACTCACCCTTCTAAGAACATTCTAGTGCAAAATCAGGCAGTGACAGAGTGGGCAGTCCATGGTTCTGGTCCTGTTTTTTTTTTCCCTTTATTCCAAGTCCTCTCTACAGCCCAGGCTAGGTGGACCCCTCCTGTCCTATGTGTATCAGACATCTAAGAAAAATCCACTTCTGATATGAAAGCTAGTCTGTTCTTTGGAAAGAAGGTTCAATATCTGTCTACAATTAAGCCGAGTTCTATTCTTGTCATGGAGAGTTTTCTGCCCTGTGCTGTCTAAATACCTTTCCTTTAAATGTTGGTGTATCCATAGGTGTCTCATCAACTATTTTAAGAGGCAAAGCACGACCGGTTGGCCTCAATATCCACTTCAATGGGAGTTTGTAAAAATCTGTTTTAAATACTGAAGCTCTGTGTATAATGTCAGTTAAAAACAAAATTGGACACTCCGTTTAAAAGATTGGAAACTATTGTTCCATATATTTCTGCTTTTGCATGTTAACTGCAAAGACCCTTGCAAATGCTGGAAGTGCACATGCCGTTGAATTCACATTATATGTGAGTGTGCTCTGCTGTGCTGCAAGCCTGATAGGAAATCCCTTTATATAAAGTGCACATGCTGCTTAGGATAACAGCCCTGGACATTTAGCTATTCCCTTCTCCTGTCTATCTTGAAATCCTATCTCCAAACCCGACTAGATCAGGTATCTACTTTGTGCTCATAGAGGACCACGTCCTTATCAACAGTTGTATTAATTTTCTAGATTTATCATAACAAAATGGCATTCACCGAGTGGCTTAAACAACAGAAATTTATTTTCTCACAGTCTAGAGGTTGGAAGTCCAAGATCAAGGCGTTTGCTTCTTTCTGAGACCTCTCCTTGGCTTGTATAGTATTTATCTCCATGTGCGTATGTCCCCAGCCTCTTTGCCATGTCAAAAATCCCTCATCTTATGAGGACAGCAGGCAGATTGAGTTAAGGCCTACCCTAATGATCCCGTCTTAACTTAATCACCACTTTACAGGCCCTATCTCAAATAAACACAAAAACAAACAAAAGCACATTCTGAGTATTAGTGGTTTGGGATTCAATACATAAATTTTTCAGGGATAGTATCCAGCCTGTAACTGCAGGATATGGTAATTATCTGCTCACCTGATTCCTCCAAGTCCATACCAGTGCATTTATTGATAGTATATTTCTTGCCCTTGCACAGTGCCTGGCACACAGTATACCTGTATGACTATTTGTTAAATGTATGGGTGAATAGACAAGCCTGTCACAGCTATGGTCACAGAGGAAAGTTTTACTGATTTACCTTGTTAGGTCAAAGAAAAAAAAGAATTCTACACTGAGCATTAACCTAATGACATATGAAAGTTGCTCAGAAGCCTCTTTGACCCCAAAATCAAAGTTCCCTGAAGTATGGCTAATGGGATTAAAACTACCAAGTAACCACCATGCTTTGATATACCCATTTAATATGGTTCTACTCACTTCCACGTGGACTACAGTATCCAAACTGTTTAAGAAGTTCACAGTTAAATGGAACAGGCAGGAGCTTAGGAATACAGAAGAACAAATAAAAAACAGTGAAAGGAAGAGTAGTTATTAGATGGATTAGCTGTTTCACGACCAAAGAGACAGTGAGAGTAGAGAAATCAGAACTGTACCAAGAAACCTCTGGCTGGCAAATGAAACATTAAGTCAATTTCCCCAGATGTTTGATGTATACAAACCTCACTCTCCAGTATCTGAAAGAATCCTGAAGAGAAGCCGAGTGCTTCATCTTTCTCCTGTGTTTCTTATATAGGTTCAGGCATAGTCTAGCTTCTCATACCATTGCCTCCCAATAATTTTAGGACCTGAGAAACAGTGATTTACTAGCATCAAATGATTTCAGCTGATAATGGAGCAAGATTTAATGTGGATCCTACCGCATCTCCCACATGTGCACAAAAATATTAAAAGCAGTAGTGAAAGATCTGGATCAGACAAATGTGTTCAGCCATGTGTTTTATTCATCTGAATATTTATCACCAAGTGTGAGGCTGAGATAGGAACAGATTAACAGAGATAGGATTCTATCATTAAAAAAAAAAAAAAAAAAAAGCCTTGCAGAGTTTATTAAGAAACACTTGGTTAAAGGGACAGGGGAACATCACCCCAGATTTACTATATTGAGTTGGCATGGGAAAAGATTATTCCTTTAACCAGCAGGTAAAAACCAGGACATTACATAGCATAGCTTTCATCTTTGCCTCCTTAGTAAACTAAACTTTTCACTGTGGTATCTTTGATGGTTATGGATGTGGGAATTTAAGGGAGATTCTATTCTATTTAAGGGAGATCTATTCCCAGTTTATAGTAAACAAGAATACATAGTGATGTAGCCTGCTCAAACTTTATATGGGTAGTGAGTTTCAGAGCCTGATGTAAAACCAGACTAGCTTTGTCACTAACCTCTGTGCTCCACAGTGGATGGCCTGATGGCACCAGGTGGCAAGGAAGGGGAAAGGGCAGAACAAGAGTACATGGCGAAAGGTTTTTCTCCAAGAGATCAGTAGGCTCTCAGGTGAGAGAGTAGTTCCATTCGGCTAACAGGCTGGAGAATAAGCAGATGATAAAATATGAAGTTTCTATAGAGTCTTTTAGGGAGTTGTGACTTTATTTCCAGAGTAATGTGAAACAATTTATTTTGAGAGATCTTGAAGGACTGAGTTGAATGAGACCAACCCTGGGAAGTTGGTTTTCATCCCAAATTGAGGAATGTTATAGCACATTTAGGAATCCATTTTTTGTAAGTTAGTAGAGTTTATCTATTTCCCATAACACAAAAAGACCAAATATCTAGATGGTAAAGTCTGATTACTTTTAATCTCATTCATCTTAAAGGAGAATGTATCAGGAGACTTAACAAGGGGTCCAGAAGACCAGAGGTTGACTTATTGGCAGCAGAAAACCTAAACTATCTGGCCCAGAAATGTGATTCCCTTAGAATATTGAGGTTGCCCAACCATCGCTTCTTGGATGAAGCTGTACCCTACCATTGAAAGGCCAACACAATCTATGCTGCAGCTGATACATGGGGTATTTGTCTTCCCCAAAATTTTCAATCCTAGAGTGAAGTCAAAGGTACCAACAATTGGAGAAGAATTGTAGAAGAAAACAGCATTTGACAACACCCAGAATGCCCTTAGGAACTTTTTATAAGATTAAAAGTCAGGATAAAATTACTAAATTGACATCATCAGGCTAAGTGTGTTTCATCTTGCTCTCAATTTTTTATTTGACTTTGAAATAAATTCAAATTATCTAATTGCACTCTAGGAAGGTATTTCTCTTATAAAAAAAAAAAAAGAGGGGGGGTAGTATCAGTAGCTTTATTCCCAAGAAACACAAAAAACAGCTTTCATTCAAAGCAGATGAAAAAGAGAATGGACAAATGCTGCTGCCTTTGGGCATCCATTCAGGTTCCTGCTCTTAGAGTATTAGCCCACAGACTCGGAGAAAATAGAGAGATGCTTAATCTTCCTTACACCTTAGGAGCTTCAAAACTATAAACTCTTTGATGCATCTGGATTTTGAGCTAAGGAAACTGCGCCTTCTTATCCTCTGATTAAAACCGGCACACCCATCTGTCCTCAATTGACACCCTCCCAGCTAACAGTCTGCAGCACTCGCTGGCCTTTCGTCATTGCCCTCTTGACCTCAAAATAACTGTCATCTGGCTCTGCTGGATCCAAAAGGATAAGCATTCGATGCGGGGCCGTTTCTTCACAGAATAACACTTCGTTACTATTACCTCTTTGGCAACGTGGTCTGATAGATGAAAAATAGGCATCCTTTGATAATGCAGTGGAAATAATGACCAGGCCTACAGATTGAGCTTGACTATTTGTCTGATAGACTCTCAAAATGTGGCTTCTACTGTTTCTCCTCCATTCTTTAGAAGTTGTTTCAGACACTGGGTTTGAACAAACTTTGAAGTGTGAGCCAGAAATATGAGAGCTGGTTGATGTGTCTACTTCAGTAGATATGAGTGTATGCCATGTTTTATCTGCAGGTCCCAGTGTGCCAAACAGTAGCACTGGTTTCAGGCTGTCCTACTCTCTGCCCCTAATCAAAGGCCTCTGTTTCTAAATTGTTGGCTGCCCAAATTTATGCACACATATTGTTGGATTTCAAGTCAGGAAGTATTAACACTCATTCCTCACAGGGGAGATGAGGTCTGGAGCATGAAGTCAGACCAAGGGTTTAGGTCCCATCTTAAGCTGTGCACAGGTGAAATAGTGGCCAGTCTTTGCATTTTTAATTACACTTGTCAACTTTGAATTTCACCTTGGGTCATGGGTATGGAAAAGAGAAATAATCCTGCTGAGGAAAGTAACCATGGGAAAGAGTTTGGAAGTGGTGGGAGTCAGGTGTGGAAGAGATGGTACAGAATGGAATAATGGTATAGGACACAGAACAGGATAAGTTGAAGAAAGAAGGCATTATTATGGGTTGAAATGTATGCCCCCGAAAGACATGTGGAAATCCTAAGCCCTGGCACCTATGAATGTGACCTTATTTGGAAATATTGCCTTTGCAGACTTGAATTACAATGAGGTCATTAGGGAGGGCCCCAAGCTAGTATGACTGATGTCTTTATGAGAAGAGGAAAATGTCATGTGATGAGAATAAACCCAGGGAAAATGCCAAGTGAGGACAGAGGCAGAGACTGGAGTGAGCATCCAAGAAACTCTAAAGGGTCACCGCCCACTCCAAGGAGCTAGGAGGAGGCCAGGACAGCCTTCAGAGGAGTGTGAGTGGCCCTGTGAACCTTGGCTTTGGACTTCAATTCTCACAACCATAAGAGAGTACATTTCTATGGTTTCAAGCCACATGAAGTTTGTGGTACCTTCTATGGAACTCTGGGATGCTAATCCAGGGGTCATAAAGAGGAACTCGAACCTGAGGACACCTAACCTTACCCTGCGTGAGGTAGAATTAAGGCGATTCACTTGTCTGATCTAAGCCTAGTTTTTTTTTTTTTTTTGAATCCTCTTTACCCTTCTGAAAATCACAACCATCTTGACTGCTGCTCAGTTTTCCAGCATCTCCCCACTTTCATTACAGAGGCCTCTGCAGCTGACGATGGTTTTCTTTGGCAGTTTTGTCAATAGTCTAGGGTTTAATCTGTCCAGTCCTAGAGACTTGAGCTGATTTAGGACCATAAATTCTCAGCCCATCTTTACACTGTAGATTCATCTTAAAGATGTCTCATCCTCTTTAATCTGAAGTTCATTTTCACCAACAGAGCTGGAACCAACCACGTTTGGAGAAGTTCCATTTCCCTGTGTCCACCATAGTGGACTTTTAATCAGTTCGGGGTCTAACATACAACTTTTCACATTGCATTGTGTTTAGTATTTCTGTATCCAACCGCTCTCCCCAAAAGTCAAAGTAGAGAACCCACTTCTTGCCATTTTCCTACCTGGGACCTAGCACAGAACACAAGCAATCCCAGGTGACTGAATGGCTGAAAGGCTCTACTTGTGCTTTGGCTACTGCTACAGCCTGGCCACACTGTTCCACGAGGTGGGTCATTATTACAGTTCTTTTTTCTTGATTCTGACTTTTCTCCAACATAAACAGCTCTCACTAAAATGTTTTTGTATGTATATTTAAAATATACCTTAGTCACTAAGAATGATTTCTATGTGTGGAATTGGTAGATTGAAAATTATTATAACTTCTGAGATTTCTGAATTATATCAGCAAATTGCTCTGAGCACAAATTTTAAAAATTAACACTTCCAAGTAGGAAGCGCCTAATTTCATCAACTTCATAATAAATGTGTACTCTTATAAAATTGCAATGTATGCATTTTTATAGTAAATTTATCTACTTGCAAATCTGTCAACTAGAAACCAACAAGGATAACTTTTAAACCAACATGTCCCTTGTTATTTCTCTATAAAATTCTAATTCTTATTAGTTTTTAGAAAATCACACGTTATTCATCATGCTCCAACATCTGTACAACACCTAATACACAATCAGATATACAATAAGCATTTAAACAAATGAGCATGAATTAATGAGATCAGTCTAAATAATAAGCAATAACATTGTGAAAAACATTATCAGTGTTTTTTTTTTTTTCAGAATAGAAAATTCTTAAATTAGTAACAGGAAAACTAATCAAAGGAAAAAAGATTACACTATCAAGATTAAAGAATAAATAAGCTGTTGTCTGGCATAATCTTGTGTATGAGTGATCTATTAACAAAGTGCAAACAAAACTACAGATAGAAAAGTGAAAGTAAGTCTCCTTCCCTTTCCTATCCCCCCTACATTTCTTCCCCAGAGGCCACTACTATCATAGCCAAACAACATTTTTTAAATGATATTACTTCACTAAGCAACATTCTCCAAATCCTATCCATCAACGAACACCATTCCTATAGATAAAAGCATGCTTTGCAAAGCTTTCCATAATTCCTCTTTGTACCCTTGGATGAGAGTGCAGTGAGGAGTGCTCCATGGTGATGAATATCATCTGGAGACCAACATCATTTCCCACCCTACTCTGGAGAAAGAAGCAAACATCTGTGAAGGGTTTCCCAGAGAAGCATACATTTGTGTGTTACAAGGGTGACACCCACTGGTGGATAATCATAATTACATGAACCAGGCCTTCCAAGATCTTCAGCAAAGAACTCCTCCACCTCAACATTGTACTTTGCATGGTCTCAACATGCATCCATGTTGGACGCCTAAATTTCCAAACACGGTGGCCAGGTGGCCAGCTGCACCTACTTTGACTCTCTGAATATTTGATAAATACCTGCTGAGAGCCACAGCCGAGTCGGAATGGCCCCTGGCATTTTGCCAGAAGTAATGGTTGAGAGGTGAGCCATTAAGATGATGCTGGATTGATTCAGTTGTATATCAGATCTTTACTGTCCACCTTGGGCACCCGCTACCTTGGAGTTCTCCCGAGGATTGCCTGGGGAGTTTGGGTTGGTTGGGGAAGTTCTGGAAGAGGGAGTTCTGGTTGGTGTGTGGTGTGTTCCTGGAGGAGCCGCATGGGTGGCGTTCGGGAGAGTTCCCTGGGAGTGTGCGTGGAGTGCTGTGGGAGTTTGGAAATAAAGTTTGTTCCTGCTCGAGTGGCTCGTGATTTGTGCCCAGCCAGACTGTGGCAAATACTAGGGGTAAATATGCTGCCTCAGCAATAAACATGTGCCTCTAGACATACATTCATTGTATCACAAATAATGTTAAGTGTGAACTACATGCCAGATAGTACAGGAAACAAACAAAAAAGCACACTCCTTCCTTCAAGGGCATTTTCAATTTAAAAAAAGAGGTGAGACGTGAACAGATAACAATGAGAAATGGTCGTACATGGTAATTCCTGGTTTCATCTGTGCATTTGTTTGAACTTGACATATGTCATTTAGTCCTCACAATTTGGGGATATTGCAAAACCTGTACTATTTTCAGAATTTTACAAATAGAAAACGAAGGTCCCAAAGATTAACTGACCATGGCAAAAAAAAAAAAAAAAAAAAGTCTGAATCTCATTTGACTTGATTCCCAAATCCAAAATTTAACCCCATCCAATGCAATTCACCAGCTTTGCTCAGAGATCAAGGGCAATGCATACTATTACTTTCTAGTCTGCATCTTATTTTGTATTCTAAAAGGATGTATCTATCAAAAATTCATCAGAGAACTTTTTTTAAAAAATTAGTCCCCCATAAAGCTAGAAACCAACAAGGATAACTTTTAAACCAATATGTCCCTTGTTATGTCCCTGTCAACTAAAAACCAACAAGGATAACTTTTAAACCAATATGTCCCTTATTATTTCTCTATAAAATTCTAATTCTTATAATCTTACCATGTGATAAAGAACTAATAAGTACAGAAAAGAAATCTTGAAAGTCATAAAATTTTGGTAAAGCATTTGCTTCTTTATATTTGGATTTTCGTTAGTTTCCTGCCATCTCATCTATCAGCAGATTCCTGTGCTATCATTCCCAGGAAACAAGCATCATTTGATCTGGAATTGCGGGAGACCAGTGCTGGAGAGCTAGGCTTTTAAAAACTTCAACCACTGTCAACATGAGATTCAGTCATTGCATGACTTTACGAAGCTGGAATCTTGAGGCTACACCCTCCAATTACACACAGCATGACACTGTACACACGGTGGTCATGAGCAGGGCTTCGGACCATCCTCTTGGGTAGCACTTAAGTGAACACCATAAAAAAATGATCTAGGAGGGCTGGGGCTGTAGCTTAGTGGTAGAGTGCTTGCCTTGCACATGTGAGGCATTAGGTTTGAGCCTCAGCACCACATAAAAAAAATTAATAAACAAAAATATTGTGTGTCCATCTATAACTAAAAAAATTTTTTAAAGTGATCTAGGAGGCTTCAGAAATTTCTCAATAGGGTTTCATTTGGGACAGGACTTCACCAGCAGTGAGATGTGTCGCTGGTCATTACCATGCATTCTTTCACATTCAACCATTCCCAAACTCTCTTCACAGAGTTGGTGGATCAAATAGCAACTCTTAATTGATTAATCAAAAGCAGCTTAATTCTTATAAAACTGTTAATCCAAGCACAACTTTAATGCAGTTTAGCACAGAATGAAATGCTAGCTACAATCTTCTGGTCTCTGATATTTAATTAAAAACCCAAGTTGTCCTAATTGTTTCTTTTATATTTCATTTAAGATACCAGTTGTCAGAATAAATCACATGATAGATCAAACAGACTGTCAACTATTTGTAAACATGAGACTATTTAAGGTTATAGTTATATACTTTTTGGTAAAATACACTTCAGTGAGTAAGAGACCTTTGAATGGTCAAGGGAATGCTCTGCTAAACCTCATCATGTAACACTGAAACCTGTTGTATGTTTATGATTCCATTAGGTTGGTGGCATAGTTGCCTTTTGTATACTCCAAGTTGAAACACTTTGGATATTTGACTCTATAAGCTAATTATGATTGCTTTGGAATCTGAACAAAGTATTGAGTTTTGTTATTTTTAGAATACAAGCATAGTAATTCATGCACAACATATGAGATTAAATAAACAAATGGGTTTTGTTCCACTTTGAAAACACTGCTAGTGAAAAATGAATTCTTAAAAATAAAATAGTCATTGCCTGGTGTAAGAAAGTTTGCATGAATGGGTGTAAACATCAGAATGCTGGCCACACAGATACAAGATACTGCTGTATTTTGGCCAATGGACATTTCTTTGCAGAAATCCCATGCTTGCATAACAAACAAACAGCATCCTTCCAATCAAAATCACAACAAAAAGAAAACATTCTGTATAAATAATGTTGAAGCATCAATCAAAATTCATGTCTAAATACATAACATGCACTAAGAAAATGGGAACTCAGACAATAAAGGCCCGAAATAAATGGATACCAAATCCCAAAGAAAACCATCTTTAAAAAAAAAAAAAAAAAAAAAAAAAAAAAAGCCCAGAAAAATGATATTATGGGAGATTCCTCCTCAAGACTAGGGAACACTTTATTTATTTATTTATTTTGATAGGTGTCCTTGTGAACTTGTTCAACTGGTGGATGTCTTAGTCTCCCCTTGGGAGACTGAATATAAAATTGTTTACAAATGGTACAGATATAAATAGACCCTTATTTCTCAGTTCTGCAGAGAAAGATGCATACCAACAGGACTTTGAAATGCTCAATGGAACATAGCCATGTTCACACTGATTTAAATAAGAGCTTATGTTCTTGATAGGTACTCAATAAATATGAGTTTCATTTTCTCTAAGTCCAGGCCAAGCTTCAAGTTGCATTTTTTTTTGGAACTTTCTTGTAACAAATTTTATTTATCTTCTTTTTTTTGTTTCTATTGGTTATATATGACAAATTTTATTTCTAATAGAGGAAGTTAAAACTCCAAGAGTTGAAATAGCTGTTGTAGAGCTGATAAGTGGAAGATCTGAACTGAAACACAAGTTTTTCCAACTCTGCACCAATGAACACTTTCAGGGCACCATTTTGCTGTGGACAGCAGCGCTGTCTGGCCCATTGGCCTTAGCTTTGCTCAGGTGCTCATGTGGCCAGAACACTTTGATACCAGCTTTCTGCGGGGGAGCCCGACTCCAGAGCCTGACTCCCCTGGAGATACTGGAATCCCAGAACCCCGACAGCTCTTCCAGACAGAGCCTTTTATTGTATGTTATTTTACCCACAGGAAAAAATTCTCCACCAGCTTCCTCCATAGACACTCCCTCTGTCCTCAAAACTGCTCACACAATCTTTTCTACGGGACTCGTGGAAAATAAAAACAAAAATACAGGAAGTATTGCCACAAACTTCCCCTGCAGCAAGGAAGGCCAGAATGGAGAAAAGGAAAGGGAAAAACACTGAGAGAAAAAAAGACGAAATTATACGCACAACATAGTGAACACAGTGTCGCGACCTGCTCAGATTTGCTTTTTAGGACCATTGCTTTAGTTGCAGCATGGAAACAAGGTGGAGCAAAAACAAATAGGTTAGTGAGCAAGTCATTGCAGTAACCCAGGCAAGAGAAGATAGATGGTGCCAATAATGAAGGGCAGTGGACATGCAGAAACAGTAATCATAATTGAAAAGCACAATCTGAAAATGGGATTTTGGCCAATTACTACCTACTCACAGTCCTTCCCCAGTGCAGCCACTGGAAAACAGTATTTCTGTTATTTGCCAAGTAAAAGCAAATCCAGATGCAGTGGGGAGAAACTTTATTCAAAAAAGACCTTTGCAAGGGGGAAAGGAGAAAGGACTATGGCAACAGGGAGGATGTGAACGTTTGCAATAAGAAGAGCATTGTGACTCCAAGATCCTCTACAATCTCAAAACCCAGGCTAATGGGATTTTGTGTTATAGTCATAAACAAGGCCAGAAAAAACTGGGTGTGGGGAAGTGGGATGAAAGGGTGGCATGATCAGACAGTAGATCAGAGAATGTCTTACCCTAAGGCGGCCTTATTCTCAGGAAGGGCTGGGTGCTGGACTGAATTAGGCAGAGTTTATGGACTCAGGAGAAGGAGAGAAAAGCAAGAAACAACGTTTGACTAACAAGGACCTGGACTCATTGATCACTGGGGACAAAAAGTTCAGCTAATTATTTATGAGGAAAAGAATGGGAATTTGGAGACCCTATGCCTGCCCTTGCCGTAGGTAAACATGGAACGCATTCATGAGTCTTATCCAATTCAAAGGAAAAAAAGGCATTGTCCAAGAGAACACAATGGTAAGATTACTTAACGTGAATTGTTCTCCAGGATCGGTTAAAATTCCACATTGTTGGACAGGAGTGTAGCTCAATGGCACAGTGCTTGGCTAGTGTTCATGAGGCCCTGAAATCCATCCCTAGCACCATCAAATAAATAAATAGACCAGCATTGTCATCTTTTAATCTATCATGTTTGGTGCTGGCCCATCCAAGTAATCAACACCACAGCTCTAAAATTAGACATAGGCTATTGGGAAGAGACTCTGAATCCCTTTGAACAAAGCACATTGATTTTATTCATTCATTAACTGAGTCATGCAAAATAGTGACCTTTACCAAGTGCCAAGAGCTCTCCTATACCGTAAAGATTCAGCCATGAAAACGAACTAAAACCCACCCTCTTGGAGCCTTCCACCTACTGGGAGAGCTAGTCAAACAAGTATATGATAGATAAATTATATAACTGCTTTTCAAGATGAGGGCTATAAATAAAATAAAATTAGGCTAAAATGATAGTGAAGGGGGAATGCTCCCTGTTTCACATAGGACAGTCCAAGAAGGCCACTCAGGAGAAATTTTAAGAGACTTGACTGGTGAGAAAGAGGAAGTCATTTAAAGTTCTGAGGAAGAATATTCCAAAGCACCAATGGCTGCACAATTTAAAGAGGAGGAGGAGGAGGGCCTGTGGGGCTGGACAGAGCAAGGTGGAGAGACATGAGGAAAGAGCAAATGTAATAAGAACGTGTCTCTCATTCACCCCTCCCTCCATTCCCTTCTCTCTCTTTTTCTCTCCTCCCTCCCTTTCTTCCTTCCTTCTGTCCTCCTTTCTTTCATTCCCTGTATTTCTGCCTTTTTTTAACCCTCACAATTGCACATTTTACCTGGGGTGAAAAACATGAGATTCAGTCAGGTTTGATGGATTTCCCAGGACCACCCAGACAGTGGGGGCAGAACTGCAGTCTGATGGCAGGTCAGTCTAGTCATCACTAGAAGGAGCTCCCAAAGGCAGAGAGCACACTTAAGCAATTCCGTGGACTTCACGTTCCTGCCTATAGCTGGCTAGCCTAAAGCTGGTCTCGTAATTCTCAGGGTGCTCAACACACATTGTGATTTGACTATAACTTGAGCTCTTGGATCCACTTCTCCGACTCTAAGCCACTTTTAAGGAACAAGCCTTCACGGTAGAACTTTTAGCTCCCAAATCCTCTGCGCTTCCACAAGAACCAGCTCTGGCTCCCGGGGCTCTGCTGAGGCACGATTGTGAAGTGAGCGGCTCTTCCTCCCATCTTTGAGATCCTTCCCCCGAGTTTCCAAACTTCCAACCCTTAAATGTCATTCTCCAGTCAATTGTGACAGGGTTTTACAGGTAGACTAACGTGTTAATGAAATTGTTAAAATTTGAGAATACCAAACATGTGTTTCCTTCCAAAGGGGAACTGATAAAAAAAAATGGGGTTTCATTATCCTATCACCAGATGAAGATCCTTGGGAATTACTGACTGCAATCCAAACAACTTCTTCACAAGAAGATCTAGGTAGAAACTTCTGTTATTAGTTACCCCTGTACCAACCTCATTTCCCACTATTCACTCCATTGTTAGGTGCAAACCTGGGTACCCCTTCCGATTTTGCCACTTTATTGCTACTAGTGACCTCAGGCAAGCCACTAGTCATTAGCCCAGGTCCCCCACTTCTTGACTTTTTACAGAAACCAACACTGTATTAAGTGAGTAGGATTATATAAAGGTTCACACTCATGAGAGAAAATGAGGGTGAACTTGGAAAAGATGAAAGAACCATCAGACCACAGTGCAAGTCAGGCAGTAGAGGGAGGGAGGAAGTGAGGGCAATCTTAGGAAGGTTCAGCAAGGTCATGGGACAGCCTCAAGCCAAAGCTGGATACAAGAGGAGTCCAGTGTCTTGCAGGAATGTGTCTGCCTTAGTCCTCCTGCTGTGCCTAGCATTGGCACAAATCAAGGTGCAGGAGGATTTTAGAGAAAAGCTGGAGTTAAGAGTTCTGAAAGGTACATTCATGTTTTGTGTTCCAAGCTATTTAAATAGATTATTTTATTTAATCCTCATAGTAGCATCTCAAGAAGATTATTATTAAGCCATCTTACTTACCAATAAGAAATTCAAGAATCTGAGAAATTATACCATTTATTTAGGGTGTCACTGCTAGTAAGTGATAGGGTGGGGACTAAATCCTAGGTTTGCCCAACTTTCCCAGATGCACTTCTTTTGTGTGTGAATGTCAAGGTACAAGTCTGCAGCCCCTCCCTTCCAGCAAATCATGCAGCTACTTAAAGAACACTGTCATCATGGAAAAGAAATCACTGAGTTTGCAAGTTTGCTTTCAAAACACTTCATGTTAAATCCTTTGGCAAATGCAAAGGTCCTTTAGCAACAAAGTAGGAGAACACAGTACCCATTTCTCTTCCTCTGGATTAGTCAAGAGGCAAATGATTTCAATCATCTTTGACCAATAAAGTGTTCAAGGATGACTCTGAAACTCACTGCCTGCTAGGACTTGGTTGTAGTCTGTCCCCCATAAGTTCAAGTGCTAGGAGCTTGGTCTACGGTATAGGAATGTTGAGATGGGAGAACCTTTAAGAGATGGGTCTTGGTGAAAGGCAATTAGGTCAAGGGGACCCCACCCTTCTGAATGGATTAATTACTATCTCATGGGAGCAGGTCAGGTCTGGGTAGGAGTGAATTTATTTCTGCAAGAACAGGTTGTTATTTTAAAAAGAGAAAAAAGAAAAAGTGTGCCCAGCCACCCCCACTCTTGCTTACTTGCTCACACACATGTCCCTCCTGTGCAGGGTTCCCGTTCAGTTTCTCTGCCATGTTGTGATGCAGCCAGGAGGCTCTCACCAGGATACTGGTGCCATGTCACTCAGACCTTCCAGCCAGCAGAATCATGAGCCAATAAACCTATTATAAAGTGCTTAGCCTCAACTATTTCATAATAGCAACATAAACAGACCAAGACAATGCCCCTCAATCTCCTGTTATAAGGAGGAACATTGTCCCCTGAAAGAGCCCTGTTGGGTCTCTATTCTGGCTTATTCTCTAATAGCTTGTTATTTGACAAAGCAGATGTTAGGGAGTGCAGAGAAGATGAAAATCTTTGGGATTTGGGTGTGTTCGGAAAAACATATTTGAAGCAGAGCGTGGTAAAGAAACCAAATCTGGCAGCGAGATTCCTAGTTTGTCATTGGGCTGGGTCTGAACATGGGCCAACGCCTCTCACTGGCTTGCCAGTGTTTTGGGTTTCCAATCCCTGAATGCCTTAAGACGGTGGAACCCTAATTCAAAAGAGTAAGGGGAGAAAGTGGAGGTCGGGGAGGGAGAAAGGAAGAGAAAGAAAGAAAAGGGAGAACTTCACTGTAGTGCAAAGAACAAAGGAGTATTAAGGAGGGCCAGAATTCATGTTTCCCACAGAGAAAGCCAAAATATACCTCAACAGGCAGAACATATTACTTTGGTTTAAGCTGAAATGAATATAAAGCTACATGAGGAAAAAGGGGGATGGGCTACAAAGAAAAGAGAAGGCAAGGCAGCAGCACTCCTCTAAAGAGGGACAGAATTATCATCCTCACTAAGTCATTGCCATCGGGTTGTCTTCATAAGCCTGAAGTAAATTCATACATACCAATGGGACTCTCCCCCATGGAGGAACACAGAACAATTAAAACTTCCCTCGCTGGCATTTCAACACTACATTTTACAGCCTTGAAACCAATGTGTGACAATAATTTGGAAACATGACACAGAAGATGAAATAATCCTAAGCCTAAGAAAAACCAATGACTAAATTCTTTGAAGGGCAGGCCAATCTTTCTGCTCCTTGGTTTCTGCAGGTATAATGTGATTAATATAATGAATCAATAAATATAATACCTACCTGGAAAGATTATTACCAGGAGAAAAAAAAAATCTGACATAGTACCCATAACATAATGGTATTTAATAGAACTTTTATATATTCATAAAGTAAAAGCGAGCAACTGTTTCTCTTATTTCTGACACAATAAGTTTGAAGTATTTTTTAACCCACTGGAACAACCCGTCTAGTCGTTTAAGATGATCAAATTCATCCATTGCCTTGACCTCATTCTGACTCAGCCTATTACTTTGTCTATGTTCTTCCTTGATAGTTCTTCTTTAAAGAAAAAAGCTAAATAAAAATAAGAGAATTATACTTCTTCAAAATTCCTTTAGGGTCCATCACTCTTCCTTCTAATGTCCACAGCTCTAGAAGCATTCCAGAGGGAGCATCCTGGCATCTTTAAAACACTGTGCTCTTCATCAACCTCATCCCCCATGTCATCTTCTTTGTGGCCCAATTACAACTGAGGACAATCTGGTACCCCAGTGTAGGTGAATTTTCTCACGCTCTGCCTTGAAGGATTTGAGGTATGAGTGTACAGTACTCACAGAATCCCATCTTCAGGCCAGAAGACAAAAATGAAGGAAAAAAATCTCAAGAAACTAAAGATGGCATATCACACAGGATAGCAAAAATAACGTGTGACATACATAAATCCATTGTTTTTGGAGAGTTCCTATGGTAGGCAGATTAATGCAAAGATGTTCAGGTCCGAATACCCAGAACCTGTGAATATGTTGCCTTATCCAGCAAAAAGGAAGTTTGCAGATATGATTACATTAAGATTTTAAGATGAAGAGATGATTCTGGACTATCCAGGTAGCTCACATAATCATGGTCATTAGAAGTGAGGAAGAAGAGTCAAAAACGCATAGATTCTTCATCTAAAGATTTGCAAACCTTTTCTAAACTAGTGTTTAATTAAACTATCTTTTACTAGTTACATTTATGGGATATTTTGACTAAAACTTTGCCAAGTACTTTTAATTAAAGTACAATTAATCAGAAAAAAAGAAACAGATTGGAAGTTGCAATGCTGATGGCTTTATAGACAGACAGAGGGGCTCTGGGCCAAGCAATGTGAGATTTCTAGAGGATGGAAAGGCAAGGATTCTTTCACAGAGCTTTCAGAAGGTACATGGGACTGACAGCATATTGATTTTCGTTCAGTAAAACTGTTTTCATTGCGATGACAAAACACCTGAGAAAATCAACTTGAAGAAGGAAAGATTTATTTTGGCTCATAGCATCTGAGGTTTTAGTCCATTGTTACTTGGCTCTGTTTTTTCTGGGCCTGGGGTGAGGCAGAATATTATGATGGGATGGCTTGGTAGAGGAAATCTGTCACCTCACTTTGGCTGGGAAACAGAAGGACAGGCTCATAATGAAGTTCCAATTATATTCACATGGAAAATCCCTGATCCTTAACACCTGACACTGTGGTCATGGCCTATTTCTAAACTTTCCCAGGAAAGCATTCTTTGGGTGTGAGGTACATATGAGAGAGGACTGTGAGAATTGAAATAGGCTGAACATAGACAGTGATTCTGTAACATTCAAAAACAGTCCCCTCTCTGTTCATCATGCAGTATGTCTCTACTTCAATGTCTGAACCTCAAACAGGCTCATGATTAAGCTCATTACCTCGATTTCTACGTCTCTGATATCTGCCTCCTTTTCTTCTTATTTTCATTCACCTATTTAGCAAGACTGGTAAGCCTTCTCTATCTTATTCCCACCTTTACCAAAATAACATATTGCTAGTCCAAAAAGAATAAGACACTTGGAACAGAACTGTACACTGCATACAACCTATAGCATGGAGCCAAGTTCAGCCTTGATCAGATGAACCTTCATCTTCCTACCCATATGGAATAGAGAAAATTTATTGGTTAAAAGCAGTCAATATTTTGTGTTAGTTTGCTCTGAAACAATAGCTAACACATCCTCTGAATCAGACTGAATTTTCTTCCATTTAACTACAAGAAAAGACAAACTGAGTCATTATTAATGCTACCTTTACAAAGATCTTGGGAGTCTTACATGGGATCCAGATCATTAACCTCCGGTTATCAGTCCACCTGAGCTGGTGAATAATTATCCATGAATGTGTCATCTACCTCTATAAAGATGACTTTACTGCTTCAATGATGAATTTGTAAACTAGAATCTTTGTAAAGATTGAAATCCTGGTTCCCAAGATCCAACTTCCCTAGATATGGCAGAGATTGCCTAGCTCTCTATAAATCCATTCCTATTCCTCCTGGACACAAAGACATCAGTCTTTGTTAGAGTTATGTATAGTAACTCATGCATATTAATCAAGTTTCTCCACTGAAAAAGATCAATAGATTACATAAAGAGATTTATGACAAGGAGTTTGTTCACACAATTATGGAGGCTGCCCAGATCCAAAATTCATATCCCACTTAGGAATCGAAGGTCAGAGAATGGCCATAGAACTTGAAAGACCTAAAGTCCCAGTTTTAAAGCCATTAGGCAGGAAGAGCCAAAGCTTCAATGCAGGAGAATTCTTTTATTTGGGGAAGGAGCTAGCCTTTTTGTCTGTTCAGGCCTTCAACCGATTGAACAAGAACCACATACTTATTGAGGGTAATCTGCTTTACTTAGTCTACCCACTTAAGTGTTAACTGATCAAAAAAATCTTCATAGAAGCACTCAGAATAAGGTTTGACTAGATCTCCAGGCACCCTGTGACTCAATGAGGTTAACTCATAAAATTAATCATTATATCATATATGAATTCCAATTCATTGAATGTAGGTGAAGGTGAAAGATATCACTTTCAGGCTCACCTGATGAAAATGTCTCCCATAAGACTCTTTCTGACCTTTACCCATCCCAGGAAAACTGATGAGTATTAGATTTAATGTTAGCTATCAGTAATGTTCATCTGTTTTATGAATTTTTTTAAAAAATCTTCAAATGTAAAAGGTTAATTCCACTTTCTTTCCAGGACTAAGAGGCTGTCCTCAGCTATTCCAAGGTGTCTTCTATCCTTCTCTTTTCTAATGGAGATCTCTCTGGTGTCTGTACCTGCTACTATACATACGAAAAATGATAAACATACATAGATCTTCATGAATGGAAAGTATATGGTAAATATTGGGGCTGTGTTATTTCTTTGTATGTGTTGGTTCTTAGTTTGTATAAAGTAACTCAGCACTTCATAGCAGTGAATTAAAGAAAATTCAAGGCAGTTAAATGGTTCCATTGGAACGAAACATCCACCTACTCATGAGTAGGACTGAAAGGATAACCGAGATGAGTCACCCAAAGTGAAGAAGCAGGATTGGTGTCATCCGGGCAGAAGCAGAACACAGGAGCTCAGGAGGAGACAAGTGTATTATTCATCGGGGAGACATTACATCCCTGATCCCAGATACCCTCTTAGTGTAGGATGAAGACAGCCATTCTTAATGGGGAGAGATACAAGCAACGCCCAGAAGTTTTCATAGACTGACCCTTTGTATCACAGGCACACTCAAGCGGCAGAACATAGGAGTAGCTAATGCCAACAGAAAGCAACACCCTCATAAATGGACCCTAGTACTCTGCAAGTGATCTTGAGGTGTCCTCAAGAAGGGCAGATTTATATATTTTATATATATTTTTACACACACACACACACACACTTTCCAACCAGGTTGCATAAAACAAGTCCATACTTTCTGATGTTAAATTTTTTTAGTTTTTTCAACTGAGAACCTATAAGTAAAAGTCAAACAGGAAATTGGGTAGAAGGACGAACTCCAAAACTACACAGGCTGAGCCCACATCCCAGCTCCAACCCTTTCCTCCTGTGCAATGCTGAGCAACTCATATGATCTAATCTCCATGTGTCCTACTTTCCTCTTCTGGAAAGTGGAAATAATAATAGTTCCTACACTCATCAGACCAGTTGTGAGTTTTAAAAATTAGTACACTTAAAGAATTTAGCAGGATACCTGACAGATAGTAAGTTCTTATTAGCTAATCAGCTATCACATCATCATCATCACCATCATAACCATCATCATAATCACTATCAAATCACCTTTATCTTCAGGACACAATGTGCTATATAATATCTATTCCTGAGTTTCTGGGTCAGGGAGTCCACACAGCTGAAAAGGAAACAAGATGAATTCACTAAAAAGACCTAGAAGGTAGCTCATTCCCTCTGCTCAACCTTAGCATAGGCCTGTATGACCACAGTTCCAGAATGATTTGACCACAAGACACTCATCACATTCAAAGGGGCAGGTGACTAACTATGGAGGTAGGTGGGAACAAAATAAGTGAGTTGTGATATACATGGAGAAGGTGAAAAGAGGGTGGGCAAGAAACAGGAGAGGGGCTGGGGCTCAATGGGAGAGCACTTGCCTGGTATATATGAGGCACTGGGTTCAATTCTCAGCTCTGCATATAAATAAAGTAAAGGTCTATCAACAATATATATATATATGTGTGTGTGTGTGTGTGTGTGTGTGTGTGTGTGTGTGTGTATTACGACGCAGGAGAAAGAAAAAACAGAAAATCAGTGGGGCTGTTGGCAAAACTGCAATGTTCCACTTGGTTTTAAACACTTTTATCCCTGGACTTCTGGATCTGCCCTCTCCAGACCCCTTCCCAGGTTTCTATGCTCACAACCACCTTGTTATTAGACGGACCCCCGAACAGTGCCTGTCAACAACCCTACCCACTCTCTGTGCTGTGTATGTATTTTAATAGAGTTACACTAAAGAAATGAACATCATTCATAACCCAGAGACCTTGCACCCCACAAATCACACCACACTCTTCAGTTTCCTGTTGAAGTCTTATTGCTTAGAGAAAAAAAAGAAAATCACAGAGTACAAGTGAGCATGTAATTTTTAAATCATCTTCCTCTTCAGTAATAAAGTACAAGATGTTCCTCAGTGTGCTGAAAACCTCTAGATGATTATAGAGATTGAGGAGGGACTAGGAGGAGGAAGCTTGACTTTTCATAAACAAGCCATTAAAACTCAGGTTGTTAAACTAAGAACTTAAACATGAACAAGGAAAGCCTTCTTGATCAAAGCCCCTGTTCCAAAAGTTCAATAAGATCCTGACCTTGTCTGTGTTCCTTATGCTTCAAGAAGCAAAATTAATTTTTTTTAAAGGAAAAAGAGAAAGTGTGAGTCAAGTGTTCAGAGGTGGCCAAAGGATGGCTTTTCTTTTCTTCCATGAATTCATTTCCATCAAAAGGTGGCCGCATGTTCTTGCGCCATCCTTCAAGAAGTTCATGAACACGTCTCTGAGATGTGGCCCTAGAAGAAAGGCATCCTCACGTAGCTTTGACCAACAGCTCAGTGGCTGCTTTATTTAATATAATTAAGGCTTCAATTATCCAGGAAGGGCCAGAGAACATTTGCTTTCCTCTAGTGTGCCTCTTCTATGACCCCAGGGGGATTCAAAAGGCCCCCCAGGAATAAGTTTCTCCTCCATCTCAAATATTTTGCCACATGTGTTTGTTATGATTGGCTGGGCCTGTGGTGAGTACTCTTTAATTAGGGCAAGATTTAACCTCCTAAAAGAAGATGTGTCTCATGTTTTCAGGCTCCAGCCATCTGAGAGCACTCTCCCAAGCATGAGCCAGGGAAGCTAGGGCTCTGTTAGGGGAGCAGATTTCCATTCATGAAAGGGGGGGGGGCGATTTTTATATTCTCAAGTGATATGTTGGCACCAGAATTTTTTTTTTCAAAACTCAGAACATCTGTTTTAGAATAAAGAAGGATGCCTGTTTCTTTATAATATATTTGTGCATTTCCAGCTGACAAGATTTCATCATGGGTATATTTAGCCGGGTTTTTCTAATTTGGGACATTTGATTAAAATATGTCAAATTAAATTACTCATCATAATTTTCAACCTAATGTGAATTCCCTCCAGGAACATTTGTATAATTGTCTCCATTTGTTGCCATTTTCCCCCCTCAGATTTTTTCTCTGCTTTGCACATTCTCCTTATTTTACAATTCTTCATATATGAGGGAGGTATATTATATGCTCCCCTTTTTAATTTTTTATTAAGTGTAGCAAAATTGAAATCCTCAAAATTGATACTGGCTGAAAGTAGCTTAAACCATAAAGTAAGTTAATAATCATAACAATTTATTATTATATATAATAACAGTGCTTACTCTAAGAGGGGCACTATTTAATTTCAATTTTTACTTAATTTTATCCTCAAAATAACCTTGTGATCATTACCCTACTGTCATGATCTGCACTTTACAAATGAGGAATATGGAACGAGGGCAAATAGCTTTCTTCAGAATCCAATTTTAAACACAGTTTAACATTTAGAGATCCTTTCTCTAAATCTGAGATGTCTCTCTGAATTCATATCACTTTAGACCATTGCCTCAAAGATATTTCAAATATACTAAAATTATCTTGTCATTTCCTTGTTGACCAACCTTGGATCCCACCCCTGCCCCACTGATCCAAATGTCCATGCCTTACACACCCTACCTGTTCACCTTAAGGTATGGCATTTATGGTTGCATTACTCTCCACATGAGAATCATAAATTCTACAAGGACAAAAACCATGGTTTACCCTATTGTTTTTTTTTAAAAGTCTT
This sequence comes from Marmota monax, assembly GCF_021218885.2. Taxonomy (NCBI): domain Eukaryota; kingdom Metazoa; phylum Chordata; class Mammalia; order Rodentia; family Sciuridae; genus Marmota; species Marmota monax. The sequence continues at coordinate 701,361 of NW_026693876.1, read as the reverse complement.
TGTTTCAGTTCATAAAAGCTTTCCTTAATTATTTATACTTCCTAACTCCTAATAGGACTCCCTCTATCTGTACAATGAAAGAACAGAGGGGCTGGTGTGTGGGGCCTGACAGATATTGTTAGCTCAGTCCCCAGTGAGCAGCATGAGTGTAAATTAGGTTGAGTTCCAATGAGAAGCACATGCAGGTATTCCAACACTGAGGGGTTATTTGGTTGGAAAACAAAATAACTTAAAAGATGCAGGAATAGTGTAAGATGAGGCATCCCAATGTCACTCAACAAATCACTTCTTTCCAAAGACACTGAAAAAACAAGAATGTTCGAAATTAAGTCATCCAAAACCTGATAGTAAGTCCCAGGCGGCCGCCAAGACCACAGCTAAGGGTCGGCGGCCACTCCGCGCGGCTGCTGGCCCTTCCACCACCAGCAGCCACCGCAAGATGTGGGTTTTGGTTATGGGTCCCTGATCTGGAAGGTGGACTTCCCCTATCAGGACAAGCTGGTCGGATACATCACAGACTACAGCAGGCGTTTCTGGCAGGGCAGCACTGACCACCCGGGGTCCCCCGCAAGGTGACGAGCCAGTCAACTCCCATACGGCCCCCAGACCGCTCCCCAACTCCAGGCAGCCTGGAAGAGTTGTGACTCTCATTGAAGATCCTGGGGGTTGTGTTTGGGATGTTGCTTACAAACTGCCAGTAGGAAAAGTACCAGTAAAAACATACATAGCCTCCTTTCTCTGAAGTCAAGGTAACAGTCATTTTTTAATCCAAAAGATCCCACAACAAAACCATTCAGTGTGCCTTTATATATATATTGGAACATGTGATAATCCTAATTATCTTGGTCCTGCCCCTCTGGAAGACAATGCTAAACAATTTTTAATGCAGCTGGTCCAAGTGGAAGAAATAGAATTTGCAAGCTCAAAAAGATACTCTATTAGAAGCCTTGTACCAGAAGATGCAGAGGAGCATCTTTTCTCCTTGGAAAAATTAGTAAAAGAACGTTTAGAAGAAAAATAGAACCTCAGGTGCATATAAAGACCTAATCATTAACTTATTTAAATAGAGCATTTAGTCTTCAAAGAGTAACTTCAGCACACAATGGCAATATTTTGGAAGTGTGTTTAGTTGAAGATCTTATTATTTTTAATGTTATAGCCAGGATATCATCTAAATGTATAATTTAATTGCAAGTATCCTGAAACATTCAGAAGACTGACATACAGAGAAAGAAAAAAAAAATCAAAGTTTTAATAATATAATGATTTCCTAACTATGCGATATTGAACACTTACTCATCACAAGTGAATTCTTTAGAAACATACAAAGTACTCCCTTCCGCAGCACATACACTAAAATCGGAACAATACAGAGAAGATTCACATGGCCCCTGCACAAGAATGGGCAAGTTTGTGAAGCATTCCATATTTTTAAAGAAGCAAAATATATAAATATAGAAATACTTGGTTCAGTTCTTGTTTGTATCAGTAAAATCTTATTTCATTTCACAATACTATTTTGAGGTTATAGAGAATTAAGCCAAAAGTCAAAAATGATGCAAAGTTATTTGCCTAGTTTCACCCAACTGACAGGATGCAGGAGCAGGTCTAGGGTACGGTCTGCCTTCCCTCCCTCCAGTATCTTCAGTCTGTGCTACTGGTCTCAAAGTGCTGCTGTGGATTTTTGTGTAATTTAAAATCTCATTTTGTTCGGGATCTACCCCACCATAGACCATTCACACTGCAATCTGGGATGGGGTCAGGGCATCAATGTGTTGTTTTGATTTTTACTTTATTAAAGAAAATCACAAACACATACAGAAGAGAATTTAATAGTAGAAAATTACCCACTTTCATCCCCAATCTGTTCATCTACTCGGACAATCTCACCTCATCCCTATCCCCAGATTACTTCTCCTCCTCCAGATGATTTTTAAGTAAATCCTAAGCATGTTATTTCATCGGTAAATATTTCAGTATTCTAAATAAGGACTTTTTCCCAAAAAGTCCCTGATTATTTCACTTCTTTTTAAAGTAAGATCTAAATAAGGCCTGTACTTTGCAATTTGAGTTTTAGTTGCTCCTAATTTGTAAATTCTCTCTGCATCAGACTCCCCCCCCTCCCCACTAAAAGCAAAAACAGAACCAGGTTGTTATTCTTTAGAGTTTCCCAATCGCCTGGATTTTGCCATTTATGTCCCTTGTACTATCCTTCAACATTTTTCTCTGTGCCCTCATTATGAGTTTATCTTGAGAAATATTACAGACAGAAAAATAGATGCTTCTTTCCATGTATTTATTTCCTTCCAATTAAGAATGGTTTCACTAACAACTCCCAAAGGTGACCACGAAGAATGTTGTTTTATCTTTTGGCATCAAGATGAGCTTATGAATAGTAGCTTGCTTGAATGCTTTCATATATGCAATTATTTATCCTATAAGATAGATTATACCCTCTTTTGCTAGTGAAGGTCTGTTCAGGTTAGTGCAGGTTTGTTTTGATTGGATTCTTGTAGAATTGTTAATACTACTATTTTGCTTTCCAGAAAAATAAAACATTCCAGTTTCACACATTTTCTACCCCCGACATGGCAACAACCCGTTTTTTAAGTAACCCTTGTAACATTTTAAAGGGAAAATGTATTTAGAAGACTTTTATCTCAAGGAGTGTTCCATATTACCGGGTTGGTTATTAAGAATTTTCAATGGACGGAACTAAATAACACTTCCTTTCAAGATAAAATACATTGCAAATTCACATTTTTAACTCCAGTTCAAATAAGGGCCACAGGGCATTTATTTAACTTTGTCAATCCTAATTTATGTCTTCCTATCCACACACGCACACACACTCCTTATTGTAAATTATACCAACATAAATAACCCACTAAATTTATCCCACAATTATCTACACCTGAATCCATAATAATATCAGCACTTCCAACAATGGCAAAATTATTGAATGCCTTTTAAGGTTTCTTTCAATTACTTTTGTTCTTAAAGTACATCACACAATGGATACAGAGATAAATTGCTATATTAAAATATCACTTGAAATACATTTTGTTTATATCTATTTTATATTTAGGGGTTGATTTTTTAATATTAAGTTATGTGGCCAGGAAGATAAAAGAGACGGGAATGTGATAGGGTCCCAATATTCCCTCCAAGGGCATACTCCCAGTGACCTAACTTCTTTCCATAGGCCTTACCTCTTATAGGTCCCACCACCTCCCATTAGCACCCAAGCTAGGGACCACACCTTTAACATGGGCCTTTGGGGGGACATTCCAGATACAAACTATAGCTCTCTACCTCTGGCACCCAAAGGCTAATAAGCATCTCACATTGTAATATGCATTCAGTGCATTTCTGAGAGACCCCAAAGTCTTAATTCCAATAATGCTCAAAAGTCCAAAGCCAAAGTCGCCTCTGAGACTCAAAGCAAACACTTAGTTGTAAATTCCTGAGGGAGGGAGGGAGGGAGGGAGGGAGGGGGAGGGAGAGAGAGAGAGAGAGAGAATTAACATATTTACAAAACACAATGACATGCAAAAGGGAGGATTAGGGGCATGGAAAGAGGGGATTGGATCAAAGCCAGACTGACACCAGTAGGGAGAACATTAAGTCTTAAGTCTGTATGTGCAGCATCTGAGGCACATGGTAGAATGATGTAATTTCTAAAGGGCTCGGACAGCCCTACCACTGGGACATCGCTGACTGTGGCTACTCTCTTGGGCTGGCTCTGCTCACGGCCTGCAGCTTCCCTCAGCAGGTATCCTGTGTTCCTAGCCATCTCTAACTTCTTAAGAGCTCCACGAAATCTTTGTGTTCACTATCTTAGCTTCATGCATTGCCCTCTGAGAGGCTGCCGGCAAGGACTCTGATCTTGCTGCATATGCCCAGCCTCCCAGACCTGTTCGAGATTTCAGTGGAAGCCTCCATGACCTTGTAACTCTTCCATTCTGCAAACCAACATCACATGGATGGTGACAAGGTCTGCTGCTGCATGCTTTACAGGGGCCTGCTTAAATCATGTTGTAGTGTCCTCTGATTGCCACTGATGACTGAACACAGGAAAAATCAATCCCAGGGAAATGATTCCCTAGGTAACACCATGTGAGCAGGACACCTTAGGCCTGGCTCACAGGCCTTTTCAAACGGAAGTTTTTAAGATGAGTCTATACTTTTAAATTTCAGATCCAAACTAGAGCCTATATATGTACACATATTTATATTTCTCCTTTTTCTTGCTTAAATGAAGCAAATCTGAGAAAGCACGAGTAAAAATAGCATAAACAAGATAGAATGGTGGTTTTATACAAGAGAAAAACCAACTATGTGACTTGGCACAAGTGGTCTGCTTGAGTCCCTCAGGACCCGGCTCCTCCCCACTCATTACTCTGACATTCTACAGAGATAGACCCCATGCTCAGGCCTAAGATGACATTATCCATGTTTGAAGCAGCGAAGTGGATAATGGGTGAAGAAAAGAGAAAAGAGTATGTATCAATAATTTCTTTAAAAACGTTCCTTTGAAAATGTTACAAGGCACTTCACCTTATATCACACTGGCCAAAGTAATATAGCCATTCTCACTGCACAGTAGCAATTTATATAAAAACTCCTAAGTTCTAGATTGTATCTATAGCTTCTAGTTTCCTATGATCTTTTTTTAAAATATTTTTTATTTGGAAATGGAGACAATACATTTATTTATTTATTTTTATGTGGTGCTGAGGATCGAACCCAGTGCCTCATATATGTGAGGCAAGCACTTTGCCACTGAGCCACAATCCCAGCCCCTCCTATGATGTTTATTAAGTCACCTGTGAATGGCCATTTTCTTTCCTTATACAAATTATTTTTTTATCTTGTTTTATTGAGCTGAACTTATAATGCAATGTTATAGAAATGGCAAGAATGAACATGTTTTTTTTTTTTAACATGTTTCTGAATTGGGTATCATATCTGTGTTTTCTTTTTATCATTTTTTCTTTGCTTGGTAGATATATATTTTAGATTTAAGGAAGTTCCTCCCCATTCCAAATGTTAGGCAGTCCCTCTCTTCAGGATGATTTCTTTGCAGGCATACTTTCAAGGAAAACTTATTATGAAGTTGACTTTATATACAAATGTTGGTTCATTTGCTATGACATAGTAATACAAAGTATAATATACACTAGAATATGGAAACTATGTGTTACATTTGCAACTTTTCTATAAATCTATGACTATTCTAGATTTTAAAATCTATTTTAAAATGTCTGAAAAATTAAAATATTATCAATTTAATTTTTCACGAACCTAATTTATTCTAAAATGTATATAAAAAACAATGAATAATATTTAAACCACTCAAAAAGAAGAAAAAGCCGGAACAACTTGCCCTCCCAAAGAGCTCTATTCTAAAGCTTCATAGTAATTAGACAGCACGGTATTCTGATAAGGGTGCTGTAGAAAACAGATCTGCAACTTGTGGTATCTTAATGTATGAAAGAACTACTTCATAGATCAGAGAAAAAAAAAATGAGTCAGTATGTAATGTTGAAATAACTTGTTATTGATACAGAGAAAAATGAGAAATGAATAAGTCACTCATATTTGGTTTATCGACAGGTATAAAGTGTTAGGTTTGTAAAAAGTAATTTGGCTGTGTGTCTCAGAAGCCAAAAAAAAAAAAAAAGTGTTTGCATCATTCAATGTAATCGCTCTTCTAGTGATCAAAGAGGTATCCAGAGAGATAATGTACCAACATGCATCACAGTGTTTCTTATAAACTCAAAAAATTTAAAATGTTTCACAGAAAAATGTCTTTTCATGTCTTTTCCTACAGGTAGGAAGTCATTAAGATTCTTTTGTGAGGAATGTCCTGCATATACAAAAGCTAGAAAAGAATTCGATTATCAGAGACAGTTAATTGTTTTGTTTTTTGTAGTGCTGGGTATTGAACCAAGATGATAGGCAAGCACTCTGACACCGAGTTATGTTCCCAATCCTCTACTGCTGATTGTGAAGTTACTACACAATGAGTTGTGTGTAACTACAAGGAGTTTGCATAAACACACTCTAAAGTAGCCCTTATCTTTCAATAGTTTCTGCATTCCCACCCCATGTATCTCATAGTAACATCCCTAGTGTTAGAGTCTGTAAACAAGTCAAAATAACACCTGGCATTTTGCCAGGGGAATGTTAGAGTTCGTAAATAAGTCTGGATGGTGCCTGGCAAAATGCCAGAGGGAGTGGTTTGAGAAGTAACAAAAGCGAGCCATTAAGTGTGGAGATTCCTTATTGGTTGACTGATGTATCTAGTTTATGCTAATTAGATAAGCTGTGTGGAATGTATAAATACTGCTCCTGTCCTGCAATAAACGGCTTCCACTCCTGCTGTATCAACGTACACAAGTTATTCGTCACAACCACCTCCCCCCACCCCCCCCACCCCCGTTATTCTGCTGCAGCCGGACTGCGGCACCCTAGAATTTACTGCCATAGTCTACACATCCATTTGGCCTGTTACCTCTTTACATACTGTTCTTTGTCAAAGAAAAAGAAAAAAGTGTGTACAAGGCCTCTTTCTCTTGTGAAGATCCCTCTGAATTATGTAAATTAAAGAAACCTTGTAAGTTGTTCTTTCTTTAGTCAGTACTTGCATTCATGGGGTTCCTATATCCAGGCAAAGTTCCCACATTGAACTAAGGGGGGCAAAGAGGATTTCTGTCTCCTCTACAAAAACTTATACAATATACCAATGTGTTTTAAAAGTCCTTAAAAAAGAAAATTAACTTTTTTGATGCTGTAATTCATCTTCTAGGAAACTACTGCAAATGTATGACAATATTTACTCTCAGATTTTTGAGAAGGAATATGTCAGAATATTAATAGTGATTACTTTTGAATTCAAAGATCATTGGGCCACCATTTTTTAATACCCTTCTGTACATTTGAAAATCTCACCTAATCAATAAAAATACGACCGAATTAAAAAGTGGGTCAAAGACCTTAATAAACATCTCACCAAAGAAGATAGATGGCAAATAAGCCTCAGAAAAGATGCTCCACATTACAGTAACTAACAAGATGTTAGTTACAAGAAGATTTCAGTACACTCCTATTAGAATGGCCAAAGTCAGGAATATTGACATCACCAAGTGCTGGGGAGGATGTAGAATAACAGGAATTTCGTTCAGTGCTGATGGGAACACAAAATGGTACAGTCACTTTGGAACACAGTGAGATATCTTCTTATAAAATGAAATTTCCATTTACCATACAATCCAGCAATTGAGTTTCTTGATATTTTACCCAAAGAAGTTGAAAATGTGCCTCCAAGAAGTTATATGTGGCTGATTATTTTTATTTATTTTATTTATTTATTTTTGGCCAGGGGTATCCTTGAGCTCACCATCTTCCTTAGCCTCCTAAGTATCTGGAATTACAGGCTTGCACTATCTCATCCAGTTTATACCTAGTTGTTTATAGCAGCTTTATTCATAATTGGCAAAACTTGCAAGCAACTAAGATGTCCTATAGAGGCCATCTACTAAATAAACCTTGGTACATACAGAAAATGGAATATGATTTCGAGCTGAAAAGAAATGACGCATCAAGCCATAAAAAGACAAGGAGGAAACTTACATGCTTATTACCAAGTGGAAGAAGCCAAGCTGAAAAGGCTAGATAATATATGATGGCAACAATAAAGATGTTCTGGAAAAGACCAAACTATAGAGATAGTAAAGAGATTAGTGGTTGCCAGAGGTTGGGGAAGGAGGGATGGTGGCAGAGCAACAGAGAATTCTTAGGACATTGAAACCATTCTAAACGATGCTAAAAGATGGTAGAAGCATATCATTATACATTGTCCAAATTCACAACATGCACACAACCCAAAGTGAATCCTAATGTAAACTATGAACTCTGGGTGATGATGTGTGTCGGTGTAAGTTCATTAATTTCTAACTATTATACCATTCTGGTGGGAGATGCTCAGAGTATGGGGAAGTTATGCATGTGTGGGGGCAGAGGACATAGGGAAAAGCTCTGTATTTTCCTCTCAATTTTGCTGTGACCTTAAAACTGACCCAAAATGTCTACTAAAATTTTTTTGCAAAGGATAATGCATAATTTATAGAGGTGTTATTAATGTTCTTAATCCATTCAATAAATATGCATTTAGTACCTGCTGTCTAGACACTGAAGGATTTGTTGTTGAACAGGACTGACAAGATCCTCACTCCCTCAGAGCTTACATTCAAGCAAAGCAGACAGAAAATAAACAAGAGAGAGAAAGCCCCGAGGGTTTGGATTTGGAGAGCAACAGGAAGAAAAGATTCAAGATGGTCTGAGCAACTGAGGATATGATGTCACTTGTTGAAGAGAAAGAAAGTGTTTCAAGTGTACTGAATGCATTGAGAGGTCATTGTCCAAGTAACACCTGCGAAATACAGAGAGGAAGGAAAAGTGTCATGGGGACATGGCTGAAGAATACTGTGAAGAGTTGTTAGCACCCCATTTCTCTCCAGGTCATAAAAAAAGGAAAGCTGCGTTATGAAAATTTTGGTTTATGAGTTACACATTATTTACCAGAGAAAATGACTAAATTTTGAAGGATTTCTAGATTCCATATTCTTTGCAACTTTGCGATTGAATTCCTTAGCGGGCCTGACATGCTGAATTAGGTGTTGAGAGGCATGTTCCAGGATCTCTGAACCAAGTTCTTTTCACTATTCACCAACATTTTTTCACCAGGATTCCTAGCCTTCTCTGTTTGCAATCATTACCTGCACCTTGATGATATAGACCAGTCACCTTTTTGTTTTGAAGGAAAGAAAATACTTCAATCTAAGAAATAAGAGGTCTTCTCCAAATGTTTTGATATCACACATCTCCTACTTTTCTTGGTCAGTTATTAGTAGATTCATATAATGTTATTGAATGCCAACCTAGATTATTATGACTTATCAGTACCAAATAGGTATAGTTTGTTTATACATTTGTGTACCTGAGAAATAATCTACACTCCTTAAATTCAAATAGAGAAAATTTTCAATAATATTTTATGTGCCAAAGTCATAAGAGGCTCTTTACAATTTGGTCCCTGCCATCTGCTCCCCTCCTGCCCCAGAATGTCTTTCCCTCATCCCTGTCTGCTCAGTTGTCAATGTCCTGTCTATGGATTCATCTTTCACAGCACATTTAAGGGATACACTCACCAGATGGCCCTTACTGATGCCCTCTGCCCACCACCACCAGTTTAGGTACAGCCGTATCCACAGGGTTCCCTGTGTGCTTCCTTCTCTCACGGCTCATTCAAATAACTTATCAAAAATTATTATTATTAAAAGTCCAAAGCAGTGTGCTATCTGAAATAGTCTATCTGAAAACCCCATGATGAGTTAGAGCTTTTAAATAGTTAATATTCCGTGCTTTTTAATTGCACAAATACATTTATTTGCAAACTAGATAGAATCATTGTCACAGAGTTAATCATTAAAAATTAACTTGGTGAGTCTAATGTCCTCTTTAATTAGGTCAGCAAAGTGTCAAGAAGCCTCCAAAGAGCTGGGCACAGTGACACATGCCTGTATCCCAGAGGCTTGGTGAACTGAGGCAGGAGGACTTTGAGTTCAAAGCCAGGCTCAGCAAAAGCAAGGTGCTAAGCAACTCAAGTAAGATCCTGTCTCTAATAAAACACAAAATAGGGCTGAGGATGTGGCTGAGTACCTCTGAGTTCAATCCCTGGTGCCAAAAAAAAAAAAAGAAAAAGAAAAAGAAACCTCTAAAAGCTAAGAAAGGTCCGTGGGTTCATTGATCCAGAATCTTGAACAAATTAAAAAATAGCACTAAGTAATTGGAATATGAGAATATACATTTTTCATATAAACATTTCAAAACACTGAAGCAGTTTTACTTTCAAACCCTAAATATGTTTTGTTTTACTTTTCACTTTTCACAATGGTGCTATGTGCAATGCTTCCATAATTACAGCCTTGTTGTGTAAAAAGCCTGCAATTGAGAAATGAGAAAACTTAGGTTTCATGCATTTGCCACCATCTCAGAGTTTTGGAGGAGCTCTTCATATCTATTAGCTTCCATTTCCTCACCTATAAATGTTCAAAGTTCCTTCTGATTCAAAAGACTTATGAGGGGCTGGGGTTATGGCTCAGTGGTAGGGCACTTGCCTAGAATGTGTGTGGCACTGGGTTCGATTCTCAGCACCTTGCATAAAATAAATTTTTTAAAAAATTTTAAAATTTAAAAAAAGAATATTATGAGTTTTAATTTTATAATCATAGACGCAGAAGTCCATCAAAATTTAAAATTCACTAAAAGAAATTTTGCTAGGGGTAGAATTCTAACATTGCTCCTAAAATAACACAAATAATGGCCCCCACAAAGATGTACAAGTCCTAATCCCAGAACTGTGGGTAGAGGACTATGGCAAAAGAAATTTCACAGATGTGATTAAGAATCTTGAGATGGTGATGACAAAGATGCTAAGTGGTGACAAAGATTCTGTCCTTCACCAACCCCTAGTCAGGCACCTCTGAACCCTCCAGCCACAACCTGCCGAGCCTTGAAGAAAGGCTAACACAGTTTCTAACAGTTCAAGGCCCCCGTCCCCAAGATGGGGCTCCAGCCCCCCTTAAGATACCTGTCTGAGAAATTGTAAGATTACCAAAGAGTTTATTGCTTGGTCCAGCCAGTACCTGAAGATAGGGCTTCTGTTTCTCAGTCTCTGAGAGGTCAGGGCCTACCTTCGATAAGCACCAGTAAGAAACCCCAGATGGGTTTCACACTGACCAACTGCCTTTCCCACTTTTTGCAATTTTCATTTCCCTGATCCTCACCAGTCACCCTCCCTTCTCCCTTTAAGATGCACTTTTGTACAACTTTGGAATAGAGCTCATTTCTCTCCCTTAGATTCAGCAGTTAATGAATAAAATCCATTTTCACCATTTTAACTAAAGCCAGCTGTGTTTAACTTTAACAGTGAGCCCAATATAAAACCACAAGAGTCCTCCTCAAGGGAGGCAGGGAGGTCAGAAAGAATATGTGATGGCAGAAGTAGAGGCCAGAGTAAAGCAGGCAGGAGGCAAGGAGTGCAGGCCGTCTCCAGAAACGAGAACAGAGCAGCGAAAGAGTGTCCCCTAGAGCTTCAAGAAGGACTGCAACTCTGCTGACACTCTAGTTGAGCCCCACAGACCACTTTCAGATGTCTGACCTCCAAAACCGTAAGAGACTAAATCTGTTATTCTAAGCCACCCAGTTTGTGGTAATTTGTTACAACTGACTACACGACACCATCTGCGCTACATGAGTAGCCTGACAAAACTGTGTTAAGTCCATATGACCACTAGAGAGGATTCAGTTGGTCACCCATGTGGTTTTGGGTGATTAGTCACCAAAAGAAAGGAAGATCATGAACATGTAGCAAGTAAATCCATGATTCAAAATCAAATACCATTTGGGGAAGCACGAAATGCCAGAGCCATTAAAAAAGACCAAGTAGAGCTATTTGACAAGTATGGAAAAGTGTTAAATTGTGATTTTTTTTCCCTCAAGATGTTTAGCAAGGCCGATTCATCTTTCATTCATTTTTACTGAAACTGATTCACCGCACAATTTTTTAGGTAAATTTTTGCCTATATGATAATGCACTATTAGACGAGAAGGGACAGTATATCAAAAGTATCTCACAGCTCTTCCACTCACTTCCTATGAAACCTTCAAACAGTTTTTCACGTTGGTTGCTGGGCTTACCCAACAGAAGGAAAAGAACAATGGGCTGTTCTACCAGAAGAGTGCAGAGGCCAGTCAGGTGGCCATGAGCAATTACATGCTGCCACTCTGCTGGAGCCTAAATGTGGTTTATTTTTCTTTTTAATTAGCATAAAATTATTGTACATATTTATGGTGTATAGTGTGATATTTTGATACACATATACAGTGTGTCTGATCCAATTATGGTGATTAATATTTTCTACTCCTAATCCTGCCTTTATGTTTAGAGCCTATGATCGCTGCTTTTCTAGTTCTTCATAAATCATAGGTTATTGTGAACTGTAGTCATGGAACTGTGCACTAGAACACGAGAACAGGTATCTGATACCCAGCATTCCTGTATTGCCCACCCCTTTCTGTCACCAGACAGAGGTCCAAGAAGGTTCCTCCACTGGGGTAATGTTCCTGGAAGGTTCTTGACTTTACTTAATTCTAGGATTCATCTAAACCAAGGCACAAAGATTTATTTAAGGACAGCAAAGGAATATCCAAAGCAGAGTGGGCTACCTTAGAAGAGAAACGATGCACCCAGGCTTCAGCTCCCTGATTATATATGATTTTCCTGGAAAGAAATGTGCAGGTTCTCCGGCAGGCTTCATGAAAATCAAATCCCATGACAATCATCTAATATTGGGGTTCAGGATGTTTCTTCTTGGTTAGGCAGTCTATCCATCCATCAGTTGTGGGTGGCATCTTTGTGTAAGTCTTTGAATCTGGGACATTTAAATCGAGTATGTTTTTGTTCTAATTGATCTGGTGCAAGCATATGCTGGAGGTTTTGTTCATCTAACTAGAGGAACCAGTGTGGCTGGTCATACTTGTAGATCCTGGTCTCCATCCACTAAGGATCTCTTTGTCTTCCAGAGAGCCCACCTATCTCATTCCTAGACTCTAGTAATTACTATTCTGCCGTGTTCTACTTTGAGTTTAACTTTATTAGCTTTCACATCTGAAAGAGATCATGCAGTATTTGTCTTTCCATGGCTGGTTGACTTCACTTATAATAACATGTCTTCCAGTTTTACCCATTTTCTCCCAAATGTAATACAAAATTTTATTTTTTATGTTTGAATAACATCCCATTGCATCTGCATTCATTAGTCGATGGGTATCTAAGTTGATTCCATATCTAGGCTATTGTGAATGCTGGTACAGTAAACATGGGACTCCAAGTAAGCAAATGTAATTTCTATTTGGCAATTAATTTTCCCTCTATGGAATTTTTAGGGACTAAAAACACTTGAATTTCAAAGTATTTTGTTATTTATCTTGAATTCTGAGAGGCAAAAATAACCACTTCACCACTGTTCCTTTTCCGTTTTCTAATTTAGTGTTTTGATAGATGTCCATAGTTAATGCCTTTTTAATTAATGTTATTCAGAAAATGCATCTGTTCCAGGTTGACCCAGTAATTAAGATGGCCCTGAACTTTCCCATTAATTTAATATTTCTCTAATATTCTTTAATATATCCCTCTTTTTACATGCCAGAGATTGAACTGAGGATCTTATACCTGCTAAGCACATTATCTACCACTGAGCTAAATCCCCAGCCCCTAAAATGTATGGTTGATAATCTCTAATACTACTACTGGTTTCTCACAAAACAATTTGCCCAAGCTACACTTGATACAAAACAGATTATACTAATTTCTATTCTGTTGCATCTAGGGAAAATAACTGGAAAAAAAAAATAACATATCTTCAGATACTTCCCTATATTAGTCTAGGTTCAGGGATATTAACAATTCTAATTGGATGAACACTTGCAGCAAGGGAAATGAAAATTATATTTTTCTGGGAACTCCTATTTTGTCACCATTAACTCATAGCATGAAGTGGTTTCAGATTGGAAAGATTCCATCTCTGTTACATTGGTCCCATGGCTCCAACGGGGTATTTTTCTTCAAACTATAAACATCCTTTAGCTTAGTTGAAATTTAAATTAATTTCTGCAGGAAAGTTAGTAAAGAAAAATATTATGTTTCAACTGTAAGTTTGGAAGTGTCTTCCTTTATGGGATTTTGTAATGGCAAAATTATATTTACTCTGTAAACAGCCCTTCTTTTTAACAGACATACATAATACACATGGTGTAGGAAAAGGAAACCAACTACTGTCTGAGATCCATTTGTAATGAAGTAATGTCTCTAAAATTATCATTGACATTCCACCTTCTTTGGTGAAAAGTCTTGCAAAAGCAAATGCTAAACTGAATAAACTCATTACTTCGATTTCTGGAGTCTTTATAACTGGCATTTCCCCTCATGAATGCCTTCATGTTTGATTAATTGAAGGATGCCATCCAAATTAATTAAAGAAGACAAAGCACAAGAAAATAGAACTGGTCCACTTAATTAGGAAGCATTGGGTATAGCAGGTCTCTGGGAGACTGTCTTTAAAGAAATGCAAACTACTCTTCTATAAAGTCAAATTACTTTGATTCTTCCTCATGGTTGCAAGAATGAAGAATTGGGCAACAATTAATTCTTAATCATAGTTTACCAATATGTCATATGTAAATTGCTAGTTTTATGTAAGAACTTTAAAGCAATGTTATAATTATTTTTTTAAAATTACATAGTATGGTTGACAATGATTAAGTGTGTATATCAAATAGCTAGCAGAGAGGATTTTGAATGTTCCCAGTGCAGAGAAATGTTGTGTTGAGGTGGTAGATATACCAATCACCTTGCTCTGATCATTACATATTGCTTATAGGTGTTGAAACATCACACACAATGTGCCATATAAATATTCATAATCATTATATGTCAATTGGAAATTTTTAAAAATATTTACACAAGTTATATGGTATAGACTTGTGCTTCAAGGAATGGCAGAGTAAGTTTTCCACTGAAGGCAACCAGAAAAACTGGATTTAAAAAACTGCTTGGGTGTAGCTCAGTGGTAGAGCTACACCAGGTTCGAGGCCAGCCTTGGCAATTTAGAGAGTCCCTAAGCAACTTAGCTAGACCCTGTCTCAAAATTAAAAGCATGTGTAAGACTCTGGGTCCCATCCCCAGCACTGCAAAAAAACAAAAATCCCCCCTCCTTAAGGAAATTTACTATTAATAAAATAGTAAAGAATTACTGAAGCAAAAAAAAAAAAAAAAACCCCACAGAGGAAGACCTAGGACTGAAGAGGGAACCTGGAATTTAGGGTCACTTTTCCGCTAGAAATTTCTGCCAGTCCTGGAGAATTCATTTGCCATTCCCAGAGGAGAAAGCTAAGGGGAGGAACAGTGCTTTGATCAGACTCACAGGGCCTGGGGGACAGGAAATGAGATCGGAATCTGCCAAAAGTGTTTTGTGAATCTTTTCTTCAGTTTCAGATAGAGAACATTGTACCCCAGGAGCAGGGGAGAACTAGAACCAGATGGCCTTCACAGAAATTGAAGAGCAGCTTCAAATTATCTTAAAGAACCTAAAACTGGAATCATACACAGAAGCCAGAAAGAGGCCAATGAGAATGACTGCTAGAGAAGGATTAGACTTTCCAAAGACTAATCAATCCTAAAATTTTGCAAATGCAAACCTGGCAGTGGCACCATCGTCCTCATCAAAATAACCAGTCACCAAAGACACCACACAACATGAGTGAAAACCAGCAGCAAAACAGCACGGGGGCTTCAGATAGTGGAGTTACCTTCCACGGACTCAGTAAATGCAGAAAAGGGAAAAAAGAAGTTTGATCTCAGGAGCTTCAGAAAAGAAAGGGAATGGTTAACTGAAATTCTGAATTGTTGCTTCTGTACACAGCAAATGCAGGGCTTGTACCCTCTTCTCTAACCCTTCCTTAGAGCCATTCAAAATTCCAAATAGGAAGCCCCTCCTTTCCATCTCTTGCTTATGAGCAAGGGTTCCTTCTGCAATGCCTTCTCCCTCGCTTGTAGCAAATGAAATATGTAAGTCTGACTCCAACTATAAGTGCATTTCTTTTCTTTCTATCTGTTCTTTTGGTACTGGGGATTGAACTCAGGGGAACTCTACTACTGAGCCATATCCCCAGCCCTGTTTTGTATTTTATTTAGAGACAGGGTCTCACTGAGTTGCTTAGCACCTTGCTGATGCTGACTTTGAACTCAGTATCCTCTTGTCTCAGCCTCCCAAGCCGCTGGGATTACAGGAGAGTGCTACCATGCCTGGCACAAGTGCATTTCTTATCCAGGTTTGGCTGGGGTATTTGACAAAATTCAGTGAAAAAGTTAGGATCATTTCCCCCTACAAAGGATAGGAAAGCTTTGATATGAATTTTTTCCAGCAAATTTAGACCTGGTAATTTGAGAATTACAGAATAATCCCAGCAACTCAGGAGGTTGAGGCAAGAAGACCACAGGTTTGAGGCCAGCCTTGGCAATTTAGAGAGTCCCTAAGCAACTTAGCTATACCCTGTCTCAAAATAAAAAATTTTTTAAAAAGACAGGGTAGCTGGTGATGTAGCCCAGAGTAAAACATCCCTCAGTTAAATTCCTAGTACAAAAAAAAAAAAAAGTTACAGAGTAAGACATTATTTTAATATGATGTGGGTCATCTTAATGGTGCAAGACCTACTGATCACATATCTAAAGAGGTTAATAATAGCAACTACATAATTCAGGAATTATTAACACTGATAAATCAATCTGTTCTTAAGAGTAATTAAAATAACACAGATATCAGATTCTTAGCATACCTAACACAGATGAGGTGGCCCTTGAAGTTTTGTAAAACTCCTTTTCACTTCATATTTTAAGTTGTAATTTAGCAGCTTTAAGATAAACTTGCTTTGATCACTAGTTTGTAATTTATTTCTATGGATACTGAAAAGTAACCTTATTTTACTTTTTAAAATTTTAACTTTGAAGACTTGCCCAATTGAGTTCCAGAGTTAACATTTTCATTACTCCCTGAGCCAATGAAATCAAAATCTCTGGGGACAGAGCTCATATTGTCAATGTTTTATCCTAATGTAGTGTACTTTAGGAAAATCTTTAAAATTATAATTCTTTACTTTAGTGGCATTTTGGACACAGGTAAAGAAATCAATTGAATTTTGATTTTACTAATCTGAACTTTTATTTTTAGAAACTATAGTTCATTTTTTAAAATACTTTAAAATTTGAATGACTTATATTTGTAACTATATTTGTTATAAATTCTGTTCTAATTGCTCTATTAACTCTATTTACCCAAGCATATGTTCTGCAATTTTTTCATGCTGCAAGCTTTCCTCATAAGTTAAAATATATAATTGCTATATGATCCTATAATTCCACTCATAGGTATGCATCCAAAATATTGAAAATATGTACTCAAACAAGTATAGGCACACAAATGCTCATAGCCATACTATACACAATAACCGAAACAACCCAAACATCATTAAGGGATAAATGGATAAACAAATGATAATTTATATATACAATGGAAGATTATTCAGGAAGAAATTCGGACAGAAGCTACAAAATGGACAAACCTCAAAAACATTATGCTAAGAGAAAGAAGTTAAACACACAAATATCATATTTTGTATGGTTATATTCCTTTGATATATCTAGAATAGATAAATCCATGCAGACAGAATCCAGATTGGTGGTTGCCAGGAGCAGGCATTGAAGAGAGACTGGTTAATGGGTAAAGGTTTTTACTTTGGACTCATGGAAATTGTTATGGTTTGGAAATGAGGAGTCCCCCCAAAGTTCCTGTGTTCATACAGAAATATTCAGAGGTGAAATTAGATTGTGAGATCTATAACCTAATTAGTCCATCCCAGTTTGAATGGACTAACTGATGGTAACCACAGGCAGGTGGGGCATGGCTGGAAGAGGTGGGTTACTGGGGGTGTGCCCTGGAAGGGTTCATTTTCATTGCCCCCTGCCCCAGTTCCCAAGTTGCCATGAACAGACAGCTTTCCTCCACCACACTCTTCCACCATGAAGTTCTGCCTCACCTTGGGCCCATAGAAATGGGGTTGATTGACCATAAACGAAGCCTCTGAAACTGTGAGCCAAAGTAAACTTTTCCTCCTCCAAGTCGTTTTTGTCAGGTATTTGGTCACAGATGTGAAAACTGACTAACACAAATATTTTTGAAACTAGATAGAGGGGGTGGTTTCACAGAATTGTGAATGTACCAATAGCCACAGTAATTGGCTACTTTTATGTTATGTGCATTTTATCCTAGTTAATACATTTAAGAAAAAGTGGTATCTGACTTCCACTTCTCTTTCTGGGAAAGAAGGAGTAGACATGCTTTCTCCATCCTGCCCATGAATATAGCTAAAACCACTGGATGTTATCTGTACGACAAGGATTAAAAAAAAAAGATCCTGAAAGTTGGAGGGGGAGTCAGACTGTGTAGGGATCTTGATTCCTAAAAGAAAAAAAAAAAAAACAAAAACACACACACAAACCAAAAAACAGCAAGTATATTCCCTGTGTCTTTATTTTAGTTCATATAGCTTACACTGCATGGCTGAGACATCAAAAATCAAGGTGACAGAGATGTTAGGATTACCTGGAAAGAGTTTTACAGTATCAAAATTAATAACCAAAAGGAAATTTTAGAACCATAATAACCTCAATTTAAAAAGCTAATAGATGGCATCAACAAGAGAATGGAAGGGATGGGGGAGGGTGGTGGTGGGGGGGACGTGTCAGCAAATTTGAAGGTAGAATAATAGAAATTACCCAATCTGAACTACAGAGAAAATAGATTGACAAAACATGAATAACGGTTTAAGGACTTGTAGGACTGTAACAAAAAAAAAAAAAAAATCTAATGTTCATATCATTGTAGTTCTAGAAGGAAAGGACAAAGAGGAAGACCCTGAAAAGGTATTTGGAAAAACAATGATTGAAAATTTCACAAACTTGGCCAAAGACAAACATAGATTCAATAATTTGAGTGACCCTCAAGAGAATAATCCCAAAGATTATTGAACAACATCTTCAGGATCGGTGTCTCAATACAAAGTGATTACACATGACACCAAAAACACGACCCATAGAAGAAATAGTTGAGCCAGGCGTGGTGGTGCTTGCCTGAAATCCCAGCAACTTGGGAGGCAGAAGAAGGAGCATCATAAGTTTGAGGCCAGCCTCAGTAATTTAGCAAGGCCCCAAGCAATTCAGCAAGCACTTGTCTCAAAATGAAAAAGGGCTGAGAATGTAACACAGTAGTAAAGCACCCATGGGTTCAATCCCAGTACCAAGAGGAGGGGGAGGGGGAGGGGGAGGGGGAGGGGGAGGGGGAGGGGGAGGGGGAGGGGGAGGGGGAGGGGGAGGGGGAGGGGGAGGGGGAGGGGGAGGGGGAGGGGGAGGGGAGGAAAAAAGGAAGGAAGGAAGGAAGGAAGGAAGGAAGACCTAGTGTATTTTGACAATGGAATACTATGTAGCAATAAAATAAACTACTGATATAAACAATAGTTTCCATGAATCTTTAGGGAATTAAGCTGAATGAACAAAAGTCAATCTCAAAAAGTCATATGTTAGGAATAGTAACAAAAACGGCATGGTATTGGCACCAAAGACATCTAGACCAATGGTACAGAATAGAAGACACAGAGACAAACCCACATAAATACAGTTATCTCATACTAGACAAAGGTACCAAAAAAAAAAATACATTGGTGAAAAGATAGCTTATTCAACAAAAGGTGCTGGGAAAACTGGGAATCTATGTGTATAAAAATGAAATTAAACCTCCCTCTCTCACCCTGCACAAAAATCAACTCAAAGTGGGTCAGACTTAGGCACTAGAACAGAGACCCTGCACCTAATAGAATAAAAAGTAGGCCCAATTCTTCACCAGGTCAGCTTAGGACCTGACTTCCTTAACAAGATTCCTAAAGCACAAGAAGTAAAGAAAATAAATCAATAAATGTGATGGATTCAAACTCAAAAGCTCCTTCTCAGCAAAGGAAACAATCAATAACATGAAGAGAGAGCCTATGAAATTGGGGAAAATCTTTACCACATGCACCTCAGATATAGCACTAATTTCCAGGATATATAAAGAACTCAAAAAAGTTAACACCAAAACACAAATAACCCAATCAATAAGGGCTAAGGAACTGAATAGATACTTCACAGAAGAAACAATCAACAAACATATGAAAAAATGTTCATCATCTCTAGCAATTAGAGAAATGCAAATCAAAAATCACTCAGATTTCATCTCACTCTAATCAGAATGGCAATTATCAAGAATACAAGCAATAAGAAGTGTTGGTGAGGATGTGGAGGGAAAAGGTACACTTATACATTGCTGGTGAGACTGCAAATTGGTACAACAACTATGGAAAGCAGTATGGAGATTCCTCAGAAAACTTGGAATGGAACCACCATTTGACCCAGGTATCTTCAGTTTATACCCAAAGGACTTAAAAATCAACATACTACAGTGATGCAGCCACATCAATGTTTATAGCAGCACAACTCAATAGCTAAACTATGGAACCAACCTAGATGCCCTTCAACAGACGAATGGATAAAGAAAATGTGGCGCATATATGTGTGTGTGTGTATATATATATATATATATATATATACACACACGCACACAATGGAATATTACTTAACCTTAAAGAAGTATGAAATTATGGCATTTGCAGGTAAATAGATGGAGCTGGAGAATATCATGCTAAGCGAAATAAACGAAACTCCAAAAATCAAACACAAAATGTTTTTCTGATAAGCGGATGCTGATCCATAATGGGGGGGGGGGGGAAGAATGAAGAATGCACTATGTACAGTCAGAGGAATGAGAAGTTGTGTACGATGTGTCAAAATGCATTCTGTCATGTGTAACTAATTAGAACAAATTTTTTTAAAAAGTCATATGCTGCCAGACGCAGTGGCGCACACCTGTAATCACAGTGGTTTGGGAGGCTGAGGCAGGAAGATTGTAAATTCAAAGCCAGTCTCAGCAATGGTGGAGTGCCAAGCAACTCATTGAGACCCTGTCTCTTAATAAAATACAAAATAGGGCTGAGGATGTGGCTGAGTGGTCAAGTGCCCCCGAGTTCAATCCCTAGTACCAAAAAAAAAAAAAAAGAAGTCATATGCTGGGAAAACCGGGGACAGGAATAGGAAAGACAGTGGAATGAATCTGACATAACATTCCTATGTACATAATATATGAATACGCTACAATGAATCTCAACATTGTGTACATCTAGGAGACTGGGAACCTAATTAAAATAAGATATAGTCTGTGCTTGTATAAATTTATCAAAATAGATTCTACTGTCATGTATAACTAAAAATAAATTTTTAAAAAGTAATATACTATGATTTAATTTATAAAACCTTCTTGCAATAACAAAATTATAGAGATGGAGAACAAATAGTGGTTAGATAATGTAGGGAAATGGGGATGGGTGTGACATGAAGGAGGAAGTTGAGATGATGGAATATTTCTGTACAAAGTGACATAGAACCAGAGGTACACAATGTCCCAGTGTTAATCATCTGGGTTTGCATGTTGTGCTGAGTTACAAGTCATGTAAACATAGGGAGAAAATAGATGAAGAGTGTGACCAGGGATTTCTGTACCATCTTTACAACTCCCTCTGAATCTGTAATTATTTCAAAAAAAAAGTGCTGACCATAACTTGACAATCATTAAATGTGGAAGAGTTTGTCTTAATTCTACTCTCTAATGATTTAGCATAGCCCTCTGGGGCATTTAGTTGAAATTTGAGTGAATTGCCACTAGATGACACCATTGATTGCATAACCAAACCGTTGGATTATTCCCTAAGGGGTTGAGATATTTTTAGATTTCCACTGTTTTCAAAAACATGTTTTTTAAAAAACATAATATATATTATATAAAATATATACATGTATGAGACATAATCACAAAAAATAGACATTATTGCTGTATGTATATACACGACTGCATAGCCAATGTGATTCTGCAACCTGTACTCAGAAAAATAAGAAATTATACTCCATCTGATTCAAATGTATGATATGTCAAGATCATTGTACTGTCATGTGTAACTAATTAAAACAAATAAAAAAATTTACTGTTGATTTTAGGAATATCATTTAATTGCTTCAGGCCTCATTTAATCATATCTTAAAATGTAGAGCTTTATAAAATATTTGATCTCACTAAAAAAAGGGTTTTGGGGGGGGGGAACATTTACGTATTTCTTTGGAGGTGTTAAAGTTTCTTTGTCGTTATGATTTTAAGATTGGGTAGTTGAAATCACTAAAGAACTCCGAAGCTGTGGATGCTAAGTAACAAAGCTAGTTACAAACCAACTTTAGATCAAAAGTTATCTGCATGGATCTTCCCTATTTTCCTGTATTAATCATGTTTTTCTGTATTTTATGATTTTTTTAAATTAGTGCATCATAACTATACATAACTATGAGGGACTCAATTTTATATATTCATCCGTGCACAGAACATGTGTCTGTTTGCCGATTTCATTCCCCACGCTTCCTCTTGCCCTTGCCACCACTACCCCTTCCTCTCATCTACTGGTCTCCCTTCTACTTCACTGAGATCCCCCTTTTTATTTCTTCTTCTCTAGCTTCTACATATGGGAGAAAACACATATGACCCTTGACTTTCTGAGTCTGGTTTATTTTACCTGGCATGATGTTCTCTAGTTCTATTTACCAGTAAATGACATAATCTCACTCTTCTTCATGGTTGAAAGGACTCCATTGTGTATACAGACCACAATTTCTTTCATCTGTGGGCAGATACCCAGGCTCAGTTCTTTCCATAACTTGGCTATTGTGAAGCGTGCTGCTATAAACATTGCTATGCATGTATCACTACGGTATGCTGACCTTCATTCTTCAGGATAAATACTGAGGTCATGTCATGGTTCCATGTCTTGTCTTTTGAGGAATCTCCATACGGATGTCCATAGTGGGTGTACTAACTTGCAGCCCTACCAACAATGGATAAGAGTTCCTTTCCCTTTATTATTTGTATTTTTGAAAACTGCTATTCCAACTGGAGAGAGAGGAAATCTTAGTTTTAATTTGCATTTCACTGATTGCTAAAGACATTGAAAATTTTTTCACATTTGTTGAACACTCATATTTCTTCTTTTGAGAAATGTTTATTTCGTCCATTTGCAAAAATCCAGTGTCTTTATTGGATTCTTTGTTTTTGTTGTCGTTGTTTAAGAACGTTAAGTGTTTAGAGTTCTTTGTATATTCTGGATGTTTATGATGTTTTTGTATCTTAAAACCATCAACAGAGGAATAGATAAATAAAATGTGGTATATACATAATGGAGTTTTATTCAGCTGTAAAGAAAAATGAAATTATGTTCTTTGTAGGAAAATGGATGGAACTTGAGACCATTATGTTAAGTAAAATAAGTCAAACTCAGAAGGTCAAGAACTTTATATTTTCTCTCATATGTTGAAGAAAGTGGAAAAGAGAAATGTGGGGAATGATCAAATGAAAACAAAGGGAAATCAGTAGAGGAAAGGGACCAGGAGTTGGGAGGAGAGGAGGGAGTGGGTAAGTGATATTGGCCAAATTATATGGTTACATTGCACACACACATGATGATGTAACAACAAATTCCAACATTATGTACAACTATAATGCACCAATAAGAAAATATGAAAGGAACGGATTTGGGGTTGTGGCTCAGAGGCAGAGTGCTTGCCTAGCATGCATGAGGCACTGGGTTCGATCTTTGACCCCACATAAAAGTAAAAATAAAATAAATGTATTGTGTTTACCCACAACTAAAAAAGCAATTTTTTTCTCCTAAAGAAATATGGAAGGGAAAAAAAAACCCCACAAACAAAACAAAACACATGCTGGTCTAAGATACTGCCCCTCTAAGAGATGGTAAAGGGCTCACTAAGGGTGTCTTTTCATGTGCAAACCAAGAAATCCCATGAAAGGGAGGAATTAGAAACACTCTGTTAATGGAAACCAGCAAGAATTATTCAAACTAGCCCAATCCTGTAATGTTCGTTCCGCCCTGCTTTGAATTTCCGGGAAACTCCTAGAGAGAATCTGGCCTAGACTTTCCCCTCACTCTTGCCTCTTCCTTTTATAAAAGAAATTTCCATTAGTAAAGGTGTTTGTTTCAGGTAGAGGTCGCTCCTAGACAACTTCATTGCCTGTGGCACCTTTTGTCTTCATAAGGAGACAATTCTCTCCTCATCCTCCCATAGCTTCCCACCCCCAGAAGCCTCAAACCCCCATTTCTTTCTGTAGTTCAGGATGCTACTAAGCCTCAGTAGTGAGTCTTACACTTCCAAGACACACCTGTGTGTTTGCTACTGAACTCATTTGCCTGCTAAGTAGTTTTGCCTATCACTGAAGTCACGGATTTTGCAAAAAAGTTTATTCCCAAGGTGGTCAAATGAGCGGAGTAGAAGCCCCCAGACTCAAATCCGCAAGGATAGGGTTTAGGGTTATAATCAAACACAGTGGTTTTGTATGTTGGTGGCTGCAAAGCCAATCAGCATGCAAGGAGATAAAAGTGTCAAAAGAGGCTTACTACTTACAGCAAGTAAGAACACTGGAGTTATTTGCAAAAACATACTCTCCCCAAACAGAAAATGTCTTTTATTGGGTAGCCTATACAAATTCATATAGAAAAACATGTAGGTTGGGCTAGGATTGTGGCTCAGCTGTAGAGCGCTCCCCTAGCACGAGCGGGACCCGGGTTCCATGCTCAGCACCACATAAAAAAATAAAAGGCATTGTGTTGTGTCCATCTACACCTAAAAAAATAAATATTTTTAAAAAATATGTAGGGCTGGGCACATTCCTGAGCATGTTCAGTTTAAGGTGTATCTTTCTGAGCATTCTCAGTTGAAGGTCATAGATCATATGTTCAAAAAGAAAAGAGAAGAGACAAATGCTTCGGAGCAGAGAGTTTAATATTATATGACGAGCAAAGTTTATGCTAGATTTCCTGAAAGAGAAGAGTGACTTGGTAACTTTGGTTTCTTATAGACTTCCTCCAAGAATTTTAACTGAAACAGAAAGAAAGAAAAACTTTGAAGGTTTGTTAAGAGTCTTTTAAAGGGGCAGCAGCTTTCACCCTGTTTGTGTGGGAGTTTGCTCTTAAGTTGGCTTCACTTAGCAGCTGACATTTATGGCATGAAGAAACAAGGTGCTCTGAGGTGTGGGGAAAGTTACTGACAGTAAGAAACGAAGTACTTGGTGGTCTGCACATGCATAAACAAGATTTTACAGCATAGGATCCATGTTCAGAAAACGGCAGCATTAGCATGATCTGAGTATAATGGGGCTTAAAGGCTGCTTTTTCTAAAAGCACTGATTCTTCACTTGGGCCAGCAAACAGAATGAAAGCTTCACATCTCTGCCTTCATACTGCATCTTTTTCCTTTGCTATCTTACGCTTTGGGTCAGATTCCTGCTCAACTCTGCACATAGACATGTTACTCATTTAAAAGGTGTCTAAAACTGATAATGCAAGATAGATTTGCTCTAAATTTATCTAATATTTGTCCTCCCTTTTCAAAGCTTAAGACACCAAAATAAGAGTAAGATATTTTCAAGATATACAGGGACAGGGCTGGGGTTGTAGCTCAGCGGTAGAGCACTCCTCTAGCATGTGTGAGGCCCTGGATTCGATCCTCAGCACCACATTAAAATAAATAAAGGCATTGTGTCCAACTACAACTAAAAAATATTTTTGATATACAGGGACATCATGATCAAAAGATTATCAACAATCAGCTTTAGCAACATTATGTTCCAGACCACTGGAGCAACACCTAGAAGTCTCCAGTCATTGCCCAAAACCTGAAGGAGGATACAGTTTGTTGTTGCCCCCTCCTAACTCCATTTTGCTCCTCTGGCCTGTTCTTTCTCTGAATCATTTCTCCAGAAGGGACAAACCCTGCAGGCAATCATCTCTTCAAGGGAACCAGACTGCCACCATCAAGCAATAGCAATTTCCTTGGCACTTAGCAGGATCCCCCAGAGCCAGATCCTGAGGCAACGATCAACCAGACCACAATTTCACCAAAACTGCTTTTGTCCTCTGCCCCCGCTAATCCAGGAGCTGTTGCTAGCACCTTGAAGAGAGTTTCTTAGGAGGTCACAAGACCCCTACCTTCCGTGTATGGCCAAACTGAAAATAAATACCTTTCCTGTTTTCCTACCACTATCTCTCAAGATTCTCAAGGTGGTGAGCACACAAATCTGGTCTGTTGGGACCAGAGTTAGTCCTCTGGCCTAGGACTCCAGTAACTTGAGGGTGGAGATTTTAACCCTGATACGGGGTCATGCATCAGACACTTGTTCAGGTCCAAGTAAAGGAATTGGTGGCTTCAACCAGTTTGAGCTAGAAAAGGCTATCTCCAAATCCCTAAGAAAATGCTTAGTCATTACCAGGGTGACTATGCATCAGAGATAGTTATAGTAAAGCTAGCAGGGGACTATTATTTTATTTAGGTAAACAACTTCTAAAACCAGTGACGAGAGCAAGAAACAGACAATCAAGTGAAACTAGATTTGTTCAGATTTTCAAAAGAAAGACCATCCTCTTTGGTTTTTACACTTTACGGGGAAAGAATAGTTCCTTCTCTTGCAAGAGAAAATGACTGGAAATGTTGCTCATTGGTACAGCACTTGCCTGGCATGTGGAAGGGCCTGTGTTTGATTCTTTCCCCCCACAGGAAAAAAAAAACAATTTATTAATTTAATTATGGAGTCTCAATAATTAAACATTTTTCTCTTATCAATCTGTCTTATGTTCTTTTAATTTATAGCCCAAAGAACCTGCAAAAGTAGAGCGAAGTCATTTTTCTCTCCCCTACATTAGCAAGACTGTTCCAGTATCATTTCCTGGTATCTAAAAATCTATATGCAAAACATGACTACTTGAGGCTAACAACTTCACATTTAAAATCTGATGAATCTTTTCAATGAATTTTTATATTTATAATAAATTA
Organism: Marmota monax; assembly: GCF_021218885.2. NCBI lineage: Eukaryota > Metazoa > Chordata > Mammalia > Rodentia > Sciuridae > Marmota > Marmota monax. The sequence goes on along the minus strand of NW_026693876.1, from coordinate 674,657 downwards.
GAAAAACATTTCTAAAGGGAAGGAAGTACTAAAATACAAAATAATTAGTTGTCAGAGACATGTGCAAATATATAGAAGAGTTACAACTTTAAGTTTTTATATTGCCTTTACTTTCTGCCAGTAAAAACAAAATATACTTGGGTTTTGGCTTCTCACAAAACTAACAAATGTTTCTTAATATAAAATAAGTATGAACTATGCTAATATTTTTTCTTTTCATGTAGGCAGAATTCTATAAAATGGTTCCATATCAACCTATGAAATTGGGGTTTGTACTTAACTACCTCTTCATCAATTGTTCTACTGTATGTTGAAAAAGTTCTATTTTTAGTAGAAGATTTTGTAATCTCCTTTATTCAAATAATATGGCCACTTAAAAAGTGAATTAGTTAACAACAAACGAGGGCAAGATTACACTTAGATCAAAACCACAGTTCTCAAAAATATTTTGAGAATTAATTGAAAGTGTTTCTATAATCTATAAAATTTGACCTGGGAAAAATCAGATACTCCATAGAAATTTTGAGAATACTGGCAAAAATTGTAAAATCAACTTTTCCAGAACCCTGTAAATTAAACCAAAGGCTTACAACAACACAAGGAATATTTATGCAGAAATCTCATAAACTCAACAATGAAGAGACAACTCAATTTAAAAACAAAGGATTTGAATAATTATTTCTCCAAAGAATATAGAAATGATGGATAAGTATATGGGGGAAAAACATCCTTAGCCATCAGGAAAATAAAAAAAAAAATCAAGACCACAATGATATGTGACATGAAATCACTAGAATGACTGTAATAAAAAATTTAAAAGCACATGATAAGGAGAAATTGGAACCATCATAAATTGCTGGTACCACGGTTCAGCCAGAGCTGGGGGTGTAACTCAGTGGCAGACAGAGCACTTGCCTAACATGAGTGAGATTGAGCCTGACTTCAAGCCTACACATTCACACAAAAATGTGTCCCTGATTGTGCAGAGAAAACTTAATGCTTATAATCAAAAAGTGGAGAGCCCAAATGTTCTTTCAGTGAGGAGTAGATCCAGCATGGCATTGATTAACCCAGCCTGATTCCCTTAAAATTGGGAGCCATCTTGCCACAAAGACATAAAAAACTAATTTCAGCTTTACTATAAATTACTGCAAATTCTGAAACTGCTTGGAATGCCTGCCCGTGCCTTGAACTCACCCATGCCTGGCTCTCTGACCAGATAGCAGCCCTCTCTGACCAGATAGACGCTTCAACAATCTTGGCCTTCCCTGGCCAGATAACCACCCTCTCTGAGGCTCTAATGATCTTCATAAATTCTGATGTTGGGGCCAGCAAAAATATAAACTGGCCTTTATGTTATGCTCTTCAGAGTTTTGTTATCTGTAACCCCCCTTTGTGTAACTTTCTGGGCTATAAAGCTGGCTGTCTTGTTCCCGTGGTTTTTGTTGGGAGAGGCAGCACAGCCGGTGGAAATAATAAGCTTGATTTTAATTTGATTTTAATTGGAGTCAGTGGTCTTTTCTTTGTGTCGTGGTCTAACAGCATACCCCTAAAGCATTTTACTACTAAACAACAAAAAGGAATGGAGTACAGGTACATACTACAACATGCACAGACCTTGAGAATACTGTGCTAAACATAAGGAGGCAGACACAAAAGAATGGGTATGATTCTGTTTCTGTGAAGTGTCCAAAATAGGCAGATTCATAAAGACAGAAATTTGAGTAGTGGCTTCCAAAGGTCAAGAAGGGGAAGAAACAGCAAGCGATAAATATTTTCTCAAGTTATACAAGGTGATTGTTTTGGTCTGCTATTTCGATGCAGTGATTAAAAGACCCGACCAGCACAATTATAGAGAAGGAAAAGTTTGTTTAAGGGCTCACGTTTCAGAGGTCTTAGTCCACAGAAGGCTGGCTCCATTCCTTGGGGTTCAAGGTGAGGCTGAACATCATGGCGGAAGAGTGGGGCAGAGGGAAGCAGCTCACATCACGATCAGAGAACAGAAAGACAGAGACTCCACTCTCCAGATACAAAATATATACCTCCAGCCACACCCCACCTGCCTCCAGTTACCATTCAATCAATCCCATCAGGGCTTAATTCATCGATTAGGTTAAGGCTCTAACCCTTATCATTTCTCCTTCAAACCTTCTTGCATTGTCTCACATGTGCGCTTTTGGGGGAGAAATGAAAAGGGTTAGAGCCTTAACCCACATCCAAACCATAACAGTGATGTTTGCATAACTCCGTGAATACCCTAAAAACCTTTCAATTGCACAATTTAAAAAGATATATTTCATGGTATGTGAATTATATCTCAATAAAACTACTTTAAAAATTAAAAAGAAGACCTATGCAAAAAATAAATATAGATAGAATTGAGGCAGGAGGCAAGAGGTATACATAATTAAATAGTTTTGGTCAAGCTGTGAAAAATAAAAAGGGAAACCTATGAACTAATTTGATTTATTTGGTAGTGAAACGTATCTATTATAATTAACTTTATGCCACTAAGTATGACTACTCATCTATGTTCCTGATTAAATATCAGTTCATTTTTTAATCCCGACTCAGAAATGTTATTTGTTATAAACTGTGTTCATTGTTTAGCATTATAAAGCTCTTCAAGTTCTGAATTCTTAATTTTGAAACACATCTGGTTCCAGGGATTTTTGAATACTAGATAGAAACCTGAACTTCTATTGATAATCACTAGCATAATTATAAATACTGAACTTCAATTTTGGTTTCCCTCTTGTACCCCCAAACCAGGGAGAACACAAGCCTGTGTAATGTAAATGTGGGTATGAAATTAGTTGGCCTGGAAGCACTCTAGACAATTATGGTGAATAGCCAAATATCTATGCAGAGACTTGATTTCAAGTGGCTTTATAGAGCTGGAGATGGAGCTCAGTGGTACAGCACTTACCTAGCATGCACAAGTTGGTTGTAAACTAGATTTGGTACTTGATTCACAACTCTTGGAATTATTTATTGATAGTTGCACCATCTCCTATCTTTAAATATGGCCACAAAGAAACTTTAGCACTTCTAAGAATTGTTTAGAACTTTCTTTTTTCCTATAAAAAGAAACACACACAGACATACATTTGTGCTGGGGACTGAACCCAGGGTTGTGCATGGTAGGAAAGTGCTCTATCATGGAGCTAAACCCCAAACCCACAAAATCTGGGTTTTGTTTGTTTGTTTGTTGTTTTATTTTTGTTTTTAGAGGTGCTGTGAATTGAATGAACCTCAGGCTTCATGCAAACCATGCTAGCACTAAAATGTTTGTCAGTGGGATCAAAAATTTGAAAGCAAAACAAGAACAAACCCAAACACATGTGCAATATGTACATTCTAATGCAAAAATCCTCACTGTGATCTGTAGGACTAATGTTTCTCTTCTGAATCATCAAAGGCATAAAATCTGAAACAATAGAATGCCTTAGGTTGATGTTCCATTACCATTGGAAATGTAGACAGTGTCATATTCAATGCATCAATGATTAAAAAAAGAAAAGAAAAAACCTTGGAGCCCTTAGAGAATCGCCATAAATCATTAGTAATGCTTAGTCTACATTTTTGAAAAAAGTAGATTGAGGTTCAACAAAAACAACAAATTCCAGTAAGAGGATATCTAGTTTTTAATTTGCCTCTTGTCCAGAGTTGAAAGATATAAAGAATCCCTGAAAATACATTTAAACTCAAATGGTTTGGGTACAATAAACGCAGGCCAGTGGTCCTCAAAATGGTCCCTGGATTAGCAACATTAGCATCACCTGGGTGCTTGTTAAAGATGGAAAATCTCGGGCCCACCACAGTCCTGCTGAATCAGAATCTTCAGATTGGGTATGGAACAGCAATTCACGTTTTCACGAGCTTTCCAGGTGACTCTGATGCACGTTAATGTTTAAGAACTACGGGATTATGCAAATGTCCCAACATATTCCAACAAAGATTTGGAAAATGCTTTATATGGCATTCTCCTTATTGAAAGTCATGCTACATATTAAGTGCATATCAAAGTCCCTGCACAGACCTGCAGTAAAGGAAACTGATGACAGCTAAGGAATTTGGGACTGAAGCAGGGCATTACAGTGTCTCCCAGAGCAGTTTTTGCCGTCCAGAAGATGTAACTTCAGTATGCAGAGACCAAATCTCCTTGAAGCTGAGATTTTGAAATTCTTTCAGTGATCATCTGTGTTCTTTTTGCCTTGCTAGGCAGCCGTTGGTCTGATGCAGGGCACATCTGCCTGCCTCTAATGGGGTATGGTAAACTGCTCTGATTCCCAGAGGACCCCAGATTGCTTGGCAGTCTTTCCCTGTGGGAGGGCTTGATTTTTAACTGCTGTTTTCCATAAAAGAAAAGTAGAGATGTGAGTCCAACCAGAAACAAGTTGTAAAGACTCAGATGTTGGCACAGACGGGGTTCATTAGCAATATTCTCAAAGGCCAAAGAAAGTCCACAGTGGAACATTCTCTCTCTTGTTCTCCATCATTTTTTTGTATGATATTCTCTTTTAGTTGTACATCAGATTCAGCCTTGCCTTTAAACGTTTGTTTAAAATTAAGAAAGCGATTTAAGATCGAAGATTCTGATAGTTATACTGTCTTTTTTTAAAACAAATAATTTACTCCTTCAACCCCAGACTTGAAACTGGTTCCACTATTATCACCATAATCACACTCTATTAAGCAAACAATTTTACTTTCCATTTTCAGCAAATGTTTAGATCATTAGGTTACATTTGACCACCTGCCTTATTATTATTTCCATTATATATCCCTACCTCAGTTTTTTCTTTACACCAAATTTACATATTTTGATTGACATTATGTTTTTAATTGTGTGTGTATTGCCATGTTGCTTTAAATTTTCCAGAACAATTTATACAGAGAAGTTATTTCAAATTATCTCATTCATAAATAATAACCAAGTGCTGTTTCCCCCCCCCCTCCATTTGGCATCTTTCACAACTTCGCAAAAATTTTTGAGCATCTACTATATCTGGAACAAGTGGCAGTCACTTTGGATATATAAAAGTATGATATTGCTTTTTACTTCAAGCCTGGGACAATTTGAACAATAAAAAATAGTGATAGTAATAAATTTGAGCCCATTTAATAGATGGGTTCATTCTGAATGAATAGATATGTACAGAACAGCAGTTTTTCTGCTGTAGCTTGTCTTGAGTTACTCTATTTTATATAGGGCAGGAGCACCATTTTGAGTACAAATACTAAGTACAATAACTTGGCATATTTTTTGTGTGTGTGCAAGTAAACAGCCACTCTCTTCCCAGGACAACCATAAGACACAGATTGATAAATGACTCATTCAAGGTAATAAAAAGTCACCACCTATGAACATTCCAAATTAAATCAGGGATAGACACAAGGACTTGTGGGACCATGATAGAAATACCAGGTACATGAGTTTGTCAAACACACCAGACCAACGGATGACGCAACCACCTTATCCAAGACCCACAAAAGGAGGCACACCTTGGACTGCAGCATGGCACACCAACCTGTCACCTTGCCATGGACCATTCTAGTGTACACATCATGGCCTCTGCCCAGGAGATTGCCAGCTGACAAACCATCCATTGTCCTGGGAGTCAGGTGGGCATCATTCCCGTGCTGTCCTCACCCTTCCCTCTGACATCCTGGCACTGGGTTCCATGAACCTGACCACCTACAGTGACTTTCATTTGAATTGGCCCTTCCCATTGGCTCCTTGCATTGTCTCTTCAAATTCTACTGTTTCTTTACTCCTTGCAATTTTCTATAATTTAATATTACTGTTTGCTGTGTGATGTGGGTTTTCAAGGTGAAGATAGTTAAGTGTTAGGTGTTGGTAATTAAGATTGAGATGGAACAAATAACTTGTGATTACCACGATCCCAGGTGAAACCCGAGTACTTGATGAAATAAAGTGAAGAAAATGATTGATGTAGCTTGTCAGTCTGTTGATATTCAATATGTTCTGACATTGTGGAAAGACTCAAATATGTTCATCTATGTTAATAAATTAGCTTGCTCACAACAAGTAAATGAATAAATAAATAATAGGAAAACTCTTCCTTTCAGTAGAATTCCAACTAGTAAATGTAGAAAGAATGAAGTAAGAAATTACTATTTATTGAGCACCAGAATAATAATAGTTTTAGGTAGAGACTACCAATAGATGCTGACACTAGAGAATGAAAGTATAATGAGAGCCAGGCACAGTCACACAAAGCCTGTTATCCCAGTGACTTAGGAGGCTGAGGCAGGAGGATCATAATTCTGAGGCCAGACTCAATAACTTAATCAGACCCTATGTCAAATAAAAAATTAAATAAGGCTGATGATGCAGTTCAGTCGTAGAGTGCCCTGGCTTCAGTCCCTGGTATCAAGAAAAAGGAAAGAAAGTATAATGAGAAGCAGAACATGTATATCTTTCCACAAGATACTTATTAATTGCAAAAGAAAATACATAATAATTTTACAATGGAGAAACCTGGCAGATACCACCTTAACCAAGTGATCACACTGATATATTGAGAAGTGTTCAATATTTCTTCTGTGGTATTAACAAAACTGCATTACCTAAGCTAAACCAGGAGGAAAAGTCAGACAAATCCAAACTTAGGGAAACTGTACGAGATAACTAGCCCACACTCATCAAAATTGTCAATGTCATTCATTTAAGTAAAGTTTGAGGAACTTTTCCAAATTAAAACAGGATAGAAATGCATGTGGCGATTAGCATGTAGGAAATCTGAGTGAAAGATGGGAAATCTTTGTATCAGTTCACAACTTATTTGTGAGTCTGAAATTATCTCAAATGAAAAGTTAAAAATGACATTTTATAAAATAGTGTCCTTTTATCAATAAGCTGCTATCAATGTTTTTGAGTTATATCAGTAAACATTTTTCCTCAACAGAGCTTTTTTTTAATTGTTTTTTGAAATTTTTTTTTAATTTTTAATATTTATTTATTTTTAGTTATCGGCGGACATAACATCTTTGTCTGTATGTGGTGCTGAGGATCGAACCCGGGCCGCACACATGCCAGGCGAGCGCCCTACCGCTTGAGCCACATCCCCAGCCCCTTTAATTGTTTTTTATTCTTGGCACCAGGGATTGAACTCAGGGGCACTTGGCCACTGAGTCACTTCCCCAGCCCTATTTCGTATTTTTATTTAGAGACAGGGTCTCGTCCCAGTTGCTTAGCACTTTGCCATTGCTGAGGCTAGCTTTGAACTCGTTATCCTCCTGCCTCAGCCTCCTAACCCAATGGGATTACAGGTGTGCACCATCATGCCCAGCAAAGAGCTTTTTATTTTTAATTCAGGCAAGTCATAATAATTTTATTTCCCACATCAAAAGAAAATAATGAAAGAGGAGAAAGAAAAGTGTAGGATTCTGTAGACAAAATACAGCATATTTTCCATGTTGTCATGCATTTCAATACAGAGATATAAATTTAAGTGAATACCAATGGTAACATCAAAGAGACAAGTCACAAAAAGACTAACCTGTAATCTGGAATAGCAGAAAGTGAGAAGGGTGGGGAGGTTTCAGCTAATTATTTTGGTGATGGTGTAAGTCTATTCATTCAACCTTTCAACAGATTCCTAAGTGCCAAGGCTTGGGAGATGATAGGTTTGAGCAACATGTGAGCACTGTTGTCAGGAGGCTCTCAGTAGTGTGTGTGTGTGTTTGAAGTTTACAATAAAGGACAGTAACAGGGAAATATTGGCTTATACAGGGCTGTCACAGCGTACATACGAAGCTACTAACCGGATGGCTTCCAGGTGGAGAGGACATCTAAGCAGAGGCTGGAAAGGTCCACATGACTAAATCCTTTGAATCCTCCCAGTACCCCTTCCTTCACCCCAATCATCTTCCTCTCTCAATCTCTGTTCAACTAACAAGCTATAGAATAAGAAGGAAAGATCAGCAATAAGAAGAGAAAGAACAAGCACAATGAAAACTCCCGCTGAGAAAGAGCATGAGGGACTGAAGACCAGAGAGGACTCAGGGGCTAGGTAGGCTGCTAGGGGAGAGAGGAGGGGAAGAGACCATAATACACATCAGTACCAGAACACGAGGGGCCTCCTATTCTATCCTGAGGTGTCTGGACATTATTCAGAGGACAAAGGGGCATGACTACAGAGATTTTTTTTTTTTTTGTGTGTGTGTGTGTATAAACATTTTGCATTATGAAGTTTTGTTTTCTGGATCCTTTATCTAAGCAATTTCCTTTCCACAGCACCTTTCCAAGGATCAGAGATCTTCCTAACTTGCCGAACCCTATGGAAACTACACGATTACCTTTATTCCAAGAGGGAGATCAAAGGAGATGATTATGGGGAAGACTCTTCTCTCAGAACATTAGCACTCAGAGTCTCCAGGTTTCCTTCTGGTGTGTCAAGGACACTAAGGCCAGGGATTTGTGGCAAGGAAATATCTTCCATATTCTCAAAAAATAATGGCAAAATTAATACTTTAGAAAATGTCATGCCTTGTGGGATGGTATAATTGCAATTGCTCACTATAATGTTTGAAGATTTCCAAACTGTGGAAGTTCAGGATCAATTTTGGCTGGCTAAGCTGAAAAGACATAACACTACTCAGAGATTGATGCAAGATTTTTCCATTTAGCCTCTTTTTTAACTAGTTGCCACAGGCACTTCATAAAATTACTCACCAGAGATGGGAATGCTTTTCAATTTTATCTCAAGGGTGCAACTCTACTTCACCAGAAGAAAAAATCAAATTACATTTTACCAGTTTCATAAGACTCTGCCTGTATCAGGCTATGCTAACTAGTGTTTGGAAAAAAAATAAATCCTTCCAAATCTCTATAACATGATTAAAGTTTGTCTCTGGTTCATGGCACAGTCCAGTGCGGGGAGGTTGTGAGGGTTGAATCAGAGTCATTCAGAGATCCAGGATTCTTTCTTGGGAATTGCTCTGCCATCACCCAGGGCTTTGGAGTCTTTGTCCAGAATGAAAGGTGTATAAGTCACTTCTTCCTATAATCCATTTCATGGTCACATGACTGCCCAATTATAAAACATGCTGGTAAGTGCAACCCCTGTTTGTGCCCAGAAAAAGAGAAAACAAATATTCCCTTCCTTCGTTCCCATGTGAAGACTCAAACTAACTGATCTCACATTTCTGATTTATTTCAGGTTCCTTTTTTGTCCCCCTGTGGGGCTAGGGATCCAACCCAGGGCCGACACATCCTAGGCAGTTGCTTTACCTCTGAGCTACATTGCCAGCCCTATTTCAGTAACAATGTTGTGACAGTTATTGCAACACACTTTTCTTCTCAGATTTGGTGAGTAGGCTATCATTTGGATATTGGTAGGATGTTTTCATGACTTTTATGTTCAGGTCGCAAACATTTAATATGCTTGCTGTCACTTGAGACTGCCATAACAAAGTGCCACAGCCTGGGGGACTTGTAAACAACAGATATGTATTTCTCACCATCTGGAAGCTGAAGTCTGAGATCAGGGTGCTAGCATAGTTGGGCTCTGACAAGGAACCTCATCCAAATTGCGAGCTGGTATCTTCTCATGGATCCTTGGTGGAAGGAGCACCAGAGCCTTCTGAGGTTTCTTTCCCATTAGTGGGGGCACTAATCTCATTCATGAGAACTCTATTTTCATGGCCTAAATTATCTATCAGAGCTCCCATCTAATACCATCACCTGTAGGTAGGATTTCAACATCAGAATTTGAGAAGGATCCAAACATTTGGTTTATGACATCTGCATTCTCAAAAATTACTTACTGTTCATACTCATTTAATATGTCAGACAAAAACAGGATTGGCATCTGTAAAACCGGTGTTAACGTATCTTCTATGTCCTTTTTATTTCTTTAAATAATTTATTTCATTGGAGCATTTGATTTGTATTTCTACTTGATGGAATTGAGTCACAATTATGTGACTCAAGAGATTCTTATTATATAGTTAAGCCATAAGTCTAGCTGTAAACTTTATAGCTACCAGTATGAATAATTACTACTTTAACATATATGGATCACAATTATTTATCATCATAATCCCTGTCATAATGTATCTGGGGAGGCTATAAAGAATGAAGGAAAGAACCAAAGATTTGGCAGAAGGAAAAACAAACAAACAACAACAAAAAAAAGAATCTCCTTTCTACTTCCTGTGAAATTGTCTCAAAAGCTAACAAATATAAAAATATTGTATGTACAGAATTATTGCATTTTGTGTGTGTGTGTGTGTGTGAAAAACTACAGAAAAAGTTGAGCTTCACATTTAACTATGGCCTAGGGATTAGATAGGATTGAAGGAATGTGGAGAATCTAGACGAGATTCTTTGAAAAATTGCACAATGTACTGGTAAACTCCGAGGATGCCAACCTGTATGTTTCTTTCTCTACTTAAAACTCTTTTTCTGTCAGAAAATGCTGTAATATTCCATATGATAATTTGTTAAGTCTCTCAAGACAGCTTTTTGGTTTTTTTTTTTTTTTTTTACTGTGGATTTTGTGTCACATAAATAAATTAATGAAAACCACAATGAGCTGGGTGCAGTAGCACACACCTGTAATCCCAGTGGCTCGAGACCAAGGCAAGAGGATTGCAAGTTCAAAGCCAGGACCAGCAACTTAGAGAGGTACTAAGCAATTCAGAGAGACCCTGTCTCTAGATAAATATTTTTACAAAAGGGCTGGGGATGTGGCTCAGTGGTTGAGTGCCCCTGGGTCCAATTCCTGATACCAAAAACAAACAAACAAACAAAAAAAAAACAATGATAGTGGAAGTTGACTTTCATTAGTGTTCATTATAGAGCTAGTATTGTTCTAAGTGTTTTATCTGCATTAATCCATGTGGGTCATTCTGTTTTTCATCTTCTATAATAGGTTTGGCTGGCACAGGGTGATTAAATAATTCACATAAATTCACACAACTGGTGATTGGTAAAGGCTTCTTTTGAACTACTTTATTATAAGGTTTTTCATACAATATCCTCACTATCTACAGAGGCAGCTTTCAATAGCTTACAAAAGCTTATGAGAGACCACCAAGAAGATTAGGAATTCACAGCTCCCTTCTAGTTCACAGTACAGCAGAATGTCTTCAAAGATTCTATAGAACAAAACAATATCTATATAACCTCATGTGGTGACTTTGTTTATTTTTTACTAAATATTCAAATATAGTATATTTATATTTTAAGTGTTACAGTACCATACAGTGAATTTATATTTTAAGTGTTACAGTGTTATTTGGATTTGCTTCCAAACTTTATTTTTGTTTCTGTTCATTGTTTTATGAGTATAGAAATAAAATGTCTGGTAGTCAAAAGCCTACTGTAGTCTGCTTCTAATTTTCTGTCTACTGAATTGGTCAGAAGCTGTTTTTCCCAAAGTTTAAAGTCAAGATATGACATCTCACTTATCAATTTCACTCAAGGAGTCATGCTAAAGATTGATATTGTAGTTGTAATTATTGAGTTCCTTGCTTTTTTGAAAATATCATCCTCTCTTTGTTAATGGAACATTTGTTAATATTTAAAAATGCAGATCATGGAAAGGTTCAAAATAATATTCAGGTTACATATGAGAAAAAAAAATAGTTCCAGTTCTAAGCTGAAGCAAAAGTTAATGATCTAATGTGATCAGTGGCTGTATCTGAACAGAAATTGGAATTTTACTTGATAGATTTTAATGAGTTTAAGCAATCCTTTTGTGAACCCCATGTTTATCAATCAACCCTAGAAGCAACCTAATAAACTATAATCTTTGATCCCTTGAAGAGTTTGATTATTTATTTATTTACTATCAGGGCCTTGATCATGCCAAGCACATGCTATATCATTGAGCAAGATCCTCAGTTCTGAGTTCTGATTATTTTAGACTACATTTTTAAAATTTCCTTACCCAATCTACAAATCAGAGTTTATGTTCTCTTCTTTCACTTTAAGTCTTTCTACCAACAGATAAATCATCCAGTTGGCTTTCCAGAAAACTTCTTCCTTGAAGTGGGCTTGAAGAGAAATTTTGATACCTTATAATGATTTTGTCTGAGAAATTGCTTATATTTTTAATGAGGCTTAATGATTTTTATTACCACTCAAATTGGACAGAGAGGGCGAACACTTAAATCTTCATCAGTCACATTGTTGAATTTACTCATTCCTTTTAACAGGAATGATAGAGCATCTGGGGTAGCTCTATTAAGGGGCCAGGACCTCAGAATGTCTGTCCCTGATGGGAAGAGAGGGGAGGGCCTCTTAAGGGAAAATAGTAGTAGATTCAAAAGTCAGCCCAGTTAGTAAATCCAGGGCACAGTTTGATGTGTGATAGAGAATAGTTCCCCCACCTCCACTCTGTAATCATTAACCCAAAGAGGCAAGGTGAGCTGTCACATTGTCTTCTATTTTATGAAAGATGGCTTATGTAATGCAACTTGTGAAAAACACAGTGTAAAGGTGTTAGTCAGCGTTGTGTCACTGGGACCAAAAGACATGACAAGAACAACTTAGAGGAGGAAAAGTTTATTTTGGACTCACAGTTTCAGAGGTCTTAATCCATGGATGGCAGATTCCATTGCCTCTGGGCCTGAGGTGACAGCAGAAGGTGACAGCAGAAGGTGTAGTGGAAGAAACAGCCCAGCTCATGGCAACCAGCAAGCACAGAGTAAAAGAGCAGAAGAGACCGTGCACAGATATAGTCCAAGACCACACCTGCAGTGATCTACTTCTCCAGCCACACTCACCAGCCTATAGTACCAGAAGTCCACTAGAATTAATTCATCAAATGGATTAATCCACTACAGCTCTCATATTTCAATCTTTTCACCTCTGAACGTTGTTGCACTAACACATGAACTCTTTGGGGAACATTCTATCATAGTAAATTTCCCTAGGCATCCTAATTTAAGGATATCCTTTGCCATTCAAGAACCTAGAATGATTTAACTCTAGCTATTCTCTGAGTGACTAGAATAATGTATCTTGACATGAACTATAAAAGTCGTATTTTTCAATATGCATAGGTTTTCAAAAATGCAGGAAAACTCTTTGATGTCTTAAAAATTATTGACTATGACTCTTTGAGACACTGATGGAATAGTTTGGACTCAAAAAATAAAAATAAAACAAAACAAAAAAAAGACACCTCTCCCAACTTCCTAACTTTTCAACATGATTCTTCAGTCTCCATTTAGAAAGGGTTGAAGCAATAGTATCTCCAGGTCTTTCTAGGTTGAAGGGTGCCCATTCCTGGTTGAATGTCCTACAGGTGATGTTCTACCTGGTCAGTCCCCAGTAGGATCTCACTTCCTTCCCGGTCAATCCTGATCCATTCCCATCCTGAGATTGCTACCAGGTGTAACATTTCCACTCACTATGGTTGTTTCAGAACTATCCAAGGGGCTGGGTTATGCCCCACCTCCAACCTGCCAGCCACAAGCCACTGCTTTCCCGGATGCCAGTCTCAGAGTGGTGACTCGTCCTCTCTCCCTTCATCCTCTTCACTGATCATTACTTTTATTATGGTCTATAATTCCCTGCTGGTACTTTCTCTCTAAAGCGAACAGATCCAGAGTTCCCTGCTTTTAAGCAAAATATATAATCCTATTGAGATTTTTCTGATTTCTCTGAGGAATATCCTCCTATAATTTCCATATGCCCCATCTTTGACTTCCACAGGATTCTCTGGTGGGTCTGCCAGACGGCTCGGGTGAGCCCATCAGGTTGTCACAGCAAGCGCAGCAACAGCTGCAAATAATTAGGGCTCTCAATTTCTGAAAAGAAATCTTCTGAAGGAGTGAATGGTTTGGTGAGGTGCCAGGGGCAGGAAGGCTAGACTAGCAATTAGGTCACTCCGTTGAGTCTTTGATTCATAGGCTTGCTTCCTGTAAGACCCTTGAAAAATCAGAAGAGAACCCAACTTTCCTTGATGCAATAAAGCAGAAGAGGGATGTCCAGGTGAAATCCTAGGAGCAACGGAAGAAGAAGAATAGCTTATGCCAGAAAATATAAAGTGACCTATTATCCAAAAGTTGCTGTAGTTTGTTGACCAATTTCCCATCATCTTTTCAATGAGTCATCCTGACCAGTAGACATTATTCCAGTTTATAACAGCGCAACAGTTATAAGAATCACTAACAAAAAAGAAGGAACTGGCCATGATCCACCAACAACAAACCACCCTCACCTTTTTCCCCCTTTACAGCAATTTTCCTGTATCTCAACACTTTCACTTGCTCTTAGAATCATGTCTTTATTGCATGATTAGGTATTATTTTGGTCAAAGATAAAAATAAAATATAACCAAAAATCTGAATCGTTCTTTGTTCTGTCCTATATAACTCAGCCCAGGACTCTATAACTGCATCATGGGACAGACCTACAATCATCCTGGCCAGGACCCCACACCCAGACAGAGGCCCTGAGGCAGGTGCCAGGGATCTGCACCCTGGTCCTCCAAGTCAGAGATGTTCACTAAACACATTAATTACCTTTAATTATTCCTTAATTTATTAGAGTTATTTATGCTTCCACCCATATCCTTCTTTGTGAGTATAAGCCTCTGAACACAAATCTGATGAAGTATCTTTCCCTAATATTTTATATATCAGGGGTAATCTCATTATTCAGCAACTCCAGGGGTGAAGTATGAGGGACCCCCATATATAGCTTCCCGTTCTGTCCAGGGCCATGCATATATCAAAGAGTATCCACTTTTTAATTTTCCTAATCACTACAATAAATCCACTGATTAAAAGCCTCTGTGAACATCATGGGATTCATTAAAGACTTTGTAAGAAATGGGGAGCAAAGGAGTTACGGGACTTCATGAACCTCCTTGGTCAGTTGCTATCTAACTAAATTCCCTCTTCAGCTTTACTAATATTCCATCTGAGCTCCTTTCCCCTCACTCTCCTCCAACTGTCCTTGATTCCCTCTGTTTCCTCCTACCTTTCTTTTTTTCTTTTTTTACATGTAAATAAAATTTTAATCATATTAATCTTGTCTCAGGCCACAAAAGTACAGTTAACAAAAATCAAGAATACTCTCCTACAAGTCTACAATCACTGACTGGTTTGTTGTTGTTCTAATCAGTTATACATGACAGCAGAATGTTCTTTGATTCATTGTACACAAATGGAGCACAATTTTTCACCCAAAGGACTTAAAAACAGCATAATACAGTGACAGAGCCACATCGATGTTTATAGCAGCACAATTCACAATAGCTAAATTATGGAACCAAATTAAACGCCCTTCAACAGATGAATGGATAAAGAAACTGGTACATATACACAATGGAATATTACTCAACATTAAAAGAATAAAATAATGACATTTGCAGGTAAATGGATGGAGTTGGAAAATATCATGCTAAGCAAAGTAAGCGAATCCCCAAAACCAAAATGTTTTCTCTGATAAGTGGATGCTGAACCATAATGGGGGGTGGGGATGGAATGAATGGAGGAACTACCTTTCTTTTTTTTTTTTTTAATTTTTTATTGTTGGCTGTTCAAAACATTACATAGTTCTTGATATATCATATTTCACAATTTGATTCAAGTGGGTTATGAGCTCCCATTTTTACCCCATATACAGATTGCAGAATCACATCAGTTACACATCCATTGATTTACATATTGCCATACTAGTGTCTGTTGTATTCTGCTGCCTTTCCTATCCTCTACTATCCCCCCTCCCCTCCCCTCCCCTCCCCTCTTCTCTCTCTGCCCCCTCTACTGACATTCGTTTGTCCCCCTTATATTATTTTTCCCCTTCCCCTCACTTCCTCTTGTATGTACTTTTGTATAACTCTGAGGGTCTCCTTCCATTTCCATGCATTTTCCCTTCTCTCTCCCTTTCCCTCCCACCTCTCATCCCTGTTTAATGTTAATCTTCTTCTCATGCTCTTTGACCCTACTCTGTTCTTAGTTACTCTCCTTATATCAAAGAAGACATTTTATGAAGAGTCCCTGAGTGTTAACTTCCTTCAACTTTGTTGAGGGCTTATTTAAATCTTGCTTCAGTAAGATTGGTCATTCTCTGGAAGACAAGATGGGGGTGCAAGGTAAGTTAGTTAAAAAAATGATTTTTCCAGATCATAACATCTTTAAAACATGTTTTCTTTGCTTTCTTGTAGTAGCCCAATTTCCTAGATCCAAAAAGTCACAAAATAGCGCAACTAGTTTCCCAAAAGTGTTAGGCGATTCCAAGGTTAGTCTTACTGGCATCCATATAAATTTTTCTACCTGCCCCTCATGTTACTATCTGCCTTCTACCAGATATGTGATAGATGGTTTTGTGCAAGACCAACTCATCTATTTATACCAAGACTTATCTTTTTTGGCTCTTCATTTATTTTCTCCGTAAATCCCTCACATTCCTCTTCTGCAAGAAACATGAAACAGATAAAGGGTAGCAGGAAAGAAATGGGTATTTGGCTACATGCCTCAACTCTGACCTTCTACTTTGATTTCCTTGTAACAAGAACTTACTTTTTAATTTTGCCCACCAATGTCCACTAGGTGACAGGATTAAAGACTTGGCATTTCTGCTTCCATGTTGTACCACCTAGATTCCATGAACTACAGGTCTGATGAATAAATATCTTGGGGCAAGTTAAACCTTGGGGCAACCTCAACAGCAACTTTCTTATCAATGACAAGTTTCTGTCTGACCAACTCTGAGATGATGAAAGATCAGACCACATCTGATCCATCCAGATCCCTGCTTTGACAGCTGTGAAAAGCCTGCAGCTATGCAAACCCCTAGCACTTGATCTCATTCCATTTTCTACAAAACCTCAAAATTATTGTCTGCCCTTGGAAGACAGGGCTAAGGTCATGGGTCTCCTTGTTTTCTGGGTGTAGCTACACCGGTTAAAAGTCCTTTCATGCTTTTCGCCATTATCTTTTCTGTTTTGTCTTGGGGGCAAGTGGCATTACTTGATGTGTTGTACCCCCAGGGTCAGGCCTCTGGTAACATGTTAACATTCATATAGGTAGCAATAATGCTTAAAGATAAGAATAAAATAAGAACCAAAGCACACAGCATATGCTGTTGGGAATGCTGCAGAGGGCAGAGTCTGGCTTTTCTGATTCAGTGGAAGGTTCCTTCAGAAGTCAGTGGGGCACCTATAATTCCAGACACTCCGAAGCAGAAGGATTGTGACTATGAAGCCAGCCTGGACAACACAGTTAGATTCTGTCTCACAAAAAAAAAAAAAAAAGAAAAAGAAAAGAAAAAAAGAAAGAAAAAGAAAAAGTAAAGTCACTTGTTTCCCCATACTGTGCCATACCTTATAGGGTTTATAACTCACAGAGGCCCCATCCATCAGTTCAGTCTCCTGCCTACAGACAAAAGCTGTCAGAGGGAAGAATAACTGTGGAGTATGGAGTGGACGTGCCAACTCACTTCCATTGTTGGAAAGAAAAAAGTTTTTATAATGCCCGTCATTCTGATGACAATCCTATAGTTTCATCCTGATATTTTATCAAACACTGCTTAACAGCCAAATTCTCTGCTAGGTGCTGGGGATGCAAATTTATGTGAGATAATTTCTTTGCCTTTGATGAATTTACATTCTAGACAAACAAGATAATTTATACTTACCAAGAATCATAAGATACATTGTTATCTACAACTGTAATGCACCAATAAAAACATGGTGCATTACAGTTGGAAAGAGAAAAAAAAACAATCATAAAGATTCACCCCCAAAATTTATTTTAAAGGTAAAATTCAATACCACCTACGTGAAAAAAAAAGTTTATTACAGCATTACTCATTAGCAAGAATAAAAAAAGAAACGACACGTATAGTGATCAATAATAGAGTGATAGTTAGGTGAGGATTGAAATATCATGCCAACAATAGAAATAATGAATGACCATCAGTGGTAGAACACTTGCCTAGCAAGCACAAGGCCCTGGGTTCAATACCCACCATTGAAAAAGACGAAGTAGGAAGATTAACCCTTAGAATATGCCACTGATTGTACACATAGTATATTCACATCAAATTATGTCTTCATACATCTACTTTGGACAATAATGATCATCACATTCAACCATCATTAATTACCCCATGCCCCCTCCCTTCCCCTCCTACTGCTCTGCCCTATGTAGAGTTCATCTATTCCTCCCATGCTCCCTCTCCCTACTATGAATCAGCCTTGCTCTATATATGTAATAAGAATTGTAATGCATCCCCCTGTTATATATAAATTAAAAAAATAAATAAAATATACCACTGATATTTAATAAATTTAATCTAAAGTATGAAGGCATTAACTTAAATATTTAAGGCATTTTAATATGTATTTTTTTTAGTTGTAGGTGGACACAATACCTTTATTTTATTTTTTATGTAGTGTCAATGATCGAACCCAGTGCCTCACTCTGCCAGCCGAGTGCTCTACCACTGAGCCACAGCCCTAGCCCCTATTATAGGTGCTTTTATAATTAAATAAAAAAGCAGATTAGAGGCTGTAGAGTTACTTGTCATAGTCTATTGAATTTATCAAGGCAGCCCATCTATGAAGAAGGTAGATACACCCATATTTTAAGCTGAAAAAAAATGTTATTTTTTCCCAAAGCTTTCTTGGGACCTTATAGTAATTCATTGTTAGAATTTGAAATATAATCTTAACAGAAATCTATTCCTATAATTTTCAGACAAATATAGGCTGGAATCTTGATCTTGCCACTGTCACAGGAAAAGCTACTGAAATTTTGATACTTGCTTCCTTATTTGTAATATGAGACTAATATAAAAACCTAACTCAATGTTTTTGTGTTATTTTGTTTGTTTTTATTTATTATTGCCTTAATCAAAATATATACCTGATAAGTAACTGAGACTCAATAAATGTTGGTGGAGTGTTGTTCAAATTCTACAATATCCTTGGATTCTTGCAGACTGACTATGACCTTGAGTTTGCCTCCTGGAGATCACAGCTCTTCACTTGTTCTTCAAGGAGGACTTGGGGAAACAGGGCATCTGACTTCCATCCATGTCCCCACTATAAAAGAATTCTCTGCAAAAAGAGCAGAGTAGAAATAAAAGAATGGATAAATTCCCATTTGTCCTATTTCTGCTCTCTATCCCTTCAATCTCAAGGTCTAAGTGATACATAGGAGGAACCCATTGGCTTGATCATAGGAAAGTCCTCCTCCCTAGTCCAAGGGAGAGGCACAGTGAGTGCTAACGTTAGCAGTAACATTTACTCATGAATTCTTTTGACCAGCATCCGTACAGCCACTGGAGATGTAGAGATCCTGTGCCGTCGAGTTCAGCAACAAAGGTCAACAGGGAGAAATGTTGAATTTTACTTTAAGCTTCTGGTTAAGTTTCCTGTATCCAGCTTAATAAAAATTTCACAGAGGCAATTCTTCACAGATGTCTTTCTTGATCCATTTGAAAGAAATTAGCTCCCTTTACAAGGAAAGAGATTTAAAAATAATTATTATGCAATGCTGTACAAGCAGCCAAAACTACATTCTACTCAATATCTTTGAAGAGCCTGGTGTTCCTGTTCTGGAATGACTCAATGAACTGTCTCTTGAGAGGTTCTTCTCCTGTCCCACCTATCTGTGGTCTTCCAGCCACCCCCAGACCTTACCCCCACTCTCTAAATTTCCTGATTCTCAAGTATTTGTCATACTGAGTTATAATAGCACCCCAAATTCACTCTCACTTAAATTGGTTATGTGGGAATTACTCATGTTGTTGGCTACTGGGAAGTCAGTTTGTCATGATTTTGTCTGAGTTGTCACACATATGGTTCCTTGACATCTGGAATCCAAGAGATGTAGACTTGAATTATCAAAGTGCTATAGTAACACAGATGGCAAAATAGCCATTAGAAGGAAGTCAGTTCACCTAATTTAATCCAAGTAACAACTCTGCAGTTCCAATTGCATAGAAGGAGAAACTATAGTAGCTGTGAAAAGGCTACAAAATGAACAAGAGGTAATCCTTCTAGAGCCTTAGGATGTTTACGACATTGTGCTGAAGATAGGTATTAGTAAGCGTGAGATGCCATTGGAAATATACCAATACAGTAGTAGAGGTGCACAAAGAAGGTAGATATCAACCCTGGGTGTTACAGCATGTGGGTTATAGAACTGGTTAAAATATGGGCTTTGGAGTCGGGCAGGTGTGGGTTAAAATATTAACTTGATCACTTGCTGACTTTCTAGCTTTGGGATCTTGAGCAAGATACTTTATGTGCCCCAGCTGATCTCAAAAGCAAAATGGGTTTAATAATAGTAATTATTGTGTCACAAGATTGCGGAGAGGTTCATTCATTTCTTCATTGTAACACAATAAATGCTCAATATGTTTCCTGTTACTAGATTAGTAAAACGGTCAATTAGAAAATGCTTGGATGGAGGTGATTATAAGGCCATTTAAAAAAAATCTTCCAAAGTTCTTCTGTTTCATGAACCAGCCAGATTGTCAGGAACTAAAAATCAAATAGCTAAAAAGAATGAAAAGGGGGAGCTATATCATTTTTCCAATTATAATGATCTGGGGCTACTGTCCTTGTTGCTAGGCATAGGGACCTTTGGAAAGCAGACCACAGGTCACTCATTTGTGAAGAGTTCCCTCAGGTGGGGCTGGCACTTCCTAATCCATCTGCACCACAGTTTGTGCACAGTTCTGAAATCACCATCATAGCCAAAGACACGGAAGACCTGTAATTTATCAAGCACTTGCCATTAATGTTCAACATATTTTTCTAATATTTTACAAATTTCTACAATGCCAAAAATAACAGGAATCATTGCTACTATATTTCAAATTAGAAAAGCGAGGTCTATATAGTCAAGAGAATTGTGGAAACTAATCAGGCAGAAAATTTGGAGACTTGAGATTTGAACGAGGGTCTAATTATGCCAAAGCCCTACTCCAGCTGCTCACCGCACTGCCCCTCCTTTTGAATAGTGTATTTAAATATCTGGCTCCTTGACTAGTCCAAGAAATTCTGGAAATCAGAGATTTTATCTTGCACATATATGCATTTCCAGCAATTAATACTAAGGTTGGCATACAGTAAGCACTACTCGATAACGTTCACAAAGATTCAATAAATGCACTCATTATTAGAAAATTCAGCAGAAAGCGTGGCCTATTCATACACGTCTGAGTTAATGCATTATGATGGCCTCAATATGAATCTTGTTATTGCTCTCATATCCTGTGATCTTGATAAATTTACTCGTTAGTTTGTACAGCTACTTGTAGAGTCTTTAGGATTTTCTGTATACCCAATCATGTCATCTGCCAATAAACGTAGTCCATCTCTTGCTTTTCAATATCAATAGTTCATTACAAACAAACAGTTCATTCTTTTACATTGTTGTATGGTATTTTGTTTTTAGAATATAATCCCTTTAAAGGTTTGAGAATTTCTTTTGATTTCTCTGTTACAATATTTTTAAAGACCTCAAGATAAAGTTATTCAAATAAAATAGGTTTTTTTCCCTCTTTTTTGTAACTCTCTGAGTACAGACAGTATGTGAATCCTACAAAGACTACTATCTACTATTCCCTAGGCTACTGTCCTTGCCTCGATGGTATGCGTTGGTCACTTCTCTTCATTTCTTTTTTGGTACTGGGGATTGAATTCAGTGACACCTAACCACTAAGCCATATCCCCAGAGTTTTAAATTTTTTATTTAAAGACAGGGTCTCACTCAGTTTCTTAGGGCCTCACTGAGTTGCTGAGACTGGCCTTGAACTTGGAGGTGCTGGGATTACAGGTGTGCACCACCATGACTGTCTCATCCTTCATCAGAGAAAACACAGTCAAAAGTCACAATAATTAAAAGGGAAGCTGGGAAATGTAGTTTCTAGAGGAGCAACTAGAAAAACTGAAAAGACTGGGATCAAATATCAGACTACCAGCCAAAAGCAAATGCAATAATACTTACAATATCTTCATGGTTAGATTTTTTTTTTTTCTGGTGGTGTTGGGGATTGAACCCAGGACCTTACACATGCTAGGCAATAATGGTAAGACTTTGAAACAACAGCAAAACAAAACAAAACAATCCCTTCCAGTTTGTGAAAATGCCTTGAACAGAAAGGCCAGTAGTTGGGGCTGGGGATGTGGCTCAAGTGGTAGCGCGCTCGCCCGGCATGCGAGCGGCCGGGGTTCGATCCTCAGCACCACATACAAAGATGTTGTGTCCGCTGAAAACTAACTAACTAAATAAATATTAAAAAAAAAAAAAAAGGCCAGTAGTTGTCCCGGAGTCCTGGAGAGGAGGGAGTTTTCCACCTCTGGAGTGCACTCACCCAGCACTGTTCATAGAATCGGCACAGGAAAAGAACAAGCCTGCATCTGTGATTTTTCCCTTGGCATGCTTCAGTTTTTCCTAGGCTGCTGCTGGAAGGAAATGAAACAGACCCAAGATGTGGAAAGGTGGAGAGGTGGAGGGAAGCCACTAGGTACAGACGCTCTGGCTACAGGGCAAGGTGACAGCTAACACACCAAGCAGAAGGGGAAGACAGTCTGAGATAATCTAATGCAGAGGAAATATCCTCACACACCTTTGAAGGTTCCCTGGCTGTGCTGCTGCCAAGCACGAAGCGAGGTACCTGCGGGCACCATGTGAAAGTCATTCCTAGAAGCAAGTGCAGGGTGCGGCCACGTGCACGTCCTCCGCACCCCTCTTTGCCCTCCTCCTCCCTTTTCCTCCGCATCAGAAACGAATCCTGCAATATTTTTTTTTCTAATCCCAATTAGATGAGATTTAAGTGAACATCGAGAAAAGGCTTTTAATAGGAAATTAAATTGCAACAGGAAAGCTTATAACCTAATAGGACAATTGTTGTGCGACCAATGAGGAAGGCTAAATGGACCAATACGGAACGGAATGTTTAGTGTAGTTTATGAAAATACATTTAATAGATAACAAGATTCTCACACTGCAAGGATAAACTTAAAACAACCTCATTCATTATTCAGTGGAATTAGGCAAATCATAGGTAAATATAATTAGGTATATCTAAAGAGCTAGGCATTTAATGGTCTCTCTCTCTCTCTCTCTCTCTCTCTCTCTCTCTCTCTCTCGGGATAGAACCTAGGGGCACTTTACCACTGAGCCACATCCTCAGCCCTATTTTTTTTATTTTATTTAGAGACAGGGTCTCACTGAGTTGCTTAGGACCTCGCTGACTTGCTGAGGCTGGTTTTGAACTTGTGATTCTCCTGCCTCAGCCTCCTGAGCTCCTGGGATAACAGGCATGTGCCACTACACTTGCTGTCATTCTTTTTCATACTTTATATAGAGAAAATATATTTGGTGACAATGGAATATGTAATGGAAATATTAAGGTTGTAGCTTACACTGGCTATAAATACGTCTGTGCTTATTTTCTTTGTCAGTTTTCCAATCCTGGAACTTGGATTTCAGAAGTAGTGCATAGCTGGATGTGATGGTGGACATCTATAATCCCAGCAATTTGGGAGGTTTAGGCAGGAGGATCGCAAGGTCAAGGCCAGTCTTAGCAATTTAGTGAGGCTCTAAGAAATAACAAAACACTGTCTCAAAATGAAAAATAAAAAGGGCTGCCTCAGTGATTAAGGACCCATGGGTACAATCCCTGTACCCCCCACCCCCAAAATGAACAAGTGCATATCAGCCAATCAAGTTAAGAATGTCATTTGCCGTCACTATAAAGAATTTCATACAAAGGAGGAAAATGACAGTATGGATAGATCAAAAGGCAGTAATCAAAGAACAATTTATATATTATTTAAGAATAGGAGCCAGATCAGGTGTGATTGTGCATGCCTGTAATCCCAGTGGCTTGGGAAGCTGAGTTAAGAAGATCACAAGTTAAAAACCAGCCTTGGTGACTTAGTGAGGCCCTAAGCAAAACCCTATCACAAAATGAAACATAATGAGGGCTGGGGATATAGCTCTGTGGTAAAGCACCCTGGGTTCAATCCCAAGTACAAAAAAAAAAAAAAAATTTTTTTTGCTATAAACCCAGCAGCTCAGGAGGCTGAGGCAGGAAGATCACAAGTTTTTCCAACATTTCTAATAAATAATAAGCAATATTATAGAGGTCTGACTTGAAGGTTACAAAGTTTCTTGTTTCCCTCTATTGACTCCAGTAAACCTAAGAATTAAGATAATTCAGTTCAACTCCATCAATAATTCACAAATATATTATTAATTGATTTATGATTTTAAATAGTAAGAAAGCATCTTGCCAGCTATAACTCCAAAGGAAGAATTTATGATAAAAGCATGGAACAAGAAGTTGGGTCTAGGGGCTGGGGATGTGGCTCAAGCGGTAGCGCGCTCACCTGGCATGCGTGCGGCCCGGGTTCGATCCTCAGCACCACATACTAACAAAGATGATGTGTCCGCCAAAAACTAAAAAATAAATATTGAAAAAAAAAAGAAGTTGGGTCTAAAGAATAGTCACCAGGACTTGGAAAGTTTACTAGAAATCTCTCTGCATGGCTGCTTCAGTCATTTCCATCTTTTTATTCTAAGGACTTAGAGATCTCCATTTCTTTAGACCGTGGGTAGAAGTTTACATGTTATTAATCTACTTACACAGACTTGTAATTTCTGAATTAAAATTTCTAGGAATAGGGAAACATATCAGCCCACTTTAGTTCAAGTTCCTACTTCTAGGCCTGTCAGCTGTGGCTGACGTGGCAAGATCACATATGCAACATATGCAACCAAAACTACAAAATCCTGTCAATGGAGAGGGAGGTCCAGGAGAAAGGAATTCTCAAGAGACGGGAAGAGAAGCTCCAAGTTCTCTTTGTATCTAGCCCAGAAATAAGCATCATGAGAACAAAAGAGATGTTCTTATTATAATCCTTATCCTTAAAAAAATCTCAATCTCATAAACATATATAAATATCAAGGAATAAACTATAGTACAATGATTATGTACTAAGCAATGGTTTTGATCAAAAGAGAGTTGGATATAGTGGCAATAACTCAAAGCTATGGAATCAAGTCTGGGTCTTGGCTCCCAGTCTTCATGGATTCTTGGATGAGTCACAAGTTCTTCAGTTGGGGCCCTTCATCTTCTTATGTGTAAGATGTGGATGATTATATTTTACTTAAAGGCATTTCATGATAATTAAATATAGCATCTACCAAACAGAGTACAAGGTAGAATCCAGGCTAGATCAGTTTGAATGCTGAGTGTGTATAAATAGACAACCGTGGTGAAGCACTGGATTATATGTTGGCAATAAAATTAAGATGCAGGTATTGGTTGACTTTGGGAAAAATCAAAGTCTTTTGTAGGTGGAAGGCAAAGTTACAGATAATTTCAATGAAACATACTTGTTGCCTGATTTTATATGTGGTTTGGATTGGTCTGGGAAGGTTTGTGGGAGGTGCTAGGACATGAGTGAGACTTGTGTTGTAGGTAAGATTTGAACAGGAACAGATTTGATATTCCATATCAAAATGGGATAAAGCCTGGGGCCAGGCTGATTTAGCTCTGCATGATTGATGGTTCACATTTTCTGTGGCAAGGAAGTTAAATTAGTAATTTAGAAGACTTTTTCAAACACTGCTGGTCTTAAATGGAGCTAAGGGAAATAGCCATATAGTTTTTAAGCAGATTTTTTTTACATGGTAAAGGATACTGGAGCCCACCCTCCCTCTACCTTGCCCTGTGGATGATTTACCTGTAGGTAATTGACAGTATGTATTCTGTGCTTAGTGGAAACGAAAACACTCAAGACATGTACATTTGATTTATTGGTACAAATTTAGAAAATTTATGCCACAAGCTAACAGAAGATAAATTTTAATACCTTCTTTGCTAGATTTAACTTGGGGAGAAAAAAAAATCTACCAGCTTTTGACTATTTTAAACTTGCTACTTTGATCCATTAGTCAAAGCCAGCCAGAGTGATTTACCATCTCAGGACAATTTGTTCACTTCACTTAGAAATTAGAAATGTGTTTTGGCCAATAAATCTAAATTTATTTTGTAGTAGTCATTTTTCTTAATGGAAGTGTTTTCCAGATGTTGCCTAAGTCTAGTCGTCTGGGCTGTCTTCCAATAAATGAGGAAAGTTTGATTTCATAGGTTGTCACTGTTGATTTTGTCTAACCTTTGGACTAATTGGTTCATCCCAATGTATTTGCACTGATATATAAGACTTCCAGGACATTGGAGAAATTCATCTGTCCTTTCACGGGTAAGTATCAAAGTTAACTTGCTCTGTGGGATTAAATGTGTTTTCATTTAAGGTGCTTGCTTGAGAAAGATTTATAAGGATAGTAGTTGGAGAGTTTTGAAAAGGATAATATTTATGCAATACACCTGTTGGAAGCCTATAAATTCATATTGAGAGTTAAGGAAAAGTCAGAGTATTAACTCCACAATGTTTATTAAGTTAAATTTTACTGAAGCTGGTTATTTTGTTTCCCATTGTAGGATTTAAAGGTTACTCTGTAAGTACATGCTATACTTGGAATAGAGTTTTTAAATAAGCCCATTTTCTATTTTGGAGGGTTCTAACATATTAAAGTGCTCAATAATGTGATTGAGGTGACTTGATGACTTGTTCTGCCTAAAAGGAAATGTAGTGATCAAATATTTTCTATAGAATTCCTCATGCTGATTAAAGGTTCAAGAATGGAATGGCTTTATTATTAAACTGCATTTTGAAAGTTACTGAAACATTGGGTATAATGCACACACACATTTATTTGATGGTGAATTTAAAGAGCATTTTTCTGATACATTTATTTTATTTCCAGTGAGAGTACAGTACCGGAAAACAACCATGGAGTGGAAAATACTACCCATTTGCTTGTTGCTGCTACTTTCTGTTTTTTTGATTCAGCAAGTTTCATCTCAAGGTACCTTAACCATCAAAAATATTTTTATTTAACAACTATTGATGAGCATTCAGTTTTTGATCTTTATGACAAGAAAATGAGTTTCAAAAATTGATATTTGCCTGAGTTTAATATTGAGTATAAACTTAAAGTTATGCAAAACATGTAATATATTTGTAAGTGCTTGGGAATTCTCATCCTTTTCTCCTACATAATGAAATCTTTCAAGAAGTTTTGAGCTTTTTTGTTGCTGTTGTTGTGTTTGCAAAGCTGGGGCTGGAACCAAGGGCCTAACACGCATTATACATGTTAGGCAAGTGCTTTACTACTGAGCTGCATCCCAGCTCAGAGTTTTGGTATAAAACAATTTTTGCAGTCATTATTCCTATAGTGCCCCCAAATGTTTAAACAATTCAGACCTTTACATGGCAAAACTAAGCTGGAACTCTATAATATCTCCAAAATAACTGTAAAGAACAATATTTAAGTCACATTTTCCCCCTCTATTTTGACAAATTTTTTTCCACCAAGAAAATTATTGTAAGTAACTTAATTTGGCATCTTGTAGATCTAGGTATTATACTATATGAACATTTACAATGTTTAATGTAGCATTTTATTAGTATTAAGCATTCTTTCTTTCTTATCAGAATTATTCATCCAAATACGAACTGAAGCATCCACAAATGTCATTTTGTATTATAATATTGAACCATTCATAGTCCTCACCAGAGTCAATCCTAGATGAACAATTTTTGTTATTCATTCTTAGAGAGGGTTAAGATATATTCAGCTAATCATGTTTGCACAGTTCTCTAGCATAAGCTTTAGGTGGATTAGTGGTAATAGTTCCCAGCTTTAGACTAGCCCCTTCATTCCATTTGATGTACAAAACCCAAGAGAAGAAAAATCAAGACTCAGGATCATTATTGTGAAGTTACATTTCTTCTTTCTTTCTTTTCTTTTTTTCTTTTTTCTTTTTGTATTGGAGATTGACTCCAGAGGCACTTAACCACTGAGCCACATCCCCAGCCCTTTTTAGTTATTTTGAGTCAGGGTCATGCTAAGTTGCTTAGGGCCTTGAAAAGTTGCTGAGGCTGGTCTTTAACTTTCGATTCTCCTGCTTCAGCCTCCTGAGTTGCTGGGAATGCTCCATCTCACCCAGCATAAAGTTACCTTTTTTTTTTTAAAATTTTTTAGTCTTATTTTTTAGTTGTTGATAGACCTTTATTTTATTTATGTTTATGTGGTGCTGAGAATCAAACCCAGTGCCTCACACATGCCAGGCAAGTGCACTGCCACTGAGCCACAGCCCCAACCCCATGAATTACCTTTTTAAAGTTAACATTACTTTTCTTTTCCTTCCTTCCTTCCTTCCTCCCTCCCTCCTTCCTTCCTTCCTTCCTCCCCCCACCTTTTTTTTAACCCAGTGGTGCTCTATCATCAAGAATAATCCCAGACCCTTTTATTTTATTTTTTTCTTTTGAGACAATGTCTCGTTAAATTATTGAGGCTAGCCTCAAACTTGTGGTCTTCTTGTCCCAGCTGTTCCAAGTAGCTGGAATTCCATGTGTGTGCCACCATGCCTGGCCAAAGCAGACTTTTCTAGTAAAATAACTAAAATTCTCATGAAATCTGAACAGGAGAGATTATTGCTTGCATAGGTATAGGTGTGGAATCACTCAGATAAGATGAAAAAACACAAGCAAACCAGGTCTAGGGATGTACCTTGGTGGTAGAGTGCTTGCCTAGCAAATGCAAGGCCCTGGATTCCAACCTCAGTACTGAAAAAACACAAACACAGAAAAGCAAATATAAGTATTTAACCTGGAGTGATGGCCAGTCTGGTACCCCTAGACCCTACGCTCTCTCATAATGGTGTTCCAAGATGCACATTACCTAGATCACCCTTTCCTTTCTGATATAATTGCTTGTTCACAGAAAGTTGCACTTTCTTTTGAATAAATAAAATTAGAATTAGTGGTTGTAATTAATAGTAATAAAAAATAAAACAGACATATCATCTATGAAAATTAATTTTTTCTGGTAAAGAGAATTGATTTCTTATTTCAGAAATCTGCTAAATGTAAAAGAACAATCTTTTGGTGTTGTTTTGTCTGCTTTTCTTGCCTTCTCAACCTCTTCTTATTCTTTTTTTCTTTATATATAATATATGTATTTATATACATACACTATATATGCATTTTTATATATGTGCACATATATATGTATGCAAAAGTTCTGAGAGTTATCCCACTCTTCATTGTTTATTTGCATATTAAGACTTTAACATTCCTGGATTCTCTTTTGAGATTTTTTCAGTGTGTTGCAACATCTCTCTTTGGATTTAGGACATTGCACCTGCCAATTTCTATTGCAGAGATGGATTCCACTGTTACATTCCTGTGGTTCTCTCTCAGGGAGGCTTTTGAAGTGTTGTTTTCCAAATGGCTTTTAGAAATATTTGAGGATAATTATGCTTTTAATACAGTTTTCCCAGAAAGACTCTGTTCATAACCTTTATATTCATGCCCAGATGCTATTTCAAGGGTTCTCTGTTGTCCCCACTAAAAAAGGAGAACACCTAGCAAAGTGTGTACTGTCCAAACAAGTTTGCTTTAAACTCATCATTGGGAATAAGAGGCAACGTAACTGGGTAGGAGAAGCTTGGGTTTTAGAATCTGGTATGTCAGAGTTCAAGTTCTGGATGGGTTGTTTACTTAGAGTGACCATATAATTTATTATCCAGGGATAATAATTAATAATAATAATATATAATATATATGTATATATATAATAATAACAACTCTTTTAAGGGATACTTAAAAGAGTTCAAGAGATCAGTGTAAAATAATTAGTTGGTCTTTGACCTATTAATAGGTAATTGTCCTATAATATACATTGGAACGATTAAGTAGCTGTGTGCCATTGAGCAAGTTATTAAAATTTCTGTTTTGGCATTTTTTATCCAAAAGGGCTACTAAGACTCTCCTGGAAACATTTTCATAAGCATTAGAGACAATGTATTACTCTGTACCTGGCCCAGAGAGGCTCAATAAATGGAAGCTAGTGGTCATCACAGCCACAGCAGCTGTAGTGGCCGCCCCTCCCCAAGAAATACTGTGCTTCACACAAAGCCCTTACTTTGCCTGGTTGTCAAAGGTGTATTTATCTTTTCAGTCTAGTGAAAAATAAAGGGACATGATCAAGGTTCCATGAGATCCACCATTTGTCATCAATCATAGCCATCATTCTCAACCTTTTTCCAGTTGATAAAATTTTCCCTCGCCCATTGGCTTTATCTTCCATATTAGTTCTCTCCCTTTCTCAAAGTGGTTTGGCCATGTTTACCCTAGTATTGTATGATTTTAGATGTACCAAGCTGTGCAGGGAGATGTGGGGAAGGGTATTCTAGAGATGCCATCTGCAACTGTGATTATAACTGTCAACACTACATGGAGTGCTGCCCTGACTTCAAGAAAGTCTGCACTGTAGGTAAGTCCCGTCTCTGCTGTCGCGTAGCACTGTTCCCTGAGCCTCCCCTGTGCCCCCTTGCAGTGTGGCTTTCCCTCTGTTTCACTTCCTTTGCTTAAGTGCCTTTCCCTTCACTTGCATAAATGTCGTGGTCACTGTACCTAGGGATGGGATGACAGCCTGTGATGACTGGGGAGTGGAGGGACGCCTGGAAATATGTCACTTGCACAAAATTATTTGACTAACTTCCAGTAAAATGCCTTTGTTTTACATAAAGATTTCATACTGTGACTCAGAAGTCATTAAGTAACTAGCAATGTGTGATCTTTAACTGACACAGGGGTAATTGCTTAGTGATGGGGGCTCTCCATAGTTTCGTCAAAGGGGTTCTTGGGCATACAGTAATCTTGTCTACAACCTGACTTTTTCGTATTACATATTTTTAAATTACCTGAAAAGGACACTCTTAAATTTGAAACACCAGTGTTTAATGATGAGTTTCAGTTAAAACTCAAAGGGTCTGAATTTTAGATTTTGATGGTGTTTCACTTGAACATATTTTGGGCCATTTTGCTATCAACTTCGAAACACTTCAAACTCAATTTATGAAAATTATCATTTTGTAAAAGTCATATTTGCTTTAGAATTTGCATGTGAAGCTGGTGAATATTGTTGTATAGTTTATGTGTTGGGTAAAGAAATGATTTCAGGTAGGCCTTGGTAAGTCTCTGTACCTCCACCCAAGGCTGATTTTGAAATGAGCAGGCTTCTCTTAATATAGTCCACACCATGAGATTAGGCTGAAATCTTTCAATTCCATACCTTGCGTAGTTGCATTATCAATTATTTTTGAGCCTCAACAGTGACTCATTTATATTGAACCAGCTCTTTGGAATATAATCATAAAATTTGAGTGTTCAACTAATTTCAACCTATTACAAAGTAATGGTATTGCGGGGGATGGAAGGAACTCATATGAAAGGTTCCCAGCATTCATATATGTAAATGGCTCAGACAGCCTTAGGGTGTCCCTTAGCAACTTGAAGGACAAGTGACATTTTCCCAAATACCCTTATTTCTTTTTTGACTTAGGTTGTCTCCATTTGGACATCATCCATTGTTTATTAGATGATGTACTTCAAATTCCAAATAAAAGACTTAGAAATGCACCTTTGGAACTCTAGTCAATTATCAGAAGGGAAATGGCTACCAAATGCATAAGTATGCCTTCGTATCATTAATTCATGTGTTTGTTTTGCTCCGGGTAGAGCTTTCCTGTAAAGGTCGCTGCTTCGAGTCCTTTGCGCGAGGAAGGGAGTGTGACTGTGACTCCCAATGTAAGAAGTTTGGCAAGTGCTGTTCCGACTATGAGACTTTCTGTGAAGAAGGTAAGCATGATGGTACCCAGCAATGTTTCTCAGTAGTATAGCCAGATCTGAAGCCCTTAGCTTCACTGATGATGTCTAACCTCAGTGCACCTAAGGTCTTGATTTTATTAATGCATTAGCTGCTTAATAATAATTTTGCTCTACAAAGATGAATTAAAGAAGAAAAATATCTTCCAACAACTGCAGCCCCAGGTATTGCTCCAGGAGCACAAGAGATCGCTGGTTGAGTAATGGAGAAGACAGAGATTGAGTGTATAAGCTTTTTTCCTTCTGATGTGGTTCAATTTCAAGTTAAATCAACAGTAATCAGCTCACTTTGTGATTTCTTGTCTCATCCTAATGGTACTGACTCTACAAAATCGACTGTCCTTTGGGCCTCAGTGTTTGAATACATATTTTGGACAGAATTGACACTTTCAGCTTTTCAACAAATAAATTTATGAACTAGTTTAAGCCACTATGTTTACAGGCAAATCTATTAAGAAGTTGTTAACTGTCAGTTATAGGTAACTTCCCATTCATTCCTAAGGTCCCCTCAGTAGTTTCTATACAATTGCCTGTGAATAATGAAGTCAATAAAAAGAGATAGTTTCTTTTAAAAATCTTCTTCCTTGGTCATAAGTTCTGAAGGAATACTCTGAGTATAATTAAACCCTCCAGATTTTGCAAAAAAAAAAAAAAAAAAAAAATTTTAAATACACTTACCTAATCGATTACTTTCCATGACTGAATGTTTGCTCTTAAACCATACTTTGTTAAAATGAGGATACCTGAAATTAAAAAATAATAATAATAAATGAACAATAAATAAAAAAGAAAAAGAAAAATGAGGCTATCTGTGGAAGTCATAGTGAAAATAAGCATGTTTATATAATCTTATCATTTTATTTAAACAAGGTTGTACTTCCTGCTTCTTTAGAACAGTGGAGAAACAGTGGAAATTGTTAACCAGCAGAGTTGAGGGATATTTCCTAACTGCTCAGTGTTTTCACTGGAAAGCATTCCAAAAAGAACAGAGACAACACCCATATAATCAAAAATCTCAAAGCTCAGCACTCCTGCAGCTTTCAGAAGGCCCCATGGTGGGAGATACATATTTACTCATTATCCTGATAATGGCTTTGGCTATGAGACAGAAAATACCTAAGAATTTATTTTGGGTGGAGGATGGAGGGAGGGAAGGTGATTAGAGAGTCCTGAAGCCTTGAGAGAACATTTAAATAAGGGCCTTACTTCATGCCACCAAGTGTACAGTACTTGAGGTCTAGGCAGAACTCATGACAAAAACTGATGACAGCAAAGCCAGTCAACTTCAATTACAGAATTCAAGTGGATTTCAGGATCCCCACTGAAAATAAAGGCACCACCTACAGTTTCAGTATTTTGCTTTTAAAAGATGGCAAACTATCCTAAATCTCGCTGTCAAGTTGTTTCAGGGTTTGCTCTAGATACTGCTTATAGGCATCTAGATATCTAGAAATCCTAACAGTTCAAGAACTGAAGGAAGTCATAGCTGTCCAAGTGCTTTTGATGCTATTGAGCTCAAGAAGCTGTTTGGCCAAGATGGCTAACTGGTATGTGGCAGAGCTCTTCCTCTCTGTGGGATACTTGGCATCTTTGGGTGGGAGAAGGAAGATGGAGAGGGAAGTGGTCGGTTCATGGAGCAGTAGAGTTCTGAGATGTTTGGAGGGAGCAGGAGGATGGATCACAGCTCTTCTCTACCAGAGGGCCTCCATTGCTGTTTCCTTACCTTCCAAAAGTTCCTTTCCTTTTCTTCTGGTTTCTATTGATCAAAAATGTTCCAAGTCTTCACTTTTAGACATGAAAAGGAGAAATGTAGTGTATGTGTATATGTTTGTGGGGGCAGATAAAAGGTTAAGAAGATACACATGGAATCATTAACACTTGTTTATCTTTGGGAAGGAAAAGTATAATGTGGAAGTGTGAAATTTTCATAATATTCATGTAGAACTTTGACAATCGAAAACATTAACTGGCATCATTTGATTCAAATACATATGAAAACAAAAAAGTATAATTATTATACTCCTCAAGACCATAAATACTCTGCCATCTGCATGCAGTACTATTTTTATAATCATGGAAGGATGGCATAATGGATGAAGCTCATAGAATCATTTTTTTTTTTAAGGTGGGC
Organism: Marmota monax; assembly: GCF_021218885.2. NCBI lineage: Eukaryota > Metazoa > Chordata > Mammalia > Rodentia > Sciuridae > Marmota > Marmota monax. Next base: position 640,763 of record NW_026693876.1, on the reverse strand, counting down.
AAACACCTTCAGAAATCTTGAATAAACATCTCAGTTTGCAGATGAGAAAAGTTCATGAAAGGTTAGCCTATTTGCCCAAGGTCCTAATAGTGCATGCTTAGCACTGGCATATAGGTCTACTGATTCCCGAGACTTTGCTTCTGTTATAACCTACTACAGTTTGAGAATCAATATTTTACAGCAATGCAGCCTCAGAATTAGTTGGTTTGGACTTCTCTGTGTTATGGTCTAGAGCCTTCCTGCACTGGATTTTATCAGCATCTACTCTTGAAGCCAGATGCACCCATGCTTTTTACAGTTAGCATTGCTGATGATCATAAACCAGATGTTAACTGACCTGTCTTGCTTGGCCTCAGTGCACAATCCCACAACACCACCACCTTCAAAGACTGCACCTCCGCCTCCAGGAGCATCTCAAACCATCAAATCAACCTCCAAACGTTCACCCAAATCACCAAAAAAGAAGACTAAGAAAGTTATAGAATCAGAGGAAATAACAGAAGGTAGGAAGAAGACAGAAGGTAACTACAGGAGATTTCCTAGATGAAATAACCTGTAGTGTACCAATATAAAGTATTCTCAGAGGCTAATCTTATGAGTCATGAAAGGCTCATTACACTTTTTGTTTACTTGCTTTAAGTCAGTTTAAACCAAAGTATAAATTACCAGGCATTTATCTACATAGTCTTTTTATAGTTACCAAATCCAGTAAGGGTCTAGGTTAAAGTTATAAGAAGGAATAAATCTTGCTGTAAAAAAATGGGGGAAAAAAAGGAACCCATGATTTTCTTTGCAGAGTAATTAACTCCTAAGAAATTTTGGCATATGTGGGAAAGTTGAAAGTCATATTGGTAGTGAGTGGATAAACCCAGGGCATCTTGCTTTCAACAGATGAATTAAAAAGCAGTTGATCATATAATAAAGGCAGAACACAAGCATGTAGATCAGTTATCAGCAGTTCTTACTGTATTTGAACTGGCAACTTTTGTTTTGTTTTGTTTTAAATCATAGTTGGTGTGATCAAACTTTTTATTTTATAGAACATTCTGTTTCTGAAAACCAAGAGTCCTCTTCCTCCTCTTCCTCTTCCTCTTCAACTATTCGGAAAATCAAGTCTTCCAAAAATTCAGCTGCTAATAAAGAATTACAGAAGAAACCCAAAGGTTTGAGCATTGATAAAGATCACAGACTATATCAATGCCATATTAACAATAATTTTTAAGAAGTAATGCGTGTTAGTAGAATGAAGATATTTTCATTATGTGGGGGTGGGGGTACAAAACTTCATAAAAATAATTTTAGAAAGTACCAAATGAATACTTCCTACAGGAAATTAGTGCAAAGCAGCTAAGAAGCCACGCTTGAAAGCAAAAGCTAAGATGCTGTAGCAGTGACTGTGGAACCACAGGATGGCACCAGAGATGACATGTTGTACTGAGATTCCTGTCTACCGATAGTTTTGCTTTCTTTCCCTTCCTCCTCTTTGTGTTTTTGTGTGTCCTCCCCCAGCTTTATCTTATTTAACAAACATTTTTATACTGTTTTAAGTGTTTTACCAATAATCAAGAGCCCTCTTCCTCCTTTCATAAACCTCTTCAGAAAAGCAATATATTGTCCACATTTTACACATACTCTTCATTTTCCTAATAAATTATATCTGGATGATTTTTCCTAGAGAATGTGCTAAAGAATAGGCTCTTATCTCCTGAAAAGAGATTGCCTCTGTTCTTCTCTTTGTTATTTCCTGAAATTCTAAAATATGTTCTTTCTCTAGGAAATACTGAATTTTTAAACTCTTATTTCCTAGGTGGTTGTGAAGCATCCTCTCTAGCCAAATAGCCAGATATTTAGTCTTTGAGTCATTCCAAGAATAGAGATGCACAGAGTAGAAATGCAATACATATCTGTTAAATGGAATTCATCTCAGTGAAGTGCCCTTTGGCTTTGCAGTTCTCCTGTTGGGTAGCTGCTTTGGGAACTCCTTTTTGCTGCTCTGGCATCCTAATCTCCTCTTTTGGGACTGTCAAGTTTAGCTGAGCAGGGGAAAGAGAGCACTAATAGCTCTATGTATGGGAACAGGGCTCAGCAGGAACCTATGGGAAGAATGAAGCCCATTCCCAGAGGCGAGTGCAGAGGCCTCTGAGTTAATGGGTGTAGTGACACAAGATATTGGAACTAGTTTCCTAGGGGGAAAGGGCAGCACTGTGTAATGAGGAATAAGGGTGGGGGTGGGGAAAGTGAAGAGAAAGAACATTAATGTAAAAAGATGAATTAGTATTATTGATCATTTTGGTGACTTCAGAATGGCTTCAATCTATTCATTTTCTTTCCCTAAAGTAATATTTTGAGCTGGTTATAGTGGCACAAGCCTATAATCCCAGTGACTGGGGGTGTTGAGGCAGTGAGATCACAAGTTTGAGCCTAGTTTCAGCAATTTAGCAAGACCCTGTCTCAAAATTTTTAAAAAAGGACTGGGAATGTAGCCACACACAAAAAGAAAAGCAGAAGAGAGGTTGAATATTACCATTTTATAATAAATTATAAAAGTTAGCAATATGTCCAGAAACACACAACTAGTCAGTGATAATGATCTTTATGTCACTACTGAAGGGGAAAATAAAAAAAAAAAACTTAAAAAATAACAAGATGTATGTTTTTTCCTTAGTAAACGATGACAAGAAAAAACCACCTAAAAAGGAACCTAAAAAGGAACCACCAGTTGAGGATGAAGCTGGAAGTGGCCTGGACAGTGGCGATCCCAAGCTCACCCCAACTCCTGACACTCCTACCACGCAAAACAATAAAGTTACCACATCTCTCAAGACTCCAACAATAAAGCCAGAAAGTCTTAAACCCAGTCCTCCGCCTAACTCTGATACATCCCAAAAGACATCTTCCACAGCCAATAAAGAGACAACAGTTGAAACTAAAGAGACTACTGTAACAAACCAACAGACTTCCACTAGTGAGAAACAGAAGACTACTTCAGCTAAGGAGATTCGAAGTGCAGAGAAAACATCTGGTAAAGATTTGGCACCCACACCCGAAGTTCCTGCTAAACCTACACCAAAAGCTGAAACTACAACCCCCAAGGAACCTGCACCCACCACCACTAAGAAGCCTGCACCCACCACCCCCAAGGAGCCTGCACCCACCACCCCCAAGGAGCCTGCACCCACTACCCCCAAGAAGCCTGCAACCACCACGCCCAAGGAGCCTGCACCCACCACCCCCAAGGAGCCTGCACCCACTACCCCCAAGAAGCCTGCACCCACCACGCCCAAGGAGCCTACACCCACCACCCCCAAGGAGCCTGCACCCACCACGCCCAAGGAGCCTGCACCCACCACGCCCAAGGAGCCTGCACCCACCACCCCCAAGGAGCCTATACCCACCACCCCCAAGGAGCCTGTACCCACCACCACTAAGAAGCCTGCACCCACCACCCCCAAGGAGCCTGCACCTACCACCCCTAAGGAGCCTGCACCTACCACCCCTAAGGAGCCTGCACCTACCACCCCCAAAGAGCCTGCACCCACCACCCCCAAGGAGCCTGTACCCACCACCACTAAGAATCCTGTACCCACCACCCCCAAGGAGTCTACCACCACCAAGGATCCTGCACCCACCCCTCCGGAGGAGCCAATACTTACCATACCCAAGGAGCCTGTACCTACTACACCCAAAGAGCCTGCACCTACTACCCCCAAGAAGCCTGCACCCATCCCTCCAGAGGAGCCTGTACTTACCAACCCCAAGGAGCCTGCACCTACTACACCCAAAGAGCCTGCACCTACTACCCCCAAGAAGCTTGCACCCATCCCTCCAGAGGAGCCTGCACCCACCCCCCCCAAGGAATCTGCTCCCACCACCCCCAAAGAGCCTGCACCCACCACACCCAAAGAGCCTGCACCCACCACCCCCAAGGAACCTGCACCCACCACACCCAAAGAGCCTGTACCCACCACACCCAAAGAGCCTGCACCCACCACCCCCAAGAAGCCTGCTCCTACTACTCCTAAGACACCAGCTCCAGCTACCACCATGGAGCTTCCCACTACCCCCAAGACTCCTGCTGAAGCAACTCCTGAGTTTTCTGCAGGACCCACACCAAAAGCTCCTGACAACAGTGCCAAGGAGCCCACTGTACCAACAACCAAGACTCCTGAAGTGACAACCGCTGCTGTACCTAAGATTACAACAAAAGAGACAGCAACCACAGCAGAAGAAAAAACAACTGAATCCGAAATAGCAAGGACCACCATGCAAGTAACACCCACCACTCAGGATTCATCATTCAAAACTACTACTCTTAAAACAACACCAACTGAAGAGAGTAGGAACGAACCCGAAGAATCCCGTGGACCAGAAGACACAGCTACTGATTCTAAAGCAACAACTCCTAAACCCCAGAAGCCAACCAAAGCACCCAAGAAGCCCACCTCTACAAAAAAGCCACCCAAAGCACCCAAAAAACCCACTCCTACCGAAAAGCCAAGCTCTCCGAAAGGGAAAACACCAAAAACTACACCAACTCCCCCCAAGACGACAATACCACCTATCTCTCCAAAAGCCGTGCTCCAAACCACCACCAGCCCTAAGCAAACTCCAGACTCAGAAACAGTTGAAGTTAATCCAAATAATGAAGATGCAGAAGGTGACGGAGGAGAAAAACCACACATGATTCCCAGGCCTCCTGTGCTAACTCCTATAGTTATCCCAGGCACTGATCACATAGTGAGAGGACCCAGTCAAGGCATCAGCTCCCACTCCCTGCTTTTAGGTAATAGAATTACTTTCATTTTAAAAACTGGTAATGTTAATTTATATCTATCTGAACTAGAATGCCCTAATTTACTATTACTCTGAGATACACATACTATCTAGAGCCCCAAACTTTTTACAGCTTCCCTATAGGTAAGCAGACGAAAAATCCAAGTAAACTTATCCAGTCTTTAGAAAGTCAAGTAATAACCTATGGTTAGGAATTTAGCACATCCTCCTAAAAGTACATAGAATGTCAAAAAAAATTGAGGGCTGGGGATATAGCTCAGTTGATAGAGGGCTTGCCTCCCATACACAAGATCCTGGGTTCAATCCCCAGTACCACACACACACACACACACACACACACACACACACACCAAAAAAAAAATCGAGTCTATAAAGAAAGTACAATGCAAAGCAAAAATTCTTACTTCCTTTTCCAAAACAACCCAAAGAGCAATGACTGAAAACATCAGTTCAAACATCCAATAAATGCCTAATTTATATGAAGACCAAGATAAACTTGGGCTGGGGTTCTGGCTCAGTGGTAGAGCGCTTACCTAGCATGTGTGAAGCACTGAGTTCGATTCTCAGCACCACATACAGATAAAATAAAGGTCCATGGACAACTAAAAAATATTTGGGAAAAACAAAGCAAAACAAAAACCTGGCCCAGCCTGGTACAGTGGTGCATACCTGTTATACCAGCCGAGAAAAGCTAAGACAGTAGGGTTGCAAGTTGAAGGTTAGCCTTAGCAATTTTTTGAGACCCTCAGCAACTTAGCAAGACCCTGTTCAAAATTAAAAAAAAAAAAATCAAAAAAGAACTGGGGATGTAGCTCAGTGGTAGAACACCCCAAGTTTAATCCCTAGTACCAAAAGAAAAGAAAAACAAAACCAAAAATCAAAACAACAAGATAACCTGGCCAATCCTGGTTCAAAATGTTTTTTTTTTTTTTTTTTTTAATAGTATCATCCTTAGGTAAGATGGAATTATAAAACATCACCTTTTTTTCCCTTTAAAAACAATTTTTAGTTATTGATGGACATTTATTCATTCGTTTATCTGTATGTGTTGCTGAGAAATCAACTCACACATGCTAGGCAAGCTCACTACCACTGAGCCAGCCCCCACCTTTTTTCACTTTTGAAATGTAAATACCTCAAACTGCTTTTTAAGAGCTTGGGTAAGTAGGAAGCAATCCTGTGACAGAGGATTTGAAAAGAACATAGTTTTCTCATTCAGATTACTTTTGTTTATTTGTTTTAGATGATACCAATTTATGCAATGGCAGACCAGTAGATGGACTGACTACTCTGCGCAATGGGACATTAGTTGCATTTAGAGGTGAGCTATGTACATACTTCTGTCTCTTCCTATTATTTTAATAGTTACAGCATTTAAGACAGCCAAAGTCTTGAGAGAGTGCTAGCAGGGTTGAACTTTCTAGAGGGGAACTTGATTGATAAACCCACTTTCACAAAGTGAGAATTCGGGAGTAATATCCCAAATATTGGATTAACAAAATCAGACACATGAAGATGTGTGGATACTATTAAGATTTTTCCTACTGTTAATATTTAAACTTCACATATGAAATGACATCAGGATTTGCAGGCTTTGCTCTATCTTTAAAAATAACATCTCACTTGTGATGCTTTCAAAGGAGTCACACTCCTTGTGAAAGAGTACCAAGAGAATAGCAATTACTATGTTTTCTGCAGACCCCCTGCTAGTCCAGTCTTCTTAAAACATATATAGATTAAATTTGAAAAGAAGCAAATCATACATAGAAGTTATGGAAATTTTAGAAGTCATTAAGTTGTTAATCCTTTAATTCTAAAAGATAAAGACACTGAAATCCAGAAAGGTGACTTTCTCTTTAAGTTACAAAGCCAAAAGTCTCTTTCTATAAAAACTATAAAACTGAAATATTTCAAAGCTTAAGTTAAATTTCAGACTTTAAGAATATTTCTACTTGGAAATATTTTAATAAGTCCCTTCTGTATCTTATTATACTTTCAGTCAGACCTATTTAACATAGTCTGTTTTTCTTTATGATTATCACTAAAGTTTTGAAAATTTTGGTTTCTTTGGGGATAGAGTTTAGTATTCAGCACATAAGTTGCCACATCTTTTTAAATTTTAGGTCATTATTTTTGGATGCTAAATCCATTCACTCCACCACCTCCACCTCGCAGAATTACTGAAGTTTGGGGTATTCCTTCACCCATTGATACTGTTTTTACTAGATGCAACTGTGAAGGAAAAACGTTCTTCTTTAAGGTAACAAAACTATACTGCTACAGAATCAACAAATAGTAACTGCAGTTTATTACAATGTAAATCACCTTAAGCTCCAGTTCAGAAGGGTTCTTCTATTTTAATGAACAGTTCTATCATCAAAATAACACAGCTTGATATTATTAATGGTATTCAAACATTCAATTAAGTTAACATCTTCTCCTTATAACTTAAATTTAAGAATGAGTTAAACATAATTTGCTCTTTTAAATATCAGGATTCTCAGTACTGGCGTTTCACCAATGATGTGCAAGATGCAGGATATCCTAAACAAATTGTAAAGGGATTTGGAGGACTAACTGGAAAAATTGTGGCAGCTCTTTCAGTAGCTAAATATAAGGACAGGCCCGAATCTGTGTATTTTTTCAAGAGAGGTATGTATTATATAATTGACAAAAATTACGAAACATTTTAAAGAATTATTACTTAGTACTGTCATTTATTACTGAGCTTACTGTCAAAAGATATCTTTAATGGCTAGAATAAAATATTTTCAATGAAAAGCTAAAAACTGAGGGCAGTAATAAGTATTTAGATCTCTTGACATGCACATGTAGTTCATCTAAGTTTTCAGGTCACTGAGATAAAGAACATCCTCATTTACTTTTGGTTAGTTTACTTATTCAACATGTATTTCATGATTCAGTGACTGTTTTGCCATTACTAATATCTAATCATATTTTTTTTTTATGAAAAACAAGTTGATTTCCTTCATGCTACAAAAGCTCTTTTCCATCTTTTTCTGGGTGGATTAATATCAACTTTACATATTCCATGGTTTTCATATTCTGTATGGTTTTCTGATATACAACAGGTGGCAATGTTCAGCAGTATGTTTATAAACAGGAACCTGTTAGAAAGTGCACTGGAAGAAGGCCTGCTATAAATTATTCCGTGTATGGAGATGCAGCACAGGTCAGGAGACGTCGCTTTGAACGGGCTATAGGACCTCAAACTCACACCATCAGAATTCACTATACACCTGTTGTTAGAGTTTCTTATCAAGACAAAGGTAACGTTTTAAGTGTTTAAAATTCCTAAACCTGAAGTAGACGCACTAGTTCCTTATAAAGTAAACCTTATGAAACACAGATCACACTGCCCTAATAATTTAAGTTTATCGATGCAAAATATATCAATTTGCCTTAGTGAATAATCAAAAACCAGTTTATTCTTTTTATGTGTGGGCAAGGAAAGCAGTTTATTCAAGTTAACCATAGTAAGTGTCATGTATGAAGTACATCTTACCAAGAGCATTCTATACAGATCTGTAATCCTCAAGACAATCTTAAAGGTAGATTATATGCCTATCAGAGGGCAAAAACTGAAGCATTGAAATTAACATCTCACCTAAATAACAGAGCTACTCAGTGAAAACAGATAAAACCCTTTGTTTGTCAAGCTCTTTCTTAGACATTGCTTTTAAGATAATGCTTTTTAATCTGACAACTTTCATTAAAAATGCAGGTACCCTCCATAATGAAGTTAAAATGAGTACGATGTGGAGAGGACTTCCAAATGTGGTTACCTCAGCTATAACACTGCCCAACATTAGACGACCTGATGGATATGACTACTATGCCTTTTCCAAGGGTAAGTCCTTAAGGAAAATCTTAGCTGCTCAAGTTGATCTCACTTGTGAAAATATGAATATAACACCTAGTTCACTGGTGACTGAAGGTGACTTCAGATATAATTCTTATTCTAACTGCTGTTAAGGGGAGATTTTTGTTTTAATTTCAGTTAAACTGTGATGGGACTGAAATCCAGTTCTACTCTACCCTTTGTGATGTTATAACATATCCAATTACTTGGGTAAAACCGATGCCTAAAACAGTATTCTACTTCTATCATCTGGAACATTTAACAGATGCCATGAAATAAGAAGGACATTCCTGAGAAACTAATTTTATTTTGAAAAGTGCAGAAATCTAATTTATTCTTCTTATGATTCTATAATATGAATGGCATCAGAATGTATTTTTTTTAGTTGTAATTGGACACAATACCTTCATTTTATTTATTTTTTATGTGGTGATGAGGATCGAATCTAGCACCTCACACGTGCTAGGCAAGTGGTCTACTGCTGAGCCACAACCCCAGCCCCAAAATATATTTTTTAAAAAAGGATAAAATAATTTTTTTTTCAGAAAAACCGTATTCTTAAATGCTTACTTCAAAAAGGAGAGTTGAACACTAAATTAATAAAAACATTTCTGATATTAAAAATGCTAAATGCTGTATTTTACATCATCAATACAATTTAGTTCATATATATTCTTTTTAATTAAAAAATAATTTCTCTTTCATTTAGATCAATACTATAACGTCAATGTGCCCAGTAGAACAGCAAGAGCAGTCACTACTCGTGATGGGAAGACCCTCTCCAAAGTCTGGTACAAATGTCCTTAGACTTACAGGCAAAGGAAGAGCCATCTAATTAAAATGAAGAAAAGGATGATCAATTTTGACATTGAAATACATTTTATTAATAAAGAGTGTTGAGATAAGCATACCAATTTAAATACAAAAATGTTTTTCAACTCGACAACCATTACACTAAAACAGATTTGACAATTTTATTCACAGGAACTATATAGTTTACAAACAATTTAATTAATATTTCCTCTATTTATTCCTCCTCTTCCTCCCATTGCATGGCTTACACCTGTAAAAGGAAACAATAAGAAAGAAAAAGAATAAAAAAAGAGGAATGCTTTAGAACAAAATTTCTTTTTCTTTTTGGTACTGGGGATTGAGCCCAAGGGTGCTTAATCACCGAGCCACATCCTCAACTCTTTTTATTCATTATTTTGAGATAGGGCCTTACTAAGTTGCTTAGAGCCTCACTACATTGCTGAGGCTGGCTTTGAACCTTTGATCCTCTTGCTTCAGCCTCTTGGGCTGCTAGAATTATAGGTGTGCACCACCAAGCCCAGCTAGAACACAATTATTTCTTCTTCTTTTTTTTTTTTTGGTGGGGGTAGGTACCGGGGATTGAACTCAGAGGTACTCAATCACTGAGCCACATCCCCAGTCCTATTCTGTATTTTATTTAGACAAAGGGTCTCACTGAGTTCTTAGGGCTTCACCTTTGCTGAGGCTGACTTTGAACTCGCAATCCTCCTGTCTCGGCCTCTCAAGCCACTAAGATTAATTAAAGTAATGTACCACTGTGCCCGGCCAGAACACAATTATTTTCATTAAAGTATCTAAGCACCATGGATATAAAACTGTTAGTCCCACATGCTTAGTGGAAATCATTAGAATACTTAGATTAATATTTTAATTATATAATTTCAATCTGATATTTAATCAGAAGACATGGAGATATTAAAATTTTACATTTTTGACTAACCACAACAAAGACAAAAGCTTCATTTGTTGTACAGCATAATTATTTTACAATATAAAGTAGTGATGTTACAAATGAACCCTATATACTAGATTTTTCAAATCCGACTTCAGACTTAAGGAAGAAATCAACAAAGAATAAACACACATTCCATTTTATTTCTATGGTACATATATCTGTCTAAATTTACCTCTCTGTCTGTTAAACTGACGACCTCGGACACCTTGTCTCAGTGTTGTCTGAAGTCTCACTCGTCTGAAAGGCTTTGGCTGACTACTGCTAGTATCTAAGAAAACAGAAGAAAAGCAAGTTAAAAAAACTTGTTAAATTTTTAAGAAAGCAGTTATAATGGCAAAAAAAGTTACTAAATGAATATATGGATAAAATAAAGATGTTAGCTTTCAATATTTAAGTTTGCTTTTTAACAACAAAGGGACATTTAACAAACAAAAAATGTTTAAGTAAAACAAAACAAAGCAACCCACTAAATTATAGCAAAAAATAAAAGGTCTGACTTTTTTCATTCATACCCATGTATCAGACATGGTAGTAAATGCAGGGAGTACATTGTAAAACAAAATGTAAGGTGCTGTAGAGACAGATCATTATTAACACAACATAAGTCCTGTCTGACTCTACTCTTTTTTGAATACCTTCAATCCAATTATTAGTAAATCCTGCAAGCTTAAATTTAAATATATATCCTAAATGGGACTACTTCTTAAAAATTTTCGTCTGTAATCCTGTCCAACCCATCTTTCTTTATCCTGAATTACTGAAATAGCCTCCAAAATTTCTCCTTGTTTCTGTCCATTGCTCATTTCAGTTATATACTGCAGCCAAACTGACAGTCGATCATGCCATTACTCTATGTGAAGCCCTTTGGTAGTTTTCTATACCCGAGAACCCCAGGGCAATCACAAAGATCAATTTGATCTATCCTCCTCACCCCACTGTGTCTCCATTCTGACCTCCTTGCAGACTCTGAACACATCAGACACTACTCGATGTCTTATAAATTTTGCATCTGTGATTTATTTTGATCTCAGAACACTCTTCCACCAACCACTGCACAGCTTTGATCTCCTTCCCCCTTTTTTAGGTCTTCACTAAATCTGTCTTAGTGACACTTTCTGTGAAATTGCCTGGAATATGGCAGACACTCAAGTATTTATTGACCAAATGAATAACTGCTTGGATGGGGAAGTACAGTTTACATTATCAAAGAAATTTAAAGACATCCTAATTTCATAATGAACAACATATTTTTCTCAGAGAATGCAATCTTAAAACTAATATCAATTCTACTACTGAGAAAAAACAATTGTCATAGATCATCAAAATATAATTTGGGAGTATAGAACCTCAGTAATTTTGTTAATTATGACAGTTACATTTTTTTGAGTCTTCTGTGTACAAAATATTAATTTGTATAATTTACACACATTATTTCTAATTGTGATATTTCACAATAAGACATCCAGAAATTTAAAGCAGGTTTGCCATAAAATTTGATGTTTCCATGGCAGTTTCAGGATTCTTGCTTTATATAAAAAACTTAAAATGAAAATAATCAGGGTGGACAGAGTATTATATTTCTTAAATAATACAGGTGACTCCCTGCCTGAAAATTTTGAGATAGATATGCTACTATAATGTGTATTTAAGAGTGAAATCTGCAGAGCTGAGCTTCTTGAATTTGCATCCTGGCTTGTCTATCACTTACATGTGACCTTGAGAAGTTATTCAATCTTCCTGTATCTCCGTCTCCACATTTTTAAAACAGTGGGTTTTATTTATACCACACTGGGTTGTTGTGAGAATCAGAAGAGTAAATATTTGTAAGAGACTTAGAATACTGCCTGAAACACAGTCATTGCTCAATAAATGCTGTTTTTTTTTTTTAAATTACAGAAATACCTTATTAGAGAGATGCATAATCAAAAACATAAAAAGCCAAACTCTGTAACCGTTTACTCCAGTAAACTTCAAACATATTTTCTAAAGCAACAAAGCCCCCACCCTTCAACCATCCCTATCACATCTCATGCAGAACCCCACTATGTAGAACAAACAAAAATGAAGCTGCTGGTTCAAACAGTGGCAGTAGGTCTGGAGAACTTGTCCTTAGCACTCTCTCTAGTACATATGTCCCCTATGCCCCTGGAGCACCTCTAAGAGACCCAAAGTTTCTATAGAACATTATGGTGAAACGTGAGTGGGTCCATAGTAGCCATGTTTCTGATTATTAATGCTGGCATACTAGAATAATAATAAATATAAACCAAGTTCCCTTTAATGATAATAAAGTTGTACTGTAATCAAGAGCAGTGACTTACCTACAGAAGAACTGGAAGGAGGATCCTGGCTGGTGGAAGGGAGGTCTGACTCATCAGATGCCTGCACAGGTTCTTCTTCCTGCTGACTATCAATTTCTAGGCCTGCTTCTGAACTAATACTATCAGGAAAAAAAAAAAAAGAAACAAAAATTGATTAGAAGACATAAAATGGATTCTGGAATGTTTCCTAAATTTTTCCTAGATTCTCTTTGATATTCTTTTTTTAACTAAAAATCACAGATTCTGTTAGTAGTCATATACATTTTTTAAAGGGACAGTGGAAAAATGAGCTTTTTTCCTCATTCTTTTTCTCACTAAGACAAGGACATGTTCCAATTTTAGTTTTTGTTTTTCCTTTTCTGAGGAGGGGGACAGTTAACAAGGATGTTTTATATTTTTGACACTTAGCTCTCATATTGATAATCAGCATTGATAATCTATTATATAGATTTTGACAAACCCCAAAATACTTTTTAAGGAAAGCAGAGTACTAAAATAATTCACAAGTCATAAGTTTTAATCAATATACCAGTAAACCACCATGGGCTGTCGTTCAGATAAGACAGGTTATGGGGATGTGAAATTCTTTGCTCAATGGCTATAATTCCATCTTTCTATCTCATTCAAAAAACAAGTGAGGGAGATAGAGTGAAAAAGAATAACCATGTTGAATCTCCTCCAGTTTCATCATCTGCAAATATTCGTACAGTTATTAGTAACAATTTACCTGAGAGACATCTCTGAGGACGGTGTGCCAATGCTGAGAAATGCTGGTGAGATGTAAAGAGCATGGGGCTAAAATCAAGGCTTCAACTCTTACTTAGCACCAGCTGGTTACCCAGGAGTACAGCCTAAGCAAATATATTTTCACACAGCTGAGTCTGATCTTTACCATTTATATTAATGGAAAATAATATTCTGCAGGAATATTGTGTAGATTGGAAATGACATATACTGGAAGTATGGAGTTAAAATTAACTAGTGCTCTCAGTAGCATCTGTAACCTCCTGATAATCAAGTAGAGATTAACACAGATCTGTATTATACCTAAAAGACTAGACTTGGCTTATCTGAAATGTTTCAAAATAAAACAAAGTCCTAGCTTTTCCTCAGGAAATCTGGGTTCTACTGCTTCTTATACTTCTGACCATGAAGTAGTTGACCTTTTTCCTTTTATAAAGAACTAGGTTCCAGCTTGAAAGTTAATTTGTCTAGGCTCCTTTCATTAAATTACTCTACTCCCTTTGGATTAAAAAAAAAATACCTGCCATAAAATACTTTCTTTGTAAAGCCTTCTTTATAACTGATGTGTTAAAAATGTTGTAATGTCTTGAAAACTACCAGAAAATCTTTAAATTTTATGAAACCAGTATTTCAGACACCAAAGTCTAAAAGCTCGTAAATAGTGAGAATTATTTGAGAGCCCACTACTAAATGGAAAGTGAGTCATTTCCTAATATTCCCAATTTTCACAGATAGACTTCTTTCTTGGAGAGCAATTCAAGCAGCTATAACAGAAGGGTACCAGTACTTTTAAAGAAATATTATTTTTATTTACATTATGCAATTTTCAGGGAGATAATGGTCTTAAAAATTGCCTCCTATAACAATCTCCAAGTTCTAAATATACTTTTATATCCAAAATAGCTTTTCAAAATATGTGATTCAGTTTATTTTTTTATGTAGTAAGATGATGTTGAAAACTGAGCACAACAGATGGTTTCCTGGCTAAAAGAAAGTAAGCGTGTAGTCCAGTGGTAAGAGCACTTGCCTCGAAGGTGTGAGGCCGTCAATCCTCAAGTACCACATAAAAATAAGTAAATAAATAAATCTAGATATTTGTGTCCAGCTACAACTAAAATATATATTAAAAGAAAAAGTAAACATAAAAATGTAGTGAATTTTAAGCAAGCAAAAACAACAAAACAAACTTTTACCCTTCAGATTCTGCTTCCACAAATACTTCATCTCCATCATCACCAGCTGCTGTTTCGTTTGATGTAGATAAAGTGCCCGTGGATGTCGTCACCATTGGAACAGACTGAGAGGCATGCTCTGAAGCATCAGAGGTGGTACTCTCAGTAAATACAGTTACTTTAAAAAGAAAAGGAATTAAGATCTTAACTTTGTGGTGTATTACATTTTAAGCCAAATATGCTTCCATGTTATCAATAAAACATAAAATCTACTAATCTGTCTTTGATATCTACCTGGGGCTGCTACTTGCAGAGGAGTAGTGGGAACACTTCGACCACCAGGTTCTTCTTCATGAGCTAGGAAGAGGGGTGTTTCATACATTCCTAAACCTGAAGATAATTCTCAGTATTAATGAATGAAAAAACATAAAATTGCCAATATAACAAGTATCTAGGAAAACAGAAACAAGAACTAGCAGAGATGCAAAACTTTGTAGAAGCTCACAATCTAATCATTCCATCTAGCAAAAGCTGAGCTCTCAAAGTTTTAAAAACTCTATAAACACATCCATTAAACTCCCTAGCACTGACTGAAAGTACCTTTAAACAATTAGCCAAAAAAAGAAAATATCTACTTTGCTAACACATATTTGGAACAGTTGGCAAAACAAATTCATTTAGAGGTCAAAAGCACAGAAAATTAAAATATAAATATTTCCAAACTTCTGATACGACTTCGTCAAAAGACAAGACTATGACAATAGATTTATTTGGAAAAACAAGAAGTAATGCAATGGTGACTAATGAAAATGTATATATGTATTTTATGAAGGAAATAGTAAAGTATAAAATAGAAAAAAATAAAAAAGTATGTCATGATTTGAAACTTTCAGAATAATATTTCTTGACAACCACTGATGTTCTCACGACAAAAATACTAACTATTTCAATTTGGGGATTTTTAATGTTCACTTGATCTAGATTTGATTTAAAAAATTGGTGCTATGACCCAGGCGCAGTGGTGCATGCCTGTAATCCCAGTCTGTAGAGGCTGAGGAAGGACAATGGCAAGTTCAAAGCTAGCCTCAGCAATTTAGCAAGTCACCAAGTAACTCAGATCCTGTCTCTAAATAAAACACAAAAAAGGGCTGGGGATGTGTCTCAGTGGTTTAGTGCCCCAGAGTTCAATCCCTGGTACCAAAAAATAAATAAATAAATAAATAAATAATTGGTGCCATGTTCTATGTATGCTTTTATAAAAAGAAATAAAAGATTTTAATAACTATATTTTAGAAAAAAAAGCTAATGTTGTGTCTATTAGAATACATCTCATTGTTTTTGTCATTTTTGAAAGTTGATTCTTATTTTTATTTAAAAACCATAAGCTCAAATAAATATTGCTTTGTAGTGAAATATTTAATGAAAAATATTAATAATAATTACAGTGAATTTTTTAATATTTGATATATCACTAGTAACAATGTAATTAACTATAAACAAGCCCTCACATGAAGCATTCTGTAAAAGTTTGTGCACTTCAGAATAAACTCAATATATGTCCAGTACTGGAAAACATTAAAAATTCAAGACATCAATAAAAGTGCTTACTTTATCATGACAAATAGGTATGTCACATCATGTCATAACCTTAAAGGGTTGATGACTAAAAAGAAATACATCATTTATATCCCCTTTCTATTAGACTTGACAGTTGAGACAAATAGATCTTTCATGTGAAAACTATGATGGCAAAGATTTTCAATCATAAAAGGAGTGTGAAGTTGACACTGTTATTTCTTTTGAGAGGACCAAAGCCATCTATTAATCTGGATCCAGCAAATGTTATGGTACAAATAGGAAAGGCACAAAAGCCACTGACAAATTGCTGGACTGTGATTTCCCACTCAATCCAAAATGTTCTTAACAGTTTCAAACAAATTAATTTTAATGTGTTCTCAACTATTAACTAGTACTATGTTAGAATCTATTCCTCATTCAAGCTGCAAGGTATGAATTATCATCCTCCTTTTTGCTAATGAAACTGAAGGTCAACTAACTGCTAATAAGCAGTGATATTCCAATTTTAAGCTGTTTCTGACTCCCAAAGTCTAAGAAGTCCTAATATACCAAGCCACATAAAAATCTGAAGTTATATGAAGCTAATAACACAATTTCATATTGGAAGAGGCCTGCCATGTTAGATGACATCCTTAATAACCAGGTTAACAGGTTACAGTATATGATTTTTATAAGGACTATAGATTAATCCCTTATGTTGGGTCATTTATTATAAAAGCAGTATTATGTTTTACCTATTCAAAATGCTAGCTCACTTTCCAGAAACACTGTGGGTTGTATGGATTCTAACTGCATTTTAAGGTAATCAATTCTCCCAGTGGCTCAGAAGGCTGAGACAGGAGGATTGAAAGTTGAAAGCTAGCCTCAGCAAATACAAGGCAGTAAGCAACTCAGTGAGATCCTTTTGTCTAAATAAAATACAAAGTAGGATTTAGTATGTGGCTTAGTGGTTGAGTGCCCCTGACTTCAATCCCTGGTACTTCCCTCCCGAAAGTAATCAATTCCAAAATAACATACTTCATATGTGATTAACTACTTTGGGTTGTATTATTTCATATTTTGAACTTAAAAAAAAAAAAAATTAATTGAAAAAAATCTAGTCATGCATCTAACTAGGAATATTACATGTACCAAACTGTAAATATGCTGCGATCCTTACAGCAACTTCAACATGGGTGGTAGTATCTGTGTATATTTACTGGTTTAATTAAATTCCTGAATACTTCCTACATGTATGACACAGCACTAGAAGCCAGAAGAGATATGAATGTAAAAGCTAGTCCTTATGCTAAAAGAAACTGGAATTTTGTTGAAAAGATAATATTTATATGTAAGGCAATATTTAATAAGCAGTAAGTATATAACTTTCTCTGTACATTAGCATAGAGGTTATTTAGGTACCAACTTTTAAAATATTTAAATTTGCTTTATTTATTTAATTTTAAAATACTATACCATAACACCTTAGTACTAAATATAGACAAATCCAGGAAATCTAACGGTTTATGTAGTTGTTTACCTCCTTGAGAAGCAAGTTGGCCAAGATCAGAGTGACTAGAACTTGTCTGTGGCATATCTTCAGGTGGCCCAAACCGGAACCTAGGAACACCAGCTACCTGTGGGGAACTAAATGGACAAAAACTCATTTAAGATGAAATTTAAAGTTACCTGTTAAATTGCAATGGTGGAAAGAATATAGGTAAAAGAATGAATGTCAACAAAATGGTAAGAAAAACTGGTTAAAAAAAAGATGATAAAGGGTTTCTTACTCATAAAAATACTCTTAAAATATCAGTCACCAGGGCTGGGGCTGTAGCTCAGTGGTGGAGTTCTTGTCTAGCACATATGAGGCACTGGGTTCGATCCTCAGCACCACATAAAGATAAACAAATAAAATAAAGGCATGCTGTCCATCTACAACTAAAAAAAATTTTATATAAAAAAATCAGTCATCAATGAATTTAGTAATAATATAAACAACCTGTGATTTATTAAACTTTCAGCTCTCTTGAATTATGCTCATTTTTTAATCTGTTAGATATCCCCACGTAGATACGTTGAAAGCAACACACACATAGCAAACATAATAAAAAGTCAGAATGAAGTTCTAAGACAAAGTTAATCTCAGCTTTCACCATTTAGTCATAGAAACATCAAGTCACCTGTCTGGCCTGTTCCAGAGTTCACAAGCTGGCTCCCAAAGTTTAGAAAAATTGTAGTATTAGAAGGCTAGAAATCTGCTTTCCCCTTATTCTATCAACACTACTATCCCTTGTCCACAAGCTAGGATATAAAAGAGTATTATTTCCTTTGCCCACTCTTTACCCTATCTTTCCTTAGCTAGCCAGCTATTTTTAATGTTTATAGATATACCTTTATAATAACTCTTTATTCTCTTTTCTGTTTGAACACTATTGTTTTTGTCAGAGCCCTTTTATTTCAGGTGGACTTTAAAACTTGTCTCCACATAGTTATCCTCTTATGAAAGAACCCTGAGCTCTCCTGAGCTAATGCCACACATTTCCTGAATAACTGGACCAAATCTCTGCTATGAAAAAAGCTCCCAACTTTTACACGTTCATGTGTTGGAGGCTTGGTCCTTAGTGCAGTGATGATGTTGGTGGTGGAATTTTAAGAGGGGGAGCCTAGTGGGAGTCACTGGGGGTGCTGTCCTTATGAAGGCACTTGTTAATTTTCATGAGAGGATTGTTGAACAAACTTGGCCACTCCCCAACTACTACTGGCTTTCTCTCTGATCATGTGATCTATCATTATAACAAAGGCTCCTGCTACTGGAATGTTAAGTACCTTTATCAAAGTTGAGCTGTAAGGCCAGCAACATAAAGTGTGAGCTAAAGAAATCTCTTTTAAGTTACCCAGTCTCAGATATTTTATTATAGTAATAGAAAACACATTAACACAAGGCCTCATTCTACTCCTAACTTTGTCAGATAATCAGACTATACCTCAGTGTCTGACATTAAAAATGTAAAGCTTTTACTTTTATTACTTTCCATAGTAAGGGAAAGTTAGCTTGGCCATGGACATTCTCTCCAAGAGGACTGCTACTGTCATATATGGTTTTTAGGAAAAAGAGTTCAGGGACTAAAGATTTTCAGAGCTTTAAGAATTTGACATACAGAAGCATGTTTATTTCCGTGAGAACACTGTTCACTGGTTGGTGCTCAGAAGTATGTTAATTGAAGGGAGTCTGACATTCAGAAGAAAGGAGGCGACATGATTGATTGGCTTGCAAAAGTGTGTTAGCTAGGCAAATTGTGGTCAACAGATTAAGCAAGTTTAAATCTGGTTCTGATTACCATGTTTTACCACATGTACAGAACAGTCATCTTTTCCAAATTTGTAGAAACTTAAAATTCTGATCTTCAAAAGTATATTCTGTTATATGACTAATAACTTGAGGCACAATAAACTTGTACTTTCACCTGGAAAGCCTTTTAATCCTTTAAGAGAAGTGGTATAGCACAACAAAGGTTCTAGAGCCAGACTGCCTGGTCTGAAATCAAAAACTGTTAATTCTCAGTTGTCTGACATCCAGCAAATTAGTTAACATCTTTGTGCTTTAGTATCCTACTTGTAAAATAATAACAACAATAGTGTCTATGCTCAAAGTTATGAGGATTAAACAAATTCATGCATAGAAATGTTAAATAAATGTTAGCAATTCTAAGACTCAATTTAATGTGGTTCCTTATTATGTCTTCTCAGATTTTTCCTCCCATAATTGTTGGAATAATTAATTTTTCATTTGTATTAATAAAGCCTATTGCTTTTGCCTGCCTAATCTCCTAGATTGTTTAGGTTATAGTTGTAGCTTGGTTTTCACAATACTACTACCTATCATGATCACTAATTACTAACACCTTCAACAAAATCTGTACAGCATTTACTATGTGCTAGTTAAGAGTCTAAACACATAAACATAAATGAATTAATTTATTTCCCATAACTGACAAAGGAAAAATCACTGTATTATTATTTCCTTTTGAAAAATGAGGCTTCCCACAGCAGACAACCTAAGAACTTCTTATTTCTAAGAAGCAGCAGAGCTAGGTTTTAAACATGGGCATTCTGACCTTTGAGACAATGTTCTTAACCACTGTTATGCTATCTTCAAGTTTAAAATTCTTTTTAGAAGTAACTGTGTATCATTCACCTCTGTATAATTTTCCCCAACACTATATCCTCGATCCTCCTACTCTAGTGCTAATTCCTACACAGTAGAGAACTCAACAAATAATGAAATCAAACTAAACAAATTAACAGGGAAACAGGAAGAATTTAATTAGTAACAAAATATACTTTCTTTTCATTCACTTACTGAATAGCTTCAGCAAATCCATCAGTACGATGTGGTACCACAAGAGTTGGGGTACTTGGAACTGTTCTGTCTTCATCATCAAAAAAGTGCTGCTGCTGCAACAAAAAGAGAAAACAGGAGTATTAACAGGCACAACAGCACATACATGGACTATATATGTTCTTGCTTAACATATCAATCACTTTCATATGATTAAGTTAGTACTTACCATTCCACCTATTCCTGGAGTCAACTGAAGCCCACGTCCTACAGACTGCCTTCGGGTCATCTGAATTCTCTATGTTAAAAAGGAATTACACTTGTTGTAAGAAATTAAGCAATAAAACACCAAATAGTAATAGATACAGCTTATTATTATCCTGGCAATAAAATAACTGAAATATTAATATATATGTAATGATCAGGCTATTTTCTCAAGGAAAAAATGCCTCTACTCTGTACTAAAGAAATCAGTGACTTTTTAAATTAAATATTAATGGATTAAAATATTTATTAACCAATACTTAAGTTAAAATGAATTAATAATACTATCCTATTTGTATGTAAATGACTTCCATTCCTACCTCCCTAAGTGAAAATGTTAACAGGCATGCTTTTACATCTCAAGGTTTGCTTATATTTTGGGGTTCAAATAGCAATATTGACTTCTTACAGTTTCCCCAGTTCAAGGTAATTCCAAGTTAATGGATTGAATATATTTTGTAGGACCCACACAAGATCCTATAAAACTCTATTTTCACATAATGAAGTTATTTTCAGCAATGGTATTTTAGTAGAATCTATACTTGACATTTGTCAACTGTCAAGTTATAGGGGAAAACAAAGGCTGTACATTTCCTGCTGTGTTCTGCAAGAGCCTCTAATTAAAAGATATTCAAACCTACTAAATGCTGAATATAAAGGGGTTGTGCACGTCTTCATTAATTTAAAAAGCAGAAATGCATGATCACAAACACATGACAGAAAAAAAATGTGAGGGGAAACAGAAATTCCTTTTTAAAAAATATGTGCACTTCAGGGGCTGAGGTTGTGGCTCAGTGGTAGCATGCTCACCTAGCATGCATGAGGCACTGGGTTTGATCCTCAGCATCGCATTAAAAAAAATAAAGACAATAAAGTCCATCAACAACTAAAAACATATTTTAAAAAACATGTGCACTTCAGAAAAAGAAACCTTCAAAATTAATGGTAGTGAACTACTAAAATCCATTTTTAAAAGATAAAACTCAAGCAAATGTTTTTCAACCAGTGGAGATAGCAACAAAATTTTGTTATGAATACTGTCATTTCAGTTTATATACTAAGTGTCTTTCTAAGTTTCAATCCATTTATGAAAGTAAACTACTGCCATGTTTTAAGGCTAGGAAATCAGATTAGTTTCATTAAAAAAATTATAAAAACATTAAAAATATATTTAATTTCCAAAAAAAATAAATGTCCAATGAAGAGGTAATAAAAGTCAAGATTTTTTGAGGTTCATTTTGCAGAATGACTATTTGCTTTAGTACCTGAACTGGAGGTCCCAACTCTTGAGGTGGAGCATGAATGGTCAGTCGTGGGGGAAGTGGATGTGGTGGGCGTCTTGGTGACTGAGGTGCTCGAGGGGTCTGTCTTTCAGATGCTGAGGAAGGCTGCTGTTCTCTGGAAATCTCCTGGGGAAAAGATGACTCTGCAGCACCTGTATTTCCTTCACCTAAAGGAAAAGTTTATTATGAACTACTAAATTTGCCACAAAATAACTTGTACAGTCAATCACAGAAGCATAAACCTTATCATTAGAAATGTTAATCTAATATTTTCCAAAGTACTAAGTGAGGTGGGATGGAAACAAATATGGATGATTCCAGAATCTAATGGAGCCTGTACTTGTGAGTTATAGGGCCATGGACAAATTATTTAACCTTTTTGAGTCTATTTTTTTGCTTGTTTAATAGAGTAAATTTAATGTACAAATAAGGTTTCCAAAACTTCAAGTAATAGACACAAACCTATGAGCCCAACACATGCTAAAGTAAACATAACATAAATTTTGTATCCTACTGTTTTTGATAAAATGAGCAAATTAAAGGTCAGACCTCCACATATCTATCAAACAAGGTCAAATAGATTGGGGAAAAGCCTCATATAAATACTTTTCCAATTTGGTTTTCCTAAGTTTCAAATTTCAATCACCTCTCAAATATCTAGGCCCTTTACAAACATTGTAAAAGCAACAGAATCTGTCTGCCACTATAAAAGTAGGATAGAATATCATAAAATTTAGTAGTTTTTAAGTCTCAGGTCTAAAATTGGATCCATATTCTAACATATGGTAACTATGTGACCTTAGGTAAGTTACCTCACTTCTCTTTGATTCAGTTTCTTCACTAGTACCTAAGTCTACCAAGATTACTGTAACAATTCAAGACAAATAGAGATGCTAAGAAAAGTACTGAGTAATTTTGGGTAATGTGCCAAAACCATCTACTTCCTTAATTTTACCTAGCCTATTAGCCCAATTTTGTTTGACTGGAAAAATGAAAAGAGAAAAGGAAAAAGTCTCACACAAATACTCAATGAACATCTATCTTGTGCCTTAATTGGGAAAAATGGCTACGAACACTGGCCCTCAAAAGACTTAACTCTTAGTTATAATACCTGAAGAAGAAAACAAAATTTCCCTTGATATCTCTCCAACTATATGATGAAATAAAAATATTCAATCCACAAAATGTTTAACAGGGATACTATTAATTTGTTATACAGCTTAATGCTTTTTTGGTTTATTTTTCTCTTAAACAATTAACAGTTGAAAAGGTTGATTGCTCTTATTTTACATTAATACAAACATGCATACATTTTGCCCTTTTAAATATCTAGATGTATATAGAAACCCAGACACAATGTTTTCCCATTAATCAAAACATACAAGGTTTTACTGCATCACTATTACTGATTTTGGTGCAGTATTATTATCTGTAAAACCAGAAATATTACACCAGATGATCACTAATACTTTAAACCACATTTTAAAACAATTATACTAAAAATATTCTGTAATCTTTTAATGTGTAAAGTTTTCAGGACTCCTAGGACTTATCCTTTGAAAGATTTAACAAAAGCTATGTGATTCTGGTTAAAAAA
Source organism: Marmota monax (assembly GCF_021218885.2). Lineage (NCBI taxonomy): Eukaryota > Metazoa > Chordata > Mammalia > Rodentia > Sciuridae > Marmota > Marmota monax. Next base: position 617,038 of record NW_026693876.1, on the reverse strand, counting down.
TATTTTTTTCATTGCAAGAAACTATTTTTAATAAATAAATAAATAATAAAGGTGAATTTATAACTAAAAAATAGAAAATATTTTTTGTTGCAAGACATTACAAACCTCCAATATCAACAATAATCCACATGCAGCTTGATTAGACTGACCTCTTCTGGTGGTAAACTGTTGTTATAAGTTCTTGATTAAATTTTTCTAGTTAATAGGGGCAGCAGTAGCAAATGGCATTAATAATAAATTAGATTTCAAAATAATCTCACCACTGTTTTGGGAATCAGCAGCTCTCTGATTACTTTCACCTGCACCCATACTTTCTTCTGTTTCTGTACCTGGATCAGTCCCATCACCACCCTAAGAACAAAATGTGATGACATAAACAAAAATAAATCAAATAAATACCTTAAAAGGAAAACCAAATAATTAACCAAAGCAGCAAAAACAAACAAACTGACCAAACAAAACTGAAAAGTATAAAAAGTTTTAGTGTTCTGATAATATGGGCCTTTCTATATCATAAAAAAAAGGCAAGTTTTCTAAGCAAGTTCTTGAAGAAAATGGTCAAAACTCTAACCAGTTACCTCAGCATCATCAGCTTCATATCCGTCATTACCATCTGCACTACCAGTTCCTTCATTGCTGTCTTCACCTTCATCTCCCATCCCTGTGTCATCTTCATCATCATCATCATCTTCTTCATCTTCTTCATAATCCTAATAGATAAATCCACAAGTATAAATAAGATCTAGGATATGGCCCACATACTCTGCACATCTTTACCACATTTAAATTGAAATGACTCCTCATTGGTTGGGATTCAGGAGTTGTCCTGTGTGATAAGTCCAGCAAACCAACAGCAGAACTGTAATGCTGCATGGAATTAGTACAATGCCAATCAATTCTGAATGAGATTGTGCAAAGATGATAGGCCAGAAAGTGTCAAGTGATTCAATTTAATTCTATCTAATTTTAAACAGAGTTGAAGAAAAATAAAATTAGTCCAGGAATTTTAAAATTTTTGTATGCATATCCAAAACTACACATATGTTATTATTACACATGTAATTACTATTTTAAAAAGGTGTAGAAAAAACCCTCATTGCTTTATGAATGAAAGAATCTCAAATAAGCAGCTGTCATTATAGGATTAAATCCCCAAACAAAACACCAAATTTCACTTAAAATATACTTCAATAATGGTGATACCTCAATTACTTCTGAAACAAATTACAGGGCTCCAAGGAGGTAAATGGGAATGGGTTTGTTTCTTCTTTTAATTTCCAGAAATCACAGTGCTTATGAAATAAAATTCATTCAGCCACTAACAAGTAAGCTTGAGAAAAAATTCTAAATAGCTCAGCAATCATTAAAAGACAAAATTTAAAAAATTAAATATTTTCCATCACTGGTTCTATGATTGTTTTCATTATAAAATGTTAATATCTGAAATAATCAGGGTAAAATAAAAATAATATAATAACCTACTGAAACTGACTGAGCAATCAAAACTTGCCCAAGGATTTGAACAATTTCATCTAAGTTTTGAAAATACTGCATAATTTCAAAACCACATTTACCTCATGTTCTCCATCATTTTCATCATCATCATCTTCTTCATCATCACTGTCAATTACAATGACATCATCTCCTTTGCCTTGGCCATCCTGGGATGAAGTTGTTGTTTGCTGATCTGATTGAAGTGGTCCGAGATCTATTTGTAGAGATTGGGAAGTTTCTTCACTGTCTTCCATAGGTGTATAATCTCCCTGGGTGACTCCCTTTAAAAATGAAGAAATTAAAAATCAAATACATCTAACAGTATCAGTGAGCTAAAAGTCGAAGTAAAAACTAAAGAATACTTATAAATTAGTAGGACTTATTTTTAAAAAATGGTTTCAAAGCAGAAATTGAAACATACGGTAAACATCTAATTACTGTCTTCTTAGAAAATATATTATAAATCTTATTGAGCAATAATTTATAAGAGAAAAAATGAACAGAGATGTGTGCATATTCAAAACTACATGTGTAATATTATTGATCAGTGCTGCCTAACAGAAATCTGTGAGCCAAAAATGTAATTTTAGATTTCTTTATTAGACACTTGAAAACATAAAGAAAGTAAAATCAATTTTAAGAATAACTTTATGAACATATACAGAATACCATTTCAACATGTAACCAATGTACAAATTAACAAATATTTTACACTTTAAAATTATTACTAAGTTTCCAAAATTCAATGTATATCTTTCATTTATCTCAGTTTGGACTAGTTATATTTCTTCCAAGTGCTCAATAACCAATGTGGTTAGTTGACAGTGCACTTACTGGCCAAACTTGGAAAAAATGGGCCTGTAACATTCTGTTAAAAAAGCATTTTCCCCAAACTAGAAATAGTCTAGACACACAATGAATAAAGCATGCAATTTTTATTGTCTTTTTGTTTTGGGATATCGGGAATTGAACTCGGGTATTTGACCACTGAGACACATTCCCAGCCCTATTTTGTATTTTATTTAGAGACAGGGTCTCACTGAATTGCTTAGTGCCTCACCATTGCTGAGGCTGGCTATGAACTTGCAATCCTCCTGCCTCAGCTCCTGAACTGCTAGGATTAGAGGGGTGAGTCACTATGCTCAGCTTTATTGTCTTTTTACAAAGAAACTTCTTCCCTTCCCTAAAGTCCAATTAAACCTAAACCTTCAAACCACAACAAAGAGACAGTCAGGGCATCCCCTAACCTGAAAATACGAATGCTCTGAAATCTGAAATTTTTGAGTATTGTTATAATACTAAGTGGGCGAAAAAAACAACAGGAAAAAATAATTATATACAGTGTCTACAGATTTTTGTACCCTTCAATGTTAGTAAGGAGAAGACTACCACATCTCAAGGCTCTAGCTTTTAAAAGAGCAGGTTAATTCTCAAATTTCCATCTGAAAATTAGGAGAACAGTAATAGTACCAGTGGTTGGATGGGATTCTTCTGAATACTGGGCAAGCAAATACACTTAAAATGCTAAGCATATTGCCCAGTACATAAAGTGCTCAGCCAATGTTAGCATCTATGTGATAATTCTTTTAAAGAAGTAGTCTCATTCTACAAGTGAGGCAATATAATGACATTATGAGCAGTGGCATAAGAAAGTGACCCAAAGGGATGCTCAACAGGTAAAGCCTTTATGCAAATATTCTAAAATGTAAACAAACAAAAAACCCTCAAAACACCAAAACTTGCCCCCAAACCTCCCAAATCTGAAACACTGCTGATTCTAAGCAATTAGGATAAAGGGACACTCAACCTGCATCATATATTAAAATAATTATTTGCTCAATTTATTTTCACAATTCTACTCTGTTATCTACTGAAATAAACTTAATCTGTCTTTTTTGGCTTAAGTACTCAGTAAAATCTATTTCATTTTTCATATAAACCAGCAATAATGTCTTTTTGATCTAAGACATTTCATAAAAATTACATATACCATAATGGAAAATGAGTAAGTCATGGTGAAATTAAAAATATGCCCTAAGTGACAAATTTATTTAAGGAAAATTAATAGTTAATGGGAAACTAAAGGGTACTTTTTTGAGTCACAGGACAATTTTGACCATCTTAAGAAAAAAAACTTTTCATACAAGATTTTAGCATAATTTAATGAAGTCTGAAAATAAAGTAGAAATCCACATGCTAATTCCAAGTTGTTTTTATTTTTATGTTCTTTAGATGTGTATCAAAAGATATCATTTGTAGTACCATATATTCATCTAAAGGTTTAGTTTTGTTTTTAGAGCAAAAAATAAACTGGTAAAAAAAAAAAAAAGAAACTGGTAAAATTAACTTTTAAAATCAATGTATCTCAGAAACGAAAAACTTTGCAATCTATATTTACTTATGATTAGCTTAAGACAGTTCCTTTCTTTTACACAGATAAGAATGTTATAATAAAAGATCTCAAGTTTATCCAGAGACAAAATATTGTTTCAAGTTTAAGACGACATCTGAACACTACATAGACTGGGTTCAAATCCCAGCTCCAATGCTGTGTGAACTTAGGTCCATTACTTATCTAGGCATTAGTTTCTTCACTAACGGTTGTGGTGACAAGTAAATTAATTAATAAATGTAATGAATGTGAGTTAATAAACATAAATTTCTTATAACAACATTTGAATATAGTAATAAATTAAGTATTACTCTTTTACGTATTAATAGTTAACTATTAATGATATTATTATATCTGAAATCTTACCTTCAAGGGCAGAGGGATGGAAGGAAAGTAATACTTTTTGAATATGTAGCAGGTACTATTTTAGGTACTTTACCATCCTTAAAATGTTATAATTTTCTGACAAGTAAAACCAAAGAGTTAGTGACATGCTTACAGTCACAGTTTCTAAGTGATGGAGCTTGGAATGCAACCTAGTCCTTTGTAACTTCAGAATCTATGCTCCTTCTGCTAGTAAGGCTGCTGGTGCAAAAGCCCCCAATGAGAGTCCAAAAAAAATGAAGAAGTGTAAAATGCATTTCCTTTCATGGATTATTTTAATACTGCAAGGAAAACAATAGAGGACCTAATGGGGCATTATAGACTAACTTAGGACTCAACCAATACTCTTGTCCTTCCAAATAATTAGAATTGAAAATAACTTTTATTTCTAACAACTTATCACTTGGAAAAATCTTTGCTACATATTAACAAAAACATTCTTTAGTGTAAGTTGAGAACATGGAGCACAGGAGTAAATAAAGCAGAAAATCCATCAGTTTATTCCAGTAATATTTTACAAATATAAAAACAAGTTTAAAAGTCCAAATAATGTTTTATTTTATCAAAGCTAATTTCATTCATTCAAAACAACAATTTATTACTTCATGTAGGTTGTTACTTACTTCTCCAATGGAATCTTGAGAATCCTGATTGTATACTTGAGTCTCAACTTCTCCATCAGTACTTTCTTCTGCCATACCTTCTTCCTAAATCATGATACAATTTATTAATGCGTATCAGAACACTAGATGAAGGGGTACCTGTTCTAGCAGTTCTTTCAATAAAACAAAATCCAAATCTACAATTTTATGAAGCTATATATCCAGAAACATTTGCTTTTATTTGTATAATATAATCAATCATATCAATCATACTTTTCTTCAAGATATGATTTATGAACATTTATTAATTCATAGAAGTAAAATTTAGTCTTAATGCTTGCTATAAAATCGAATTCATTACAGTTTAGCTTTGACAATATAATTGATTAGTTTTAGAAAAAAGATGGCAAATGAATTTAAAATGTCCATGAGACTATAAACTTCCCTTGTTCTTCAAATAAAAAAACAACAACTTTGACACGAAATCCAACTTATGGTTTTTTGTTTTTTATTGAACTGGAAACAAATTCAATTAAAAAAATGAAAAGAATATAAAACACTATTGTTAACAGCAATAATATGTGGGCTGTCAATGAAAGCTTTGTAGTGATTTCAAAAACAGATTTCCAGATAATATAGTTTGACCCCAAAAGGTTAATTTGCCTTTGGCTATCAACGAACAGTCTCTATTAACTTTACTGGGTAAAAGTAAAAATAAATAGAAAGAACTTCACACACCTCAGTACCTACAGGTGTAACACTCTTCAGCTTCTTTGGAAGAGGCATTTCCACTGCATCATCAGAGACAGGGTCTGATGCTTCCACAGTGCTATCCTCCTCCTCCTCACGGCTGCGCTTTGGCAAAGAGGAACTGGGGGTGGCTGAAACTTTGAAATTAGATAATTTAAATATTATATCAGAGCATAATAATAATCCCATTTAGAAAAAGATAATTAGCCAATATGGTCACTTAATTAAAAGAAATAGTCTTAGATCAATTCCCATCAACAAATTATTGTTCTTGCTAATCACTGAAAAAAATAAAGGCGGCTTATCTTTGATTTAATGGTTTTATACTAACCTTCATTTAATAAAGCCAGCCAAATTTTACAGTATAATGACTCACTGTGACTATACTGACAAATAACTGCTATTTACAAATTTACATAGGACCTTCTATAAATCTCAAGACTCCTTAAATGAAAACAGTTTGTGTATAAATAGGGCTATGGTCTTTTAGTCCTCAGGATCTGCATTAAGTTACATACAGAGTTTCCCCTCTAAAAAAATGTCCAAAAGTAACTGAAAGGGAAGAAAGATTTTTTACTTCATGATGAAAAACAACTAACCACTCAGTAAACATAAAATAAAATGTTAGGAATATACTCATTCATCCTAATACCTAGTAGAAAGTAAGAAAGAATATTCAAGATATTGGTTATATCTAAAGAAATAAAAAATGTATAGGTCTACTCTAACTTCATAAAAAATCAATCTTACCAGTGCCAAATACTGCTGTAGAAGTAGAAGGTCGCTCAACTGGTGAACTCTGAACCACTTCTACTAAGTTTGGGGATAACTCCTGATTTGCAGGCTCAATCTGAGGATGACTTTGTTGAGTGGGCTGCACAAAAGCTGTAGCCTGTGTTTGTTGCTGAACAGTTAAAATGGGTTGAGAGAGAGAAGGCTGGACATTAGGACTAGTAGAACGAACAGATCCACTTGTGCTTCCAAAAACTGGAACATGTTCCACGGGACCTTCTGACTGCATAGCTGAAAAATAATCACAATATTTAATGTAAATCTTCTACTCTTACCAAAGCTGGGCTTATTTGTTTTTTTCTTTTGTGATGTCATATTGTGCAGTTCTTGCATACATACCTCTAACCACTTAATACCCCCAAATGCTATGGGTAAAAGTAATGTATTATGTGTTTTTATATTGCCTACATGACTGAGCTGGTAGTATGCAAAAATTTGTTGACTAAATAAATATCTAAAAGGGTTCTTGCATCTACTGTTCCATTTAAATTATGACCAAAAAAAATTAATAAGATCAAAAAGCTCAAAAGTCAAATTGTAAATTTTCATTAAGCATCATTTTTGAATTGACATCATAACACAAACATTATTTTTTTAGGGCTGGGAGAATATCTCAGTGGTATAAAGTGCTTGCTGAGCATGCATAAAAGCAATGGGCTTAATCCTCAGCACTGCAATCCCCCCACCCCAAAAACCAAAGCAACCAAAGTTTTACTGGTAATCTATCCAATAATCACTTTGTTGAAAGTAGCCAAAATATTCTGTGAGCTCATAGCATTTATATACAAAACTTGAAAAATTTACTAAATTCTAAATTTGTACAGGTAAGAATTTAAGGAAATAAGTTTTACTGAATACCTATTCTGCAATTAGATAAAGGGATTAAACAATAAGAAACAAGAATTGCTTTTGAGGAGCTCCATCTAGTAAAGTAAAAAGGCATCAACAAACTCAAACAAAATACAAAGTTTGATTGCTATAACAAGTATCAAGGAGCCATGGGAACAAAGTGGAGAAAGCAATGAGAAGCTCAGATAATTTCAGTGAAAAAGTGATGATTGTGTTGAACCAATAATTTACTATGGTTTTTCAAAGTGGATTTCATACCCTCTTCGTTAACCATTAGAAGTGAACATTTTGGTTTTAGAAAAATGTAATGTAATAACCACAGGAATGGATTTTTCTTTTTTTTTAGCTTAAAATCAAAACAAATAAAAGGGAGGGCAGGAGAAAATTTGCTGTATTAACAAGTATCCTGGGGTCTGGTTCAGTGGTAGAGCATTTGCCTATCATGCACAAGGCCCTGCCTTCAATCCTCAGCAATGCAAACAAAATGATATAAAATGAACCAACTAAACAAATAAAACCAAACATTCCGGAACACATCTGTTTCAAAATATTAACTACCCACTTTTACTATGTCTGACTTCAGCTTTAGAGGCCTCATTTTATCCTTGAAATTACTGCCATCTACTCAAAATAAATTGAAACAAGCTGTCAATCTGATTGAATTTGTATTATTTTACTAACCTTCTTGTGATTCCACCTGTGTGGTGGGCATCACTGTAGCTGTTGGGGTAGTAGTAGGATTTGTAACGGTGGCAGGTGTAACCATTGGGCGGATACTAGCCCTGGGGGTTGACTTATTTCCAGCCATAGCTGCAGCTGTCACTTTACTTGGAGTGGAAACAACAGGAGTTGGCTTGATATTAGCCGTTGGTGGATCTGATGTGCTGGCACTTACAAAGGGGAAAATCCAGGAATAATGCATTCATAAAAAACTGTTACAAATATTTTTAATAAAATACGTATATTCCATGAAAAGCAAAACACATTTATTTCCTCAAGTAAAAGTTCAGCAAATGTGATCTTAAAATGGTTCAGACCTTATTAGGTATTTTTCCTAACACTGCTCTGGGAAGACATGGTGGATTTATAAAAAGACACTGAGTATAGTTTTATATATTTTTTCACTAAATATTTCAAAACTTAATGAAAAGGCTTGAACTTAAGCATTAAAAATTGCAGGGAATGCTTCAGAGTAGTGTATCCTGACAACGTACACTACATCCAACTATTGAATAGCTGAACCCAAATCTCAACCCAGCTTTTCATCATAAAACATCACAGTGAAATCAGAATTGGTCTATCTTAACAATCAATCAAATTAAAAGATGAGAGATGTGCTGGGTCACAAAGCTCTTCCCGACAGGACTGAAAATATGCTGAAAACAAGCGTTGGCAAATCTCTGGTACACTTTTGCACAGATAAACTGCTCTTTAGTATAATAATTTACAAGACAGTACACAGATTTGTTTTCCCTCAAAAATCACTAGATTTTCCCTAAACTTTAAAAACAGACTATTCATAAGAAGGAAAACTCACATTCCTCTTTCACCAGAAGCTGGAGTGGTTTTCAATGTGATCTGTCTCTGCTGTTCTGGGACCTATAAAGAGAAAATTACTAATTTCTGTGCCTAGCTCACACAAGAGACCACCAAATAATGCCACCAATTTTTTTTACCATGGTTTGAAATTCACTCTGAGAAAAGTTCCTAAATTGTCAAGCATTTTCAAATGTACAAAGAAAAGCAAATCCATTGTTTAAGCAGAATTAGCTAATCACCTTATTGGTAGGTTCTTGGGGCTCATCTCTCTGCTCAAGGTGTCTCTCTTGATGCTCCCTGAGTTCTCTTTCCAAGCGACTAATTCGACCTTCATATTGGGACTTCAGAGCAGTCATACGAACATCCAGTTCATCTTTCTGCTGATCTAAGGCTCCATTCCTTTGTTTAAGTTCCTCATTTTCTTTAGTTAGCTGATCTTTTACACCTAGAGTAACCATATGATTACACTATTATAATCAAATATTAGAAACAACATTTATAGATTTAATTTGCACACAAATTATCTGATTCTGTGACTAGAACATATTTATGTATGCTATACATATCAATGACCAGTTTTATATCTATCCATGTTTTCAATATATAATTGAATATATATATACTTACTCCAATATATAAATATGTAAGTTCTCCTACCTAAAGTTTCAAAGAAAGTTTAGTAGAACTTTTTATATTTCAATGTACTACTCAGTTCATTATGATGAACTACAAAAATTTACATTTCACATAATCTATTGCATATATTCAAATATAATAAAGTTTTTAATGAATAAAGCTACTGGGACACTATCTTAGTGATCATTAAAAACAGGCTTATAATCAAATCCAACTGACTTGACATTTTATATAACCACTCAGCAGAACTGGCAATCAAGGCTGAATATGGACTTGATGGGCTTTCTCATAAATCTGACATGAAGGACCAGAAGAAACTCCCTGAACTGAAACACAGAAAAATGCTTGGTCAGGTAAGATCCAATGCTATCTAGTTTATAGAAGATGCCTGGGCGGCACAGTCTGCACTCAGATCTGTCACAATACTCACTAAAGCAAAAGGATGGCAATATCCTGGCATTAATTATCAGCCAACAATTACGAAAAGACTTCATAAATAGAGCAAAGGCATTCAAGACAGCGCTGTTCATGTCTAATTAAGTAACCTACTCAAAGCCTTACCACATAATCAACTTTCACCATCAAGTTCAAACCTCAACATAAACAGATACTTACCGGCTAAATGAGCAATTTTTGATTTTGCAGCTACAATAGCCTTTCTAGTTTTTTCCTCCTTTTCAGTTATTTGCTGTCTGAGCTGCTCCTCCTGAGTAGTTCTATCTTGAAGATCCTGTCGAAGTCGTGAAAGTTCAGACTGAAGCTGCACAGTCTGTTCCTGGAGATTTCTTGCTTCTGTCTCTTTTTCAGATAATGTCTTTTAAAAGAAAAAGGTATTCACCATGAAATTCAATAGAAATTATATGACTTAAAAAGAAATAATTACTAATTTGCTTTTTAAAAAATTTTAACATACACAATTAGTTCTACATGTTAATTGGTTACCATGTAATATTCAAAACATTATACATTGTATAATGTATAAATCAAATTAAATATATTGATGATCTCAAACATTATCCCAAAACATTCATCAATTCTTTGTGGTGAAAACTTTCAAAATTCTATTAGCTTTTTTAAATGGCAATACATAACCTTTGTTTATAGTTGTCATACTATGCAACAGTATCCCAGAGCTTCTTGCTTCTAACTGTAACTAAGTACGCACTGATCAGACTTAGCCCATTCCTCACATTAATTCATTTCTTTAGGATAAATGTGGGTAAACATACAAAAACGGAGGTCAAACTAATTAAGCAGATATTTGAAGACAATAAAATACTATTTATATATACAGTGTTTAATGTACTTCTTAGGTACAAAAAAAGTAGGGACATACACCTTTTGCTGCTCTCTCTCATACCTTCTGAAGATTCTCTACTTGATTCTCCAGTGATTTTGACTTGGTTTCAGCTTGGTTGAGTGAATCTTTGAGCTCCTGCATTTCCTGGACTGAGATATGCTGTTCCTGATGGTCCCCAGAAGACTGAGCTGAAGTTTCCATGACCTAAAATGACAAAACAATGATTATATGCTCATGTATTTATATTTAATAATTTGACTTCTGCAGATTTATCTCAGAAAATAATTAATCAGAGAAATGCAAATTAATTTTGATGAGGTACAAAAGTAAATTTTCTATGTGATAATTTTAATGTCCTCAAATAGGAAATTAGTTATGGTGGATATTACACAGCAAATCAAAAATGACATACTGTAGATGAGCTTCTGACACAGAAACACATTTTCACAATAACAAATCAAGTGGAAAAACAGATTACATAAGAACATATGCAAATGATTAACACTTTGAATAAACATACCAATGACATGTACAAAAAGTATATTATAAAAGCTTACTAAAGTGCTAATAGTGTTTAACAATGAGAGTTAAAGACTTTTGGATATGTTTCTTTATATTTACATAAAGATTTATATATCTATGTATTTCTTTATATATTTTCTAATCCAATATGCAATAAATACATAATCAAATCAGTATGAAAGTTCCTTGTCTTTGAGAACTTAGACCAATACTTAGATTCTAATTATAAAAAAGATGTAAACATTATTTTTAAAAGGAAGTTAACAAATAACCAATTTAAAATTATGTACTCTGGTAAGTTATAAAAAAATATTTTAAAATATGCGTAATTTTAATTGGCAATGAATTATAAGAACATAACTTTGGAAAGGAACAGTATTTAAAATGTAAAAATGAAACTAAAGTACATTTGTAATTTTATAAATACTTTTGGTTATATTAAAAAACTAATCTTAAACCAAATTAACAAATCATGTAAACTTACACTTGGGTTTAGAATGTAAAAATCAATAATATTTTAAAAACAAGATTTTTGTAAAATGCATTCTAATATATATACATATACACACACATATACATACTTTAAGGAAAAATTTCTCAACATACCTTATCCTGTTGTGCTTTAAGTTCTTCATACTGAGTCTTGTACCTCCGTCCAATTTTCTTGACCTGAGTAATAGTTTTAACTTTTTCTTGGATATCAATTATTTTGGCATCTAAATCCTTTTGGATGGTTTCTTTTTCAGTTCTTATTTTATTTAAATCTTCCTTCAGACTCTGGATTAAGTTCTGGTTGTTAGTCAAAGATGCATTTGATCTTTAAAAAATGAAGTCAAGGTTTCTTAGACTAAATATATAAGACTTCAAATTTTAAAATACATCAATTTAAAAGTTTATACCGTACTGCTTTAATAACAGCTTTTCATTTAAAAATCCTTTCAATATACCTTATGAATTTAGTCCTTTAGAAAGACTTTAAATAAGTTTACGTGCGCATTTTAGAGTTGAGAAACACTGAGCTACAAGTGGTCAAATAACATGTACTATTTTTCAAAATAATCAAGTGATGATAGCCAGACTTTAATTCAGATCTGCTTAACAGCAAAAGCTAAACTCTTGCTATTATACTGGATGTTGTCAAAGTTTTTCTGCAAAGGGCCAGATAGAGTAAACATGTCAGGCTTTGCAGGGCACAGTCTTTGTCACATGTTCTTCTCTCTTTTTTAAGCAAAGCTAAAATTGCAAAAATAATTCTTAGTGTGTAGGCCATAAGCCATGTAAAAACAAGTCATAAGCCAGATTTGACCTGTGGGATATAGTATGCCAACCCCTATACTATTATCATGAACCAAACTTCAGATCAATGACCTGAATTAAGAATATGGGCTTAAGAATTAACTCCATAAAGCTGAGGTAGTCCAGCTTTTTGAATCTTAGTTTTCTCATCTTTAAGAAGTAAGATCTGCTCTATCTAACATACTCGACTATTGTTATGGACAGAAAGAATATACATGACACAAATTTGTAAACTGTTCAGCATTACATAAAAGAAAGCCATGGCACCTACAAATGACACTAAAATTTACAAAGATAAGCCAGAAACATTAGTATTTATTTTCTTCTCTCAGGGGGCTATATTTTACTCTTAAGTCCATTAAAAAAAAAAAAAAAAGAAAGAAAGAAAACTTAAAACTTCCTTTACTGATCACAAACATATGCTCTATAAAAGCACAATGAAGAAAAACCTATCTACAAGTTATTTTGGCTACTATTTAGAAAATATATTTAGCTTTAGACTTACCTGATATAGCTTTTATAAGAAAACATAAAAAAAAATCCATATATTAAATTGCTTGATTAGAGAGAGAAATAGAGGGAAGCCACATGTAAGGGCTCTAACACTTTCTATTCTTTCTCAAATCAAGAAGCCAAACTTGTAGAGTCACATAAAGGGTAGAAATAAACTTCTTTAAGATTTTATATATTACATATGATTTACCTTGCAATTTCGGCTTTAAGTCTCCCAATTTCTTCAGTCAACTGTTGAATACGCTTGGTGTGAACTTCCTTTTCAGAAAGAAGCTTCCTATATTCTTCCGTGTCTGGATCTTTCTGCTGACTTAATAAATGCTAGAATAGCAAAAAATATATACTTTGATTTTTTAGATTTTATGAAACAAATGTGCTGTAATAAAGTGGAAGCATACCCAATTAAACTTAGTTTAAGTGTTCTTGCATGCAAGTGATCAAGGACTGAAATATGAGACATTACTTTCAACTAAGTCAGCCAAAATGAAAGATAGAAATCAAATGTCATTAACTGTTCATTATTTTTTCCTAGTTGTGAAAGAACATTTCAGATTAGTTATACTGAGATCAATTAAAGGGAGATAAGGATGAAAAACTTTTATTATGTAACTAATTTTACTGAAGTGACATTTGTAAGAAAAAAAAAGATAAATAATGCATTAACAAACATTAATCCTAAATGCAACTGATTTCATTAACCAGGAAAGGTAGCAGATTGCAAGAAAAATATATCTTAATTTTGTATAGGTTATCCACCCTTCTTGATTTCTCTGTATGTTTGTGTGATAACATCAGGAATAAAAAAGTTCTCAAATCCTATTCGTACAGTAATGGGTTACCATTCTAGAGCATTTCCTAGGCATCAGATGAACTGCTTTACACTTATAACACGTGAGCACTGGTTTTACAAGCTCATTTTTCAAATGAGTAGAACCACAGCTCCGAGAGGTTAAAAAACTCTTAAGTCACATAACTAGTATGTGCAAAGCCAGCTTTGTTTGAGTAAGCAAACGTAGTTTCTAAGTGCAGTATGCTATCTTCCCATCCCACCTCCAAGAGGCTCCAGTAAAAAAAGTGCTTCAATAAGCTACATAAATTCATATTTTCATTTACTTTACAAGTAAAAATTGTTTTTTTTTGGAATTATGGGAAATAAATTAGCCACTTTTAAGAAATATACCAAATGCAATGAAAATTTCTTTAAAAACTGAGCTATAATTTTAACATCACATGTATACATGTAACATATTTCCATTGAAAATTATAATTTTCAGTGGTTTTCCAAATATTTTTAAACTCCTATTTTTATCCTGTTATTTAAAACCAACATTTCCATGTTTTTGAATGACTTTAGCTTCACTTACCTGGTTACGTGCTTTCCAACGTTTGACATCCTCTTCTAACAACTTCTTCTCTGCCTGCAACATACCGCTTTTCTCACTCAGCTCAGCATTTGCTTCTTGTAAGGGTAAAATATCTAACTCCAGTTTCCTCACCTGAAAACAGTGCCAATTTTTAAAAATAAAATTGTAAAAATTCACTTGTAATGTTATAAAAAATAACATACTACTTTTTTTTTTAAAAAAGTGTTTTTATTATTCCAACTTTGTTTTTAATTTTTTTTTTTAGTTGTAGAAGGACACAGTATCTTCATTTTATTTTTTTATGTGGTTCTAAGGATTGAACCCAGTGCCTCAAGCACGTGAGGTAAGTGCTCAACCACTGAGCTACAATGCCAGCCCCCAACTTAACTTTATTTTATTTATTTACTTTTATGTGGTGCTGAAGATCAAACCCAGTGCCTCACACATGCTAGGCAAGCGCTCTACCACTGAGCTACAACCCCAGACCACACTACTACAAACCTTTGCTTGCATCTGCTGGAGATCCTGTTCTAGCCTCTCCTTTTCTTCTCTTAGCATCTTATTGGTCTCCATAACTACATTCATTGTTTCAGTTTTCTTCATCAGTTCTTCATGCTGAGCCATTGTTTTTGCAGTTACCTAATGATTTCAAACATACATATTTATATAGTATCTAGCAAACATACATATTTATATAATATCTAGCAGTTGAAGCAGTCTTTTCCTACCACTTCTAATCTTCCCTAAAACAAAGTAGAAAGAATTGATATTTCAACCTTAACTGAAATTTTTGAAAATTTACCTGTTTATTTTCCTGTGATGTATACTGACAAAGTTTCAAAAATATGAAAAAACAAAGATGAAAGTAAAAATACAGTAGAAATCCCACCAACAAGCAGTAGTAGCATTAAGTTAAAGTACCAATTCAGATATCTAATTGATCTTTCTGTACGTTTTTTATTTTTCCTTGCTGCAATGAATTTATTGCTAGTTCTAAAATAATGACATTTTGATTGTTTTTTACCTCTCAAATCTCTCATCACTTCACACTACTATTTTATTGGTTTGGTTTAAACAACTTGAATTGTTATCCTTCTCATTAAGTGTAATTATCTACCTTCTGCACTTGATGTTACTTTCTTTTCCCACCATTTTTA
This sequence comes from Marmota monax, assembly GCF_021218885.2. Taxonomy (NCBI): domain Eukaryota; kingdom Metazoa; phylum Chordata; class Mammalia; order Rodentia; family Sciuridae; genus Marmota; species Marmota monax. The sequence goes on along the minus strand of NW_026693876.1, from coordinate 601,448 downwards.
AAGTGATGGTATTTTTCATGGTTGCCATGCTACACTGCTCATGCTTGAGTAGATACATTACTCCTGACATAATGGATTACTTCTTGACTCTTCTACTATATTTAAGAATAGGTTTTCCCCTATGAACTTATTCATTTGCTGGGCATTTTTCTAGTATATGCTTTTCTACAGCCCAAAGGAATATAAAAATATGCAGAAGAGAATGGGATGATATGCAATCTTTGTTAGAAGCTCTGATTCTGCTCTTTTTCATTCAAGTGGTAACCACTTGTACTTGAGGATCTATTATTTCCCTAGTGATAACATTTGAATTTGGATTGTTTTCTCAATAAGATATACTTCTACAACTATCAACTTCTGCTGCAAACAAATTTAATTATTTGCTTTGCCTTGTTCAATGCTTTCTCCCTAGTAATAATTTTGACTACTTACCAATTAAAAAAGGTTAAGTGTTTAAGGGCTTAATATCATTTGTTTTAGATGTGGGGCTATATATCTACTCAGAATGAAGTAAGTCAAGCTCATGTTAAAACCATCACTACAGCACCTTCTTTTCCTTTCACTGGTTTTATTAGTTTTGATTATAGTTTTGCTCCTTGGCTGAGAAAGAAAAATTCTCTAGGAATTTCAATCTATCATTTATTTTATTCTAGAAAGACTATCCAGATGCATACACAATGGAAACTATAATTAAATTGAAGTAAGTGAAATTTATTAAGCACATACTATGCACCACACATGGTTCCAAATGCTTCAAATTCACAAGACTCATTTAATCCTTACAATTATTATCCGTATAATATAGATGAGGAAACTAAAAGCAGATAAGTAAAATAATGCACAAGAGCACACAGCTAACGAGATTCAAATAGAATTTAATACCACACATTCTAGATACACAGCCTTCCCTCTCAATCATTATTCTGAGTCAGCACATAAAATGTATAATGAATTTACAAGTTTAGGAAGAATACTTATTTCAAATTAATTTTTGCTGTAATAAAAGACAGAAATATAAATAAGCTTTTTAGATGTAACAACGGATTTCTTTAAGCTTAGGAGACATACCTGGACCTTCTCCCTTTCAGCATTTAAGCTATCCTGTAGTTCCTGAAGTTCTCTTTCTAAAAGTTCAACTCTTTGTCGATAACGCAGACTCTCAACCTGAGCCACCTCAAACCTAGTTTCAGCAATTTCTTTTTCTCGTCGTATAAATCTATAAGAATATATATGTTAAGATTTTGTTTGAATTTTGAAAAGGAATAACATAACATTCCAAAGCTTAGGAAAATTTTGAAATAAGAAATTCGTCTACTTTAATAGCTATTTTTTTTGTATGTTAGTTTGATTTAATTATTCCATATCATATTGGTAAATCATAACATCAATTTATACTTAGATATGCACAGCTATAGTTTGTCCATTTATAGTTAAGTTTAAATAAGAAAATAGAAGCATATACAATAAGAAGGCATTTTTTAAAGAAGTATATTTTGTGATTATATTTCTGACTTACTCATATGCTTGCTGTCTCCCTTTATTGCTTTTATATTTTTTTAGTTGTTGATGGACCTTTATTTATTTATATGCAGTGCTGAGTTTAATAGCTATTTTCACATCATATTTTCATTAATGGTAAATAATGATGGAAATAAAAATTTATTTTTTGATACCAGTAGTTTGAAAACGACATCTTTAAAATGATCTATAAGACATTCAGTTTTTCAAGGGGAACCCAAATAGGTTTTCATTATAACATTCAACTTTCAAGTCATTCATTTGATATGTTTAAATATCAGAAATGACCACTAAATGGGTGGCAGTGATTTTGTTGAGCTTTCCATCTAAATTATGTATGACCTTCTGGCCCAATTTCTGCATTTGTAGTTTTCATGTTGTTATGCCATAGATATCAAGCATGAAGAACATACTTGACTTACCTGAGAATTTCTAAAATCTGTTCTTGAGATTTCCCTTCTTCACTGAGAGATACATTCAATGGACCTTGTACACCTTCCTTCACAGAGGCAACTACCTTGTCACTTAATTTTTCAATCTGATCATGAAGTAGTCTGTTTTGTTTCTCCAGATCTTCACAGCGAGACACACTTTTGGAAACTTCATCCTGTAAGCCAAGAGTTTATCATAATAGCAGATTTTCCAATATGTATTTACACTGGAGATGAAATTGCCTTCTAGTTCTGACCCACAAGATTCTATTGCGACCTACAAAAATACCTTTAACATTCTCTCTATTTCTTCCCAAGATGCTTTACACTCCACCAACTGTGATTCTGCTTTCTGGGTTGTTTCTTCTAAATGCTGACGAATTGATGTCATTTTTGAAACCTGTTCTTTGGCAGCTTGAAGAGCTTCAACATCAGCAGCATGGAGCATCAATTCTCTCTCATACTTATTCTGAGCTTCCACAGCTATTTTAGCCTGCAAGAAAAATTGTTAATTGAGGCTAAGGTTGTAGGCTCAGTGGTAGAGTGCTTGTCTAGCATGTGTGAGGCACTGGGTTTGATCTTTAGCACCACATACAAATAAATAAATAAATAAAATAAAGGTGCTGTGTCCATCTACAACAACAAAAAAAATTTTTTAAAGAATTATTTCCCCACTGAAACAAAAGACTTTAATCCATGAAGCTAGTCAGTACATTTGAAAAAGATAGTTTATTTTGTAAAATAACAAAAATAATTTAAATGCACTAAAATGGGGATAATTAAAAGTTATGCCCTATTTACTGAATAAAACATTAAAATGAAGATTATGTAGCAATTTGGAATAAACTATGCAGTGCAATTCTAAACGTAACTCAGCTATGTAAATTTTACTCATACAGAAACTTACAGAAAATAAAGAAAAATATCTAAAATGCTCAAAAACTCTCATATTTTGGAGCATTTCAGATTTCAAATTGGGAATGCTCAATTATATATTATTTGATTTGAATTCCCAATGTTATGTTGTTTGGTAATAAGTCAAGGCCAATTCATTTGTTTCTGAAGACTTTCTTTCCTATTCTATACACACACACACGCATATATAATGTATATATATACATTATATGTATTTAAGCAATATATAATAATAACAATTAACATGCTACCTAAATTAAAAATGAGAATATTACCAATATCTTTAGATTTAGTCCTTCTTCCACCTTATCATGATATATCAGGTTTTATTATTTCTTATTCATAAAACCATTATAAATGATTTCGAAAGTGTGTACATGTATATATACACAGTAAAATACAGAAAAATGAGGTACTGCTGTTTTAAAATTACACAGAATGTCGTGGTTTATAAAAATCTGTGCACGATCACCAATGCATTCAAAATGTTATTTGGATTTCCTTTTTTTTGGTGAGCAAAGTACCTTAACAATGTGTCCATAACACAGTTTAAGAACCAAATGTAGTGAAGGACTACAAAAGTAAAATAAAATTTACAAACAAGAGCAAGTACAGATTTAGTTCCTATTCCTCTTTTCATGTTTTCCCAATTGTCAAGGTTGCTTTATTAATAGAAAATGAACTATTTACGTTCATCCTTTATCTGTATCTTTCAATTTTCTTAATCCAAGTTTCCTAAAACTGAAAACAATCTTCCACTTTTATAAGCTCCAACAATCTAAAAATGCATTCTCGCTGCTCAAAGTTCATTTTCCAAAAACTATGATAATGCTTACTTGTTCCTGACAGTCACGTCTGGCTTGCTGTTCATTACTTAAAGCTGTGCTTGCTCTCTGAAGAGCTTCTTGCACTTCATTCTGCACACTAGAAAGTGTTTTCTTCAACTCAGATAACTAAGAAGGAAGAATAAGATTAAAACAAGAGTTACTGACAAACTTGGAAAATAATGGAGACAGATTTTTAATGATTCAGTTAGCACAAAGAACTGCTGCTAAAATTTAACATAATTATAAACCCTTTTCTATACAAGTTTACAACTCTACATCTACTTCCTAATGTGCGCAAAAGTCAAATTTCAGGCAGAGGTTTCCAAAACGCAGCACTAATACCTACCTTGGTAAAGTGATTTAAAATTTTCAAAAGGAAGTGCATACAAACACAGCAGAGTAAACAATAAAATTAAAATTTTTGGCTATGTCTTTAATCAGTTTCTGTTGAGATGAAATAAATGTTAACTAAGGAGCTAGTTAATGTATATCCTTACATATGCAAAAGAAGATTAATATAACTAATAACCTAATTTACCTGTTGTTCCATGCTCTCTATGGCTTTTCTCTTATCATCTTGAAGTTCTTGTTTTTCCTTTTCTACTTCCATCAACTTCTTTTCCAACTGTGTCTGAAATTCCGCTGATTCTTTTAAACGAACTTCAATATTCTTATGTACTTCTTCTGTCACCTTCAGCATATTTTAAACAATGCAAAAATGATACATACTTAAAATTATACCATTACTTTTTCCAAATCTAATTGGAGAAATCAGTATTTGCCTTGTATTAACAGATGGATCTTGGAAATGCTGATTAAAACAAGCAAATTTACCATGAAAATCTGTTTTGTTTCTTGGTACTGGGGACTGAACCAGAAGTGCTTTACCACTGTACTACATCTCCACTGCTTTTTATTCTTTGAGACAGGGTTTTGAAGTTGCATAGGGCCTTGCTAAATTGTTGAGGCTGGCCTTCAACTTGTGATCCTCCTGCCTCAGCCTCCCAAGTTGCTAGGATTACCGATGTAAACCACTGTATCCAGTTTATACCACGTAAACCTACAAACATAATTTATCTCTCACCTTGGCTATTGGCCTTTTTCCTCTTTTGTAGTGAAATATCCAACTTTTCATCTCTCCCTTAATCCTTGAATCCACTTGCCAAATTTGTCTATTTTACCACTAAAAGTATTTTCCTCACATTGATTTCTACTGAAAATAACCCCAAAAATAACTTAAAAAAACAAAACAAAAACCAAAATCAAAACAAACAAACAAACAAAAACCCCTATGGCCTTAGACTACTATTAGAAAGTTCCAAAGTGAACTCTGTAATCTTCTACTTACCACATTATTCTTTGTGGGGGGAAAAAAAAAATTTGATTACAATGTGTTAAAAACATCGATGGTTCTGCTTCTAATAAGGCTACAGAATACAATTTCACATGATATTCTGAACATTTTATATTTGGTTCTTACCTATTATACTTCTCACTATCGCCTTTCACAAATTCAGCATGCTACCCACACTGTCATCACTGGAAACTCTTTGACCTTGGTTGAGGCTTCCTACCACATAGAACATTTTCCACACACCTTTGACTGTCCAGATGACACCTTTGTTCAAAGCTCTGCATAAATGCTTTTGTAAAGCCTGCCTAGGAAATAAATAATTCTCTCTATATCTTACTCTCCTCAACACTTGATCTATACCTTTCCTACCCCAATTACCCTGGTTGTCATATGAACTGTGTGGTTTTTGTTTTATCTGGATTATTAGTCTTCAGCACTTTCAGGTGGTAAAAGCAATGATATCAGTCCAATTTACACCATAGAACCTTACGTATAGCAAGATCCTAACTGGGGGGAAAAAAGCTAATAAGTGAGTTCAAAATTGAATTTTCAGAATCATACATACCTGTTTTTCCTTGTTCAGAGATTCTTCTAAAGATGTCACCATTGCTCGGTACTGCTCCACATTACTAGTACTTGTTTTGAGCCTCTCCTTCAAGTCATTTACCTGTTCTTCTGCTTGCCTTAGGTGACTCAGAAGATCATCCACATCTTCTTTGTCACCAGGCTGACCTAAAAAATAGTAGCTCTATTAAAATCAATACTTAAAAAACAAAAACATATTTTGCCATCAGTTTACTTCTTTGAAAAATTAAAATATGTGAAAACTGCTGCTATGAAAGTATATTAAGAGAATATCAAATATTACCACTACACCAATGTAGCTATTTGAAGAAATAACCAAATTCTTAATTTATTACTTAACATCATGTATCCTAAGGCACCAAATCTTAAATAATGTAGTCTGGGGGCTGTGTGTGTATTTCAATGGTAAAGTACATGACTAAAAAGCACAAAGCCCTGGGTTCAATTTCCAGCATACTGCTACCCTCTCCTACACAAAACAAAAACAAAATCCTGTAGTTAGTCTAAATTTTGTTTGACCTAAAAAGCACAGAAAAGGAAGAAATTACAGTTAATCGTATAATATCAATAAGAAAACACTACTGGATAGCTATATATTCATTGTGTATCAGATATCTCTGTATCTGCATATACATACAATACACACAGACACACTCTCACACACATACATGTATATGTATATATATTTCCCTTCCATCAAGAAATAAAACCATCTCTGGATTCAAAGACTTTGAATTTGAAATGGTATATTCACATAGGGAAGAAAAATCTAATAAAATAAATATTTTACCTGAAGCTACTAATAAGCAAAGGTTAGGAATATTGTTTTAAAGAAGCAATATACAAATTAGTTATTTTGTAACTAAATCTTATTATAGATTTAGTAAATAATTTCATCTCAAATGAGAAAGGGTTATAAATTCAAATGTTAACTTTCCTCAAATAAATAATTTTCAAATGTCAGTAAATGGTTTCAGGACTAGGATATATAGCTCAATGACAGAGTGACTGCCTAGCAAACATGAAATCTTGGGTTTGATTCTCAGCAATGCAAAAAACCAAAAGGAGGTTTCAATACCCAAAAGGTTTCAAACTACGAATTTGTTGGATATCATCCAGATTATTTTGAATGTTTCAAGACTTCTAAATTTATTAATCTAAGTCTAAAACTGAGCCTTACCATGTGGAAAATGGAAGTGGGTTTCCTCATCTTTTACTAGCATCCACAAGAAAGGGCATTTATTTACAATATATATTATGAACCTAAGTACTTATTTACCTTTACCAGTTCTCTGTGAGGACTGAGAAGCAAGCTGAACTTCCATATTACCAAGGTGCTGTTTCAACGTAGTAATTTCCTTTTGAGCATTCTTTAAGAGTTCTTTTGTGCTAAGATGAAGATTTGTTTCTGTATCTAGCTGTCTCTTTGTATCTAAAAGTTGAACCTGTAAGAAAAAATACATTAACCCTATAAAGACTATCTGCACGTTCGTAACTAAAGGCTCAAGTTATCTTTCTACAGATCCTTAGTACTCTGACCCAGATAGAATAATGAAAAACAGATTCAAATTCTCATGTGAAGCCCCCAGACAAAACACATCGAACAACCATGATCCCTGAGGTGGGAAACTAAAGAGGTGAACCACATGACTGCCAAGTTTATTGACTTAATTCTAGAATATGACACAGGGAAGAGGAAATGAAACAGAGGTCACTGGACTCCCTAAATTAAAAACTGAATCTGAGGGCTGGGGATGTGGCTCAAGTGGTAGCGCGCTCGCCTGGCATGCGTGCGGCCCGGGTTTGATCCTCAGCACCACATACAAAGTTGTTGTGTCCGCCAAGAACTGAAAAATAAATATTAAAAAAAAATTCTCTCTTAAAAAAACACAAAAAACCTGAATCTGAGAGTCCTAAGAGATTAAAACAGCTTCAGTTCACAAGAGAATACCAGAGAAAAGCAGCTGCAGAGAGACAATAACCTGATCTATGCAGAGAGTACCTTTGAATACCCAGGAGAGTAGTGATCATTGCATGCATGCATGTGAAATTACCCCTGACAATGGAGAGAATCATCCAAAAGTCTTAGAGTGAAGAGTGCCTAGCACTCATAGAAAGTCAGGAATAATGCTTGTTCCCAGAAGACAGACTGAAAAAGAAAGTTTATGGACAACTGGACTAAGGAAAGTCTTGCTTCAGTAGTAAGGAATAATTAGTCTTAACTAAGCATAGCTCTGGACTTGCCAAATATAACAAAAGATAAGACTCAAAAGAATCAAACTATTTTTAATTAACTTCACTGAGTTCCAGAACAAAGCTCAAGAGAATTAGACAAATAAAATATATTCAGCACCCAAGAGGGTAAAGCAATGTTTAGCCCCCAAATATTAATAGGCAAAATTCAGAGGCTCTAAGATTTTCAAAATCACATTTCAACTTGGATGGCAGCATGTCCCACACACTAGATTATAAAACATAAACTACAGATATTCAGAACTCTGCAAGACTCACATCTAGATTTCTAGTAAGTGTGTGCCTTTGTTCCACCTCATTTTCCAACTTCTTCTTTAGATGAGAGATCTCATGCTCCAGCTTTTCTATCTGGCTACTAAGCCTTTGTTTGGTTTCTGTTTCAGATCGCTCCAGTATTCCCTTGAGAGAAAAAAAAAAAGAAAGAAAGAATTTTTTGGTTATGCTTAAAAAAAAAAAAAAACCACCCAAAAGAAGCAATGCAAACAAAGTTAAAGGCTACAGAGAATTGAGGGATTATAATCCATTTCCACACAAAGAAATTAGGATTTGAATATTTACCAAAAAGCTATTTTGACATTTTTTTATATTAAAACACCTATTGGTGGTGGTGGTGGGGGGGTGTGTGTGTTTGAAGAAACATGAAAATATTCATTCAGATTTCCTGAACTTTTAGGGCCAAGAAAAGTTCTAAAAAATTTAATCTTGGTAATAGTTAAGCTGCACACAATCCAATAGATTTAAGGATCAAATGTGCCAACTCCATGGTTTCAGTCAATTCTCTTTCAAAGTTTTATTTAAAATATTTCTTAATATCCCCCCCAAATTCAATGATTTTCATACAGGATGACAAAAATGACAGGCAAATTTTCTAATTAGAAAAACTGAAAGGATACAAGGATGAAACTATATGACCTTAACTTTCTTAGTTTTTCTATCTGTGCTTTTTATCTGATTACCTGAATTGTTTGTAGATTAGTCAGCAGCAAGTTTTGCCCTCGTTGTTCAGCTAACAAAGATTCTCTTTGCTGAGAAAGACGGACCTCTGACAATTTAAGCATTTCCTTTTCTTTCTTCAAATTTTCTGCTCTTACCTTGAAAAAAAAAACAAAAACAACAGAAAAAATATTAGAAAACATGTCAAATGTAATAATGATAATAAAATTTAAATTCTTCTTTCATTACTACATATATATTAATGCTATTTAAAGACTATACTTCTTCATCATACATAGAAATAAAACTGAGTTTCATGTGTTAAACAATGTGGAGCAAAAATTATTGGAAATACCAATAGATCAAAAGAAAAATCTCCCATTACCACAATACTAATGATTAATTTGCTCTAAACAGACTTTAAAAACAACACTAAAGGGCTGGGGATGTAGCTCAGTGCTTGCCTAGCATGTCTGAGGCACTGGGTTTGATTCTCAGTACCATATAATAAATAAACAAAAGTCCATCAACAACAACAAAAAATTTTAAAACAACACTAACAAAAATCTAAAATACCAGAATCAATGAACAAAACTGTGTAACTATGCTATAGGCATATTTGCATACTATTAAATAATGCAAATTTTAGAATAATCCAAATTGGTTTCTATGTACCTCTTTGAAAGTGATGAATGATCTGTTTAAACTCCCCCTGCCCAAAGACTATGCTCTACGTCTTGTGGAATCCGAAAGAATACTAATTTCAAAAAATTAATATTTTCAAAGAATTCTTATTTAAACATGATGGATCATATTAATTATCAATCACAAAACTGATTCTATTAATTTGAAAAGTGTTGCTGCCTACCTCCTGCCATAGAATGAGACCAAAATAAAAATGAAAGACCATAGCCAACTGAGTTAGAAAATTGGGGTCAAGCTCTAATCAACTTATTTGTTATATACAAAAACAGATTTGAATCAATTTTTTATAGGTAAAATGGGGGACAACTGTACCTAGTTTACAAGTGTTGATAAAAAAAAATGGGAGAATTTTTTATCACGACTGAGCTCAGTATTTATTTGGAAGCATTAATTACAGACATATTTATATTCAACTTAAAATTCAGAAATATAGTTCAATGCAATATAATATTTTATTTTTACTAGAAATGAGCAAGAAATAAATTTATTATGAAATGGAAAATTTGTAAGGAAATCTATTCAATCTTAATAGAAATGATCACTCTACTAATGCATTATATATAATTTGAAAACAATGTAATAAGAGTTTATAACCCACAACTCCTCAACGAGCTCAGTTATTTAGATTAGTAAAATCAAAGTAATAACTAAGAAATATCAAATGCAATATATAAAGCAAGTGAGTTGACAGATATTGTCTCACTTCTGAAACTGCTAGCTTTTCATTTGCTCCTCTCAAGTCCTGAGTCATTGTGTTGATGATCTGTTCCTGCTTTTGAGTAGTTGCAGTGAGTTTCTGATTTCTCTCATGCAAGGATGTTATTTCTCGTCGATATCCTTCAACATTATCTTGCAGCATTTCATAACTGGTACAAAAAGAATAATTCTATAAGCAACAGAAATACTATATTCTAGCTTAGTTCCTCAAGACATTTCACAATAGGTTGATTTTATAAATTAATAATATGAAAAAGTACTTGGGGTAATAATGTGAAACTTTCATTCTTGAAACTGTATTTGGCAGTAAGTTATTCAGTATAAAATACTTTTAAATTCAAGTTTTAAATAAGGACAGTACTTTATGCTGAGTAACTTTTTAATCTTATTCACTATAAACAAAACAAAACTTAATCACACTAAAAATAATGCTAGTATAATATGAATATACCAGACACCCACCATGTAATTAGGATGGTCATGCATACTTTTGACAATCTTTTTTTCCTCTTTAATTCTTCCTCTTATTTTCTTATGTGCTTGCAAAGTTAAAAAATGGCTGATTTAACTATTAGATGTACAGAGGTAACTGCCTATGTATTTTTGTCAGAAAAAGTTTTATCATGTAATATGTAAAAATAAATTTTGTCCAAACATGACTACATAAAAATTAAATTAATTTAGTAATGATAAACATAGAATAATTTCTTCATAAGTGGCCAAGAAAATTTTCCTACAATTACCTAGCACTCATTTCTCTTTTACTCAGAACAGAAAAAGCTGAATAAAATTTGATCTCATTTCTCTTAAGATATAACCTATAGAAACAACAGGTACTATGATTTCAGGAAGAGAAACTAGCAATGTTCTTCACGTGAACTTCAACTTACTAAAATAAGTTAACTCATTAGCACTGCCCAGGAGAATCATTAACCAATATTAAAAAGGGAACAACTGTGGCTTTCTCAATCCTGGAGTTTCAAGGAAAAACAACATTATTGCAAATCAACCATTGAACATGACTGATTTGAATAATGAAGTATAACATTTAAACTACATTAATATTTGAAGAAAAGAAAATTTACCGTTTAGAAGCAAAATCTAGCTGGGTAGAAATTTTGGTGTTTTGAGACCGCAAATCTGTGACTTGTTCCTGAAGTTTTTCAAGTTGCTCATTTTGCATTTTTTCATTATCTGCTTTTTCTTTCTTGTAGTTCTCAAAAATTTCCTGCAACTAAATATCAGAGATCATTGATGCTGATGACATTGTAAAAACCCAAACCAAAGATAATGTGATCTTAAACAGGTGAGATCTTTACCTGTTTAAGGGCAGCCTTAGCTTCTATAGCCTCTGTTGATTCAATAACAGGTACTGGAGCAGGAGTGGAAACAGACTGTGATGTACTTGAACGTTTTGGAGTTGACATAAGAGAAATATCATCTAAGCTTGAAGCTTCAGAAAAATAAAAAGACTCATTCAATGTTTTGTTAACTTGAGTAAATTAGCTTTAATCTGATGTCTACTTGCAAACATCACTGCCAAATCAACGGTCTAAACTTTTTAAAATGAAATCCTAAGAGTATAGAGTTTTTTTGAAATAAAGATTCTAGTAAACAATGCTATTAAGATTGTTTTGGTTTCTGGTAATTTATTTGGTTTCAGGTAATTTATTACAGATAAAACATTAATAAAAACATTGTAATTCATGATTCTAAAATGTACATTTCTCAACAATATTCACTATTTCTTCTTTTATATTAAGCATAAAATAATGTGGTGACTGTTATAATTGATCATACATGGCAAATTTGAAGGTAACATCACTCAGAGTAGCTACTGTTTATGTCACAAAATCCGTTCCCTAATGTATGTTTCCAAAATATTTCCTCAAATTAATGTAAAAAAAACCCTACCTTGTAATGGAATGACAACTCCTGTTGTTTGTGACAATAAAATACGATACATATCACGCTGACGAACTATGGAATCAACAAGCTGCATCTGATGTTGTCGTGATTCACGGAGTTGCTCCAGTTCAGTGAGAGAGTTCTCAAGTTTGAGCTGAAGTTCAGTGATTCTGTAAAGAAAGACATCAATTTATTTTATAGGAATGAGTTAAGAGTTAGGCAATTATGATTTCTATTATAAATTATTATTTTCAGCATATTCTTTTCATTTTTGCTATTTGTTTTTCTCTTCTATTGGTATATTTATAGGATATATATATATATATATATATATATATACACACAAATATATATATACATATATATATGTATATATATATATTTTTGACGGGGGTTGGTTTACGGAGATTGAACTCAGGGGCACTTAACCACTGAGCCACCTTTCTAGCTCTTTTTTTGTATTTTGTTTAGAGTCAGGGTTGCACTGAGTTGCTTAGGGCCTGGCTAAGTTGCTGAGGTTGGCTTTCAACTCGTAATCCTCCTGCCTTAGCCTCCCCAGCCACTGGGATTATAGGTGTGTGCCACCTCACCTGGCTTTTGTTGATATTTTAAGGACTACTTTTTAGTCTCCACTATAAAGGACTCAGATACTTGAACTCATTAATGAAATCTAAAAAAATCTGTTTGCAAAAATTATACTAACTTTACTCACTCCTAACTCCAGTCTTCTTGCTTTCAGAGTCATTTCCACTCCTGTAGGACCATACACATCTAAAAAATCTCTTTTTTTCTACTGAAGTAACTCCTACATATCTTTTCTATGAAGCCAGCTCTATCCCCTGAAATCTAGGTGCTCCAACTAAATGCTTCCACGGATGGGAATCTATTGTATCTATTATAGCATTAGTCACAATGAAGTATTTTTTTTTTTTTTTTAGAGAGAGAGAGAGAGAGAGAGAGAGAGAATTTTAATATTTATTTTTTAGTTATCGGCGGACACAACATCTTTGTTTGTATGTGGTGCTGAGGATCGAACCCAGGCTGCACGCATGCCAGGCGAGTGCCCTACCGCTTGAGCCACATCCCCAGCCCATGAAGTATTTATTTTATTTATTATTAGCTCTACTATCTGTGTCACTCACAAGCTGAGCTTCCTGACAGTAGATCTTTTTTTTATTTTTATTTTTTGGGATTGCTGCTTAATTTTCCCCTCCTAACTTACACTATCCCCAGGATCCAGCACTGTTAGGGACACATTTCAACAAATGCTTCCTGAACAAATTGAGGTAGTCAACAGCTTACTTGGAGGAAGTTGTTTCTTGTTCTTCTCTTTCTCTGGTTTCCCCAAGATCTCTAAGAGCCACTAGCAGACGCTGATTTTGCTGTTGAAGTTCTTCAATATTTCTGTAAGATACTAGATGCTGTGATATTACTTCAGATGAACTACTTATGTCAGCAGAGCTTACTTCCTCATCACGAATTACATGATTACCCCTTGCTTCTTCAAGTTCCATCAAAAGCACTCTAATCTAAAAACAAAATTTTAATGTTACATAATAGCATTAGCTTTGATTCTGAAAATATTTAGAATAAAATAATTTTCCCATGAAAACATTACTTATGAAAACCCTTAACTTGTCCTAAATTACATTATCTTAAAATGTGAACCATAAAGCTTTTAAAATCTAAGTATAGAAAATTTTAATGGAATAAATTTGTTTTAAAATATATAATAAAAGCTGTTATTTATTAAAAATTTGTGAATCACAATTCTGAAATATGGCCCCATTTCTGTAAAACAACAATAACAAACAAAAAACCCACAGTAAAATGTATCTAATTTGTGTTTATGTATATGTTGTATGACAGGGCAGAGGAAAAGCATGTAAAACAGATTTTTAACCAAAAATGTATTTATGAAATCCGAATGAAATTTTTATAAATGCATGCTATGTGTATACTATGAAATAGCCCTACATTTACTAACTTGTTCATTGAGAAAGAAAAAGAAACAAATAAAAAACCCCAAACCAGTAAGCTGGGCCTGGTGTTACACACCTATAATCATAACTACTCAGGAAGTTAAGACAGAATTACTTAAGCCCAGGAGATCAGGGTCAATGTAGGTAATATAGTGAAACTGTGTCTCTTTAATAAGTAAAGCAACAGAGTAATACATATAGTATTTTATTTCAGTAAATACAAATTTTACATGTTTATATATGCTTATTAGATATGTGTTTTTAGATATAACAAGGATATGAAAGAATATTCATCAGATTAGAATATTAGTTACACTCTAGGAGATGGGGGTGTATGGGAATGGTGAGAATTGGAGAAAAATTTTTACTTATCTTTGAATTATTTGTATACTTATAGAGAGTATATAAAATTTAAAAATTTATCAAACACCCGAAAAAATAGGGAGGAGATATGAAGAAATAATGACTGGGCTATAACTCTGCTAGAGTAGTATTCTCAGTTTTTCAGAATTTCTTGTGTGGTAATTCTTAGATATCTTCAAACCAATTAAAACCTTATTAATACCAGATAGCTGGTATTTAAAGAAAGAAAGAAAAAAGGAAACAAAATATTCTAACCTGTTGTGAAAGATCTTTTATTTGTATTTCCATTCTCTGATTGTCTCTTTCAAGTACAGATGAATGTTTATTGGCTTTATCAGTGTCTTCCTGCAATCGCTGAATTTCCTTTAAAATGTAAACCTAAGTGAAAATTCTGTACTTCCTTCTAGGATTCTTACAAATAAAGTAAGCATGTGAATAACTAAAATATACATTGCTTAAATACCATATTAATCAATTTATAAAATAAATATTCTACATGATACAGTAGCTTTCAAAAAAGAGAAATTGTATATAGATATGAACATGCCATTTCTCAATATTACAAATAATGTTTATCATTATAGTGTCACTATGAAAACAATGGAAAATTATCTACTTCACCAATTCATTGACTACAATCATATAAGCCACATCAATTCATAATGTATTACCAATATGATGACACATTAATGCCCTCAAAATCTCTATGACTAGGACAAAAAAAAAGGACTACAATACAGTGATAAACATTATTACACTGGTTATCTGGAAATACACATCAAAAGTAAACATATGGCTGAAGACACATGCTGTGCTTTGTAAAAAGTTTCATATCACAGTATCACTCACAGTTCAGGGCAAAGGTTTTAAATTCCTTAGCAGTTGTGAAAACTATTTAAAGATTTTAATTAATACATTGTATATTAATGAAGGAACAAATAGTTTTCCACAATAATCAGCTACTGTTCTAATTCTTAAGCCACTCTATCTCAGCACCCACTTCTGAAACACAAAGAGCTCCAGGCAAACATCCTCAACACAGAGAAAGTGACAGATTTAACTGGACCCATTCGACCCCTTTTCCAAACCATACAGCAGGAATGAGGGGATAAAATATGATGGGAGGGGGGTTGTCAGAAAGTCAGTATCCCATCAGATCAAGACTTTAAAGACTTACTTTGATTCAGAAGAAAGAGATCATTAGACATAATATAAATGGCTTTAAACTGACTTTTAAATTATAATAGCAGCCATGATTTAATTTTGAATTAAGGATATAATTTACTTGTATTCTCCAAAAACAACAAGAAATTTATCAGTTTAGAATGGCAGATACAAATTCATTTATATGAATTTCTGCAATGAACTCATTTAATAAATCTTATAGACATCCCTCAGTACCATTACTAGGTATACTCTTAAAAAGGCAAAACATTAGAGTATAAACACTTCTTAAAAATCATCAAATTAAAAATCTTTAGAAGGGTATTGATGAATTTCCTTGAATTTTTTTGTATACAAAGAGTAACAAAATAATGTATATAAAAATATTCCAAGGGGCTGGGGAGGTGGCTCAAGTGGTAGCGCGCTCGCCTGGCATGCGTGCAGCCCAGGTTTGATCCTCAGCACCACATACAAAGATGTTGTGTCCGCCGAAAATTAAAAAAAAAAAAAAATTAAAAATTCTCTCTCTCCTTAAAAAAAAAATATGCCAAATTATGAAATGGTATTAAAAAGTTCTTACCTATATTCAAACAACATTAGCATTTCTAGATAGGTTATCAAAACCATCTGAGAAAGAATGATCAGGCGAAACTTAGAAGAGTTCTATTACAAACAGATTGTTATTTTAAAAGCAGTCCAAGAAGATTGGCTATTATCCTCCACTAGAGAATCCTAAAGAAAACATATCAAATGCTTTAAAAAAATGTGAAAGGCTGTAGCAATTTTAGCTGAAGGTAGAACATCTTATAACTAAAAGTATTTAATAACGTAGTAAGAAGCTTCAAAATGTTTAATTACTATATCAATCAAAAGTATATTTAGCTTTTTCTGACTCAAATATCTCAAGAAATACCTATCTAATAAACTTTTTTTTTTTTTTTAATGCAACAACTAAAATTTAGGAGTGGAACCAACCTTCATCGCTTGTTCAAGCTTAACAGACAAACTTGCCACGGCTTTCTGTGCACGTTCATATTCCTCACGCTGGCGTTTCAAAATTGGTGCTTTGGCTTCAACTTCTTTCACTATTTCATCTAGGTATTTATTAATTCTTTTGTTCTCTAGTTTCTCCAAAAGCAACTGATCCTGAGTTTCCACATAAGCATTATATAGCTGAAAGTAGATGAGTTGTTTCAAATTGAAGCTGAATAATAGGAGTATGTAGTCTACCAAAAATAACAAGATTTAATGGCATTCTTACCTCAGTTAATTTCATGCCAGGTTTCACTATCTTAGCTACGGCTGCTGCAGTGGGAGACATAGCAGCAAGCTCTTCTTCAGATAGTATAGCTCCTGTGCCAACACACATAAAAATCTAGTATAATTTTGTAAAATTTCAAACTAACAGCCACTAACATTTTCTTATTTTTATTTCTTGTGATCCTGAGGACTGAAACAGAGGTGCTTTACGACTGAGCTATATCCCCAGCCCTTTTAATATTGAGACAGTCTCACTAAGTTGTCCGGGTTGGCCTTAAGCTTTTGATCCTCCTGCCTCAGCCTCCTGAGCTGCTAGGATTACAGATGTATACCACCATGCCGGGATTATTAATAACTTTTTAAAAAGAAGCAAAGGATAAATGAAAGGAACTATCACATATCAATTATTAATTCCTATGAAAAAATTTAAAAAATGAGAACCCAAAGTCACGTAACACAACCCAATTCTAAGAATCACAATAATTACAGTAACACTAAGTGCCCTGAGAATTGACACCTAATATAGAAATTGATCAAATAATACTTATATCTGATGGCTCAGTAAAGATATAGATAATTCTTTTTAAAGTAAAACATTCTAATTGTATAATGTGATAGTTTCTTACATGGCAGAATGACAGATAAATACTGTCATAATTTAGTGTAATTAAACTATTATGTAGACAAGTTTTAGTACTTCAAGGAATAAACAGCACGTTATCAGCCATACCTTTACGTTTAGTGGCAGAAAGCAAGTCATTTGCATTTTCTAATTCCTTCTCCAATTTCCCTATTTTCTCAAGCATTTCTTTTTCCATTTGATCTTTAGATTCTTCCACTTCTAGAAGATGATCTTGTGTTGCTTTGTTGGCTAAAAGCATTTTTAAAGAGAGAATAACCAAATATATAATTAAAGTCTTACAGTTCATAAACTATAAGAGAATAGTCATTTTCCCCTTCAATAGACAACAGTTAAGTTCTAAAGAGGCTATAACTGACAATTATCTGCTGTACACCTCATCACTCTACTTAGAATCCCTGAAATGTCTTTGCCTAATGAATCTCTTTCTCCTTTTGATGTCTTATACCCAGAAGGAAAACATGAGGTCTTAAGTGGTAAAAAAGTGGCTGTAATATATGTCTGGTTTCAATACAAAAAATGACTGGAGTAGAACCTAAACACTGTTGACTTACCATATCACTGAATTCTGCACCATGAATTCAAGGATTGAAAATATTTAAGACGAGGTGACTAGCACCTGGTTTAAATCCTTAATACTACACAAAAACATGCAAAAGGTCCAGTTCCACCAAAAATAAACAAACAAAAGGATTTGTGTAGGTTACATGCAAACACTACACCATCTCAAATAAGACACTGGTGCATCCTCAAATTTTAATATCCTTGAGGGGTTGCAGAACCAATCCCTGCAGATACAGAACAACTATAAATACATGTTATTAAGAAGAAAAAGCAAGAATTTAAGGCAATAAAAGACCTTACAATATGCTATGGATAACTTAAAAAAGTTTTCACTTACAAAGTAAGAATCACTACATGAGAATTTTTTTTAAATGCTATCTATATTTTCAAATACACTATTTGCTTTAAAATATAATTCTAATTTTCCTAATCCAAGGATCTTTCTTTACTAAATTTTGTTTTTAATAAAAGAAAGCCTGACTTCCAATGCCAATTACCTAAACAAACTTAAAAAAACAACATACCTTTCTCTCATAAACAATAATCTTCCCATAATCGGAAGCACTTACCTTCTCCAGCTTCTTTCAAAAGTCTGTGTAGTTCATCCACTGCCCGAGTTAGTTCATTGCTCTTTGCTTCTGAGTCATCAGCAGCACTCTAAAAGCCAAGGTGAAAAAAGTTACCTACCAGTCAATAATCTTACATTAGGGTACCAACATATGTTGTGGAAGCCTTACCTTGTATAGATTAGACAGCTTTATGTGAGCATTTAATTCATTGTGGAATTTCTCTTCCATACTGGCCTGTTGTTCTTTGGCCTGAGGGGGAAAAAACCCAATTTTAACAAGTGATTTTATTTATTTAGCTATACCATTTAGACTTTTGGTAATTTTATGGTAACAGAGACAGTTTAAAATACATCATCATTTTATAAAATAACAGCTTCTTAAGTGCTTAATATTTCTGTAAAAGAAACAGATCTTTATAGTAGTCATCTATACCTCCTTTAATTTGGTCAACAGATCCTCTACATGCTTTTGAAGATGCTCATTTGATGTTTTTAAACCATTCATCTGTTCTTCCAGTCTAGAAACCTAGAAACAGGGAGGGGATGTCATTAACTGAAATGAATTTGATGTTTATACCACCAAGCAAGAGCAAAACTCTCCCCTCTGTACATACACTCAAAAAAGGTAATTTACACAAGGTATGCATATGCATATTGAAGAAAATGAAACATAACACCTCATGGGCTAAAATGTTTGGATTTAATTCACAAAACTCAAAAACCATTTCTTAAATATGCAACTTAGGAAAGAAAGATATGTTAAGAGACAGTTGATGGTATCAAGAGTCATAAAAATCATAAATTCCTTTCTTTTAAAAATATTTTTAGTTGTCAATAGATCTGTATTTTACTTATTTATATGTAGTGCTAAAAATCAAACCAGTGCCTCACATATGCTAAGCAAGCACTCTACCACTGAGCCACAATCCTAGCCCCATAAATTCTTTATTTAGATGCAATTTGTTATTTTCATAGGCTAAGTATTAATAAGTTACACCCTCCACATTTGACCATTAGTCATATATAACAAATAATTAGGTCCACTATTAATAAACTGACACACAAATGTGATATCCAATATGAAGAGAAATGTAATTTTATTTATTTACCTCTTCTTTCTTGTTTTCAAGATTACACTTAAGCTCTAGAATTTCATTTCCTTTTTCTCTTCCAAGGGCCAGAAGTTCATCAGTTTTGGTTTTCAACTCTGTATTCAGCCATTTATTTTGATTACGTAGCAATTCCTTTTCTTGCTCCAAACGTTTTTCTCGATACTAAAGAAATTGAGAAATAATGTTTATAGTTAAAGATAATATATGGTTATTCAAAATAGTTTTGTCTGTGGCTAAGGGATACAGCAGAATTTTATTTTAGAACAAAAATAAGTATTCACACGGATTTTTAAATAATAGAAAACAAAGAACCACAACAAAAATGAATGACAGTAGAGGGGGTAGAGAGAGAAGAGGGGAGGGGAGGGGAGAGGAGGGGGGATAGCAGAAGATAGGAAAGGCAGCAGAATACAACAGACACTAGTATGACAATATGTAAATCAATGGATGTGTAACTGATGTGATTCTGCAATTTGTATACGGGGTAAAAATGGGAGTTCATAACCCACTTAACAAAGTGTGAAATATGATATATCAAGAACTCAACAATAAAAAATTTAAAAAATTAAAAAAAAAAAAAAGAACCACAACAACTTAAATTTCAAATTTAAATTGCCCTAATGTGTAATTCCTTAAATTAAAACCAAAACACAGCTTTTAATAATGTTATGGACAACTTGCCTATATTTTAAATTTAGGTGAGTTTTATGCAAAACTTACTTTGTGCACTAGGAATTATTTATTACTTGCCTTAACAGAAACATCAGAAGCTTGAAGTTCGTCCAGTTTTAACTGAAGTTCACCCTTCGTCGTATTGCTTTCTTTTAGCTTTTCATTTAAACGTTTAAAATCCTCTAGAAAGGTCATGTGAAAATTTGAAAATAATGACTTGTTAAATAACAAGAACCAAACATCTAAAAAATCTATAGGATATAAATCTCTAACATAAAGCAAGTAGGTCTCAACTTCCCTATTTCAACTTGTTTCTGTAATATTTAATTACAAATTTAATTTTAATGATTATAAAGAAACAAAATCTGTATACGTATCAAACACATTATTTATATAAATTATTTAAATATACTATTTAAGGTAAATATTGAATATTTATTTAGGTTTTTTTTTTTTTTAATGTGGTGCTGGGGATTGAACCAGTGCCTCATGCATCCTAGGCAAGTGCTCTACCACTGAGCCACAACCCCAGCCCTAAATATGGAATATTAACCTTAATGTTCCAGATACATACCCAAAGAGCTATTAATATTTAGGTTAAAAAGCAATAGTAAGGGGCTGGGGTTGTGGCTCAGAGGTAGCACGCTTGCCTAGCATGCGTGAGGCATTGGGTTCGATTCTCAGCACCACATACAAATAAATAAAATAAAGGTCCATCAACAACTAAAAAATTAAAAAAAAAAAAAAAAAAGCAATAGTAAATATAAAAACCTTCTACTTAAAATAGCCATAATATATACATTTGATTCCCTAATATCCAGGGTTTTATGAAAATAATTTCTTTAACTCTAATTACTATTAGCTGATCACCATTATCAATAAACACTCTGAAGTTACTGTTCTCTCATACTGAAAAAGCTTAGTTCTCTGGTTGATTATTACTGTACAGCAACATGAATATGTGAAAAACTTTCCCTTATTATAAGGAAATAAGAATTTTAAAAAACCATTTTAAAAAGGGAACACAATACCATTAACTGTTTAAAAGTCATGTTCACCAAAGTATATCAACTGTTTACATAGCATGGTTTATTCTATGTTCATGTATTTTATATTCCTGTGACCTAAATTCCCTTCAGTCTGTTTTTAAACACAGGTTTTCTTTTAAAGTTCTAATATTAAACACTTATGAATTGAAAGGATGTCTGAAAAAAATAAGGGAATTTAGATTCTACATATATCTTTTAAAAGCTTTCAGGCTCTTGCCCAGCATGTGAGAAACTCTGAATTTAATCTCTAGTGCTGTCCAGAAAAAAAAAGGCGTGGGGGGGGGGAAGGGGAGGGGGGGCGCAATCTGATATTACAAATAGCATTACAATTAACAAAGATCTTTGTATGTTAAAGAATGTATAAGCAATCTTGATCCAGATCACCACTATTTTCACCACTATTTTGGGATGTTTCTCTTTTGGGCATTTTCTAGATACTTCTTCAAAGTCTTGATAATTGTTTATAGATAAATGAGACAGAAAAATAACAGGATACATTACCCTGATTAAATGACATTGCCCTAATTTATAATTCCTTGAATTACACAGCAGTAATAAAAAAACATCAGCAACAGAAACACATAGTGCTAATTCCCAGCACTATGACAGGGAAAGGAAAGAAGAAAACTAAACATTTCTACATACCTGTTAAATACTCAAGTTCTTGAGATAGTCTCTCATTGGTTCTAATTAAGTCTCTTTTCTCAGCTTCTAATTCTTCCTTTGTTCTTGTAAATTGGCTCTGTAAACCAAATAATAAATTTGAGAAAACAAGGTTGAGCAGTAATACAGGGACTTGAACGTGAAATTATCACTTTAGTTAACATTAGCTACAGTTCAAAATGTTTTCTTTCTCTTAAAGCTTATATTCCAAAAAGTTTAAAATACATTCACGATCCCAATATTCTGATTTCACTTTTTAATATGGGAAACATTTTTCTGGTGTCACTTTTTTAGCTAAGTACTTAAACAAGTTATAAATACTATATGTAAAAATCTCAAACAAACCTCATAGTAAATGGGGAAAAACTGAAAGCATTTCCTTTAAAATCTGGGAGAAGACAGGGATGTCCACTCTCACCACTCCTGTTCAATAGAGTGCTAGAAATTCTAGCCAGAGCAATTAGGTAAGAGAAGAAAATAAAAGGGATAAAAATAGGGAAGGAAGAAGTCAAATTATTACTGTTTGTAGATGATACGATTCTATACCTAGAAGATCCAAAAACTCCACTGAAAGGCTGCTAGAGCTAGTAAATGTATCTGGCAATGTAGCAGATTATGAAATCAACATACAAAAAAGTCAACAGTTTTCCAATATATCAACAATGAATCTGCTGAGACAGAAATCAGGAAAAGAAATCCATTCACAATAACTTCAAAAACAAAAGAAACCTAGGAATAAGTAGAAAAGACCTCCCATGTTCATGGTTGGGCAGAATTAATATTGTTAAAATGGTCACTACCAAAACAATATACCGATTCAGTGCAATCCCTATTAAAATACCACTGACATTCTTCCACAGAACTAGAACATACAGTCCTAAAATTCATTTGGGAAGAATAAAAGACACAGAATAGTCAAAGAAATTCTAAGTCAAAAAAGAAATGCTAGAAGCCTTACAATACCTGACTTCAAATTATACTACCCAGATACAGTAACTGCATGGTTCCGGCATAAAAATAGTCACATAGACCAATGGTACAGAATAGAAGACACTGAGAAAAACTTACACAGATACAGACATCTGATCCTTGACAAAGGTGCCAAAAACATACACTGGAGAAAGGACAGCCTTTTTAACAAATGGTGCTGGAAAAACTGGTTATCCGCATGTAAAAGGATGAACTAGACACCTATCTCTAAACCTGCACAAAAAATCAATTCAAAATGGATCAGGTACCTAGGAATTAGACCAGAAACTACACAATTACTAGAAGAAAATATAGGGTCAACACTTTAGCTTTTAGGCAAAGGCAATGACTTTCTCAACAGGATCCCTAAAGCCCAGGAAACAATGCCAACAGTTAATAAATGAGATAGCATTAAAATTTCTGCACAGCAAAGGAAACAATTATGTATGTGAAGAGAAGCTACCAGAATGGGAGAAAATCTTTGCTAACTACTCTTGACAGAGGATTATTACCTAGTAAATACAAGAAGTCAAAAACTTTACACCAAAAAAGTTAAATAACCCAATTCATAAAAGGGCAAATGAATTAAACAGACACTTCTTAAAAGAAAAGAAGAAATACATATGGCCAACAAACATATGAAAAAATGTCTATTATTTACAAATGGGGAAATGCAAATCAAAACTAAGATTTCACCTCACACCAGTCAGAATGCAGTCATCAAGAACACAAATAAGGGCTGGGTTGTAGCACTTGCCTAGTACCTGAGAGGTCCTGGGTTCAAACCTCAGCACCACATAATGAATAAAATAAAGCTATAAAAAATTTTCATTAAAAAAAAATAATAGGGGCTGGGGATGTGGCTCAAGCGGTAGCGCGCTCGCCTGGCATGCGTGCGGCCCGGGTTCGAACCTCAGCACCACATACAAAGATGTTGTGTCCGCCGAAAACTAAAAAATAAATATTAAAAAATTCTCTCTCTCTCCCTCCGTCTCTCACTCTATCTTTAATAATAATAATAATAATAATAATAATAATAATAATACTAATACAAATAAGCTGGCCATGGTGTTGCATGCCTGTAATCCCAGTGCTAGGGAGGCTGAGGCAGGAGGATCATGAGTTCAAAGCCAGCCTCAGCAACAGTGAGGCACTAAGCAACTCAATGAGACCTTGTTTCTAAATAAAAATACAAAAAAAAAGCAGCAGGGGTTAGGGATGTGGCTCAGTGGTTGAGTGCCCAAGTTCAATCTCCGGTATCCACCCCCCTCCCCAAAAGAGTACAAATAATAATAAATGCTGGAGAAGATGTGGAGAAAATCAAATACTTTTATACTGTTTGTGGGACTGAAAAATCAGTATAGCCACTATGGAAATCAGTATGGAGGTTCCTTAGTAGGATAGGGTAGAACCACTACATGACCCAGCTATACCACTGTGGTATTTATTTAATCTGAAGAATGAAAGTTGTCATACATGCCTATCCACATTTATAACAGCACTATTCATAATAGCAAACCTATGGAACCAACCATCCATCAATGGATGAATGGATGAAGAAGATGTGGTACATATATAAAATGGAGTTTTATTCAGCCATAAAGAAAAATGAAATGATAACAATCGTAGGAAAATGGATGGAACTAGGGAATATTATGTTAACTTAAATAAATCAACAGAAGGTTAAGGGTTATGTTACTCTTGTATGTGAAAGCTAGACAGGAAAGAGGAAAAGAAAGCTGAGGGTGGATCTCGTGAAAATCAAAAAGAGGTCAGTAGAGGGACCAAGGCGTGGGAAGTGGGGAGGGAGGGTATTAGTGCTGGGGAGTGATATTGGCCAAATTGTATTGTTATATTATGTATCCCGTGCACTTACAATAGGGACTACCAATCCCGTCAGTACATATAACTATAATGGTGACATTTTTAAAAGGTGAAAAAAAGAATTGCTTTCTACTTCAATTTAAAAACTTTTTTTTCCCCGAATTTAATTTGTTTGCCCAGTTTTTCTGTACTGTGTCCATATTTTTTATCAGATTCATGAAGAATTGATGGCAGCTTTCCTCTGTATTGGGTTGTATTTCAGAAATATATTCTGTTCTTTATGCTGATTCTTATACCAAAGTCATAAAATTTCAATGATCTTAGCTTTGTGAAACATTTTAACATGACTAGCCAAGTACTTTGAAACTGATATTTCTTTTTCAGAATTATTCTAGTTATTACTACATGTTTTCCCCCAAATCTCCTTCAGAGCCATGATACCAAATTTCAACCTATCCCATTTGGATTTTAGAGTCAAAATATTTTTAACCAACATATATAAATTTGGAACATGCTATATCTCCATTTATAAAGGTGCACTTTCAGTAGTGTGTTTTAATTTCCTTAATATTTAAGTTTGCATTTCTTGTGAAATTATTTCTAGCTATGTCATGGGACTTTTGTGTTCCTATTGATTCTGGGAGTGGAATTTTGTCTTTCTTTCAAAGATGTGAAAGAAATATCTTTGACCATCCCCCTCAATCAAATGCAAATCTTTTTCTTCTTCTTTTAGAGGTGTGTGTGTGTGTGTGAAGTTCTAGGGATTGAACCCAGGGCCTTGTGCATGCAAGACAAGCACTCTACCAACTGGGCTATCTCCCCAGCCCTTCAAATGCAAATCTTAAGAAAGAAATGTTAATAGTTCAAAGTTTGATCTGATTAAAGAAGCACTGGGCATGACTATGTTAAACAAAATGGTCAGCAATAGTTACAATCAAATTCAATGTTACTCTTATCACTGCTTTAAGGATATGATTATCAATGTGGTTCCACTTAAAAACCAACTAGATCAAAGCATTTGGAATAATGCACTTTATAGACTTTTTATTGAATAAAAGAAATTCCTAATCTGTCAAAATAACACAAAAATATCCAACTAGAAAATCTGTATACTATTGTTTTTGTTGGTAGCTTCTCCTAGTTGGACATATTTCATTTTACCACTAACATCTAATAAACAGAAACCTTCCTTGAGAATATTAACAATTAACTTTATACATAGAAATATCTTTTACCTGAATGGAAATGTTTCGATCCTGAGCAATTTCAAGTTCTTTGTTTTTCTCAGTTAGTGCCTTCAATTGACTGTCTAGATAAGAGAAAATTTTGAACATATGTACGTTAGCTTGAATCTTGCAATGAGTGTTTCCATCCAGCTGCCATGCTTATACTTTTTTAAAATAAAGAAATTGAAACCCAAAAAGATGGAGTTGTAAACACATTGTAGATTGGTCTTTATATCAAATTTACTGTTTTAGACAAAAATTTTGAATATGCTATTCAATGTCCAAAATCAAATGTGTAATAATTCTACCATTGTCTGTAGTGAAAACATACACAGTTATCAATTTCCTTATTTTTCACCATCTTCTGAAGAAACCAACATATGTTATACAAAACTACATCATAACTAATTTATAAATGAGAAAATCAAGTAAAAATGATAGATTAAGACAAAATATCATTTAAACAAATAAAATACATTGAGTAAATCATAATAACAGACATTTGCCAATTCCATACCTATTACTCTAAAGACTTGCTTTAACATGGAAGAAAAAATTATGCTTGATATTTAATGATTATTCCCTAATATCTACTTCATAATGCTCTTTCCTTACAGTTTCTCTCCTTAAAAAATGCAGATAATTATGAGTAAAATATTTTTTGGAACTTCCTCCACAAAACATATCTATATTATATGCTAGCAATTTAATGAACAACACATCATTACCAATTCAAATTTTTACTTCTATTTAAGTCACAGATTGTAAAAGGGGAAAAAGCCCTGCTAAATTAGTGTAGATTTCTTAATTTGCTTTAATTTATTTACTGCTTTCTAGACTTAAAGGTCTAGAATTATCTTCATATAAAAAAATACAAACATAGCTGGGCACGGTGGTGCACGCCTGTAATCCCAGAAGTCGGGAGGCTGATATAGAAGGCTTGTGAGTTCAAAGCCAGGCTCAGCAACAGTGAGGCGCTAAGCAACTCAGGGAGACCCTGTCCCTGATAAAATACAAAATTGAGCTGGGGATGTGGCTCAGTGGTTGAGTGCCCCTGAGTTCAATCCCTGGTACCCTTCCCCCTAATATAAACATAATTGTAGAAGATATCTGATCTTTGTGCAGGTTTGCCCCCTATACTCTCACCCAGCCAGATTAAAGCTATAAACACAACCATTTTCATGATGAACAGATCTTTTTTTTTTTTTTTAAGAGAGAGAGAGAGAGAGAGGGAGGGGGGGGAGAGAATTTTTTAAAATATTTATTTTTCAGTTCTCAGCGGACACAACATCTTTGTTGGTATGTGGTGCTGAGGATCGAACCCGGGCCGCATGCATGCCAGGCAAGCGCGCTACCGCTTGAGCCACATCCCCAGCCCATGAACAGATCTTTTATTTACTTTGTCAAGGAAAAGCTATGTACAGATGAACCAGATCTAGTTTATTTATGCTCCTGCACATATAAACACACATCAGCTATGTACATCATGTTTTAAAAGTGGAGTGTGCTAAGAGTAGCTAAAACACACGTTAAACCCAAAGAGTCAATGAATATTTTTCAGAGAAAGCTGAAATTTTAACATTCCCTTGATTATGAGCTTCCTGCTTCTCCAAATTAAAGTAAAATCAAGCTATATTTAAAAGGAATTAATTATGCCCTTCCTCTATTAAATGTCACCTAACATTTGCTTTCTTTTATAGTAAAAAAAGAACATACACGTCATTTAAAATCTTATATACTATCTAGAAGTTAATGATAGAAGAAAACTAAGAGAACTGGCTACCCATCATTCACAAGAACTAGGCCTGAAAGAGGAAATACTCCGAATTTCATAAATGTTTATAAAAATAATAACAGAAGTCAAATAATGGAATCAATAGGCTTTAATTTGTCAATGTAAAACAATTCTATCACCCCAATTATTCAGTTATGTACTGCTTTAGCTTTTTCAATAACTTTAAAAATCTTATTTGATATGTAAAGCTGATTATGTAGAAGCCCATGTGGGCCTACTACTTTTAAAACCATCAGACTCTGCTTTGTTTTACATAAGGCCAAACCACTTTTAACAGCAAAATCAGAACTAGAACTCAGGTATTGGTGGGTGCAGTGATGAACGCCTGTCACACCAGTTGACTCTGAAGGCTGAGGCAGGAGGATTGAAAGTTTGAGGCCAGCCTCAACAACTTAGCGAGATTCTCTCTCAAAATAAAAAATAAAAAGGGTCACGGATGCGGCTCAGTGGTTAATTGCCCCTGGGTTCAATACTCAGTACCAAAAAACAAAACAAGAACAAAAAAAACTCAGGTCTCATGATTATTAAGCCCCGTGTTCCTGCAGTCTTTACTGAGTGAAAAAAATCAATGTCACCATAAACAAAAACAGTAATACTTAACCAGTATTTTCATATACAGTAAGCAAATGTTTTCAAACAACACAAAGAGTATCTGGAGATCTCAACACTCCAAGAATGCTTATACTTATAAAGGTATAAATAAATACTTACTGAGTTTCTCTAGCTCAAGCCTCAAGCTTTGGCACTCACGTGTTTCATTTACAAGTCTCTCCTGACTGTGGGATAACCTCTTTTCTATCTCGAAATACTGTTGTTCTACAGAAAGCAAGTAGAAAAAAATAAAATTAAAATAAAACCAAATACACTATTAATACTGCTAATTCCTAATGACTTTGATTTTAAAATCTAAGATACAATATTGGAACTGCACTCCAAAGAAGAGACTCTAACATCTATAAGCACACAAAAGGATTCATTAACATTTCCAACTGACTTACACGACAAAAGAAAATAAGGCCTAAAAGGGGTTTACAAATTAATTTCTTCAAGGCAGGCAAGATATCATATGTGTTAGTATTTTACTCAGACATCAGTAGACTACTTGGCATAAGGCAGATTTTTAAAAGTATTTATTACATGGAAAAAAAATGTTTAGGTTAAAAACTGCTTTGTTTTAAAAGGTTTGTTGTAAAATACTCAAAATAACTGAAAGCATAAAATTACTAAGCTTCTGTAAAAATTAATGTGTAAATTCCCAAGAGAAGAGACTGAGACAGACTGCTTCAGCAGAGTATCCAGCATACAGCTAATGCTCAATATTTACTGTGCAAATTACTGGACAGAATGCAGTGTATATTTAGCTGTGGGATTCTGAGAACTGTCTAATTTCAAGATTAATTCTGCTCGACAATTACCCTTCTTTGAAATGGAAAATTTATTTAGATGGAAATTTCTGGGCAATCTAGCAAAAAAAGAAAAAAAAAATCAACTTCCCCTAAGGGCAAATTAAAAAAAAGACAGGAATTTGTATTTTATTATCAATAATCACTATATTCTTAAAGTTTTTTCAAGGATGTTCAAGACACTGTGGATAATTTTCTTATTTGAAGGCCCACTATAGATAAATAGAAGCAGAACTCAACGTATTTTTTATGAAACTCCAACTTTTAGAGAGAAATAACATTAATTTTTTTTACTGGAAGTTCACTGAGTTTCCAGTGCTGTCTTTTGCATCTAAACTCATTTTGGGGCACACTAATTCGATATGGGATCATGGTGTGACATGTATACTAACAAGTGCACGAAGTCGTCATCAGACTCTGCTTTGTTTTGTTTTGAATTCTTAGGAATTCAGGTGACTAGAAAATAGAGCAGACATTACTGCCATTTACAGTGCAACAAATAGATCAGTTTCTGTAGATATATATAGAGAGAAGTTGCAAACGTTCAAATGTCTGGTGCAAAAAAATTTTGTTTATTGGACAAACCTAAGACTGCCTACGTGAGATCACCCTAATTACAAGGAAGAGTGGATTCCGATTTGGAAAAACAACAGTGGATCCTTCTTACCAACATGCGGGAGTAGGAAAGAGAAGGCCTTGGGCGCTCAAGGAGCCCTGAAAGAGATACTAATAGAAAACGTCGCAGATGTAAAGAGGAGGGCAAGTGTGCAAAGGCGGAAGATGGGCCACAGCTCAAGTGGAGCCAAGGGCGGGAACAGCGTCTCGCTTACCGCTCTCCACCTTAAATTTCTCGTGCCGTCCCTTCAGCCCATCGATCTCGGACTGCTGATCAGCAAGGAACTTTTCAAGTTTGTTCTGGACGGACTTAGGCAGCTTGTTCAGCTCGGTACGCTCCAGCACTTGCTGCAACACTGCCGCCATGTCGATCGGGCCGGCGACAGGAGCCGACGGAGCACAACCGGAGAAGAAAGGCGAAGGACAGGACCCTGAAGCCGGGGACGCAGCGTCTGCAGTCTCGGCCCGGTGCTCGCGCGCTCCTGCCCGCCGGAGACTCCCGCGGCGGGACCCTGGGAAATCGAGTCCTGCGTTATAGGGTAAGCGCCCGACGCGCCTTGGCGCCCGCGCCCAAAGTGCAGACGCAGCAGGAAGCCGTGCACCCTGGGAGTCCGAGTTCAGAAGCGGCCTCCGACCCCGCCGAGCAATTCAATTTCCGGCTCCCAGTCCCAACCGCTCCACGCCTCGCAGGCCTCTGGGAAACGTAGTGTTTTTCTCATTCCCTTCCGTGGCTCCCAGCCCCGAAGCACCCGTTCCGCTTCCTCCTCTCTCTCCGCCCCCCGGCTCTCCTCATTCGGCTGCAGGATCCCTGTCCACGCGGTGGCGCCATAGACGTACTCGTCAACCCATTTCCCTCCCTGAAGAGCAGGGCGGCCTTACCGTCAAAGCCACGGGATGCCATGGGTCGTCCTCTTTGGCGGCTTCTAGGCACTGAGCCACTAGAGGGCATCGGTCCCGACAGGGCCGCACGGCAGGCTCTGGGCTACCGCCACGCTCTCACTGGCGCCCGGAAGGGGGCGGGGTAGCGACCGCGGCCGCTGTAGCTGCAGAGCCGGGGCGAAGGGAGAGGGGATCACGTGCGTCATCGGTCTGCGCCACCTGACTCGAGACCCTGGGTTTAGGGTGGGAAGTGAGGTGTAAGAAGTCGGTCGCTTTCTGATGAATTCATTGGCTGTGGAATTGGAACCAGAGGGTATTCTGGCCCCTGGAGGCTGGGGCTCGTGCACCTCAGTCTTTTTCTCGGTGCACCGACGGTTCGGGAGATTTATCTGGCAGCGTAAGCATCCTGAGAACAGGTGAGTCAGCTAAGCTGGTAATCTGCGTGTCTAGGGGTATGTGTGTGAGCGCTTGCGCTTGGGCACCGAGAAGGGACCCAGTGTAGGAAACATATGGACAGTCATTCCGGTGTACACGGAAGTCCAGTTCTGCCGAACTTGCCTCACGTGAGTCCTCCTCCTTGGATGCTTTTGGTGATTCAACAGGAATTCAAGGAGCCCAGTTCGTTGTTGTTGTTGTTGTTTTCCTTTTGGAAGAGGATAAAAATAAACCAAGAAGAGTTTAAATGTAAACTGTGTTTTAAGGTGACATTAGAATGTTGAGTCGATTTTTAAAAATGAAAACAGTTGTAACAAAAGTTAGGTTCTTAAAAACCATTTGTCACCGAGCCACCATTAATAGAATTGTTTCCAGATCTTAATTTTGTAATGTCTAAGCACAGTTTGTAGTTTGCTTCATGTCTGATTACTCTTTTTGAAAAAATTAGTGATTTCTTCATTGAAAATCAGGCATTCCTGGTGTCATCTTCCCTGTGATTCCTGCAGTCAGGAGGGCCTTCTGTGAATGGGTGATTTAGTTTTACATGACATTGATTATTTTTCTCTTGTCCCTACTTTTGAATTTGTTGTGAAGACATTACAAACAAAAGTATCTAATGACATTTCGTGGTAACTAAGGTAAATTAAATCAGTTTTACCTAGAATAATGTTGACTTTATCTTCCAAT
Source organism: Marmota monax (assembly GCF_021218885.2). NCBI lineage: Eukaryota > Metazoa > Chordata > Mammalia > Rodentia > Sciuridae > Marmota > Marmota monax. The sequence continues at coordinate 569,432 of NW_026693876.1, read as the reverse complement.
TATTATACATATTAACATTTCAATTAAGGTTGTTGGTATGTGAAGTACTACCACTTGAGAAATGCAAATAGTCTGTACTTAGAGTAACAGAATCCTAGAATTAGATAGGTTTTCAAATGTTTCAAGATCCAAATTCTTTACTTTTTAGGTTAGGAAACCAGAGTCCAGGAAGGTTGATTATTTCAAGTCATATCAAAACTAAAACAATTAAGAAATAGATCTAAAGTAAAAAATCAGGTGTTTCAAGTGATAGTTTAGTGTCCTGTCTCTTACTTACCCCAAGTATGAAAAATAGGTGTGATCTCTCATCTCAACTCTGGTTTATTGGTAGTCATTTCCTGTAACACTGTGTTGAAAAGAATTGTGGCACTACATTTGAACTTTGCAAGAAAAGAGTACTTTGTTTAATAAGCAATCACTGCAAGACATGAGGTAGTATCTGGGTAGTACCATTTTTTTCTCAGTATACTACCCCCCCCCCCCGCTAAAAACATAAAAATTTGTATTTTTACCTAATGATGCTATATACAATTTTTCCTTGTAATATAGGAGTTGAATTAGTTCTCAAAAATGGGAAGAACCTACATCGTAGAAGAGAGTGTTGGCCAATATCTTTCAAACATCAGTCTCCAAGGAAAAGCTTTTATCTCTGGTCTTTTGATAGGACAGGTATGTACATTTATTGATATAACAAATTATTTGTTCATTGAAGCTAATTATGCTATATAAAAGTAAACTTAAGATTGGTGGATGGAAGGGTCTGATGTATAAGTAAATCTTAGGTGGATCTTTGAGGAAACATAAATTTAGTAGTACAGACCTAACCCAGGTTTTTTTTTTTTTTTTTTAAGTCAGACCCATTCCCTTTTGATGACACTGAAAGTAATATAATGTAGAAACTCTAAAATTTAATTTTTACTAACCAGTGCATTTACATTTGGTTATCTTTCCAAAGCATTTTGTACCCCCTTGTAATCTTATTAATTCCTGATTGTCCAGGTCTTTAAAAAAAATGCTTTTGACATTCTGGTTTGTCTTATCTCAGACTTAGACCAACAGTGGTAATGTTTTTGTTATATGCTCTTATTTCCATCATAGTGAATTTAAAAAAACAAACAAACAAACAAAAAAACTTAGAGAAAGAAAGGGTTTGGGGGAAATTTGAAAAATAGACCATCTCCCTCATAGTTAAGTTTTAAAAATCAACATTGAATAGAACAGAGATTTGGACAGTTATTTTACATAATATAAGCAGCCACTTGATTTTTAAGACCTAGTACTAAATAAAAGTCTTATTGTGCCAGTTTTCTTTCTGCCTATTTTGGTCTGATGGCTTGGAACCTTCAAATTGCATAATTTTACTCCTTATTATGATTCTGTTAACATCCCTAAGCTCTTTTCTCTTAAAATTTGATGGCTCAAGTTAATTACTGATAAAGAATGTGCTGGGCTAGAGGTACAACTTGTGGTAGAGTACTTGTCCAGCATGCGCAAGGCTCTAGGTTTAATTCCCATTAAAAAAAAATAATAAATATCCCTGTATTAAAAGAAGAAAAAGGAAAAGGAATACACTGCCCAGAGGGCTTAGGTCCTTCATGAGATTCAGGTTTTCTACGTCGTTATTCATCAGCTTAGTAATGTCACTTTAGCCTCAGAGAAAGATTTATTTTCAGAGTTTTCAAAAATTAGATTTCTTGTAAGACAGGGCATATCTGCACTGTTCATCCATGTAGTACCACTCTCCAAGACCCATCTTTAGACAGCCAGACTGCCTGTCTTGGCAGTGACCTGAACTTCTTTTTGACTCAGGTAACTTAGCATCTAATATAGGGGCCTTTTTGTTAGACATTTTTATTCAAATATTTCCCTTCCCTTTATTTTGAAAAAGAGAGGAGTGGGGCTGGGACGGGGACTCAGGGGTAGCGCACTTGCCTGGCATGTGTGAGGCACTGGGTTTGATTCTCAGCACCATATATAAATAAATACAATAAAGATCTATCAACAACTAAGAAAAAATATGTTTTAAAAAAAGGGAAGAGTGTTAAAGATATGATCAGTAGAGATTAAAGGTCAGGAATAAAGATAGTCTTCCATACTTGCCTTGCTGGATGTATGCTACTTTGAGAGCTTAGTACAACTGCCATCTTGCAAATAAGTATCTCACAATTTAATGCCCTTCTTCCAGTATGTTTTCATGCTGTCTTTTTATTCCTTCTGATTTTCTACAGCTTTTCTTTTTACTTCAGAGCTCATCACTTTTCTTCTCCTCAAGCTTCCTTGTTCCCAACTCCTAGTGCCAGTTTTTTTGTTTGTTTGTTTACTTAGTTAAACAGTTGATGAAAAAAGAGGAGCTTCTTTCAGTCAGGACCTGTATTATTTTCCTGTGTACATTTGAACCTGGCCTTCTGAAAGTAACTTCTGTAGAAATAATTAATCTTCCTTTATTTTCTATCCTGAGATGATGCTAATTATCCTTAAGGAGTTTCAGGTCAAATATGAAGATGACAGCATCCTAATGATACCAAAAGCTTAGTTCTTGTCCCACTGCTGAGCCAATAATGAGGATAAGGTTTTGAGAAAAAGAAAGTTTTATTTGCTAGCAAAAGAGAAACACGGGACTCTTGTTCCAGAAGCCATGATTCTCCCTCCCAGGGAAAACACAGGGCTTTTAAAAGAGGAATACAAGGAGTGGGTTCCAAACATTATCAGTAGATAAAACTGATTGGTGTCCATCAGGTGTCCTTGAGAGAGTTCTTGTTCCAGTTCCCAGGTTTGGAGTTTCTTTATGCTTGTGGGCAGTGAGGGACTCAATAGCTTAGCCTGGGACAGGAAAATGTTAGTCTTGTCTATCCTGCTGTTAGGGAGCAGAAGAGTGTGAAGAAGAAGAAAAGAGAAAACAAGACCAAACCATGTCAGTTTTAAATAATCTACTTGTAGGCAAGCAGCAAAATTTGTACTCAAAGCATAAAGTGGACCCCTGTTAAGCTAACTTGCATTATCAGCTTTATATTCAGTCTTTTTAGGAAATTTTCACTGTAATTAAACTGAGCTGTTCAGTGTTCCCTAAGTTTATCATTTGGCAATAAACATTAGTTTTCATAAATGCAGATTCCATTATAATATGGATATTAATTTGGTATAAATATTCCATTATAAAAAGGGTACTTAACTTAGTACAAGTATTATTCAGTTTTTGCATGTCCTAAGAGCTAAAGTATCTGATTTTTCAATCAGATAAGCTCTTATAAAGCCCTAATAAGCTTTTATAATTTGTTTTTGAAGTGTTCTTCACAAAAGGATTATGTGATTCTTGCCACTAGAACACCACCCAAAGAAGAGCAAAATGAGAACCTCAAACATCCCAAAGCTAAGTTGGATAATTTGGATGAAGAATGGGCCACAGAACATGCCAATCAGGTAATGGTATTTATCTCTTTATATAGTTAAGTTTGTATTTATTTGACTAACAAGAAAAAGTACTTTGTTCTCAGATTATTAGACTAGAATTTCAGAATACTTGTTCTTAATAAGCTGCTGATGGTTCTGGATTTGAAGGCCGAGTAAGACTTTGCCAACAGAAGTCAGAGCACATTGAATATAGCTAGGACAATATGGATAAATGACACAAAGGCATAGAAGCAAAGAGTATGTTAGGATAACAGCAAGCAATTAAGTATAGTTGAAACATGGAATATGTAAAAGAATGTAATTATACATAAAACTGGAAGGGCCAGTTTTGATGGCTTTTGAGTGGTATCCTAAGGAGCGTATTGGTAGATGTGGTAGACTGTCAAAGCTCCTGATTGTGAGAAGGGGATAGTGTGACTGATTTGCCAGTAATTTAGAAGGTAACTTATATCTTAGAACAATTTGCATGCAGAATAGAGAGTGGAAACAGAATAGAAAATATATACTTGCAATGTATTCCAAACAGTGATGACATGAACCTTAACTTGGGGAGAGGGCACCTGTTTAGTAATTGCTGTATTCTGAGTGCCTAGCATAGTATTTCTATAGTTTATAATGGGAGCTCTAAAATAGTCGATAAATTAATGCCTGAATGAATAGACACAGTGGATAGAACTTTTTTGCCATATGATCTCAGAGAAAGAGCTAGAACCAAAATTTAGTGATAAGTAGATTGGGAATGAAGAGATGTGGGCTGATAGAAGCTTAAGATGAGTAAGGATTTTAGGGTGAGCATCTAGAACAGTGTTGGCAGTATGAGAGGAAGACATGGATTTAGGGGTGAGAGGGGCTAATGAGTAAACTAATTCACTTAAGAGTATTGCAAGAATTACATCATTTAATGGGGGTTTGGGAGTAGAGCACTTACTTAGCATGTATAAGAACCTGGGGTTTGATCTCCAGCACTGTAAAAAAACAAATAACCAACAAGAATGTTTAGATTAAGATAAAAGTAGAATAATAGTATTTCCTACTCAAATTTAAATCCTTTAAACACACAAACTTGTGTACCTGTGCATATACATACATGTTCCTGTATTTGTGATGGAATAGTATGTAGTTCTAAAAAACAAATCCAAGAAATACTTTATAAAGAAAGTATCAAATATTTTTGCATTACATTCCTAATGGTCTATAAATAACTTTTTAAATTCTAATTTTGCTTTTGATTTTCTATAAAATTGTATATGGCATACATATATATATATCTGTCTATCTAAACACATACAGAGAAAGAATATGAATTTATATAGTAAATTTGATTAACCTTTTTACCTTTGGAAAAAAATAGCAAATTTTGTGTGTTGGTGGTCTTTAGAAAAGATGTGTAGATCCTCCATGCTAAATATGAAAATTGTATCAAATTTAAGGGAGTAGAGTTTGTGAAATCAGAGGGAACCATTAACAGACATAATGCAAATGCAATAGAGATTAGATCATGGTATCTAATTTTCTGAGGACTTTGTGATCATTTGATTATACATTAAGCCACAAAAGCTAACTGGAACATTCTGGTCTCTGAATATAGATGGCAGAGAAAAATCTGTGAGGCATTGAGAACTAGCTACAATCATGTGAAGAGAAATAGAGATATTATGGAGGACAAACTGGTAGTTTGTACATATAATACTGGGTTCTGTGATAAAGGGCCATGGGAAAACTATACCAAAGTCCTACGGGAGTTCAAATGATCAGGGAAGTCAGCTTCCTCAAGCTGATTTTGAAGTATTCAATAGAATTCAGACATGTGGAAATATAAGAGAAAGTCAATTCGGAATGAGGGAACAGCCTGAATAAGGGCACAGAATAAGCCTGGGGATAGGTATGTAAAACTGTGAGTAGTTTTTGTGGATACTTTTAGTATTTCAGGGAAAGTAGTGTCAAATGAGGCTTAGAACATCAGATTGACCAGATTCTAGGAAGACTGAAGTATAAGTCTAATAAAAAAATATATATTTTATTTTGCTGATTGTGGGAAACCATTGAAAAGATTTCAGAAGTTATCTTAGTCTTTTAGTCTTTTGAGAAAAGGGCTTATATATTAATGTAGCTGAAGGATGTTATTATTAAGTGGTTTTTATTTGTAAAGCAACTTTAATGTGAAAAGCTAAGGACCCTCTGGGAATATTGTGTACATAATGATATCCCATTCATCTTTGTTGCCATGTTTCTCATTATTTTAACTAATTTTTCAACTGTCCCTACTTTAATGTTATGAATGTAGTTGGTACTTGGTAAGTAGTTGCTGATTTAATATTTGGTTTCTTAAATAGAAAAGTTTGAATATGCTTATGGGAGCTAATACTGTATTTTTGTTTTTAGGTATCCAGAATGCTACCAGGGGGACTTTTAGTTCTTGGAGTATTTATCATTACAACTTTGGAACTGGCCAATGATTTTCAAAATGCCCTGCGCAGAGTAAGTGATATATCAGAAATTCGTATTAAATCAGTTATATATTATTTAATTAATTTTATGTGTTTGCAGTTACCCTAGGCATATTTAGATTAGTGCTGCATAATTCACTAGGCTAGGATTATGTTGAAATACCTTTTCTACTTAATTACTTGGATATCTTGAATGTAAGGAATGTAAATATTATTTTCAACCAAAGCTACATATTTAAAAGTTTTTTATTTTACAGATAGTATCTCAGTATTATGAAACAAGGCATAATGGTTGAAGAAATTTAGTATGTCAGTATTATGAAACAAGTTATAGTGGTTCAGGAAATTTTCTTGTGCAATAGTAGTTTTCTACTAGACCTCTACTTGGTACCAACTGATTGCTATAATGTGAAATTATTCTGTTTGTTCTCTTAAGATCTTGAGAATAAAATGTGAATAGCAAATACTTATTCTTTATTCCTGGGCAGAGTATATATCCTGGATTCCCTGTGTGTTTTGTTTTATTCTTCTATCAGAGAATTGGATAACTTTGTCCCAAACTGTTTTATCTTAAACACAAACCTAAATCAAACTCTATGCAGGCAGCTTTCATCTCTGTTAGTACTCTTAAGTCTTAACCCAAGTAAACTTTCACAAGGGTATTTTACATCTCAAGAGAAAAAATAGAACCTTATACTCTTCAGTAGTACAAAATCCCACAGATTCCCCAAGGAAAATTTTTTTTATTTTAAAAATGTGCAGTTTAGCCAGGCACAGTGGCATACACCTGTAATCCTGGCAGCTTGGGAGGCTGAAACAGGAGGATTGTGAGTTCAAAGTCAGCCTCAGCAACAGCAAGGTGCTAAGCAACTCCATGAGACCTTGTCTCTAAATAAAATACAAAAAAGGGCTAGGGATTAGCTCAGTGACCATGCCCCTGGGTTTAATCCCTAGTAAACCACCCCCACCAAAATGTGCAGCTTAGAACCCAAGGGGCTATAGGTCATTCCAGTTTTGTAACCTCTCCTATCACATGTCCCACTCTCATGTCTTTGATATTTGTGCCTAAGAATGTAAGAAGAAATATTCCCTTTGTAGGTAAATCGTTTACACTTCTACCTCTTTCATTTACCTCTTTCATTATAGTTCATCATCTTTAGCCATTTGAAATATAGTTTAAATATTTATTATATGTGTATCTAATGTTAGGAGCATTGCTTGTGTATGCTTTTGCGGTTGATACTGTGTGTATGTGTACTTAGTGTAGAGAGATCCAGTCAGGTCCTCCTTCCTTTTGCTTTAGTATTTTTTGTTCTTAAGAATGTAATATTTTAGGGGCTGGGGTTGTGGCTCAGTGGTAGAGCACTTGCCTCAAATGTGTGAGGCTCTGGGCTCGATTCTCAGCACCACATAAAAATAAATAAACAAAATAAAGGTATTGTGTCCATTTACAACTGAAAAAAAATGTGATTTTTAGAAATTCTGTATCTTAGAAATGGTCAAATTTCAATAACTTTATTTCCATTGGCCTATATTGAGAGACATTGTAAGGAATAACTCTATATAAAATTTGTTAATCTCTTCTATGGGGTTTATTGTTAAAAATGTTGGTTGTCATATTCTAAAATATTATATTTCTGGAAAAAATTTCTTTGACATCCTCATCAAGAAAGTTGTACCTCTTTTGATCAGTTGTTTGTTTTCAACTTATAGACCATATTTTTTTAAAAAATTTTTTTAGTTGTACATGGACACAATGTATTTATTTTGTTTATTTTATGTGGCACTGAGGATCAAACCCAGTGCCTCATATGTGTGAGGCAAGTGCTCTGCCACTGAGCCACCACCCCAGCTCTGGACCATCTTAATTAGATAACAAATCAGATTTCTCTCTGCATATTTTTTAAAAATATTTTTTTAGTTATACATGGACACAATATCTTTATTTTGTTTCTTAATTTTTACGTGGTGCTGAGGATCAAACCCTGTGTCTTAACATGTATGAGGCAAGCCACTGAGCCACAACGTCAGCCCTCTGCTCTGCATATTTTTGTTAGAAAGCTTAGAGCTACATTTATGGCAGCCCCATTTCACACATGCATTTTATAATTATTTCTGGTACAGATTTATATCTCTATTCTGATTTTTTTTTACTTTAATCTGTTATTCTATTTTTTGTGTTCTTATAATTGTCATAAGTCTTTTGTGACATTGAAATAAGAAATGCTCAATTGGTAGCATCCTGCATTTTTGTGGTTAAAATCACGTGTTGTTTCTCATCCAATTAAAATAAAATCTCTATTCTACATTTTATGTAAATGCTGGTTGCCTGAAGTCAAAATTTCATGTCCAACTAATAATTAATGATAGTGAATCATATCTATGTACCCAATTTTTATGTAAATCCTTAAAAATGAAATCCAAAATGGTAAATGTATTAGTTCTATATTTTAAAGGAAAGAAAAATTGATTAGACTCATGGAATTTTAAAGATACATAGGAGCTTAAGGACATGTAATTATCTATTTCTACACTGAATTTTCATTTTACATTCAATTAATGTGTATTTTCCTGTCTTTCAGCTAATATTTGCCATGGAAAAGTCTATGAATAGAAAAAGACTGTGGAATTTCACAGAGGAGGAGATCTCAGAACGAGTAATACTTCACATTTGCTCATCTACAAAAAAGTATCTTTTATTTAAGAGTTTATAGCTAAATAGTATATGGTACCAAAATAATATTTCTGCAAGTTTTTTAAAACATTTGTTTATATCATTTTTAAAAATAGACATAATTTGTAAGGTTTTTGATAACTGTCACATAATTAGAGTTGAAAATAATAATAATAGCAAAAGTAATAACTGCTGTTAATCCTGTCTCAGGGTTATATAAAGATTTAGAGGTAGCAAGAACTCAGGATTCTGAATTTTTTATCAGCTATATACCCTTGTACAATCAAGCACAGTATATTCTCTTTTTTTTTTTTTTTAAATGTTTTGGTTTAGTTGTAGTTGGACACAATACCTTTATTTTATTTTTGTGTGGTGTTGAGGATTGAACCCATTGCCCTGCATACATTAGGCATGCACTCTATCGCTGAGCCACAATCCCAGCCCTGATTCTTTTTTTTTTTTTGAATGCAATCTTTCTTCATGTCTGATTCTTTTTTTTAATCCATATTTTTTTTTATTGGTGCATTATAGTTGTATATAATGCTAGGATTTGTTGTTATGTGTTCATATAGGAACACAATGTAACCATATAATTTGACCAATATTATTTCCTGGTATTCCTTTCCCTTTTCCTGGAATTCCCTTCCCTTTCCCCCAGGTCCCTTTCCTCTACTCTACTCATCTCCCTTTGATTTTTATGTGATCTCCACTACTACCTTCCTTTTTTTTTTTCTTTCTAGCTTTCACATATAAGAGAAAATATATAACCCTTAACTTTCTTAAAATTTGCTATATTTTGCTTAATATAATGTTCTCAAGTTCCATCCATTTTCCTGCAACAACATAATTTCATTCTTCTTTATGACTGAATAAAACTTCATTGTGTAAATATACCACGTTTTCTTTATCCATTCATTCATTGTGGATACCCAGGCTGGTTCCATAAAACACTATAGATTCTAGAGAGAGAGAAATGCCAATTGACAGCTTAGGCAAAATAATTAAAAAAAAAAAATTGTTAAAATTTTCACCTTCATTTCCTAAAGATAACATGTGCAATTTAAAGCACAGGTATACTGTACTGAACAGTGTAGGACATCCAAGAAATCCTTATGCTTTGAGCCAAGATTAAAAGACATTAAAAACCAGCTATAGGTACTTCAAGTCACTGTAACTTTCTAGAACAGAGGGACCCCCAAGAAGCAGCCTCGCTAAAAAGTAATGCAATCCAAGGGCCCAGTAAATTCAGACTTTCAGAAAACAAAATTTTAAAAGCGACCATTCCTGCAGAAGGTAAGCTTTTAACTAATTTAACTGGAAAGTTCCATGTATAGGCCTTTGACCAGATATTCTTAGGCTTGATCCCATCCAAAACAATACTCCTTTTTTGTTTTGGAGAATATATTTGTGGAAAATGTCACAAGTGCTTATATTCTATTTATTGTGATTAGCAGTGTTTGTAAACATGAGGAAATAGTTTTCAATTACCACAAGTACTTTAGACCAAGCAATTTATATTCGTGTGCATACATAAATAAATTTTTATATATACATGTACATACCTATACATTTATGTATATGTAACTGTGTAAAGCATTGTGATTTGTAAGAACTCTTAGATGTATTATTTTTTTTATTTTTTGAGGATTTATATTCTGTTGATTACCAAGAATTACTTCTTGTTTTGGTCATTTCTATCCTTAATTAGTAAAGAATATCTTGTCGAACTTACGATGTCCATGACCCAAAGGTAAGACAAAATTACTCTTTATAGATTTTTGTTTTTGCAAACTATTTTTAAGTTTAAATTTATCTTTATATTTAGTTTAAATAATTTCAGTGCCTTTACTTTCTACTGATATCTACAGTCACCTGTGGTTTTTATTCTGAACTATGATTAATTTTATTATAGGCAAGAAAAATTTGTAGTTTTTTTAATTGTTAATTTTTTTTCCCCAGTACTGGGATTGAACCCAGGAGTGTTCTACCATTGAACTACACCCCAAGCCTTTTTTATTTGAGACAGGGTTCTCATTAAGTTACTGAGGCAGGCCTTGAACTTGTGACCCACCTGCCTCAGCCTCCTGGGTTGCTCCGATTACAGGCATGTGCCAGTATGCCTGGATAATTATGAAAATTTAAGAAGCTGATAGTAAAAGTGATGAGGACTGTTAGTAGCTACAGTGTCTATTCTGTTAAATCTAGACGATCATTTTGTCAAGGAGTCTAAAAGGTAATGAGAAAAAGTAATTTTGCAATATGGTTAGTAAGGATGGGACAGAAAGGAGACTGGCTGGCACTTAGTAGTTGCTCAGTTACATATCAGAATCTTCAGAACTGACATTACTGAAGCTACAGGTGAAAGACAGAGGTCCAGAGGATTTCTCAGAATTTTAAACATGGAACTTTATGATCCTCCTTCTACCAGGGGAGGTAGGGGGTTGCCAAGGTTTTCTAGGCTCTACTGAACTTAATACATGCATTACTTTTTATTTTGTAGTAATATATAGTCCTTTGATTAAGGAATTTGGCCATATATATTGTGTATTGGTTTGTTTGAGTTATTAGATTGTACACTTTATGGTGCTATGTTGATACATGTTTTTTATCTAAACCACATTATACTTTGTTTTTTCACCTTCTTCTCTGCTAAAGAGTTCAGCAAGACCAGCCGATTGGAAGTATCAAAGTGGACTGTCTACTTCATGGCTTTCTCTAGATTGTACCATTCACATTGATATTCACATTCCACTTTCTTCTACTTCTGTCAGCTATACTCTGGAAAAAAATACGAAGGTATCAGGGTAAAATCAATTTTTAGTGTTTGCTAAGTGGAAAATCTGCTGTTATTCTGTTTGTGAAATTCATTTTATAATCCTCAAAACTAACATTCTGTTTATAATAATGATTGTGATATATAAGTAACTAATTCCAGATTAGATTTTTTTTAGAAGTTGAACAAAGTCATAATACTAGTATATTTAGTAAACAGGTATGTAATAAATATTTATTAATTAACATATATAAAAAATAATTATGTAAGTGGCTATACTCTTTGGTCTTACACCTATCTCTTTTTGTCAATTTTCTTTTCTATTTTCTGGCCCTCTTTTGTATTTCTGTTTGATTCTTTTTTTGTTTATGTCTCATTTTTCTTTCTTTTTCCATATTAAGACAAATGGAGCTTGCTTATATTTTCCTTTTTAACACTGCTTTAGATTATTTGTTTAAGGTTCTTTTTCTCATATTTTGAAAAAAGATAATGAACATTATTGAATTTAATTTTACTGTGGTCATGCAGTTAAAAAGAATCCAGAGTTTGAAGTAAATGATAGTGCCAAAAAGTTAAGATGTCTTCATTTTTATTTTTTATGAGATCTGCATTACTAATAATTAGTGCTTTTCTTTTTTACTGTGTTCAGTGGAAAAAAGTGGAGTCTAGGGAGGTAGAGATGAGGTTATATCTGTAAGATTTCCATGTTGCATTTCTTTTAAGAATGGACTTACACGCTGGGCCAAGCAAATAGAAAATGGTGTTTATTTGATTAATGGACAAGTTAAAGATGAAGACTGTGATCTATTAGAAGGACAGGTGAGTTGAGAAAAAATCATTTTTATTTATGAAATAAGAAAAAATAAAAGATGTTCTATCTTTAGGCTTCGACTTCATGAAAACAGGTTTATCTATTCATTTATAAGATCTATTTTTCTAGAAAATGATGAGAGAGATTATTTCTGATGTAATTGTGATCCTGAACCCTGCAGTCGGAAGTGTATGTAAATTTCAATTTAATCTCATGATAGCAGTTTAAAAACTAGGCATGGCCATTTTATGGGAGGATCTGTAGAGGGTTCTAAAATAGGGTTGACCTGAAGGAAGAGGAATATCAGTGATCTTTCTCTCTATAGCGAAAGAATGGACAGATTTTGTGTAAATATTTTAGACCTTGCAAGTCATGTTATCTGGTTACAACTATTTACCTCTGCTATTGTAGTATGGAGGTAGCCACAGATGATAATAATAAATGAATAATAATTGTGTGTTTCAGAAAAAAAAATATTTACAGAGATAGATGGCAGTGTGGATTTGGCCCACAGGCAATTGTGTTTGCCAATCCTTGCTTTAGAGGAATCAAAGTAGGAAATTTTTTTTGGTACTGAGAATTGAACCCAGGGGCACTCAAACACTGAGCTATATCCCCAGCCCCTTTTTGTATTTTATTTAGAGACAGGATCTCAATGAGTTGCTTAACTCCTTGCTTTTTGCTGAGGCTGGCTTTGAACTTGCGATCCTTCTGCTTCAGCCTCCCAAGCTGCTGGGATTACAGATGTGCGCCATTGTGCTCGGCAGGAAACAGTTTTAAGAGTACATATTAATTGATACAGAATACATGAAGTAGCTTATCTTTATAAAAAAACAAAATTAAAGTAAGTAGTAAGATTTGTGTTTCCTTTTAGTTGGTTGGTACATGTAGAATAGTTCCTAATTATCTTATGTTCCATTTACAATCTCAGTAGTATGGCTTTTTAACTTTTTTGTTTTTTGATTTTTTTTTTTTTTTAGAAAAAATCTTTCAGAGGAAATACTCAAGCAACTAGTCATTCTTTTGATGTGAGAGTGCTAACACAATTGGTAAGTATTTTAAAATACTTATCCCACTTATTTAAAATATATTATTTTGGGGGGCTGGGGATGTGGCTCAAGCGGTAGAGCGCTCGCCTGGCATGCATGTGGCCCGGGTTCGATCCTCAGCACCACATACAAACAAAGATGTTGTGTCCGCCGAAAACTAAAAAAATAAAATAAAAATTCTCTCTCTCTCTCTCTCTCTCTCTCTCTTTAAAAAAAATATTATTTTTTAACATTATCACAATGAATTTATTTATTTTTGTAATTAGAGAATAAAAGAATTTTAGAGATGCAAGAAACTGTATAAAATATCCAGTTGGAAAGGTTATTCCCAGGAAATTTTTTTTTTTTTTTTTTTTAGTTTAACAAAAAAGTATTTTATTTGATACCTTAAATAGAGAAGTGCTATATTTCATGTACAAAGAGCTTTATTTTTCCCCCAGGAAATGTTATTTTAATAAAACATATTTGAATCTTTTGCCTCAAGGCTATTAAAATTTTAGCATCAAGTAGATAACAGTTTTTTAAGTATATACATACATATACACATGTATCTAAATATTTGGAGTTGTAGTTTTTATAAGTTAAGTTTCAACTTTTAGCAACTTTATACAAAGCAAAAAAAATGTATGCATAGATGTGCCAGGAGTTGTCATACACTTAATTTGATGGAATTTTTTTACTTCCTCTGGGTTTGATAAAATCACAAAGTACTAATTAGCAAGTTTCATATTTCTATATGATTATTTCAAAAATTACATATTTTTGGAAATTTGAAGTTGGATGTCTTGAAGAAAAAAATCTTAAAAGTACAAATTATTCCTAGAAATGTAAATCGTGTTAATAATAGAGTTGTATCAGAGTACAAGGATACAGAGAAAACAGTAGAAGATAATGTCATAGAAGATAATTTGTTGTAATGATGTATATTATTATATAACATAATATTATTTCTGTCAAACATTCAGTTGGTTTCTCTGGGTATTTTTGAAGTGACCAATGTATAATAATTGTCAGTAGGTACTTGTTGTCATTTTTCTTCTACTCAGGTCTCATTGATGCTTTCCTTACAGTGTGGACTTACCTTTTATTTTCCTTACACTTCCCCTGTCATTAGCCTTACACAACAGTATACTTTACCTAGATTAGCACAAGTAATTCTTAACTGGTTTCTTTTCCATATATATATATATTCTTGCCCAAAGTGATCACCTCTCTGAAAACCTTTATATTGTTGTTTGTGTAATACCTCCCATATTGCTACTTTGCCCTACATGTAACCTCGTATTATCCCTTCTGATTTCCTGTTTTTCAGAAAGTATTTGTAGAAGGATCAGACACTGATTTTACTATTCTCCTTACTCAGATTCCTTAATTGCTCTGTATTGACCAATAAAAAAGACACATTCAGGACTCTTCATAGTCTCAGCTTACCTTTCATCCTTATTTTCTAACTATTATAGCTGTTTGTTTGCTCTGCCTTTAATATTCTTTGCATTTCCTGAATCATGTGTCTTGGCAGCCATATTTTCCCTATTTGCCCAGTCAAAATCTTATCTGTACCTTAAAATCTAGCCTAAAATGCCTCTATATCTGTTGGGTTTCATATGGTTACCATAGCTAGAAGTATTGTTCTTTTTTCCAAAATTCTATATCAGTATCACTTCACTTATGAACAAGATAGATTCCCAAAGGCTTTTTGTAAACCAGTTTGTTCCCAAGTTCAGGTAACCAAGTGGAGTTTACATTTGTAGAACCCAGCTACATCTTCACCAAAAGAAATGAGTCAGTTCTTGTATCCTTTAGAACTCTTCTCCTTGATGTGTTTGCATAGCGTAGTCTATTTTGGAAAACAGTGCCCTAACTAATACACATATGTATTATAAATGTTTAATATGTGACAAGATATATTTCAAATTATATATTAAATATGAAAAATAGGGCATTATTTTTCAAAAAGAGTAGTTTCATCTATAATAATGATTTGTGGTGTGGATGAGGGAAGCCCATTACTCTTCTCCACTATCACTCTATTGATGTATTGATAAAATATGCATAGGAAGCTTATTCCAAAGAGTATCAGCATTGTCACCTTGCTGCTTTGTTCTTTGAGAAGTGTTTTTTGAATGGACTTGGGACCTTTAGAACTGTTTGGTCTGTGAGAAGATTTTTACTAACAAAACCTTGACCGTGATTAAGTTTGAATTTTTTTAAAACTAGACTTTGAATTGTAGTCAAAACTCTATCAGTAGCTATGTATTCAGGGCTTATAGACCCATAGCATTTTTAACAAGTTGTATGATTTGGATTTTGTTTACTCAGAATGGACCCAACTATTAAATGTTTTATTCCAAATTACTTAGAACACAGATTATGTTCTTATCTCATCCAATTTTTTTTATCACAATCACAATTTTCTTTCTCTCTCTCTCTCTCTCTCTCTCTCTCTTTCCTCTCCCTCTCTCCCTCTCTCTTTCTACCAGGGATTGAACCCAGGGATGTTCAACCACTGACCTACAACCCCACCCTGGTTTTTATTTTTTATTATTTTCAAACAGTCTTGCTAAGTTACTGAGGGCCTTGATGCTGAGGCTGGCTTTGAACTTGCAGTCCTTCTGCCTCAGCGTCCTGAACTACTGGGATTATATGCATGCGCCATCACACTCAGTTTTTATCACAATTTTTATCCCCATTTTGAAGATAAACCTTTAGAAGTATTTTTCAGTATTTCTTTGCTCTCTTTGTTTAAACACTTATTAAGATGATGAACTTAAAAAATGTTTGTGAACTGCCAGGCCTGGTGGCACATGCCTGTAATCCCAGCCACTTGAGAGACTGAGGTAGGAGGATCACAAGTTCCAGGGCATCCTCAGCAACTTAGCAAGGCCCTGGGCAACATAGCGAGACCCTACGTCAAAATAAAAACTAAAAGGACTGGGCATGCATATGCAGCTAGCTCACTGGTAAAGTGCCCCTGAATTCAATCACCAGTACAAAAAAAAAAGAAAAAAGAGTTTATGAAATCTGAAAAACAAGCAGGAACTAATACTCCTAGACTAAAGAAGATAGAACTATGAGATGAAAATGGTAACCATTTCATCTGTTGTAAACTATTAATATCATTTTTAGCTGATAGTCATAGTGGATGTTTTGGTTTTGCCTAAATAAAGCATAGCATTACTTTTGGCCTATGGAAGTTATGAGTTGAAAGTTTAAGTAAATGTGAGTCTGTACTGTTTATAATTTTTTTATATTTATCAGATCCTACTTCGTATTCTTTTGTGCATTTCTTATATTACATGCTTTATTTCTCCTAATATCATGTCTTTATAAAACATTTTTTATCTTTTATCTAAGTAATCTGCAATAGTATATATTTGGTGAATATTTTGAATAAATATTGGTATTTTAGATGTTTATGTTAGTGAAAGAATACATTGAGATGTGGATGTCTTTAATTTCAACCCAAATTCAGAATGCTTAGGAAATTATATGTAACTTAAAAATATGAAGACCTATTAATAATTTATAGAGAATATTTTCAAACAGTCAAAAATTCCTGCTTTCTTCATAAGATGGCTAATGTATGTAGTTTCCTGTAGTTAAATATTGTTGACTTTTAGGACTTAAACATATTTGTCTTTCAGCTTCTGAATTTAGAACACAGATCTACAGCCACAGTTCAGATCTGCAGTGGTTCCGTAAACCTTAAGGGTTCTGTGAAATGCAGAGCTTATATTCACAGCAACAAACCCAAGGTTAAAGACGCTATGCAGGTACAAAAAGGAATAACTGGTATATGAAAAATGGATGCAAGTTAACATAACTCTTCAAAAATCCTCAAATTTTATTTCTTTTAACCTCAGATTTTATAATTATTATGATGATCTTAATTGATGGAGGGCCATTCTGTTGGACAGTCCAAATATACCATTTAACTGGTTCTAGGATTTTTACATGTAGAATATATATATAATTTATATATATATATATTTTTGTTTGTTGGCTTCTTTTAAAGTTATGATTATGCAGTCTTAGTAGTACACTACAGTTGTGAAATATTACTACATTTGAAATCATTTATTCTGAGGGAAATTGAATTTTGTAAATAGAAAAAGTATTGATGGGTATTGTTGTATAGTTCAGAATTTTAAAAAAATGATGACTGGCATCTGTGTCATAGTTATTCATGTCCTTACTTGGAATACTGGTAAGATTTTTTTAGATAGAAAATTTCATTCATTTATTTGGTTTTAATGTACTATTTAAATGAGGTCCTAGGCAAATTTGTCATTAACTGTAATTGTATTAAGAAGTATAGTAAATAAATGGAAATAACAAATCGATTGATGTGTATGCGTCAGTTGTTGAGTGAATGTAATTATACTGGGAAGCAAAATTTGTAGGGGTTTTATAATTAAATAATGAAATTCTAAAGTTTTGTTGTTGTGTTTTTGCTTGTCCCATCCCCCACCTACTCAGGCAGTGAAGAGAGACATATTGAACACAGTTGCTGATCGTTGTGAAATACTATTTGAGGATCTGCTTTTGAATGAAATCCCAGAAAAAAAAGTTATGAGTATAAAATAAGTACTTTTTTTTGCATGTGTTCATATAATAAATTTTTAAATAGATTCTATTTATAAACTATGTTGTTTACCTCTCAACTATAACAGATTTCATTACATCAAAAACAAAGGCTGTTATAGTTTAATAACTATTCAGTCTTTGGGGAAACAATTAATTTATACCAGCTCAGTAATTTGTGTTTAAAATATTTTTTTCACTTAAAAAATGATAATATTGAGTATGCTTTTTTGAAACTAAACCTCCTAAACCTAGTCCCCATTCCTACTATTCTGATATGAGTGGATTTTCAATTCAAATTTGGGTATATACGTAATTGAAACAATCAGAGTAACTTTTTAAGGAAAGATTTTTATGTTTATAGGGAACAAACAACTTTTCTATAAACTAACTTCTTTTAGTATTACTTATAGCCAACATATTAGGTTTGCTAGACTAATCAGTCATAATCTTTATATTTTTTAGTATATTAGATTGTTTCTTTGGGATTGCCAGATTCAGCGTTTATCTTTCTCTCTCCTGTGGAGAATATTCCTAAATGATTTTTTTTGGAATACTATTTGAGATGTGTTTCTTCCAAAAGATTATTCCTTTAATTTTTAACTTCAGATCAAATGAAAAACTTGGTCTTATGTAGATAATAAATTGCTAATTGAACCTTTTAATTTGAAAGTTAGAAGAAGTGCTTTTTCTTTTTTTAATGAGCAATTTAAATTTTTGCAATCATTTTCTTCACATCTGATTTATATTATTTTTTCAGGCAAACTTAGAATTGATGCAGTTTGAAATGGTTTAAAATTTTTGTGTGCCAGTAATACATGTACCTTCTAGCTAGCTTTGAAGTTACTTAATCTGTTTCAAATATCGGTGGCTCAAAATAAAAATAATATAGTCCTTATTTCAACACATAGTTTATGTGCTGCTGTACAAATTGTTGTGATGCAGTTCTACAACTAGGAGGCAGTCTGGTCAAAGAGTAAAATTATTGCCCTAGTTCTCATCTCTAAACAAGTAATGCATGGAATCTACAGGGAACAGGTGAAATCATGGCATTTTCCATGGCACTTAAGGCATTGTTCATCTTCTGTTTGTAATTAAAGGTACCACTAGTTTCTTAGTGAGGAAATGTAGGTTACTTTAATGTGAACCCCACTTTTCTACTTGATCTTTACATCGATAGCTTTTTAGTCATGTGTCTTTTTGACAGAGGTCTTTCTTCACACAAAATCTATTTTTGTGATAGTTCATTACAATCATAGTGTTGAACTAAGCAGCAGTTATGTGTTTATGTGAATCACTGACTGTTAGTGAAAAAGTAAGTTTTAGTTTGTAAATATTCAAAGTGAAGTAGTTATTATTTATATAGAGTCATGTTTGTCTAAAAATTATTTAAGGTTGTATACAAAGAGGCATTATACATAAAACAGAGAAAAATAAATAATGAGGCACATGGAAGAAGAGAAAGCAAGCAAGTTGGGGGTTGGTAGTGAGCTTGGTACACAAAATATATGTGTTCATGTCCTAAACATTCTTGATATTGGACTCCATCAAGTAAGATGTAGTCAGTAGTGACATTAATACAAAAACATATGCTGTCTGTCCTGTATCCTTGATGTAGATAGACTCCAGTTTGACTCCAAACATGCATGATAAAGGGAAAAGTCAGCTTATTATAAAATTCACAGTGTTTTAAGTTTAAAACAAACAAGAAGATGACAGCTTTCTTCTTCAGTGTTCCAAGAGTGTTTTTGTGCCACATCAATTAGGAAATGAAAATTGTCATTTTAAGCTTTATTAGTATTTTCATATCCTTCCCAAGTACATCTTGACAAATGCCAGTGACAGATCTGTCTAAATATTGATAATGTTCCTTCTCCTTTTAGATTCTGAAAAAGAGTTCTACATTCTCCCTCATCGAGTTTTTGTCCCCATTCCTGGATCCACTGTAAAGTTATGCGATTATAAATTTGGTGATGAATCAGCTGAAGAAATCAGAGACCATTTTAGAGAGATGTTAGATCATACGGTTCAAATAGAAGATTTGGAAATTGCAGAGGAAGTCAACACAGGTAATTAACAACCTGATTAGACTATTGCTAAGATTACCCTTGAGATATCTGGTTTAAATATCATGTCTTTATATTTTCTTAAAGCTAACTCTGTTTGCCATTTCAAGTGTTAATCAAGGCATTTAAATGTATTTGACTAATTTCTACATGAATAAACATACAGTAACCATTTTTAGAAATCATACCAAAATTTAAAACATTTAAGGTATTTTCAGGCCTAGTAAGTAGATCTTCATAAGATCAGTTTAACCTTAAATAAGTGAAAATGTATAACTTTTAGGTATTTATTTTAATGTAAGAGCAAGCTTTTCTTAAAACTAGTCTTAGTTATTTGATTAAGCATCATGTCATAAAGTTTTTTAACTACTCTTGTTTATTAAATATTTCTCTATATTTCTTGCCTTTTTCTTCATGTCCTTTTTTATATAATGAGTACACTAAAGTGAAATGAGCATTTTCAAAAATTAGATCAAGCTTATTTTTAGAGAATAGATTTGTCATACTATCCAATTGTGTAAAATAATTTGCTTCCCCTAGCCGTAATTTTAGTCTAAAGACTGCTTTTTTTTGTTTTTCTATTGAGGAAAAGATACCAAAACTTGTCTGTAAAAACGAAAGTGTATAACAAGCTTCCTGAAACATTCAAAAATATGTAATAAAAGGAATTATGTATAAATGTCAATAAATCTTTAGTAAAAGAGCAATTAACTGTCTTTGAAACTTGTGATGTCAAAGTAAAAAGTTTTTAGGTTAGTTTTGAATGTGGGTGTTTATGAAATTTGAATATTTCAATTTTTTAAAGTTCTTTTTCTAATTTCTTAGTTATTCCTCTTAGCATAGCTAATTCTCACCCCCTACGAGGAGTAGAGTGCACTGTTGGTTATGGTGAGTCAAGTAAGTATTTGGGGAATTTTAAATCTGTCAGTCAAGTATCAAGTTAGGAAAGATCACCCAGGCTTAGTTTTTTCCAATCAGATTAATGTTGATCATGATGTGAACAATGTTTTGAAGAAAAAAACCTGCACTCTTCTAAAGTGCTTAGTGCTCAGTTTTAAAGAGCAGCTATGTTTTTTAAAAGTGTAACTCTGGTATATTCTTGAACAGATAGAAAATACCTACTTTTTGAAAGTACACTGGAGCCAGGTGTGTTGGTATGTCCCTATAATCTGAACTACTAAAGGGACTGAGGAGAAGGATCTCTTGCTCCTAGGAGTTTCAGGACAGATATCCTGGGTTAAATGAAGAGATCTCCATCTCAAAAAAACCCCCAAAACACTACTTCCTTATATGTACTCTGACTTGTCTTTATTGAGATGTTACACTCAGTTGAACATTCTGAGAAATGTGTTTTTCATTAATTTTATTGTTGTGTGAACATCATAGAGTGTATTTTACACAAACTTGGTTAGTTACTCAACATTTGATGCAGTCAAGAGACAGGTTAAACATGATGTGTCCGGAGTTGATGCTGGCATAGCATGGCATGCTATTTTGTTTTTAAATTTTATTTTTTCATTTATTTTAGGGCCTGGGGTTTGAACCCAGAGCCTCCTAAATGCTGGGCAAGCATTTTACCACTTAGCTACACCTCAGGTTGTGGCATACTGTTTTATAGTAAACTTTTTTTTTTTTTTAAATAAATAGGACTGTACTATAAATATTGATAAAAAGTATAATAAATATATAAGCTAGTGATGTTGTTTATTATCAAGTATTATATACAATGCATAATTGTATGTGCTATGCTTTTATATGACTAGCAACGCAGTAGGTTTGTTTACAGCAGCATAATCACAAACATGTCATGTGTTGCTCTGTGACATTAAGATGAATGCCACAGCTATGACCTCACTCATTGATAGGAACTTTTCAACTTCATTATAATCTTATGTAAGCAATATCATATATTGGGTCCACCATTGACTAAAATATTGTTATGTAATATATGGCTATATTAATATTAGCCATTGTTAATAAAGAACCTACTGTGTGCCAGCTACTGTTTTAAAAACTTTATAAATACTAAATTATTTAATCCTTGTAACAGCTGCTGTGATGTGGATGCTGTTATATTAACCCTGTTTTCCATTTAAGAGGATTTAAGCTCTGAAGGTTTTAGTAATTTCTCATTTATATTGCTGTTAATGGAGGAACTAGAAATTAACTTAGGCTACTTGGTTTAGCAGCTGTGCTTTTTTCCTGACAGGTTTATTTATGGCCTTCCTGTGAGCCTAACTAATACAGACTATAGGACTGTTATTTTCCATCATCTAGATACTTATTTTAGCCTGTTGTCCTTCATTCTGTCCTTTGGAACTTGTTTAACGTAAATGAATGTTGTTATAGTATCCTAGTTTAATTTATTATTGATCATGACAATTTAGTTTCTTATTAGCTGGAATCTTGGATCTGTTATCATATATGGTTTTCATATTTTTCATATTCTTTGTCTCACTCTTAGTAAGTAGCTTGTCGTAAACTAAGGAAGGAGTAATAATGGTAGCACTGTTTGCAAAACCTGCCCCACTAATAAGTTTCTTTAAAAATTGGATCTAAAACAGAAAGAAGAGAAAGATTTCATTTATATTTTTTGACTATAATTTTAAATATTTTTAATTCATGTTTCATTTGTTGTTGTATTTTAAATGTAAGAGTGTACAGACTGGCTTTTATTTTATTTAGTGCTTTTAAAGTTAGTCTTTAAAAGAGTTAATAACGGGGTTCATGTTCTTAACACTGCTAAGACACTTACCACTATAAGATAGCCTTGCATGAGCTTCCCCAAAACAAACTAAAATCTAATAAATTCAAAATTCTATGAAGCCATTATATTTGTAGTTCAGCAAGCATTTATTGAGTATTTCCTAAAATTCACAAGGCCAAGGACTTTTGCCTTTGTTGTTTATACTGTGTTTCTAACGCTTTACTAAGATCCTAGCCTCATCACATCATAGGGACTCATTAAATATTTGTTGACAACAGAATTATTGGTTTTGTCAATCCTAGAGATTGGGATCCAAAGATCAATGAGATACCGATCCTGTCTTCAGTGAATCAACTAGAATTTTTTTTAAACTTGTCATTAACTTTTATGTGCTCAAACTAGGTCACTTTCATTAAACTTTTTCATAGTTCCCTGTGTTGTGCATTTATTTTTTATGACAATAGCACACCTTTTTATTCACACTTAGACATGAAGTTTATAAGGTTTTTGTAGTACACTATATTGAACATGATTAGAATTTAAAAAGGACATAATAGTCATAATTTTATGGCTCAATAGTTCAGAACATTGTAAGGGGTAGAGAACATTTAAAATTCTTGAAAACACATAGTACTGGTTGTTGTGCCAGAAATAGTAACTCTAGTTTACAGCATTTAGTATGTCTATTTATGAGATATATATTAAGCATTGCTCTATTCAAGGCTATAATAGATGGGAATCAATAACTGGATTCCTTTCCTCAAGAAGCCCATAATCAAGGCTGGGGTTGTAGCTCAGTGGTAGAGCGCTTGCCTAGTTTGTGTGAGGCACTGGGTTTGATTCTCAGAACCACATATAAATAAATAAAGATCCATCAACAACTAAAAAAAATATTTAAAAAAAAAAAGCCCATAATCTGATTTGGAAGATAGAATGTCATATATATTATTACTTATTCAGAGAATGTAATAAGGTCCTAAGAGTACTGGTACCTAAGAACTTAATCAGAATTAACAAGCAGTAAGTATTATCAATAACCTATAATCTACAGTATCAAAATTTTGGCATTAGCATTTTAAAATTTTAGTAAATTTTTTCCATTTTTTTTTTTTTTCATTCTTTATCATGACTACTTTTGTATTTTATTTCCACTGAAAGGTCATTGAAAGCACATAGCTATTTTATAAATTATTGTATATTGTACTGGTTAATCCCAATTATACTTAAAGTTCCATAGTTTTGCATGGTGTTCATTTTTGCAAATAAATGAGATTTAAGAACCAAAACAACATTCTTCTTTTCCATTACTTATATGCATACTAAATATATTTTAACCCTATTTCTCAGTTCTCTCTCATTAGCTTTATCATTAGCATTGTTTGTATCATATTAAATATTAGCATGAACCCACTAATATGAAGTACTTTTAAACCTTAGATTGTGGATTTTATATATAAATATATTTAAAAAAACATTAAGCTGGGCACAGTATCCCATATCTGTAATTTCAGTGACTTGGGAGACTGAGGAAGAAGGATCAAAAGTGTGAAGCTAGCCTTTGCAACTTAGTGAGACTCTTATCTCAAAAAATAAAAAGGAGTGGGGTTGTGCCTCAATGGTAAAGCTTCTGTGGGTTCAATCCCAGCACCTTAAAAATAAAAAAAGATTCACATTATAATATGAAAGTTTTTTTGTAATATGCATAGATTTTCCTAAACATTTGGAATTAGGATTTCCATATAAAGTAAACTACAAAAAGTAATTCAGATGTTCAGATTAAAAAATTAAAATCAGTTACACATTTAGGAACATTCAATTTGTTTTAAGTATCTGGCTTTATTTCTAAGTTATTTGAAATTATTATTTGCTTGATTATTATTTAATTATTTATGTTCTATAATATAGTTGCCAAGTAGTTGCTATGTTTAAAATACATGTTTTGCCAAGTAAGTATTTTAAAATAACATACTTCTAAATGACTTAAGAGATGAAGGACAATTTGTTTGTCAAAATGACTCACTTATGGTAAGGGATAACTATGGCTTTAAAATTTCTTAGATGTGTTAGTCATCCCCCAGTAGACATTAACTTAATAATTCAGACATACTTTATCCATAGTATCAGATTGAAAAAAATGAAGACACACCTTTAAAATCTGGTGAAACTCATCTTTGACATTTATGTCTGGATATCAAAGCTGAAATTCATTTTTGTTGTTCAGTTAAACATTGAGGATTTAAAGGAAAAATGAGTTAACACTAAAGTTGTATTTTTATGGCTAATTGCCAACCATAGTGATACTTTACTTAGTAAAAAAGATACAGAAGACAATCAACTAAGGAATTCAAGTCTTAACATTTCATTTTAAGCTTCTAAATAGTCCTTTCTACCCGTTAGCAGCTTGGAATGAACAACTTTGAATGTATACATGGCCGTTTTTTCCTCTTTTGTTAAGAGTTGCTCAAGAAGGTTACTTTCTTTCATGATTAATTTAAGATTTGTCTGAATTTAGAATTACTTAATTTTAAGGAATAGTTCTTATTAAGTCATGCTATTTATATCTAAATTTTCAAATAACATTGACATATTGGTGAAATGACCTAATGTCTTGAGATTTGAGTTTAAATCCTTTATGTTCCCACCAAAACAGACAGACATACAAATTGTGTCAGTCTGTATCAATAAATAATAGTGATGAACACCTACCATGTTTTAGGCATGGAGTTCAGGTAGATAAATATTTTACCTATTTATGTTTAAAGATCTTATAGGCGAATATGGAAGATCAGCATTTGATATTCAAATAATGGTTTAGATAATTACAAGAATGAAGAATAGCATAGAACAGGGAACTCTGAAAAACCTGGGTGAAGTTGACCTAGGCTGACATATGAAAGTTAATGACAAGTTAGTATCTATACAGATTTTTTTTTTTAATTCTAGTTGGCTCATTAAAGACAGGGATCACTATTTTATTGATCCTTGGATCCTAATCCCTAGAACTTAACAAAATTGATAATTTTTTGTCAACAAATATTTACTGAGGCTAGGGTCTTAGTAAAGTGTTGTGTGTTTGATACAAGGGTTTTATTGTCCCAAAGATGGAAAGAACCTAGCCAAGATATTTGCTAACAGAAGATCCAAAGTTTAATATAAATACAATTTTGCTGTCCCATTCAACTTTTAGACCTATAGACTGAAGTTGGAGGAAATTTGAAGCTGTTGGACCAATTATAGTTTAGAACTAAAGTATAATAGCCCTTGAGAAATTGGAACTGTTAAATAGTATAGAGACAATTCATAATATTACTGTCTCATCTTTTTTGATTAATTTGATTGAGAGTAGAAAAAAGGAGAAAAGGGCTAGGGGTGTAATTCATTGCAGAGCACTTGGCTAGCATTCACTAGCCCCTAGCACTGTGAGAAAAAACAAAAAGGAAAAAAAAAGGGGGGTGGGGTTTGAGGATTGGTCCAAGTTAAAGCACTTTAGTTATATACTTGAAGAAAGAATGGTGGTGCACTTGATCTCAGTGAAGTAGTTACTAGTGATTATTTCTGAAAACCATAGTAAACTTACCTTCATGGGAAATTAATGAGAAATAGGTAATTTTTTCCCTTGTATCCATTTGGTGCCCTGGGTATCCATTGCAGGAAGTTCATATGTTAACTTCCTGGTCATATGCTAGTAAAATGGGGTACAAACATCTGTAAGGACATTTTAAATTAAAACAGTGGGCTATTTTACTTTAAATTTAAGCGATGGTATTTACTATGTCTCTTTGCAGTTTTTTTTTTTTTTTCTCTTTTTGTACATTAAAAGAATCAATCTGAAACTGTAGTTTTCAGATGTAGTTTCCTAGAATTCTATAGAGCAGCACTCCACTCTCACTTCTGGAATGAGACCGGATAGAAGAAAGGAACTAACTGGTCAGGTTGCAGGAACTTCCACCCCTGATGCAAACTCAGTAGTAACTTTTTTCATCTATTATACTGAGATTTTCTGTCAGATTTTTGTTTTCATAGAATTCTTCAGCACTAGAGGAGAAAAAAGAAAATTGAAAATTCCTACCCTGTGTAATCTCTAAGTTATCAGGTCACTTTTAATCAGTGTTCAGTAAATTCTGATAGGACAATCTATGTAAGTCACTGTCAGCATAATGAAGTAGAAAGAAAACTTTTCTTTTTAGTTGAATGCTTTCTCTCTCTTTTGGGGAGGGTACTAGGGCTCAAACCTGGGGTTTCACACATGCTAGGCAAGTGCTATACCATTGAGCTACATAAACCTTAAAAGAAAACTTTTGTTTGAATCCTCACTTGATGCCCATGACCCTCAAGTTATGCACTTTCCTAGGTTTTGTTTTCCACCTGTAAAATGGGGTGATGTATTTGTCCTCTTTAACATTTAGAGTGTGGTTAGGTCACATTTCTAATGTTTGCTTGTATATTTGAACTTGCAGATTTGATCAAGAGTCAGCACTCTTTTTCTGTATCAGGCCAAATAGTAATTTTTTTTTTTTTTTACTTCATAAATAATCTTTTTTAAAAAATATTTTTGTTTTATTCTTTTTTTGGATTTTTAAAAAAATTTAATTTCTTATATATGACAACAGAGTACATTACAATTCACATTTTTTCCTATCTCTGGTTGTACATAAAATAGAGCCACATAAGCTCTCTTTCACATTATTTTTGTAATCTATTTTTTAGCTCAGGAGCTGTATAAAAACTGGGAATCATTTGATACTGGCTCTGTAGCTTTCTGGTTGGGTCAATGATAAAACTGTGTTAAATAGGAAAGCTATGCCTGTTTAACATATACCATGAGTGGGATATATTTGACATATATTCTATGATATGCAGTTCACCTACATTAGATAAGGAGTAATTTTATAATGTTATAAAAAAGATGAGTAGAAGAAAATCAGTATTGATTGTATGTTCTTTAAAACTCAGTTTAAATGGTAATTCTCATCTTATATTGGATTTATTATTATCTTTTACAGCTTGCATGAGCTCTATGAATAATGAAGCTTCATTGGAACACAAAGATGATAAACAACTGGAGCAACCAATTAAAACTACAGTAATGTTGAAAATTCGGCAAAACATAGGTATTTTACCTTTTTTTATAACATTGAAAAAATAATATTTGGGTTTTGAGTTTTCTTAGTACTTTAAATTTATTTTTATTTCTTAAAAGTACTAGATTAATACCAGATTATTAGTATTTGTTAAATATTATGGAAAGTTCGGGGTTCTTGAGGAAGAAAAGTTTATAAATAATGTGTTATCACCTAAGTGCCCTCAAAGATGGCATAGCCCATAAGCTTTTGGTGTTTTCAAAGAAAAACATCTAGAGTTTTTGGAATCAATTAGTAAAGAGAAGCCAAAGTGGTATTCCTAGAATGTTTTGAGGTGTTTTATGAAAAAAAATCAAAATACTTGTCTGGAAATTTAAAATGCACTTTTGTATTTTAATGAATTTTTTTAATATTTATTTTTTAGTTGTAGTTGGACACAATACCTTTATTTATTTACTTATTTTTATGTGGTGCTGAGGATCGAACCCAGGGCCTCACACTTGCCAGGCAAGTGCTCTGCTGCTGAACCCCAGCCCCAGCCCCGCACTTTTGTATTTTAAATGCTCCAAGAAGTGCAATAGTCCCTTCAGTATGTTTTGATTTTTTGAACAAAGAAAAAGTAGATTATTGCTTAGTGGAATAACAATTCAAGAAATGCTAAACATTATTATTTATTACTTATAGTTAGGAGCCAGATATTTAGTTGTAGTTCTTGTCACTCATTAGATAAGCTTTACTTAATTACCTAAATTCTTTGTATCTCTATGCGTTGGTCTGTATGAACGACTTTGGTTAATTTCTTTTTTTAACTTATCATAATCAGGAAAAACTAAAAGTTGCCAACTGCAACTTACTATTACTGTGAATTTATAAACCTTGGCTTTTATAGTTTTGAATAGCTACACAGACGACTTTGCATTTTAATATTTGAAAACTACTGACTGTTTATTGCTGGTTTTTTTTTTTTGGCTTAAACTTAGTATTGTGAGATGGTTGGTGTATTCTCTGTGTTGTGCGCATGTGTGTATATTCATAGAAATCTTTGAAAGAATTTATTTTGTCTTTTTGTCCAAGTGCACACCTCTGTGTAAGACATTTTGTCCAACATTTGTAGTCTAATTTTTCAACTTATAGCTTTATTTTCTGCTAAGACTTCACTGGCTTTTAGTATAGACCATATGTGTGTGTATTATGATACAGTGTATGTATAAGTGTATGTCTCTGTGTGTGCTGTGTTATAGCTCATCTATTCCCTGCATTTCAGAGCCTAGGAAGAGTTAAGCCTTTCTTTTGCTCATTCCATTTCCATTTGTTTTGTGTCTGTTTTACTTTTAGGTGTGATTGCAGCATTTGCAGTTGCAGTTCTTGCTGCGGGTATCTCCTTTCATTACTTCAGTGATTAGGGTGAGGCACAAAGAGCTTCCTGATCATCCAGAGAACATTGATCAACAACTATGAATAATAAAGATATACACAGTCCCTCTGTAGTCAAGACACTAGCAGTCAGATCTTCTACCACAATGCCTATTAGGTGTGTTTGTTTCTTACCAACGTGAATTCACCAGCTGCCTTGTTTAGCATCTGTTTATATTATAGGCAGCTCAGGTTTCCAAAAATAAAGTTATGCATCTAGATGAGAGTTGCATGTAGCAAAGCATTATCCATTTCTGAAAGGGTTCAAAATGTGGGATATTAACAGATGTTAGTCCTGTTGAACTAGATCACATATTGATCAGGACATTAAACATTTAAACAGTATTGACTACAATAGCTTACTACTAGACCCGCCCAGGAGAAATTTCTCCCAAGTGGTTCAGTAATTTGTGGGCTTTGTTTGTATTCGAAGACCTTTCTGATACGTGTTCAAGTGATTAAGGGCTAAGGAACCTTTCCAGAGAGATTTGAATGAATAACAAATGACAAATTATGTGCTTTCTCAGGTTAGTGTATTATAACTTTTTAAATACATTAAATAGGACTTTGCTTCCAGCAATATAATAGACTAGATACTTTAAAACAACAAGATCCTGAATAAAATCTGCTTTTGAATGTGCTCAAAAGAAGTTGGAAAAAACCTTTTAAGAAATCACACCTCAGTCTTTCCTCTTCCACAAAAATGAACACTTTTTTAGTTGGGAATCATGAGTACTATTTTTAAGCATTAATACAAGTGAATTTTGGTTTCCTGCATGCCAGGTACCACTAGCAGCACTGTTATAAGCATTTTGCTTAACACCAGATGTGAATCTGAGATGCTGCCCTAGCCAGAACAGTTGAATATTAAATAGCCCTCAGTTTACAGAACTCTGTAGCTTCTGGCAGAAACAGAAGGGAAACACTTGTAATTAAGTCCCAAGATTCCCATAGATAATGATTAGCAATACTATTTCATGACCAGATATCATGCCACAAGGTGAAACTAGCTAGCATGAGAAAGAACCTATGGAAAAAATAAACATTGAATTGAGTTCTCCAAATGGAGAATGAAACCACAAGCCACTTCTGAAAAAGAACAAAATGGAACTCCTGGGAATGAGAATGTATTTGTTGAAATTAGAAAAAAGTAACCGTCAGGTATACTGAGTATTATAGTAGATTCAGCTGAAGAGACCAGTGAACTGGAAGCTAAGTCTAAAGACATTACCAGGAAGCAGCAAGGAGAATAAAAGGAGCTTGAAAATATTAGGTAAGAGATATGGAGTAAAGAACTGTAAGGACTAGGAGGAGAAAATAGAATGGAGAAGAGGCAATATTTGAAAAGATAACAGAATTTCCACAATTTTTGAAAAATGTGAATTCACAAATTCAGGAAGTACAATATATCATACTTACAATATATACATACTTAAAGCAAGTCTATGGCTAGACCTAATGGAGTAAACTGCATGATATCAAATACAGGATTTCAAAAGCATCCAGAGACGGCATAAAGATCTTCAGTGAACACAAGACAGACAGATATTTAGTAGGCTTCCTGACAGCAATAGTATCCCCAGTGTGTCCAAAAGGTGATAGAATGGTATGTTCAAATCTGAGAAAAAGTGTCAGCTTAGAATTCGCATGAAGCAAAATTGACTGTCAACAGACCTTCATTTAAACTGCGAATGGATGATCTTCAACAGGGAGAATTTCTCTGAAAGGATTATCTGGAATTGAAGAACCAGTAAGCAAATAGGATAATAAATATATGTAAATTTAAAGTGTTGTTTGTATAACACGATCATAAAGGAAGGGCATTTATGATAAACTGTAAACAAATA
Organism: Marmota monax; assembly: GCF_021218885.2. Lineage (NCBI taxonomy): Eukaryota > Metazoa > Chordata > Mammalia > Rodentia > Sciuridae > Marmota > Marmota monax. The sequence continues at coordinate 538,572 of NW_026693876.1, read as the reverse complement.
TAATTGTAAATAAATATTATTATAAAACATGAATGACGTGGAATTTTCAAATAAGGATATAATTGGAAAGCTGCATAGTAGCTTATAAAATGGGAAGAGGGTGATTAAAATTACAGTGTCCTGAGGTGCTTTTATTTTAATGTGATTATTTACATATATACAGTCAAATTTTAAAGGGCTGGGGATGTGGCTCAAGCGGTAGCGCGCTCGCCTGGCATGCGTGCGTCCCGGGTTCGATCCTCAGCACCACATACAAACAAAGATGTTGTGTCCGCCAAATACTAAAAAATAAATATTAAAAATTTTAAGGGTGACCTCTAAAAAAAATAGATAGGAGATCGGTCATTCCAAGAAAAAATAAATGTAAAATGTAGAATAGGAAGGCAGTAAATACAGATAAAGGAATATATTGGGGATTTGAGGCAATGCTAGTAAGATAATAGGGTAGGGGATATAGTTTAGTGGCAGAGTACTTGCTTAGCATGTGCCAGCCCTGGCTTCAGTCCTCACCACGCAGAAACAAAAAATAGTAACCAGTCTTGTATTAGTATTTAAGTATACTGAATTACCTAGTCATATGACAGGTTGGTCAGCTCTTTTAAAAAAAAAAATTAACTATAAGCTGTTTTAAAAGAAAAACGTCTAAAATAAAATAAGACATATGGAGGTCAAAAGAAAAAAGAAAATAAAAAAACCACACCCATAAGTACTGAGAATCTAAGTAATTTGTTTTTAAAAATTGATAGGGTAGAAATACACTTTGAAAGGAAATTAGGGAAAATGACTAAATGTCTGACTTAAAACACTAGAATACACAATGTAGAAGGAAATGAAAGTAATGAATTGATGAATTAGAAAAAGATTAAGATTAGGGCTGGGGGTGCGGCCTGGGTTCCATCCTCAGCACTACATACAAAGATGTTGTGTCTGCCGAAAACTAAAAAAAAAATATTAAAAAAATTCTCTCTCTCTCTCTCTTTTTTAAAAAAGATAAAGATTAACAACATCTGGGCTGGGGATGTGGCTCAAGCGGTAGCGCGCTCATCTGGCATGCGTGCGCCCGGGTTCGATCAGCACCACATACAAAGATGTGTCCGCCGAGAACTAAAAAATAAATATTAAAAAATTCTCTCTCTCTCTCTCCCCCACTCTCTCTTTAAAAAAAAAAAGATTAACAACATCAACATTGTTTTCATGACAAAACTAAACTGGCATAATGGAACAGGAAGAAAACAAGCACATGTAAACAGCATAAAGATTGAAAGGGTTCGATCCCACAGGTACAGCATAGATGGGGGAAAAAGTACCAAGAGCTTCTTAGTGCTCACATATTTGAAAACAGACAAAATAGACTAAACTCCAGAAAACTACAATTTACTTAAATGGGCTCAAGAAGAGAGAAAAACTGGACTTAGTACTGTTTTGTAGTAAAAAGAAATTTAAAAAATGTTGGCAACACCTGACCAAGGTTTAGAGTAAGTTTTACCCCTTTCAAAAATACACTATTCCAAAATTTATACAAATTTTCCAAGCACACATGTCAAGGGAATACTTTCTAGCTGAGTATATGAGACTTATATAGCTTCCTAAAATCAGACATGTTAGTAAGGGGAAAGAAAACTATAGGCTAATATCAATTCTTATCAATCATAAAAGAAGCACTATTCAAATGAATTCAGTGTCATCTTAAAAGAGAACATGCATCATGACTACTATATGCATTAAAAATGAGGAACACAACAAGGATGCCCATTGTCTCCCTTCTATTCATATTGTCCTGTAGAAAAATAAGCAGAAGACAAACCAGGTATTTTAACAGGATGTGACTATACACACGAAAGATATTTAACTTCTTAAATACTTGGCTAAGATCACAATAAATACCATTTTACATTCAATAGATTGAAAAGTTAGAAATGTGACAGTACTAATAAAGATGGTGTGCATTAAAAAATATATGTCTGGTGTCACACACCTGCAATTTCAGCAACTTGGGAGGTGGAGGCAGGAGGATCCCAAGTTTTAGGCTGTCCTTGACAATTTGGCAAGGCCCTAAGCAACTTAGTGAGACACTTTCTCAAAATAAAAAAGCTAGGGGCACAGCTCAGTTGTAAAGCACCCCTGAGTTCAATTAAGAAAAAATAATTGAAAGGGCTATGGATGTAGCTCAGTGGTAGAGTTTACTAGTGCTCAGTTTCTAGCACTGCATAAGAAAATATTTAAGTATTTAATTTTTCTCACAATTCTGTGAATCTAGGAACTAGATTAGGGTTGAATCAAACAGGAAAGTTCATTCATATGGCAGTTGGGAATCCAGCTATCACAGTCATCTATGTAGCCTCTCCATCTGACTTGGTATTCTATCATGGTGCCTGGGATTCAAGAAGTAGCATTATAAGTATGAGTATTTCAAGAAGAGGAAAAGAGGTGTGGAGTTCTGTTGGGGCCCTGGTTTAAAGTCCCAGAATATAATTTCCATTAAATTGTGTTGGCCAAACTAATTTACAGAGTCAGCCTAGATTAAAGAAGAAGGAAAAAAACAACCCTTTTCTCTTAATTCACAAAGGAAGTACATACAAAAGAAAGGACAGGCGTGAAGTCAGCCATCTTTGGAGATGTCTAATATACCTTTTGGCCATATAGAATGCATTCACTGCATCCCAAGAAATCTTATTTTCATCTCAACATGGCATCAGGTTCAAGCTCAATGCCTAGTTTGATCTAAATCAGTTTCAAGTACATATGAGGAATACTTCCTGCAATTTCTCTATCTGAAGATGCATGAAACTAGGGAAACAAGTTTTTTCCCCATATTCATCTAGCACCCAATAGTCAAGCAGCAGATACCCTTGTTCAAGAGGTGCAATGAGTGACACACAACAATGAATAAGCTATGGCAATTCAGAATGCCAATTGAGTACATGTCTGTAATTCATCATGATTCTGGAAGAAGAAAATGTATGTTGATTAAGGCCTAATTCTCCCCCAAAGTGATTCTCAGCTATTAGCTATTTCCTATGAAATACTGACTCTGCTTGGAGTCATCCACTGAGTAACTGTCACTGGTCAGGCACAGTGGTGCACAACCATAATCCCAGTGACTAGGGAAAAATTTCCTGGGAAATTTAGCAAGATGCTGTCTCAAAAGGCTGGGGATGTAGCTCAGTGGTAGAGCACCACTAGGTTCAATCTCTCGTACTACAAAGGTAAATAATAGATGAGAACTAAAGCTGAGTAGTTCTCTCAAACTGCTTCCTGATTTTTGGAGATTGAAGACCCAGAAGTCTCTTCATTTTGTACTTTCTATCCCTTAAAAGAGTGTGTAATTCCTTTAAAAGCACCTTGCGTGTCCTTTGAATCAAGTTATCAACTCCATTAGACAAAAGGCACACTTAACAAATCTCTTCAAGATAGGTCTGTCTATACTTTTAGCTGAGAATCAGGAGTGGAGAGACAAGAGTCTTAAATACTCATTATCTGGCTAAATGGTCTACCCTGTAGGTCTGTGAGATCCTTAGAATCTTCTTGTCTGGGTAAGAGGTTTATGGGCACTGGCTTAAATATTTCGGAAGTCTTAAAGGATATTACAGAGGCATATTTTCTATTTTGATCCTAACTTATCCTGATTCTATGGTTTACCAGCAATTCCTTGAATTTGATCTTTACTCTGAGGTCATTTCTTCCTTGAGGAGAAATAGATGGCTGGAAAAGGTGTTCTTGATTCTCTATGTTTCTTCTAGATTTTTGTTTCAAAACTGAACAGCTTATTTAGCTCATTTATTTTTTCTTTTCAGATTTGATCATAGGCAGGTAAAAGTCATTTGGCATTTTCAGTATCCTACCTGGAAATCTTAGCTAGAGTCATAAATATATTAATCTGCCTTTTCCCTTTAGCAGTTTTCACAGGCTTATTAGTCTTACCTTTCACATTACTACAGGTGAAAGTATTTATTGCCTTTCATAACAAGGGTTGCCTTTCAATTTCTTCATTGTTCTAGACACCACTGTTAATTAAAACCCTAAATCCTCTATTTCTTGCCCAGTTCCAAAGTTAAGGGTACATATTCTGACTTTGCTTCAGCAGTACCCTGTGTCTAGGCACCATTTTCTATTTTGGTTATCTTTTGCTCCATAACTTGCATCTTCAAAATTTACTGGCTTAGAACAACCGTTGTCTCTTCTGATTCTGTGGGTATGAAGGGCTTAGCTGGCTCAGCTGGATGGTTTTTGGGCCACATGATGTTGGCTAGGGCTTTCATTATTTAAGGGCTATAAAATCCAGGATGGCTCATCCACATGGTTGTTTTTCTGATTCTCCTACAAGACCTCTCCACAGAGTCGTGGCTGAAATTGTGGCTGAAATCCAAAAGGAAGGGTCCCAACATTCAGTGTTCAAAGAGAAAGTAAGTAGATCTCATCAATTATCTTAGGGCCCGGATTAGGAATCTCCAGAATATCACTTCCTTGAATTCAATTGGTCAAAGCAAACACAGGTCCAGCCAGGTTTCCTTGCCAAGGGGAAAAGCAGCCCAACTTTCAGTGGGGGTGACCAAATGGTGCATGCATGTAGAAAGGGAAGAAATTAATGATAGTGGTCTTCAGTCATGACTGGATTTATAACTACACGCATGTAAAAAAAACAAAAAAAAAAAGAAACTTGAGAAAGAAGAGACAAAGGAGTTCCCTAAGGAAATAGTTAATATTAAAAAATACTCCAGGGATGGAGCTGGGGCTCAGTGGTAGCGCACTTGCCTGGCACATGTGAGGCACAAGTCTCAGCACTGCATATAAATAAATAAAATAAAGGTCTATCAACAACTAAAAAAAAATTTTTAAATACTCCATATATTACCCTTAACACAGTTTGCCTTTTGCCATAGCGCCTCCCTTTGCCTTTCTTCTGTGGTATTTTGTGGACATACGTAATGTCTTTTCATTGTACCCACTGCTAGAAGTTCAGCAGTTAAGAGGTTCATAATGTATTACCAACAAAGGATTGATCTGAGCTCTATTACAAGCTCATAATATTTGTTGATTCTCACCTTAAGAATTTGACTAAATATAAATTAACCAATGCATAATAAATAACTGCTCTTGATTTCTTACTTTAACCTCATGAATACTTATGCTGGGAATGTCAACAGTGTTAATGAATATTCACTAAAGGTAACCAATGAGTTGTAATGAAGTTTATAACCGTTTAAAATGTAAATTAAAATAGTAATAAATTTTTACTTATTAAGGACAAAGAATAAAAGTGACTTAGAAATGACAGAACATTTGTCCTTGCTTTTGCCATTTTGAAAGTGCTTTCATATTCATTATCTCAATTGCTTTTTACAACCTTCTTGGAAGTTGGGCAAAAAATTGTTGACTAGATCCAAATTTGATGAATACAATTGAAATACACATTAATTACTATCCACAGGACACATAGTTAGAGTAAATATTTGGGTAAATAACTATTATATTTGTCTTAATAATAAAAATAAGTTCTTCTTTTTTCACATTTAAAAAAATATTTTAAAATATATTATACACTTGACACCATCAAATAAAGCCACATTTTATGTTATACTGTAGGACTTCTGAAATTCTAATCCTGAAAATGCCCTGTGCAAAAATTCTTAATTAAGAAAACTTGACATTTTTGGAAAAGATCCTTCATTTAATTTGTTCAGTTTGTTAAAGAGTTCTTTTGTATATAGAGTTATGGAGGGGAATTAATGATAGGGATGAAGTAGTTTAATCAGGTCTTAGGTTCTATTTTAGTCAAATCCAATTTAGTTGTAGATACACCAGATACAAATGCTATGATTAAAATTCTGAATGTCAATAAGCTCTGGTGCTAGATTGTAATATCCTTGTCTAAACAAGAATAATTGAAACGAAGATTTTAAATAATTCTTTCTATGCTTTCAAGTTAGCATTATTGAAAACATTCTCATTTTAAATTATAAATAGCTATTAATTATAGAGAATTGAGGCATACCTCTAGATCTGCCAAATAAGAAATAAAGCCTTGGGAAGTCAGTTAATTCCTTTGCTCTCTAGGTTAGAACAAATTCTAATAACATTAAACTAACTCTCATCAGAGAGTACTTTACAAGTTACAAAATATTTTCATTTTTATTACACTCTTTTCAACAGTTCAGAAACTGAAATTTAAGAAAGTGACTTGCAACCTAATGGGACACGCATATTAAGGGGAAAGATACTAATGGAAGGGAGTGACTGAGTGTGTGGAAGTAGGAATATAGCTCTGTGAAGAACTAAGAAAATATGAATTTAAGACTCCTGAGAAGGTGGGAAGTCCAACTCTAAAGCATAAGTGAATCAGTATTCAGAGAAGGAATGTCTCTTCTTATATAACAGCTCAGAGGATGAAGAAAATTGATGCAAATGTTTATGAGTTTGATAATGAAAGTTGAAGATGATCTCATCTGATACCTTCAGATTTCTATAAAATTTGCAAGGTCATCTTCTGAGATTGAAGAAGAATGAGAATAATAAGTATTTAGGAAAATTGTTGCAAAGAATAGGAGATTGGGTTGATCAAAGAAACGTGGTGGAATTGTCACACAGTGGTAAATAAATGAATGAAATTGTACAATTTTTTCTCTACTGGTCTCCAACTTCTTATAGGATAGAATAGAAAAAAATAAATAGCAGTATTTGGAAGTCTCATTTTATGAATAACTTGAAAGCAAAGAAGGGCTAAGAAATGGAATGATGGACCATGAAATCTAAAGAAAGTGAAGAGTGTGGGGCAGAGGAATAGCACACACGAGAAGCATTATGAATGTAGAAGAATAAATGCAGCAGAGGTCCAGAAGAAATCAAAAAACCAAAATTTTGGTAGTAGTCCACAAATAAATAATGATGCTTGGAGTAGTGATTTGGGGAGAAAGAATACACATGACAACGAAGGAGGTAGGTGGCCGAGGTGAAGTAGCAGGTTAAGATCAAGACTGTTCCTTGTTGGGAACAGTACTGAATATGGCTGGGTTGTCAAACCAATGAAAGGAAAGTGTGCCCTCTTTGAAGAGCCTTTTCAGTTCTGTCAAAGATGTGAAAGAAATGCTTAGAGGAAAGTTGAAAATAAAGGGAAGTATGTAGATTATGGAAAACAAGAAAGCATAGACTATCGTGGGGATGATGGTATATAGCTAAGAATGAATGGGAGTGGTGAGAAATAGGGAGTGGGAAGAGGTAGCAGGAGAAGCTTACATTTTGTATGTTCATTGTGATAAATGTAAGGTTAAAAATCATGGCAGATTTTGTTTCAGTGTTTTTTGAGGAGGTTGGATTCTGAGCCTAATGGTTAGAGGAAATAGCCTGAATGAGTAGTTTACTGCAGTTGAAACAGGTTTTAGTTGCTGCTCCTGTGTAGTTTAGAGATGGGAGGGGGCAATGATGCCAAACTAAAGACATCATGGCTAGAGTAAGTGCATAATGTACAAGTGTTATCTTTATATTCTTAAATCCTTCTTGATTGTACTTTATCTTTTACATATACTTTTGGATTTAATTTACTAATATTTTATTTATTTTTGCATATAAAATGGCACTAATTAGTCACTTGTCTTTGATTTTCTTTTCTTTTGCTGTATTTGTCCTAGTTTGGTATCAAGACTATACTAGCTTAATAAAATGATTTGGGGATTATTATGTTTATATTCTCTGAAGAAACCAGTATTAAACTATCTGATTCTAATCAATTTGATAGAATTAATTCATAAATACATCTAGATCTTCTGTTTTGAGGGGGTTAATATTTTGTGACTTCTGTTCTGGTTTTTCCTAAATTCTGGTAATTTATACTTTTCTAGGAATTTTTCTGTTTTGAAATTTGTTGGCCTTAAGTTGTTTATAGTGCTTTATATCTTTTTAATCTCAATTCTATCTGTACATATTTTGGGGAGGGTACCAGGGATTGAATTCAGGGGCACTCAACCACCAAGCCACATTCTCAGCCCTATTTTGTATTTTTTATTTAGAGATAGGGTCTCACTGAGTTGCTTAGTGCCTTGCTTTTGCTGAGGCTGGCCTTGAACTCACAATCCTTCTGCCTCAGCCTCCCAAGCTGCTGGAATCACAGGCGTGGACCACCACACCTGGTTTATACTATGTTTTTTTTTTTTTAAATCCTAATATTATCTATTTAAGCTTATTCTCCATACCACTCTCTGCTAACAGTCTGGCAGATACTTCTATTTTGTTAGTCTTTTTTTTTTTGTACTGGGGATTGAATTCAGGGGCACTCAACCACTGAGCCACATCCACAGGCCTTTTTTGTATTTTATTTAGGATAGGGTCTCACTTAGAACCTTGCTTTTGCTGAGGCTGGCTTTGAACCTGAGATCCTCCTGCCTCAGCCTCTGGAGCTGCTAGAGCATGCGCTACCATGCCTGGCATCTGTTAGTTTTTTTAGAGAACCAACTTTGGCATTATGGATTCTATCTATAGAATTTATATTTCATTGATTCCTCATTTATTTCATTTTTCTACTTTGTTGATTTACCTTATTTTATTTTTATCAATTTATTGAGTTGTACACCCAGATCATTTATTTTAAGTTTTTCTTCTTTTGTAACTTACATTTTTAATGGTAAAATTTCAGTTTTGGGTATATTCCTAAAGATTTATTATAAGCTACCTTATTATATTTCAACTCAAAGAATTTTAGATTTCTTATTTGTTATTAATTTCTATTTAATTTATTGCATTCCTAAAATGTGATTGTCTTATAATGTCCCATTTTATTATTAAATGTTTAGTTTATCCTTAAAAACATTATTTGTGTGGTAGAGGGGGAAAATGTGGTTATTTTATTAATTATGCATTGCAATGCTTTATATATATTCCTTAGATCAAGTATATGGTTAATGCCCACATAGATACTTTTTCTACTTGATATAGCAAAGATTAAAAGAACGGTACTGAAATATATGATGGAGAATTGTCACTTTGTTTTTGTATTCTATCAATTTTTACTATATATATCTTATGACATTAGGTATATAGAGGTATAACATTATATGTTCTTGCTAAAACATACCATTCTATTAGTAGATGATGACTATTTCTGTTTAATAATTCTTCTTTTTTAAACTTAGTTATCTGATATTAATTTAGCTATATTCACTTTGTAAAGATTGTATTTGCTTGGCACAGCTTTGCCATTGTTTTATGTTTTACTTTTCTATATCCTTATGCTTTACAGTATCTCTTTTGATACCAAATACCAGGGTTTCTAAAACAGTTTAATTGGACAATATATATCTTTTAACTAGAAAATGTAAACCATTTATGGTTTTTGTTACAATTATTATGTTTGGAATTGCTTCTTCTTTAAATTTTCACTTGGAAATGGACTGGGAAAGAATAGTAAAATAACTGGTTTCAAATGGATAACAACTCACTACTGCTTCTTTAGGAAAAATCAAGTAAGTGATGGTTTACAAGTTCTCCCCATTTAAAAATGTGTGTCTGTCTGTCTGTCTATGTATGTGGATCAACAACATACTTTAAGATGGGAAAAAATAAATTGGAAGTAAAATGTCAAGAATGGTAACTGCATTTATTTTTAACAAAAGGTAAATGTAACATAGAGCCTTAGGCCTTATTCTTCTAAACTCTGTAGGACTTAAACAATTTATTATGTAATTCAAGTTACCTAGTAAGTTTAATTTCATGTGTGATTATCATTGCCTATGGCAAGTGAATCTAATTTGTTAGAATAGGAGTCCTGTAGGGGAGGTAATTATGTGCAGTGAGCAATGAATAAATGAAAAAATTAAAAAATGAATTAGTATTTTTGAGGTAACATGTTAAATATGTCCACAGATTGGGAATGGAGAGTGGACATTCTGAGAAATAAAATAGGCAAGGTAGAAACATTGGTTTTGTGAAAATTAATTTTTCTGAGCATTTTCTCATATACTGTGGCAAATAGAAAAACAAAAATTCCTGAAAGATAAACAGACTTCAGCAGTTTTTATAGCTGACAGCCTCCAGTAATAATAAAATTTAATGTTTTCCTTGAATGCTATTGCTCAAATAATGAAAATGTATAATTGAAAATGAGATTACCATATAATTTGCTTTGTTTTCTCTGCCAGAGCTATGCCTACTGCATTAATTTTTCAGTTGTGGGGTTTACTGAAGCTTTATTTGGTAAAAGGTGAAAGATTTATATGATCTGAAGAGAAACCAGAGTATTGAAGCTTTATTTGGATTCCAGGTCTCTCACTCCCTTCCTTCTTCCTCCTCCTCCTCCTTCTCTTCCTTCTCCTCCTCCTCTTCCTCCTCCTCCTCCTTGATATAACAGATTAAAAGAAGTGCTGAAATATCTGATGGAGTACTGAAATATCTCCTCCTCCTCCTCCGCCTCCTCCTCCTCCTCCTCCCCCACCCTCCCTCCCTCCCCCCTCTTTTTCCTACAGACTTGACACTACCTGAAGCATATTAAGATAGATCTTAGAGAATACTGAATTTGTTTGCTAATGTATTCTTTGTGCTGGTGACTGCCACAAAGAAGTATGATATAATGTGTGAAGTACAGGAGCTAGAAGTGGGAGGCACAAGACGAAGTTCAAGCTCTGCATAGTTCCAGCTGTATATAAACCTGAACAAGTCAACCAACCATGAACACTTTAATTTCTTCATCTTTGAACAGTATATATTGAAAACAATTCTCTGCCTACCTAAGAAGACAATTGTATTCTCATAGTTTTTCAAATGAGATAATAATATATATGAAGTTATTTATATACACAGTCCCTGATTCAATGATAGTTTGATTTACCTTTTTTTTTTTTTTTGCTCTACAATAGTACAAAAGCAACATGCATTCAGTAGTAATCATAATTCAAGTTCTGAATTTTGATCTTTTCTGGACTTGCAAAATGTAGTATTCTCTTCCAGTATGCACCTTGGCTCTCAGGCAACTGCTCAATCAGAAGGGTAAACAAGCAATATTCTACAGTGTACTATTACTAAACTGTGGTATTCTGTAGGTTAGATGTATTAAATGCATTTTCATCCATTTTATATATATATATTCATTGAGTTTCTGGGGAGTTCTGGGGAGATAACCCCATTATAAGTTGGGGAGCATGTGTATAATACATTATAAAAATATTAGGTTTTATTTGGGGTCTCCAAAGCTCCTATTTCACAGGACATATTGTACTGCCTTTACATAAATTCTTTAGTAATCATGAACTTATATAGTTATTGGCTTTTAGATGTCTTTCAGGAACTTAATATTTAACTTGTTCATGAAGTATATTATTTCATAACACGGCAAATAACTAACTGCTCATGACAAAGGTATTTGTTTTTAAATTACTTCCAACTTTTTCTTATTAAAGGGACAAAGATATTGGAACAATGCCTATCTTTAAAAATAAAGATAAAATTATTATTTTGTATTTACCTACACAATTTTTATGTATATATATATGTGTGTGTGTGTGTGTGTATATATATATATATATATATATATATATACACAAAATTTTACAAACTATCAAAATTTTTCAAGTTTAGTTGCTATAAAATAATTTGTCATTAAATCTGCATTCCTTTATCTAAATTCATATCAATACTATTTTAGTGTTTATACTGTTTTCAGATTTCAAATTTTCAAATGAAGATTAAACTCTTGAAAATTGTCTAGTGAAACATTACCATTGAGTTTATATTCTTTTTTCTTTTCTTTCCTTGGTACTAAGGATTTAGTACAGGGGTACTTTACCAATAAGCTACATCCCCATCCCCCATCCCTTTTTTAAAATTTTGAAACAGGGTCTCAATAAGCTGGTGAGGGTCTTTCTGAGTTGCCCAGGCTGGCTTCCTCCTGCCTCAACCTTCCAATTCACTGGAATTACAGGTGTACACTACTATGCCTGATGAGTTTATGCTCTTTTGAAAGAATAAGTTTCCCTAATAATGGGAAATATAATATTTCTGTACATGGTTACTGCATATCCACAAACTACAGGACATCAAAAAAGAGTATCTATATTCCCAAATGTTTCAGAATGAAAATTAAAAATTCTTAAAATTCCACTTCTTGTTTGTCACACAGATGATCCCCCCAAAATTTTCAGCAGTGTATGGACTACAGCCTTGGGGTTTCCCCATGCACTGACAGTCCTTTAAGGGTCAGTCTGGTATCCTCATGAAGACTGTGAGTTGTGAAGCCCACCCAGTTACAAAATGATTGCAGTGGTTCAAGCAAAAAATGCTAATAATTGAATTTCCATTGACATGGAATGCAGCAGCCAGAAGATATATATTTTGTAAAAGGATGTAAGTGATTCTTGACTGGGGGTGATTTTTTGCTCTCTGGAGAACACTTGGCGATGTCCAAACATAGTTTTAGTTTTCACAACTAGGGGAGGAGTGCTATTGGCATCCAGTGGGCAGAGGCTGGGGATGGAGCTAAACATCCTACAGTGCATAGCACAGACCTCCACAATAAAGAACTGCCTGACCAGAGGTGTCAAGAAGAGTGACTTTCAGAAATCATGGTATAGGTAGTACCTGGCGCCATCCTACTAATATCCAAGGGCCATTTTAAGAAAGGCCAAGGAGCTGGGGATATAGCTTAGTTGGTAGAGTGCATGCTTAGCAGTCACAAGGCCCTGAGTTCAATCCCCAGCACCATGAAAGAAAAAAAAAAAAAACAAAATAGGCCAAGAGATAAGACTGAGAAAGAATGGTCATAGAAGCAGAGAAGGATCTGGAAAGTGGTATTCCGAAAGCCAGGTGAGGAAGGAATTTTCCATTTGCGAGTGGTCACTAGCAATCTAAAGGCCCAAAATTACATAAGGTGGACTGTAGAGTGTAAGGTGTTTGGTGGCTAGGTGATTGTGTTGGGTACTATTCATTTGTCTCAGTTTCAAAGCCCCTTACTCTTTCAATTCAAATATTATATATAAAATATTTAATAAATTCCTTATCTGGAAGAATGTGAGAAACATGTTTGGTATAAATGAATTGCATTCTGACTTCTTCATCAATTAGTTTCTTTTTACATAAGCAGGTTTAATATCTTATATCTATGCCTATATGTGTGGTTTTACTTTATGTATATTTATTAATAATACCAACTAACATTTGAGTAATACTGGTGTGTCAGGTATTGTTCTAAATAATTTAGATGATTTATTTTTTTCTCTCACACACACAAAAACCAACCCAAGGAGGATGTGCATGCTGTTACTATCCTTATCTTACAGATATAAAAACAGGTACAGAAAGGTTAACTAATTTGCCCAAAGTCACAAAATTAGTGAATGGATTGAAACATAGGAAGTCTGATATTGCTACTTAAAATATTCACCACAGTATACAGATCCAAATGTAGATGCATTTATCCATTCATTCCCTGTATAAATCTTTGTTTTCAAGGACACTGCATGACACGTTGCAGATTATCAATATAATTATTTTGTAAGCCATGAGTGAATGAGATTCTCAATTTATAAGATAATTTTGCTATTCCCTACAAATTTTCCTATTGCTTTAAACTAACACTCTCAGCTTTCTTTCAAGTCTATTCTAGTTATTATTTGAGTGGTTTGTTATGAGACGTGTTATGGCATTTTAAGCCTTTACATTTTAAACTTCATTCTTTTGCTGATCTCTTCCTCTCCTCCTACCAAATGAAGTAGCAGATTAAGTGTTTACATGAGGGGAGTTTGTAATCCAGGATTTCTGCAGCATCGGACTTCAAATAATTCCAGTCAAATCCTGCCTTTTGTGTGATTCTTCCCGATGAGTGTTATGATCAAAGCTTCACTGTGGCAGCCATTAGTCACCGAGTGCTTATTTGGAGAATGGTTGCTAGCATCACTCACTCTCTACACAGGTGCCACCTAGTTACTTTTGTTTTTGCAGTTATGGGTTAACTACATTCCTGGGCTTAGTCCTGCTTAAGCTTGCTAGCTCCATATTCTAAATTAAAGTGTGGTGGGGAATTTCTTAAAAGAGTAAAGCTTTCTCTGAACAGGAGTCTTTCAAAGCCATTTTTATTCTTTTTCTTCTGTAAATGAGACTTTTCTTTCAAAGGAAAGTTTCACTTTCTTTTAAAAGGAGTTTTTACTGCCCTTGACCTATAAAACTCTATTACACTTCAGTTAACAATAATTAATGATTGAAAAAAACCTTATATTTTATTCTTAAAATATTGTTCTCTTTTGAGACATTTGACTATCATTCCTCACTGCCTTGCCACCATCATTTATGTACTTACTTCCAGTGCATGGAATTAACGTCAATCTAAAGAGCTGTTCTACTAAGGAGCTTTGAATTATAAATATCTCATGCAAGGACCCTGTTTTTTTGCTATACTTTTTAAGTCCAGTAATTCCTTAGCAGAGAACTCAGTAGGGGATTATTACATTTGCTAGTCATTACTTGATGAGAGAAAGCATTTTGAACTATTTTTAAAAACTCCTCATTTTGTACATAATTATTCTGCATGTCTCCCTCCTGGTGGTTTTCCTTCATGTGATATGCCTGTTGCTCATCAACTTAGAAATAGGCAATTGGCTATTTAAAATGCCTTTCCCAATTTATAAAAGGGATAAAGAATTTTAGGTTCACGAACAATAATGTATTGGGGACTAGTCAGCATGAGCTCATCATAGTAAAGAATTCTATCTTATTCATCTCTATATTACTGATATCTAGTACAATTGCAAAGGTTCTTTTTCTTTACCTCTTCTTTTCCTTCTTTCCCCACTTTGTCTAGGTGATATATAAGAATTTGAAGTCTAGTAGAGAGGTAAAGCCAAAGGTGTGATTTGGGGACTATTGAATTTAAATGGTGGTTGGGATTACACATTTGAGGAGATTACCTAGAGCAAAGATTTAGAGAAGAAGTCAGTGAAAGACTTGGATGGAATAATCAGTAGGATAGTAAGCAAATGAGCAGTGTGTTGTCAGAGCCAGAAATGACTCAATAAGGATGGAGACAGTCAATTTTGACATATGCTTACAGGAGACAGAATAAAATAAGGAGTAAGAATTGACCATTAAGTTTGATAGTACAACTGCAACTGTAATTAAAGTGCTTGAGACAAAGACCTGATTGGAGTACAGTTTAAAAATAATTGAAAATGAAGAATAAAGGTGGCGACTTTAGATACCTCTGTTGAGAGACACAAGTGTAAAGAAAATCAGAAACTGAATGGTAGTTGGAAATTTTAAATTATAGATAGGCATATTTTAGATAGTGTGCAAGGTTAAAATTTATAAGCCAATATGAGTAATACAACATCTATAAAGAGAGAAACGGACAATGCAAAGGAGGGTAATAATTGCAAGAGAAAAATTACTGTGTAGATGAGAAGGATAGAATCTACAGCATGGGGTGAGTTTGGTAGCTGCATGGACCTTTCTTCCATCATAATGTCAGCAGAAAGACTTTACATATAGGTACACATTTTAGTTCTGATGATGGAAAGATGAAGTAGGTCTCAAGTGAAAGCAACTTTTTGATCAATGAAATGTGGAAAATGTGGAGTTGGAGAAAGAGGTGCAAAAAGTATCAGAAGAGAAACTATGCAGTAGTCATTCAAGAGTGTGGAGACTAAAACTTGTGTCACATTTATAGTTTCAACACTGGGCTACCAGGGAGAAATGTGAAAACCTGTTTAAACACATCTCTCACAGGGAGCCCATTTCTGGGTACTTATCAAGCACCATGTCTTCAATAGAAAGCCATATTGCTTCAGCTTTACTCACCATTAATTTCCCACTCTGATTCAGACACCTAGAAATTTCTTTTATCTTGCTCTTTAATATATTTAAAAACATTATAAAAGATCTTTTGTTTTTTGCTTCCATATATTCATGTGGGAAGATGAAATATCAAATATTTTCAAGGGAAATAAAAGTAGAACTTCCACTTTATTTCTCTGAATCTTAGCTTCATTGTTTAAAAATAAGGATAAGACTACATGTAAATTTGTGGTTACTAATTAGAGATAAAAATGTATAAAATAATTGGTTATCAATAGATGATAACTGAAGTTATTATTACTACTATATATATTTTTCTCATCCAGAGAATAAGCAAACATTTCTTGTATCCTTTTAACAAATGCAACTTTTCTTTTCACAACATTAATATTGCACAATATTTCAAAATTTCTTATGTTTTGGTTTGATTGGAATATAAGATACTTTATTGAATGAAAACGTTTTTGTCTTTACAAAATATTTAGAACTTTGATAATGTAATACTTGAGAAAGAATAAATACTGAAAATTCATTTCCATGTGATATTTTATTCTTATTATGCAAGGAAAATTGTAATTAATTTGAAAATTAGTTTGAAAAGCACAAATAAAAATAACACTGAGGAAAAAACAAAGAATAAAAAAGCTAACACATAACTTGAAAGAGAGTTTTAGAAAATGACATAATATTATCCACAGCCTCTTTGTTTACTAAACAGTGTTGCTAAGGACTACAATGTTTTTGTTGTAAAGCACTGTATCAATTTGAATAACTAACATTAATATTAACACTGAAATTTTTAATCTTTTTTTGCAAATTACAATAATCATGACCATATTTGGTGTTCTCTAAAGGAATATGGATACTACCAAAATCAATGTTAAGTATATAAAGAATAAATATGAGATATTGACACTGTGAGTCTTTTTTTTTTTGGTACCCAGAAGTGAACCCAGGGTGCTTAACCACTGAGCCACATCCCCAGCCCATTTTTATATTTTATTTAGAGACAGGGTCTTGCTAAATTGCTTAGGGCCTCACTAAGTTTATGGGGCTGGCTTCAAACTCACAGTCCTCCTGCCTCAGCCTCCCAAACCTCTGGGATTATAGGTGTGCACCACCACACCCAGCTAACACAGTGAACTTTATTCCATATCTTCTTCCTCCATGTTGGTCTGCTCTAAGGCTTGTATCTCTCTTTCAGGTAGCAACCCATATTCATTCAGGAAAGACTCCACATCTCCAGCAAAAAATTCTTCAGCAAACTGTTCAGCAATACTAATAAAGTTGCTTATGAGTTCCCCACCTTTGTAAACAAGTAGTGTGGGGAGTACCTCTGAGGAAAAGCGGTCCCTAGCACCTGTATTAGAAGCTTTTATTTTACAAAATTTGACCATAGGGTATTCTGCTGCAAGGTATGTAAAACTATTGTTTAGAGCATCACAGCCCTTAATGCCATCTTCATAAATGTGAACAACAATTGTGGTGATCTTTTGCTCCTTTTCAATTGTTTCCAGGAATTGCTCCCCAGTTTCCAGCTCATATACAAACCCGTATCTAGGCCCAAAACTCAGCTTCTGATGCATATCCTGCATGCACTGTCTTCTGTATTTACGTAGGCAGTTTTCATCCTCTTTGTCTTGATGGATTAGTTCATATTCTTGAATGCTCATCTGAGAACAGATGAAAGAAATGATAGAGATCATTCAGCCAGAAATGTGTATTCCTTAGGCATACCACACCCATTCTCCACTCTAGGAGTTTGTATTTGCTATTCTCTCTGCCTAGATCACTTCCTCCCCACTCCTGATATGGCCTTTACCTCATTTGAGAATTTATTCAAAAGTCACCTTCCTTGATTACTTAAAAGGGTCCCTGATCTACTCTTAGTTCTTTATACTGTTTATTATAGCAATAAATACTAACCAAGCTTATATTATATATTTGATTAATATCAGTTTTTCTAACTATGTTTAACAAGAGAAGGAATTTTATTTGTCTTAATGTATCTTCAACATCTAAGATAATGTTTGGTACACAGTAAGAGTTCAATAATTATTTCATTCTTAAATCCATATATAATTATTGCTGAATGCAGTTGAGCCACAAGAAGCTCACAGTCTCAGTCAGAAATATGACACTTAACTACTCACCACTTTGGGTGAAAAAAAAATCCAGCAAGGTCTTTTATCAAATAAGCAACAAAACAACAACAACAAACCACTAAACACACACACACACACACACTTAAATGTGTCTCTAACAAATGCCTCTATATGTTCCCTCCACAAAAGTTGTTAAAGTCTTATAATTTACTGGACTTTTAGAATATGTAGAATGGAATTCAAACAAGACAGAATTAGAGTTACTTAGAATTCATAAGATTTAACAAGAATGCCAACTGCTGGACCAGCAACCTCAGCATCACTTGGGAACTTCTTGGAATGTACATTTTGGGGCACCACCCAGATCTACTGAATCAGAACCTGTAAGGGTGAGGCTCATCCATGTTTTAACAAGCCCTCTAGGTTATTCTTATCCACTGGTTTAGGCTAAAATGAGAAAAGACCTAAATTTCTTCTTTCAAGACAGCTTCTTTTCACTGCAGCTAGGATTTAAAATTACCTGCATAGTCTTTCATGATATCTTCTCTGTTATTAATGTATTTAGAAAAATGTCAAGCACCCCTTACCAAACCAAACCAAACCAAAAGAAAGTATAAAGGAGCAATGGGACATAATGTTGTATGGGACACTAATAAATGTGGAGAACCCCCGAGTCATGGAAGTTGGATAGCACCCAAGAAGGATCAGCGTCTACTGCCTTATCATCATATAACTGCTCAAAAAGCAACTGCTGTCAATTTTTTTAAGTACTGGGGATTGAACTGAGGGGTGCTTTACCATTGAGTTACATCCCCAGACCTTATTAATTATTATTTTAATTTTTTTTGAGACAGTTTCTCTAAATTGCTTAGGGCCTTGCTAAGTTGCTGAGGCTGGCCTGAAACTTGGGATCCTCCTGTCTCAGCTCCTGAGTCTCTGGGATGACAGTCAATTTTTAAAGGAGAGAAATTAACTCCTCCGAAACAGGTAATGTATAAAATTGGCTTTGGAAACCAAAGGCCAATTTTATAAAGCATATTTATAAGCACATTTCCATCTTTGGGAAAACAATAAAGTGTAGGAAAATTAAGATGGCAAAAAACTAATGTTTATGGTATATCTACCATGTCTTAGGCATTTTCCGTGGATTATATTATTTAATCCACACAACAAACCTCTGAGATAAGCATTATTAGTGTCATTGTGACTACGAATATACTGAGATTCAAGTTAAGGAGAAATATCTTATGCTTTTATTCCTTCTTTCTCTTGTTTCTCCCTCTTATATTTGTTTTCTTAATGTCTTCTTTCTTTTTCTTATCCTATTACATTTTCTCTCTTAACAGTATTGTCTCAATTTGATTTGTTTTAGCTCTAAAATTAATGGATATTTTGCATAATTCTTAAGTTGCTACCGGAGTTCTGATAATTTAATAGACTAACCACACAAATATTGATTTCAAGATGAATTTGAGCATTCATATGAGAACTTGTTCTATTTACTTATTCAGGTGTACAGATATTTAGGCATTAAGGTACATTTCCAAAACCTAGCCTAGACACAAGATTTTTACATAACACATTTGGATAGTTTTTTATGTTTTAAAATACTTTCATACTTGTTTTCTCTCTACATCTGTTCCAAAGAAGAGTAGGTATTCTTGCAGTAATTCAGATGGGAAAATTTGTCTCATCCACAGCATAGTGACTCAATAAAGAACCATCCTCTGCCCCCACTCCCCAAAAATATTTGACTTGAAGATCATCTCTGTTGCCAGAAGCCTTAGACCAAGGCTTATTTCTGACTGTAGTTGTCTGTTGACTCTCAGTATACAACTCATACGCACTGGTTTAGAGATAAATAATTCACTATTGTGATTTTTCCCCACAAATGAAAGTGACTTATGGTTTCTTTTTCACAATCATTGTTATTTAAATAATGCATTCTAATTATGAAGATAAAAACAAGGCTTAAAAAACAAACAAAAAATACTGAAATTTTACTACTTTACTACTCAGATAATCCCCATTAACATTTTAATATATCTCTTTTTGACAAAAACATATACATTACATAAACTAAATATGGGAAATCTTTTAAAAATACAACTTTTTAGCAGAGGTGTAAATATATAGGCTTTGTTGTTGTTATTGCTGTTTTAATATTTATTTTTTAGTTGTAGTTGGACACAATACATTTATTTTAGTTTTTTATTTTTATGTGGTGCTGAGGATTGAACCCAGGGCCTCACATGTGCTAGGCAAGCACTCAACTTCTGAGCCACAACCCCACCCCCCTTGTTGTTGTTTTTGAGATTTATTTTTCCTCCTCCTTTTTCCCCAATCTCATTCTTTCAAATTATCAATATTGTCAACTTGGTGAATGTCTCTGTAATTTTCTACACAAACTCATATGCTTATAATCACATAAGCATTAAAAACATACAGATCTGGGCTTAGTGGCACATTCCTACAATTCAAACTACTTGGGAGGCAGGAGGATCACAAGTTCAAGATCAGCCTTAGCAACTTAGTGAGATCCTGTCTCAAAATTTAAATTAAAAATGGACTGGGGATATAGCTCAGTGGTAGAGTGCCCTGGGTTTAATCTCCAGTACCACAAAACAAACAAAAAACATAGGATGTTTTAAATAAGGGACATATTTACGACTCATGCCTTGTTGATGGGACTACAAACAAGGTACAACCACTTTGGAAAGCAAAAATGGAGATTCCTCAAAAGATCAGAAATGGAACCACCATATGATTCAGCAATCGAACTTCTTGGTATTTATCCTAAAGAACTAAAATCAGCATACTATAGTGATACATGCACATCAGTGTTTATAGCAGTGTAATTCACTGGAACCAGCCCAGATGTTCATCAACAGATGAATGGATTAAGAAAATGTGGTATATATAAACAACAGAATTTTATTCAGCCAGAAAGAAGGATGAAATTACAGCATTTGCTGGTAAATGGATGGAACTGGAGAACATCATGTTAAGTGAAATAAGCCTGACTTGGAAAGTCAAGGGTCAAATGTTTTCTCTGATAATTCGAAGTTAGACCAAAATAAGGAACAAAAGCAGGAGTTGGGGATTCCATGAGAATAGAAGGGAAATCAGTGGAACAAAGAAAGGGGATTGAGGGAGAGGGTGGAGCAACTGGAAAAGGGAGGAATGGAGGAATGAAATTGACCAGATTGTGCTATGTGCATAAATGAATATACCACAATAATTTCACCTTTATGTATCTCTATAAAGCACTAATTTAAAAAAAAACTGTAAAAAAAATAGAAGGAAGACCAATATAATAAAGGAAGAGGAATAGGGGGAGGAAGTAAAGGAAAGAGGAAGTACCGGGTACTGAAGTGGAACAAATTATATTCCATAGATGTATGATTATGTCAAAATGAACTTCAATATTAATCTCCAGTACCACAAAACAAACAAAAAACATAGGATGTTTTAAATAAGGGACATATTTACGACTCATGCCTTGTTGATGGGACTACAAACAAACATATATTTATTATAATGTACTAATAAAAACATAAAAAATTACAATGTGTGTTTCTTTCTTCTTTAGAATAGAATTATTCATATAATTTAAAACTCTGTGCACTTAGCTTCTCATATTGTGAAACTTCCCCGAAATCAATTCATGTATTTGTAACTCATTCTTTTAATAGCTGTATACATTTGTTAGTATGGAATGCTTTGATAGAGATTAACTTAATTTCCATTTTTGCCAGTATAAACAATATTCTAATGAATATGTTTCATAGTGTTCTGAAGTAATTATTTAGAGTGACTTAGCACATTGTAAATCTTTAATAAATATTTTTTACTTATCTTACCTTTCTGCTGAATCTTTCTTTTGAGTCATTTCTGCTCTGAGGAGAAGACATTTGCCTGAGAATCTCCTTCTTGCTAGGTGGGATGGATTCACTCTCTTCACTCCTTAATTTAAACTTTCTCCAATCATTTATTACTCCTTTGGGACCTGGAATAAAAAAAAATCCCATCTGCATTTTGAAAAGAACTATCTGCATAATTGAAATTTGTGTACATATTGCCGTGGGAACAGACTTCTTATCTCCTGCGTCAGGAAAAAAACATTTTCTTTGGCCTAGAAATTCCTACTGCCTTGCTCATAAAAGTGTTCTTTCAGATTAATCTTGTTAATTGGATATTGGCAAAGAATCTTTGTAAAATAATCTGCTCTAATGAAAATATAAATTACGCACTTTGAGCTATTGGCAAAAAGAATGGGATAGAAATTTTTAAAAATTAGAATATATGGTGGAAAGGAGAATTTTTTAAAAATAGCACTTTCATTATATAAGAAAGAAGCTTTAGCAATAAAGTAACATTGGTATTACACTATTAATAAAGGAAACCAGGTCTGTGATTATTGGGGAAAGGATAGATAACAAGAATGACTAAAGACAACCAGTGAGAAGGAGGCCTGACCTCAATTAGCAAAACTAAGATGCTTTAGAGAAAGTCATTACATAATCACCCAATTTCTTCTAAGAGTCTTAAGAATCTTCTACAGATACAGGAGAGATGGAATCTGCAGATTTAAGAAAAGTTAATTAAATCAAGGATGATCCAACTGGAATTCTGATATTCAGTTGCCCTGAAAAGTAACAGTACTGGGTGGGGCGGGGTGGGTATCAGTGCTTACAAGGTCATAAATTCTTGAAAACATGAATAAATAAACTGAATATCCTTCACTCAAGCTTAATCTTTCTATGCCTTTAATGTTATGTTCTATATGCAAGTATATTCAGGCAATCAATGTTTTTTAAATTTTCTTGTATAGTCTTGATCTTCCAGACATTTTATGCAGATACAAAACATTTTATATGTGTGGTTTTGTGTGGAGAATCTTTTTTCTCCTGTTTGCCACAAATGGTAAGATATTATATGCACACATTATATACACAATTTATATGTATTACACATACTTTTCCTTACTTAATGTTTTCAGTTCATAATATGTCTTTGAGATTTCTTTCATCTACACACATAACAAGGCTCTTTTTTTTTTAAATGGAGGTATGGTATTCTATTCTAGAGATACATATAATTTACTTGGACAGTTTCTTGTTGATATGCATTATTATTTCCACAGTTTTTTCTATGACATGATGCTGTGTGAAGAACTCTGCACATATTTTTTTTTATATATATCTATGCAGGTATATCTATCGTTGTAGAAGTAAAACTGTTTGGTCAAAGGACATTATACATTTCAGATTTTGCTTTTACTAGACTGCCCTTACAAAGATTGTACCAACTTAAACTATTCTCAGCAATGTATGAAGTTGTCTTATTCCAAAAAGTGTTATTAAGTTTTTTACTTTTTCTAGTTGTGTGAAAAAAAAATGCATCTCACCAAAGTTCTAAATTTATAAGTGTGTTTTTTTTTTGGTTTGTTTTTGCTTCCCATCCAATCTTTTGTCCCTTGTCCCATTTGGTTGATCATCTTTTTCTTATTAATTTGTAAGAGGTCTTAATACATATTAAGAAGTTAATCTTTTGTTTGCCTATTGATTTGTAATTTTTTTTCCTAATTTGTTAGTTTTTTAAAAATTTTTGCTCCAATTATTATTTCCTTTGTTTTTCCTTCTTCTGAATTTATCATTTTTTTATGTTGTACTTAGAGAACTATTGCTTACATGACCTTTAAAAAATGAATTGCCACATATTTTGCCTAGTACTAGTGTGAATTCAAACTTTTAGCTAAATTTAAAGGTTCTAAATCCATATTAAAAAGATACAGGAAACTACTAGTCAAATCAGATTCAATAGAGTTAAAAGAAATTTGATTTTTAAAATTTAATGGCATTTAACTTTTAAGCTCTTTGTAGTGGCATATAGATAGTTATACACCATTTAAAAGATTGTAGTGGGGACAGGTTGGAGGAGAGTTGAGCAATGAAAATCAGTTAGTTATATTGTGGATAGAGAGCAAGAAAATTGGGCAGCAAGAAATTATCAGTAATTTGGCACTGGGGCTGGGGCTCAGTGGTAGCACATTTGCTTGGCATGTGTGAGGCACTGGGTTTGATTCTCAGCCCCGTATATAAATTAAAAAAATAAATAAATAAATAAAGGTCTATCAACAACTAAAAATTATTTTTTTTGATAATACTGTTTTTTTTTATTATCAAAGATGCCAGAAGAAGAATATAATTTCAGGTTATATTTTAAACATAGGAATAAAAGTATACAACATTTTAATAATCTTCATTTATTAGTGAAGTACCACAAGGTGGATTTTGTTTTGCTAATTTCTATCAACAGACAGTAAATTCTCAATAGCATTAAAATATCTTGTGAAGATTATAAGTGCCCTCTACTAAAGCTGTTTTTCATTCTTTGAATACATTTGGCAAATTTACTGTTCCATGAATCAGTAAGATTTGACCTCACAAATAAAATAATTAAAAAGGGCTGGGGATGTGGCTCAAACGGTAGCGCGCTTGCCTGACATGCACGGGGCGCTGGGTTCGATCCTCAGCACCACATAAAATAAAGATGTTGTATCCACCAAAAACTAAAAAATAAATATTAAAAAAATTCTCTTTAAAAAAAATTTAAAAAAATAAAATAATTAAAAGATGGAGTGTGCAAATCACCACTCATAATTAGTGTTTTCTAAAGACCAAGTAGATCTGAAATATTTGTCATTTGAAATCCACCTAATGCATTTATATGAGTATCTTAGATTATATATATTGCCTCTTTTTAAAAAAAATTATTTATTTATTTTATTGTGCTATTTTTTATTTATTTTTTTATTAGTTGCTCAAAACATAACAATGATCTTGACATATCATACATTTGATTCAAATGGGGTACCTAATCTTAATCTTATTTTTCCACGTGTACAGATTGCAGGATCACATTGGTTCAACTAAAAATTATTAAAAAAAAAAAAAAAGAGGAAAGAAATTATCAGTAATTTAATGACAATGCCCAGAAGTGTGGAAAACAGAGAAACTTGGTAATGCAATGACCATTGTTTTCCCTGCTGCAATGTTGCTGCAGTCTTTCTTTATATTCCTTAGAAGAGCACATTGTAATTGGATGAATAATTGTATTAAATTTTAATTGAAATAACATTTTTCTTAAAAACAAACAAAAAAGAAATTATCAGTAGTGTTTTTCTCGTTCTTTGACATTAAAATAAAACTGTTTTATTTCATTTCAAGTTAATTTATGGACTTAATTTATGGAGTATTTTTAAATTTTTCTGTATTACCATATGAAGATATTACTCAAATTCCATGATGAATATTATTGACAAGAACATTACATATTTGTAGTTTTTTAAAATCTTATTTTATTTTTCACACAAATGGAGCACAACTTTTCATTTCTCTGGTTGTACATGATGTAGAGTCATACAATTTGTGCAACCATACCGGTATATAGGGTAATAATGTCCATCTCATTCCACCATCTTTCACCACCATACCTCCTCCCCTCCCTTCCCTCCCCTTTGACCAATCCAAAGTTCCTCCAGTCTTCCTTTGCACCCTCTCCCCATTATGGATCAGCATCCACTTATCAGAAAACATTTGGCCTTTAGTTTTTTGAGATTGGCTTACTTTGCTTAGCATGATATTCTCTGACTTCATCCATTTACTTGTAAATGCCATAATTTCATTCTTCTTTAAGGCTGAGTAATATTCCATTGTGTATATATATGTACACACACACACACACACACAATTTCTTTATCCATTCATCTATGGAAGAGCATTGGGGTTGGTTTCACAGTTTAGCTATTATGCATTGAGCCGCTATAAACATTGACATTGTTATATCACTGCAGTATGCTGATTTTAAGTCCTTTGGGTATAGACGGAGGAATGAGATAGCTGGGTCAAATGGTGGTTCCTTTCCAAGTTTTCTAAGGAATCTCCATATTGCTTTCCAAAGTGGTTGCACCATTTTGCAATTCCATCAGTAATGAATCAGTGTACCTTTTCCCCACCTCCTCACCAGCACTATTGTTGCTTGAATTCTTGATAATTGCCATTCTGACTAGAGTGAGATGAAATCTTAGAGTATTTTTTATTTGCATATCTCTAATTGCTAGAGATGTTGAACATTTTTCATATATTTGTTGATCGATTGTAGATTTAATCTTAATTTAATAATTATTTTTCTTTCTAGCTTTACTTACCTGTATGTGTGGCCTGTCCTTCAAAATCTTCCTCAAAACTTTGGCTTTTGCCTTCTTCCATTTTAGGGATTGGTCTTTATATAATCTACAGAACAAACAAAGAAGCAAAAATGCAGATGAATGCCAGAATATACATGCATTTATACATAAATATAAAAATAAATGTGTGTATGTATATGTATTTATAGGTCCCTGCTGCCAGGTTCCACTGTAGGTCAACTGCAAGTAATTAAAGTGATATGGCATTATCTAACATTTGTTTTGCTAAAGATGTCTGGAAAATTCATGTTTTTTTTTTCAATATACCTTCATTTTAGTTCTTTATGCTTGATGAACATTGTCAGTAACTGACTTTTTAAAAATTATTGTTATTAAATTATATATAATTATGCTCTAATATTTTATATAATAAACATTTAGTTAATAATCATTACATACTTAGTTCAGATATTTACTATGTGCTAGGTGCTTTTCCAACTATTTTATGAGTTAAAACTCATTTAATTCTCACATAACCATATATGGTAGGGATAATCCTTAATGTCACTTTGCAACTGAGGAAATTGAAAGGGAATTTAAGTTACTTGCCCACCATCACATAGAAAGTGCTGGAGCAAAGATTTTAATCTAGACTATTTGACTTGGGAGCCTACTCTCAACCATTCCACTGTTATGGAAATTAACTCACTATAACAAAGTTATTTTTTCTGTATGGTTTGGTGAAAAACTAGCCTCTACCTCAGAGCAAAGCCTGTCCAAGGAAGGGACATGACCTTTGTCCTAGGAAAGACCCACAGAGCACTCCTAGGCACATTCCCACCTTGCTAAGTTGTTTATCTACAAATAACAGGAAAGATCTGCTGCGCCAGGTGTCCCTGACTCAGTCAGGCTAGGTGGGGACCCATAACAATCCCCTAGCAGCCATCAATCAGCATGAGATAGGGAAATACCTGGGATGCCAGATGACCCTCCCAGTAGTTTATGGTGTTGGGAAACCATGTAGTTCAGCATGAACACCCCTCTTGGCTTAAACCAATCAGTTCAAATGAATCCCCCTCTCATAGTAACCAATCACCCCTACCCAACTTGTTCCCACCAGCGAATGTGCTAATCATGTTTTAGAGTTGTTATTTGATTTTCCCGCGGTATGTGATGATTTGCTAAGAGATGCTATGATGTATGTCAAGTCCCTGCCTTCCCCAAAGAGTGTATAAAACTGATGCAAACCCTGGGCTTGGGGCCTCTCAGTGTCACCAATTCCTGTGTGCACACGGAGGGCCGAGCTAGCTCGCAATAAACACCTCTTTGCTGCTTACATCGATCTTGGTCTTTGGTGGTCTTTTGGGGGTCCCGAATTTGAGCATAACATTGGCAAATCCCTTGGCTAAACACCACAGCTTCTCTTCAAACTAACGAGTAGGTTTGAAAGGTTAAGAATGTATGTTGAGAAATCTCTCCTGACCATTTGGTTGCTCTGTAAAAACAACCCCTCCCAGAAACCATGCAGCTCAGCACGTACACCCCTCAGGGCTTAAACCAGTCAGTTCAAATGTATACCCCTATTTTGTACTGACCAATCACCCCTACCCAACTTGTTCCCGCCAGTGAATGAGCCAATCATGCTCTGGAGTTGTTGTTTGATTTTCCCGTGGTGTGTGATGATTTGTTATGATGTATGTGAAGTCCCTGCCCTCTCCAAAGAATGTATATAAACTCTGCTTAAGTTGTACTCGGGGCTCTCTGCTCCTACGAAGTGAGCTCTGAGCCCCAGCATGCTGGACCCCCAATAAACCCTCTGCTGTTGCATGAGACAGTCTCTTGGTGGTCTCTTCCTCTGACACTCGCCCGACCTTAACAGGTTTTAATGAGGTTAGCCACCCAGCAAATGAAAACATCCAGTAACCGAGCCTGGAGTACTTTTGAGAAGCTAAAATCTACCACACACTTGGACATTTTTATTCATGTGAAACTTCTTGCTACCCTCATATCAAACCTTATTTTTTTAAGTTCACCGTCAAACATACTTGCATCATTAGCTGTTAAATATTTGGAAAATACAGTTATTATGCAAACTGATATATGCCTCAAGGAGTCCCCAGTTGTGTTTTTTCTGAACATTTTGTCAGGGAATATATATTAGCAGTGGATATACTATTTCAAAGTCAGTTTTAAGCCATGATATCATTCTGCTTGTGCTTTGAATTTCTTCTCCTCCTCCTTTCCCTTCCGCTTCCCCTCCCCCTCCTTCTTTTCTCCTTTTTTTTTTAATTGATTTGATTTACATTTCAATACTGGACTTGGTGTCTTCAGTGTGTTTCCAAATTACAAGATAGTAAGCTAGAATTCTGCCTTTATCTTCATCCTAATACTTGGACTGTTCCTATTATTTTATTGTTTCAATTACCACAGTCCCTATTCAGAATCACTGGAGGTCAAAGTTTTGGCAAATTTGATTTTCCTACTTGAATAAGAACAGGCTTTTAAGCAAAGTGTCTCAGGGGAAAACCAGTTTATACCACAATATTTTCATAACTATAAAGGTAAAAAAGAATATAGAATTTGAATGTATTTAATAAGTAAAAAGAATAATGGAAATGAACATGAGTAAATACTGTTGGACAAAAGAAGCAATTTCATGACTTACTGAAATTATTTAAAAATAATTTTTGCATCTAAAAAAATGAGAAAATCTTTGCTTAAAAAAATACCTACAGAACTAAGAAATGAAAACTTATCTGACGACTTCAATAGCTATTTAGTTCCCAGAAAAGCAGAGACTCAAACGAATCTCTTATTTGCAAGAGCAGATTGTTAATTTGGGAGAACTATGATTCTCAATAAGTATGCACAAGATTTAAGAAAATCTGGGAGTTCATAACCCACTTGAATCAAAGTGTGAAATATGATATATCAAGAACTATGTAATGTTTTGAACAACCAACAATAAAAAAGTTAAAAAAAAAAAGAAAATCTAAAATTTTTGTTTCAAATGTTGAAGAGACAGAAATAGCTTCCTCTTGACTTGTTTCTTGCTAATCTAACAATGGGGTGGGGGAAAAAAGAAATTCCATTTTTAGAAAAGACTTTCTGTAATTTCAAGAAATCCCTTTACTAAAAAGATAATCAAGTTACTTAGGACAAACTTGATTCATTGATTGGATTAACATATATTAAGAATAGACATTTCTCTGGGCTCTGAATTACATGAAGAACAAACACCAAGTCAACTGTGTTGCCTGTTTAAGAAAAAGATTGTCTTTTAACCTATTGTCTACATTTGAGTTGAATACAAAGATTGGTTATTGTACAAATATTTGTTATTGTTTACTGCTGGGGGAAGGAATGAATGAATTGGAAGAAAAATATTGAAAAGCTGGCTGCAGTGGCCCACTCCTATAATCCAAACAGCTTGGGAGCCTGAGGCAGGAGAATCGTGAGTTCAAAGCTGGCCTCAGCAATTTAGCAAGGTCCTAAGCAACTCAGTGAGACCCTCTCTATAAATAAAATATAAAAAAAGGGCTGGGGTATGTGGCCCAGTGGTAAAGGCCCTTGGGTTCATTCCCTGGTACAAAAAATAAAAAAATAAAAAAAAATATTGAGACATGAGCATGTGTTCTTGCACTGCTTGTTGCCTCTGAACAGAAAGATGTATAAAAATATCGTTAACTATGCCCAGTTATCAGCAATTTAAAATTGAATATTTGGTTTGCAATGATATTAATACTATTAATTTATATTATTATATTTAATATTATATTTTAAAATATTCCATGTCTAAAAAAAAATATTCCATGTCTGCTTTAGGTTAAAGGATTTAAAATAGTAATAGGATTTTTAGAAGAATTTGAGTGGCAGTAAGCACATCTTTGTCCTTGGAAACTGGTGAAAGGTAAAGCAAGAAGACAGAAAAAAAACTGCCTTGATCAAGATTTACTGTAGTTCAGGAGTTTCCGTATATTCCATCTTACATAATTTTAAAAACTCTGATGCTATTACTTTTTAAATTTTAGATTGCTATAATACTATTTTAACTAATAAAATCTGTATTAAATAATTATATGTTGATGACTTTTGACACAATATCATTCAGTTAAGGGCATGATATTACTCTCCTAAGTAAAAGGAAAAAGTTAATTTTGGCAAAAATATGGTATAAAATATAATTTTACCAAATTGGGGTCTTTTTTTTAAGAGAGAGAGAGAGAGAGAGAGAGAGAGAGAGAGAGAGAAAGAGAGAGAGAGAATTTTAGGGTTTATTTTTTAGTGGACACAGCATCTTTGTTTGTATGTGGTGCTCAGGATCGAACCCGGGCCGCACGCATGCCAGGCGGGCGCGCTACAGCTTGAGCCACATCCCCAGCCCAAATTGGGGTCTTATTTTCCTTTTAATATAGGATTTTAATAATAAATTTAAAATAATGACTTTTATGAGATAACATTTCTCAAATGTGTCCTCAAAGTTCTAACACCGCCAAATCATGGTTTAGCAATTTCCAAGAAATAAGATGAAACAAATAGAGGGGATTCTGCTTGTTGTTCTTGTATCCAGTGGTTAGTAGTAATCTAGAATAGAAAGGGAGTGAGTATAATTCTTATCTATCAGTTTTAGAGGACTTGAAAAAATCTAGATCCATCCCTAAACATTTCAATATCATCATTATTCTTGTTCTAATGACACTGCTGTATTGACAATTGTTAATCATTTCAAATATGATGACCTAATCAGAGCATATAGTTTAGAATTAACTTATAGATTCTCAGTGTTCCTTAAGAAGGGCTTTGTTTTCAAAACTCTCTTGTAGTTTATTGGTAGATTTTTCCCCCCATACTGGGAATTGAACCCAGTGGTGTTTTCCATCTCCAGTTTTTGTTGTTGTTGTTGTTTTAAAGTTTTTATTTGGGAGGCTGGCCTTGATTTTGTGATCCTCCTGCCTCAGCTTCCTGACACATTGGGATTACAGGTGCATGCTACCATGCCTGGCTACTGAAAGAACTAACTCTACACTCCAAAGAATAGTATTTGATTTTTAAAAATGTGATTGAAATAACAATTCTATGGCTTCAGAAATATGTAAGACCAGCTTCTAAAATCAAGTCTGTTTATTTCATAGGCCTGTTATTATCTAGCCCAAGTTTTATATAAAAATCTTTGTGTGTGTGTGTGTGTGTGTGTGTGTGTGATCTTTGAAAACTAGCACTTGAATATTTCTGTGTGTTAAAAGTAAAAAATAAACACAGTTGTATGGTGCCTTTGCTTCTGCTACTATAAAAAATACCCCATTCGTTTATACTGAATGTAACAGAAGAGTCCATTTATTTCAGGTTAGCAAAATTAATTCTAAATGACTGATCATGACCCTGGGAAGTCAGTACAAAAAGACAAAATGGCTTTGCCTGTGGTTGGTTCTTGATTTTTTTTTTTTAAATATTTATTTATTTTAGTTTTCGGCGGACACAACATCTTTGTTTGTATGTGGTGCTGAGGATCGAACCCGGGCCGCACGCATGCCAGGCGAGCACACTACCACTTGAGCCACATCCCCAGCCCCTTGATTTTTTTTTTTTTTTTTTTTGTGTGTGTGTTGTATGTGTTTTGCTGGTGATTGAACCCAGGACTTTGTGCATGCTAGGTAAATCACTCTACTGCTAAGTTTCATCCCCAGCCTGGTTCTTAATGATCATATAAACTGATGGAGAATTTACCATCAATCCTGTGTCTCTTGATTATTTTAAAAAACAAATGTAATAAGCAATATGCATTATTATATAAAACAAGAAAACTAGGAAATGTCCTTTGTAGAGCTACTCTTACACATATGGCAAAATTATGGAAATATTACATGTGAATTTTGTGTTGAGATTTGTATGTGAAATGAGATTTTATTCATCAATCATTTGAAAGAACTAACTCTACACTCCAAAGATGTTAGTATTTGATTTTTAAAAATGTAATTGAAATAACAATTCTGTGGCTTCAGAAATGTTTAAGACCAACTTCTAAAATCAAGTCTGTTTGTTTCATAGGCCTGTTACTATCTAGTCCAAGTTTTATATAAAAATCTCTGTGTGTGTGTGTGTGTGTGTGTGTGTGTGAGAGAGAGAGAGAGAGAGAGAGAGAGAGAGAGAGAGAGAGAGAGAGAGAGATCTTTGCAAATTAGCACTTAAGATTTCTATGAATTAAAAGTAAAAAATAAACACAGTTGTATGGTGCTTTTGCTTCTGCTATTATAAAAAATACCATAGACAATGATATTTAAACAATAGAAATGTATTTTCTCACACTTCCAGAGGCTAGAAGTTCCTAGATCAGAATCCAGCAAGTCCACTCTCTGGTGAGGGCTCTCTTCCTGGCTTGCAGATGGCCACCTTCTGTTTGTGTCCTCACATCACAGAGAGAGAACAAGCTCTCTAGTATCTTTTCTTATGAGGACACTAATCCTACAGGATCAGAGCCTTATCCTTATGACCTCTTCGAGGCTTAATTATTTCTGTAAAGGTCCTATCTCCAAAAATATTTCATTGGAGATTAGGACTTCGACACATGAACTTGGGGGGATATAATTTAGTTCCTAGTTCCGGGCTCAGGCTTTTTTGGTACAGATGCTGGCCACAGTCCCTGTGTTCTGGCTCCCATCTCCAGCCCTTTCCTTAATGTCTAAAGCTTTGGAGGCTCCAGATTTCTCAGGGCTCCCTCCCTATCCTTTAAGTAAGGCCACAGGCAGGGAAAGGAGAATTGCCTAGAATTAACTCTCCCATTGTTTTGGTGTCCTTTCCCTGCTTCTGGACCCACACTCCTGGTATGCTGCAGAAGGTCCCACAACAATATATAGGGCATTCTCATTCACGTTAGGTAATACGAATACCTGTCATTTCTTTGTCAGTTTTGGGTCACTCTTACATACTAAGGAATATATTGGTGTAAATATACTAACTGCAATAGAATCAAGGACAATTTATGTTCTGAGATGGCAGGGACCAGTAAACCTGTTAAGTGGGCAAAATCAAGAACGTGTTGCTTCACTTTCACTGCTGTTAGAAAGCTAGATTTTGTCTTGATCTGTGCCCCATTTGGGGTCACACTAGGCCACTCACCTCACCCTTGCAGCACTTGCTATTGTTTCCACCTCTAACCAAACATCTCAGGTCTCTGTGTTCCAAGGTGACTGAGATAATCTGGCCACTAAGCCAGGCTAATGTGCTCATCAGTACTAACATATTAATGTGAGAAGTTTTACCCCCTGCCATGAAGAGCACCTCCCAATGTCATATTGGACTTCTAGAGAAAGCAGTTTTGCATTTTCTTTCTTATTAAAATAAGTTATCAGTGTGGAATTTCATATTAGATAGGTCTGACAATACCATGTCAAATAGAGGGCATATTACTAGGCTTGTGGAGACCTCATTGTCTTTCAAATCATAAGGATTGATGTCATTATTTCACCCAAGTTTCCTTTTTGCTCCCTGGTCCCACTATTCAATTTATTGACTTTGGGAATGGGAGATGGCGAGCTAAAAGTGATATGCCCTTAAGGTAATAACAATATAGAGGGGATTTTATGGCCCATAATATATGTATTAATTTCTTAAATTATTCTCTAATTTTTAAATTTATGTTTGTCTTCTCAAAGGAGGAACTAAGCTTTTTGTGGGTAAGAACCACAAATGCTTCCAAGTGGCAATATAGCACAGTAATTAGTACTTGGACACTTGAATTCAAGTCTAGTTTTGCAAATATTAGCTGTGTGACATTGGGCAAATCACTAAAGCCCTCTGTGCTTTAATTTCTTGTTTTTAAAGTTTGGAGTAATAATAGTGTATATTTTAAAAGGTTGAATGATGATTAAGTGAGGGAAAATATGTAAAGTGTACAGTATGTAACACTGGAAACTTCATAGGTTTTGAGTAAAGACTTCATAATTAGTACCTAAAAATACTAAAACAAACATTTAAAATTAGTAATTCATATAGTAAAACTAACTTAAATTTTATTTAGGAATCAACACACTTATGCACTGTTTATGTCTAATTATCTCTCCCACCCAAAGAATAGGTATGTGTGTATATAGTTATATATTATACATATTACTTTTCAATTGTTTTATATTCTATTTCATTACTGAGGTCCTGTATTAAGTAATTTGATTTACTTCTAGTAAGGACTATTTGCCACAAAGCATTTAATAACATGAACAGGAGATAAATTTGGAATTATGAAATATAGGCTAATAAAATGTACATGAATGTGCTTGAAAGTAGTAGTTGAAAGATTTTCTGAAGATGTGTGCCCAAGTGGGAAATGGGAGTGATTATTTAATTTGAATATAACATACTAGTTTTCCAGTGAATTGAATTTCCTACTCAAATTGTTATGTGGTTTTTCTATTTGATTTTCTTTTTTGCATTTATGTCAGTGCCTTATATACATTCTCTGCATTTCAGTTTTGAAATGAAGTAGGACTTTGTAGAGATAGTAGCAACACTCGGGATTTCTTTTGCCACATTTAGTTATTTTAAGTATTAGTTTTGGGATACTTCAACTTGTATATTTTGTGGCATCATAATGAGAATTTTCTTTAAAAATAAATTCCCAGAAGGATGAATGAAATAAAGGACACATAGTCCTCAAAATGTTTATCATAAAAAGAAATGCTAAGAGAATGGCTGGCACTCAGCAAATATTAGTTTCCTTTCATTTTCATAACACATACCTTGATGCTACCAGAACATCCCTTAATTTATATACTACTCCTCCCCCCATATAGATTCATTCAAGCTCATGAATTGGATAGAAGAAGTGGGATAGAAACTTTGATGTTAAGACACTGCAAAACAGATACAATGCTTTCTCAGCTCCTACCTTACTCAAATAGTTTTACTTTTTAAACAAATGATATGGGGAATTCATAGAAAATAGCCATTTCATTCTTGTCAACTTGCATCATTAGTAAAAAAAAAATATTCAGAGAAAACATGAGCTTTTAAAATTAGAATTGAATTCTTGCTCCTAATGCAAAGACATTCACCTATCCAGGTGTGTGCTTAATACATAGCTATGGCCTCTTATGGTTCTGGAGGAAAGAGAAGTGTCAGAATCTTACAGGAAATTCAGAGCAGCTATCTCTTTTTGAGTATGTCTTACATTATAAATACACTTATGTTAACATACGAATATTATTATGAATGGTTTACATACATTTTTACAGTAACATATAATATCAAATCCAGTTTATAAATGCAATAGTTTTGCAAAAGTTGCCATGATGAATTAAATAATCTGTAATCTTAATGTTAAGTGATTCTAAGTATAATGTACAAAAACAAAATATTTTAAATGGATGCTATAGTTGAAAGCTATTTTTACAGTAATAAAATAACTTTTTTTGCAAACCAGTGGGAAAACCATACTAAACTCACTTTCATGATGCAAATAGTAAGATTTATTTATAATAAAAATCATCTTCATGTGAGCAAAAGAGAAGAGAAATAAACCAATTGAAAGAAAAAGTTCACCTAATTTAACAAATATCAACAAACTCTCAATATTCTTTTCCTTTAAAAACATCACTTCAGTCTCATTAAAAATTTAAAGTAGTCATTTGAAAAACACATTATTATTGCTATTTGAATTCTAAAAGAAACAACAACCCCAAAAATGTACTTTTAAGTAAAAATACACAACAGATTGAGTGTCTGACTTAGAGTTCTGACAATACTATAGCATTGTATAAAATACTCCCTTTCTTTTACAGTTGGAGTCAAATTCTCAAACACAAAATGTGAGGAATTATACTTTCTTCCCTTTAGGAATTATAGTTTCTTCCCTTTAGTTCCCCCTTCATTCAAAGGAAGAACTGAAGAATTTTTAAAATTTCAAAATGAATTCTTTAGTCATTGTTCTTTTTTTCAAAATCTACAATATCATACTCAAAACTGTGTAGTTCACTTTGAATTTTTATTAGTAAAGATGACTAGTACAAATCACTTTAAGAAGGAAAGGCACACAATTTTAATTGTCTTTATAGCAGAGAAAACTTTGTTAGTTTGAAATATTTTAAAAGAACACAATTAATAGACTAACACTGAAATCATTATTCTTTCCCCAAAGGTAAAAATTTCAAACTTATACTATGAAAAAGACTATTTGCAGACTCACAGTTTAGCTCTCTGTGCGTGATGTCCTTGTCAGTGAGTGAGAATCCCTATCTACTCAACTCCTTTTGGACTTGGATAAATTTAAGCTCTTCAGATTTAAGATCCATGGATATTGATGACCCTTGCAGAAATAGCTCTGTGCACATAATAGGATTGATGTAAGAGAATTAACAAAGCGTACCCATTAAGAGTAGAGCAAAAACAAACTAAAATACAAGGAACTTCAAGTTCTGTGTTTATCATAATCTTTGTCTGCCTCTTTTTATGTTACTTGAGAAAAAAAATATGTCTTTCCAGCATGGACTTCTGATATCTATTCTTGGAATTTTTTTTACCATTTCCTAAAAGAAAAAAAAAACCATTTTTTTCTGATTAAAAAATTTTTTCTTGATCTAACTATAATTAATATCCTTCTCAACATCTTTGACATGGTCCACTTTTTCCTTTATACTTACCATCAACCAATTTCTTTTCTTTTTTTTTTAATACTCTGAAAAGCTTTGTTTTAAAAAACAAAAACTACTATAGTAAACTTAAAAAAAAAGGTGTGTGTATTAAATCTTTGGCATTTTTTTTGCAACAAAATTCCTGAAAAAGTTAGAATACAAATGTTGATGCCCTCTGTCTTATTATATCTTCCCTTTTATATATATATATATATATATATATATATATATATATATATATATCTTTCCTAGTTCTTATTTGTTTCATTATGTTGGTCATTTCACATTCTTTCACGTGCCTATCAAAACAATGAACACTTATTAAGGGACAGTTTGTTGACTGCTTCCCTTTTGCTAAGGGATGCTTACAGAAAGTACAACTTCAATGTTCAGATATTAAGTTTTTATAATAAGGCCATTGGGTAAAGGCTACACCATATTGTATATACTCTATTATGTAAGAGTAGTCAAGTTTATAGTTTACAGGATTCATTGAATGGATGAAAGACAGAAATTACATGAATATTTCCTTATTGCAGTAGTCTGAATATTTCTTCGCAGTTGCTTGGCACTGAAATTGCAAAGAAAAATATTCCCACTGTAGTGGGGCTCATGGTCCAATGAGGAAGATAGTCAAGTAAAAAGACAATCACAATAATGTGATATAATTACCATAAAATCTGGAGTACAGGAGAGATTCCATGAGACAAATTGTGTTTATTTTCATCTTCTCCTGTTACAGGGTTTTAATAAAACCTGTTCAGGTTGGTTCAGTCATTTGTGGGTCTGTTTGCTTTCCAGATGCTAGAGTTCTATGGGTACTTTCTTCCTTTCATTTCTCTTCACTGTAGCTGGGTTTTACCATGAAAAATATGTTTTCTGTTGTTCCTTAAAGGCATTAAGAAATGAAGGGAAAGTAGATGATGTGTTCAATCCACCATCTTTTCCTGACATCTTTAATCCTCATGGCTAAATGTATCATCTAACTTTGCCAACATAGGAGATTTAATTTCCTTTCAGTTTAATATTGAAGAATTTTAATTAGCAAGAGCACAAAATTTGTAATATTAATGGAAATTAAGCTGAAAACATCTAGATTCAATCTCATGTAGTTTCATCCAAAAAATTTAAACAGATCTTGTTGCAATTTAAACAGTGATAGTACTTACACACATTCTAATAGTTGTGTTTTGTTACTCTAAATTAATTTGACATTTATTTATTCTCTCTGAGCAGGAGGGAAGGAAGTGTGTCACATTTCACAATGTTGTTGGTTTGTGCATCCCCTAGGACACCCCACCCCTGCTGCTACTGGAGATGGAACCCATTGGTGCTCTACCGACTGAACTCCATTCCCAGCCCTTTTCATTTTTTTGAGTCAGGGTCTGGGTTAAGTTGCCCAGGCTGGCCTCTTGCTTGCTATCCTCCTGCCTCAGCCTCCAGAGTCTCTAGGATTACAGGAGCACCATTACCCCACTGCTGATTGTGCATTTTTGTATGTTACCTGTAGAGGTCACTACTTTCCTTGTAGTAACAATCTCAAGAACAAGGTGATTTTTAAGTTTCTCATAGCAATTCACATTCATTTGTAAGGAGCGGGATGTTTTCTTTTTAGCTAAAGAATCTAGAATGTAATAAGATGCAACACCAGTGTAATTTAAACAGTGGCACACTTTGTAATCCTAGAGACTCGGGAGACAGACAGGAGGATCGCAAAGTTCCAGGCCAGCCTCCGCAACCTTAGTAATGAGACCCTGTCTCAAAATAAAAAATGAAAAGGGCTGGGGGTGGGGGGGGAGAAGCTCAGTGGTAAAGCGCCCCGGATTCAATCCCCAGTACAAAATTAATAAACAAATATTAAAACTTTTTATGCCTTTTGGTGGAAAATGTAAAAATAAATACTGAAAAATTTTCATAATTAATGGTTTTATGTTCAAAAAAGACATATTTAAGTTTCTGTCAATTACAAACTTGGAACTCACATATTCACATATATTTTCACAACTGCAGAAGCTTATGGTAAAAAATGACTTAGAAATTCCTACCCACACCTTCCCAACACATATAAAGCTATACTTTGCTTTTTATTTTTTGCTACCTTTGACACATGTTTACTGGAGGGATTTTAATAGCATTATGGACACTACACACTTACTCCAATTCTGACAACATTTTGATTTGATTGCTCTAATTATGGATTGAGCAATTTTTGTAGATGATGAAAACTTGTCAAAAAGAGTCAAAAGTTAAGAGGTCTGTTATTTTACATACGTGATTCATGATTAAGGCAAAAATATTTGAAAGTGTTAGAATTATATTGAGATCTTATATTCAACTTAAAAAATATTAAGATACAAAGCACAAACATTACAAACCAGATGAAAATGTCTTTAAAAATGAGAACAATATTAACAATGAGCACACTTAATGGAGTACTTAACAGGTGAAGTACTCAATATTTACCTTACTTAATCTTCACAACTATCCTCTGAGGTAGGACAAGAATAATTTTATTGATGAGAAAACAGGTTTAGATAGATTTTATTTAGATTTGTAACTTATCCAATTTTATGCATATATTCCACAATATTTGTGAAATGTCCATTCTGTGACAAGCATTCTTCCATGGACAAGAAATAAAGCAGCAAGAAAATGAAAATTTAAAAAATTTATTTATTTGTTCTTTCTAGATATACATGACAATAGAATATATTTTGACATGTTATACATACATAGAATAAGAATAACTTGCTCCAATTAGGTGCCATTATTGTGGTTGAACATGATGTGGAGTCACGTTGGTTTTGTATTCATGTATAAGAATAGGAGAATTGTGTCCAGAAAATGAAGTTTTTATGTTCAAAATGTTGATAGTATGTCTATGAGGAACCCAGGGTGGGAATTAAGGTATGACTTAATCCCATGGCTCATACTATCTCCTGCAAAGGGCAGATTAAGCAACCTCCAAAATTGAAATTATCAAATCTTCTTTAAATCCTAGATAATCTCCAGTGAAGATTTTTTTTTTGTACCAGAAATGTCATAAATACATATTTATGTCATAAATATGATATTTAGTGTAGAAATACTTTCCGTTTTTTGCATATAAGAAGGTTTATTATGAAGATTGTATTGATGGATTTCTTAGGAACCCAAGGACAGCTATATTTACTCTGATCCTAAGGGAGTGGAATAGCACTTTTGGAACTTGGAAGAAGCAATTCTACTCTGAGCATTTAACCTGAGAGGTCTGTTGACCTTCCCAGAAGAATTCAACTACCAAGGTTACAGCTTTCTCCTGATGGCTCCTCCTATCACTAGTGTTGACTTCCTTTTCCTAAATTTGATTTAAGTTTTCCCTCCTTTACAGCCTCTGCTATGCATTTTTGCTACTTATTCTATTTGTCAGGACCCGTCTCCTGGTTCTGATGGGTTTATCTCAAAACAATTTTGCTTTAAGCCGCTTCAATCTTCAGTCAAAGTGTTGGCATAATTTGGCCAAGGTCACATCTGTCAGTCTAATCAGCTTTGGCCAGAGGGCAAGATTATGTGGACTATATAAAGATACCTGTTCACTACAGGGAAGGGGTGTTTTTATAAATGCTATTGGTGAGACAGGGATGGTGATTGACATGATTTTCCCTAAAAATAAATTCATCCTTAGTTTGAGCTTGAACACATTTCCCTCAGTCTTCAAATGACAGAATAAAATTTAGAGCTGGAAAGAAATGTTAGAAACAGAATGAGAGAGAACTGTGATTCTTCCATTTAGGATTTTATTTCCCCTTTCCATTATGTCGTGTGTGTGTGTGTGTGTGTGTGTTTTTCCTGAATTTTATTCTTGAGAAGATGAAAATAAAGTAGAATTCTATAGTTTGTCTTTC
Organism: Marmota monax; assembly: GCF_021218885.2. Taxonomy (NCBI): domain Eukaryota; kingdom Metazoa; phylum Chordata; class Mammalia; order Rodentia; family Sciuridae; genus Marmota; species Marmota monax. The sequence goes on along the minus strand of NW_026693876.1, from coordinate 498,011 downwards.
TCTTTTCAATTTACTGTTTATTTAAAGAAGAATATCTTCCTTCATTTTCTTTCTTGTTCTGCACAATTATAAATCTCCTTTTATTCTCAGCATTTTTCAGAAACCTTGTTTATTTGGACTGTCATATTAATATTGATTCATACTTGATTTCAAGTATGATTTGTTATCATACTTAATTTCATGCCACCCCATCTTTTTATAGTTATCCTTAAATTAACTGAGTTCACCTGGACTCTCACTATGATGGTCCAATGTCAGTCACCTTATTGTTCTCAATTCCTGGAGATACGTGAAGGTAGTTACTGTCAGAATTTTATTTTGTCATCTCCCAGTTGTTTTTTCTTTTAGAGTCTTGGGCCAAAGAAGATCTGACACTTGTCTAAAACTTACAGCTTCCCATGAGTCTGCAGTTCTTGTTTTCATCCCTTGCTTTTCCTTTTGGAAACTCCCAAGTCCCTTAGTTACATCTTTTAAAGGTTTATAATGCTTCCTTGATACCTGCTAACTATTCTTTGCTGACCAGAATAAAATCTAGAGTACCAGCTTACTTTGGTTCATCCTCTATTTTCTGAAAAACATGTTACCAGTGAAACTAGTCAAGACATTTTCATTGGTATGAAGTAAATTTCTAAAAAAAAATGGAATCCCACCCAGCTATCCTGTTAGTTTTGTAATCTACAATAGAGAACATGACAGTCTCATTTTATTTTTGCTGCATGTATCAAAAATAGTATCACTTTATTTCTGTTGCTCTTTTGCTCACACCTCAACATGTTACCTCTAGTAGGCCTACAGATTTCTTGGGTACCTAGGGTATAATCTTCCTTACCTTCAAAGTATCTTATATATATTTTTTATTTTTTATGTAAATTTTTAAATTTATATATGACAGCAGAATGCATTAGAATTCTTATTACATATATAAGGCACAATTTTTCATATCTCTGGTTTGTATACATAGTATATTCACACCAATTTGTGTCTTCCTACATGGACTTTGGATAGTATCTTATATTTTTTAACAATATTTTACTGCTTCATTTTCATTCTCCCTCAGTTCTGTCACAGAAAATGTTGGTGGAAAATGACAAATTACTTTTGCTTGTTTTTGTTGAAATTTAGTTTAAATTTTATAATACATAGTCCAGACATTGGTATATAGAAATTTTGTGTGATGTAACCTAGGAAAAATGACTCGGAATCTGGGTTAGAATGCCGACTGTCATTTGTTAGCTGTGAGACCAATAACTAGCTCCTAGACTTTTCTAAAACAGTCTTCTCAGTAAAAGGAAGCTAATAGTATATTGTATATATTGTTTTGTGGATTCCATGATATTATAATTATGTAGTATCATAGCTTCTAAAGTCCTGTGTGAAAAGTCCTTATCACTATTTACAACCTTTCAAATTAATTTGTGTTTTTTAAATTCCTATGACTGTGATCATTGCTTTTCTTCTGGCTTAATTCCTGATACCTGTCAAGGGATTATTATTATTATTATTTTATAATTTATTGTATTTTTCTCATTTACTTTTCTTGTCCCCTAGTTTGAATCTTCATTTTTTTTGGACTGGAAAGTGTCCAGAGCAAAACACATTTCAGTCTGTTTCCAGGCCCGTAGAGCCCACTGACAGGATTAAGTGTCTTTTTCGTGCAGTCAGCTCTTGAGATATTTTGTTTTCTCATTTTATGTCATGGTCTTTAAAAGAAGAAGATAAAAATACCACTTGGACACTGAAATTCCTTGGTTTTCTGCCAGGGACTCATAGAAATTTTTCTGAGTTCTCTTCTGAGAATGGCATTATTTTTCTGAAAAATATGAATAAGAGAATTTGAAAAGCATATTGGTTTAAAACCACATCAGAAAATTAAAAGGACTAAAGTAATTCTAAAAACTAAGGCAAAATGCTTTTGGAAGACTTGAATTTAAAAGGATCTTTAAATTCCCAAAGGACGCATATAGGATATTTTGGAACATCATCCCTGAAGAAAAATCAGTTAATGTTTTACTTAACAAGAAACCCATACAATCCACAGGGATAAGGCATAGTTAAAAGAGCTCATCAAACTATTAAAATGTATTTATTAAAGCAAAAAGAGGGAATTGGAAAGGGGTATATACCCCCAAAGATAAACTTAAAATAACCCTTTTTACTCTAAACTTTTTAAATTTGGATTCATCAGGGCTTAGTGCTGCGGAAAGACATATGTATCCAAAAAATGTACATAAGCCTAAGGTACTTTGGAAAGATATTGTAACAGGACAACGGAAAGGTCCTGACCCAGTGATTGTCTGGAGTCAGGGTTCTGTTTGTGTGTTTCCACAGGGAGAACAACAGCCGATTTGGATTCCAGAGAGACTAACCAAAAGGAAGATGATTTGACTCAAATCCATAACAGCTGATATCCAGAGCCCCAGCTTGGCTATTCTTACATCTGCGACAGTGATTAACCAGGATGCTTTTTTCTTTTTTCTTTTTTTTTTTTAAAGCAGGTTTTTTTTTTTAAAGAGAGAGTGTGAGAGAGGGAGAAGAGAGAGAGAATTTTTCAATATTTATTTTCTAGTTTTTGGCGGACACAACATCTTTGTTTGTATGTGGTGCTGAGGATCGAACCCGGGCCGCACACATGCCAGGTGAGCATGCTACCACTTGAGCCACATCCCCAGCCCAGGATGCTTTTTCAATATCTATTTTATTATTGCCTTTTCCCACATCATAAAGTTCTATTTTATTTTTTGAGTTCATATAGACCTAGGTTAATGTTTTTCTGATCAGTTTTATTTTTTGACTGTGGAGTTTTTAAACATTGCAATGGAGATTTCACCTAGGTAAAGCTACAAGGCCTTTACTATTGTCTTATGTGTTGTATGTTATGTGTGCACACTTGTGTTTTGTGTTGTATGTCTGTATGTGCGTATGTCCATATTTCATATACGAGGAGCGCTCATGAAAAAAATGGATCCGAATTTTTTTTTTTATTCACGTGATTTAAATGGTTTAATTTAAATTAGGTAAACAGCTGTTAAGGATTGTTTTTAAAGGAGGTTAACAGATCTGTTTGTTTACTTTCACCTTTCCTTTTCATTATATTTAATAATTCTGTTCAGGATAATGTAATGTTACATAATTTCTTTTTAGCATCATTGCCAGAATTCCTATCTTCATCCTAGTGCCGGTGAATGAAAGATAAAACCAAACTACAGCTTCTTTGATAGCTATCACAGTAAACTGTATTAACTGATGCATCAATGAATAATAACTCAACAAGTAATGCTCAATCAAGGAGTCGATTTACTTTGGGAGGAAATGGACATATTGATAGATTCCTCTGCTTTGAACTGCTTGCAGAACTTGCCTGGACTATGTATCACTTGTATGCATTGTGAACTATCTGTTGGTGCAGCGAATTGTGGTAGTGCTGGCATATCTTTGCTGATGGTGTCACCAGTGATGCAATTTTTCCAAAGGAGCCGTCAATTGGCTTGGTGTCGTGGCATTTCTGTATCCTCCTCCCTTCTGCTAGTGATGGTCTAAATTTTGGGGACCAACAGAGGTGAGGCTAAGAACCTCACCCCCCCCACTGGTGCATAGGCCTATCCACAAGTATGGCTATATGCTGGACCGGTAGTCAGTGACGGGTATGATCCAATTGCAGTGGTATCAACCTAAGACAGGAGGCTGACGCCTAGAGGTCAGTTCATCCAATGACGGGTAAGAACCATATGTTGAATTGGACAACCTAACAGGCACGGTCCCTAAGCCACATTGCTTGTTGTTTAATTAATCAGAAGGGGGGAGATGCTGAGAGCCATAGCCAAGTAGGAATGACGCATGGTAATTTCCTTGTCAGCCTACCCAATGTTGCTTAGAGGGAGGACTCTCCATTGTGGAAATGGGCTTGCCTTGGACCCAGGTCATTTGCAGTGACATTGCATGAAAGGTGACCTTGCTCAGGGATTAGGGCAGATCCGGGTTTAGGGCGGATCCGGGTTTAAGGTGGATCCTGCTGGGAATAGGGCATATCCTGCCGCCTCGGGCGCCCGCTCCTTGAGTTCCTGTTGAGTTCTCTAGGGATTCAGAGAGTATTTGGTATGCAGAGCCCGGTGGAATGTGTGGATTTTCCCAGAACGTGTGTGTAGAGCCAGTGAGAGTCGGGAATAAAGAGTTGCTGTTGGAATCTACAAGTTTGTGGGGTGGCTCGGTTATTTTGTGCCCAGCCAGACTGCGGCACATTAAAAAGAAGGTAACCCCCTGTCGCGACCCCTTCGCCAGCAAGGAAGACACGACACAGGATTCTTCTTTCAGCGGTTTATTCAGGCCTTAACTCTAGTTTTCTCTCAAGCGCTCTCTGCTCCATGCACCCACACACAGCCTAATAAAGCTTACTCAAGTCCAATCAAAAGCCGCCACGTGGGGTTTTCTCATAGGGTATTGAGGGACAGCGCGCCAACTCTTCCTAATAAGGAGTTGTTTACCAAGATCCACAACGGAGACCGGCGCCATCTTCCAATGGCGGCAACGGTCTACAAACAGGGCTCACCACAGTTCCCCCTTATCTCTTAAAAAACAATGCAGGCGAAAACAGAGGTCTTATCCCACTGTGCAAACATGGCTGCAATGTATGGCTCAGTCCTAAGGAGGCGCCTTCCCTAGATCTGACACCATATCAGCGGACGCCTTTTTTCGTGGGACGGGGCGTGGACGCCAAACCCGTATGCAATAGGACATGCTTCCCTTGAGGTCCGGAGATCGGATCACTCAAGTGCAGTGCCTTGCCTCGCATCCTGCATCGTGCTGACGGCAAAAAGGAAGGGGGATTTTACAAGTAGCCGGTCAGTGACTATGAGGTTGGAAGTGGCAACACCATCCCTCAGCCCCTGAGAAAACGAAGGGTCCAAAGCATAAAGTGCAGCACCAGCATGGAAGCCCACCTGTGTGCAATGGCAACAAGGCCTGCAGAGTGCATGGGCCTTCCATAACTGGGAAGGCAGGAAGAGGAGGGCATGCCAAACCCAGTGCAATGTCAAAGATGACTTGGGGTGCAATGGCCAAAACCCAGGAAATCATTGCTTAAGTTGCGCAAGCCAAACTTGTGGAGAGATACCATTCTCTAGGGCTGCAAAAGCCTGGACGATCATAGCCTTTTCTTGGCTATGGCGAGCTCTTAGGCGACAGAAAAGCCGCAGACAAAGGACAACCCCAAAACAACATATCGCTCCAAAAATGCCTACTCCCACCCATTCCTTAAAGAAAGAAAAGGCAGAAGACAGCCAGTTCGTAAATTGGCCCAATGTCACAGGGTCCACACGAGTGTTGTTCAACATGGCAATTTGTGTCAGTTGGGTCTGGATCAACTTCTCTGCTTCCATGGACCAGTTTCCGGTCAGGTACTGTCCAATGATTTGAGAGGTATTTCTGGAATCATTAAATCTGAGAGATGTTATACATAGATGTGCACGATGATCAACACAACCCAAATGTACTAGGTCTGACAATTCCTCAATCTGAGGTTGGAGGAGATCCACCCTTTGATTAACGGCCAAAATTCCTGATAAAATATGTTGATTGATTTTACTTTGAGACTCTAAAATGCTGGAAGTTTGTTGGATGACCTGATTAACCGTGGCCGCAGTCTGCACTTGACTAGCCATGGCTACTCCAGCAGTGACAGCTGCAGCAGCAGACATTGCGACCGCTGTCACAATAGCTGCCGTGATTCCAAAATCCCTACGGCTCCTGAGTACCTCAATAATAGGGAAGGAGTCCGGATCCGCAGTAACCGGAATCGGGACGAAAGTCGGGACCTTCATAACAACTGCCGTGCTCCAGGATCCATTCCAACACTCAGACAAGACACATGTACAATTAGAACAGTCAATCATATCCGATCCTGTAGTATTGGTATCATTGATCAAAAGGAACAGAAACGGAGAATGAAGACAGACTGCTGCAGGGGGCAGTGTAGCATTGGACACCTGAGAATTGTATGAAATGTTTTTAAGCCTCCTACCATTAACAGTGTCCTGTACAGAGCCAGACACATTAAACAGCCAACTCTGGACTCCTCTCAATTGAGCCAGAGCAGAGACATCGGCTGTGGCCCCCTTTTCATTGGAAATCAACCATTGAAACCAAGACCAGCCTGTTCCTGTAGTGGAATTATCCTTGGAAGAATTATACAAATATCTTTTAAGAGAAGGGGAAAGAGAGAAACCCACAGCAACTTGGCGCTTCTCCCAAGAATGATCTTGACAAGGCTTGAATGTCGGGGGGAAAGAATAGTACGGGGTACAATAAGGAGAGGCCTTAAGATAAGTGGCATTACTAGCGTTAGAAAAAGCCACCGGGAGTGACACCTGGGAAGTTATAGCCAAAGTGGTGATATTCATTTCGGTTGAATTTGTAGTCTCTCTTGAGCCCTCCTTTTCCCCAAAACTCACTCAGTTAAGCACCGCAGACAAGGTTCCCAGTGAGACCCTACTGTTCTGTAAGGGGTCTTCCCAATTGGTCAAATTGTTGCGCTGTAAGCGAATACAACGGGTTCTTAAGAAACTGAAGCAGAAAGTTCCCGTGAGATTAACACGAGAAAGGTTGAAAACCTGTTCCCCGTCTCCTCTAGGGGAGACACAAGGGGCAGACATCTCACATGAAGTAGAAAAAAGAGTGGGGAGGACACTAGAATTTTTATGGACCGGCATCGGCATCGGCCATGTCCGAGCTACCGCCCACCATTGCATCGGTAACATCTGGACCATCATCGTCTGTGATAGGGCCAGGATACTCAGCAGAATGAAGGGTCTCATCATTGGACTCTTGTAGGGTCCCCCATTGTTGGTCAGTTGTCTTTGAGACTTTTCTCGTTAGCCGTTCAGGGATCCACACTGGCTCCGTTCGGTCCTGTGGGAAAACACAGACAGAACCTCGTGCCCATGCCAGCACGGGATCAGGCCCATACCATTGTCCGGAAAGGACATCTTTCCACTTAACATACCCAAAATTCGGGGCAGAGGGCGAACAATGCCTATCTGCAGCAGAGCGCCTTTGAATGTCCAGATTTAAAAAATTGATAGTAAATAGAGCCAGGGAGAGGCGCTCTTTCGGGGAGTGGCCTAAGCCAATTCCCCCTTTTTGTTTTAGTAACATCTCTTTTAGAGTCTTATGAGCACACTCTACAATGCCCTGGCCTTGTGGATTGTAAGGCAAACCATGGACAAGTTGGATACCCATCTGGCTGCAAAAGGAAGAAAATTGTCGCCCAGTATATGCTGGACCATTGTCCGTCTTAATGGACTGTGGTAATCCCCAGGCTGCCCAAGCTTCCAAGCAGTGTGTGATAACATTTCCAGCTTTTTCCCCAGACAAAGCGGAAGCATAGATAATGCCAGAACAAGTATCTACAGATACATGGACATATTTAAGTTTACCAAAGTCAGGAACATGAGTAACATCCATTTGCCATATAGTTAAAGGCCGTAAACCACGAGGATTTACGCCTATAAAGGGAGGATGATGTAAAATCACACAATTAGGACAATCCAACACAATCTGTCGAGCATGAGCACGGGAGATGGTAAAGCGTTTCTGAAGTGCTCGTGCATTAATATGAAACTTACTATGAAAGTCTGCAGCTTGATCTAAGGAGGAAATAGGGAACACCCAAGAAGGACGAGTAGCAAGATCTGCCTGGGCATTGCCCGCAGAAAGAGCACCCAGTAAACCTGTGTGGGCTCGAATATGCAAGGGGTAAAAACAGGCGGAACGATTCCAAATCAATGTTTGAAGATGGAGAAAAAGGGAAGACATTACTCCTGATGTGTGTATGGGACCCACTGCTTCCAACACCTTTGAAGCTTGAACTACATAGACAGAATCTGAGATTAAATTAAAAGGAAATGGACATTGTTCAAAAACTTTTATGACAATTTGCAGCTCCACCCATTGTGGATTACCAGGAGCAAACTGATGTTGGATAGGAGGTTGATCATTTATCACATAAGCTCCAATACCAGTCTTAGATCCATCTGTAAAGATATTTGCAGCTCCTGGAATAGGCGTGGAAGAAGTGATTTTAGGGAAAATGACAGGATGTTCCTTAATAAATGTAATAAGAGGATGTGATGGATAGTGATTATCTATGTCTCCTGGAAAAGAGCATCGTAATATAGCCCAATTATCCAAGTTAGCACATAAGACCAGAATTTGTTGACATGTATAAGGAACAATCACAGACGTTGGAGAGAAACCAAAAATTTGTACACTTTGTTGTATCCCTAACATAGCTAAGGAAGCAACTGCATCAGGATAATACTCAAGGGATTTTCCAGGGGACATACGTGGATGTATCCACAGTAAAGGACCATCTTGCCATAAAACTCCAGTAGGTTGTCGCACAGTGGCGAGCACACATAGTTGGAGAGGTTTATCCTCTTGAAACCTACAAAGGCTAGCATGTTGTATAGCCTCTTCCACTTTAACCAACACTGACCTGGCTTCCTCAGTAAGATGTCGAGGGGAAGTAAGATCTGAATCGCCTTTAAGAATTTCATACAAAGGTTTTAATTCAACATTGGGCATATGTAGGTAACTTCTAATCCAATTTATATCACCCAATAATTTTTGAAAATCATTTAGCGTCTGTAATTTATCAGTCCTCAGAGTTATCTTTTGGGGTGTGATAGTTTTACAAGAGATAGTAGCACCAAGATAATTAATGGAGTCCCCTATCTGTACCTTATCAGGTGAAATAAGCAAGCCTTTTAACTGTAGCAAATGTACTAAGTCAGTATAAACAGCCTCCAACATACCTTGGGTCTTTGCTGCTAACAAAATATCATCCATATAATGTACACACCTTAATGTTGGATATTTTTGTCTGATTGGAGCAATAGTCGCACCGACAAACATTTGACACATAGTAGGACTATTTGCCATGCCCTGCGGCAGAACCACCCACTCAAACCTCTGATCAGGCTCCTCGTGATTACACGAAGGCAAGGTGAAAGCAAAACGTTCTGAATCTAGAGGATGCAATGGGATGGAAAAGAAACAATCTTTAATATCTATACATATCACTGGCCAATTTTTAGGGATAGTAGAAAGCAAAGGCAACCCTCTCTGAATAGATCCCATGAGTTGCATTTGAGCATTAATAGCCCGTAGATCGTGCAGCAACCGCCATTTTTTAGTCTTTTTCTTTATAACAAAGATGGGCGTATTCCAAGGAGAAGTGGATGGCCTTATATGTCCTAACTTTAACTGTTCTTGAATTAAAACATGTGCTGCAGTCAGTTTCTCAGAGGAGAGTGGCCACTGAGGCACCCATACTGGCTCCCCTGATTTCCAGGTAATGGGCACCTGATCCTCAGCGGCCCCTAAGAAAAACTTAACCCATGTCTGTTAAGATTTGGTATTGATTGTATGGGACGTCTACGTCCCTGTAAATTTTTTCCTAATCCAAGACCTGGTCTATATCCCATGTCTTGCATTATCTTTTGGGCAACTGTTGAGTATTCATTACTAAGTTGAAACCCCATGTCCTTCATAAGATCACGTCCCCATAGGGAGATTGGAAGATCAAGTACATATGGTTGAAAAATGCCAGAATGTCCTTCAGAATCTTTCCATGATAGATGTCTACAGCTGACTTGTGGAGCTTGAGCATATCCTAAACCCCTCAGCGATTGATCCGAGAGTTGCACCGGCCACCCCTTTGACCAGTCCTTCATTGCTATTATGCTACGATCTGCTCCAGTATCCAGTAATCCTAAAATTGATTTGCCTTCTATAGTTAATTTTAATGTGGGACGGTCATCCATTTCTAAGGACAAAAATACACAATTTCCCCCCGTTGTTCCAATCTTATCGTTTAATCTCAAATGGGAGCCTGCAGGAAAATGGGTATGTAGACTGGGTAAAATTAACAATTGAGCAATCCGGTCTCCTGGGGAGATGGACACAATACCTTTTGGAGCTTCTACCATAACCTTTACTGTTCCTATTGTATCCAGATTAATAATTCCAGGGAAGATGTAAAGGCCTTGTAAAGCGGAAGAAGCACGCCCCACTAACAACCCTACAGTACCAGGTGGCAAAGGTCCTTTAAAGTCAGTTTCCACCAACTGGACTCCCATTTTAGGTGTTAATATGAGTCTGGAGGCGGAACAGAGGTCCAGTCCCGTGGCACCTGTAGTGGTTCTCCACTGTCTTTGGGATGTCGTAGAGATGGCCATGTTTCGCTCTCCATGGTCCCATTCTCCATTGCCCCATATATTTGTGGGCCCTGAGTTCGAGGGCCCTTCCGGCCGTTTTTTGGCACCTGTTTATCTGATATTAGCTGTCCATGGATATCCTTGACTGATCTGCATTCATTAGCCCAATGTTTACCCTTTTTGCAATGAGGACATAGTCCCGGCTGTCGAACAATTGAGGATGACCCTTTTTTGTCCTGTAACTGACATGTTCGGGGACAATCACACTTAAAATGTCCCTCCTGGCCACATCTAAAGCACTTTCCTGTATGAGGTGGTGGTTTTCCGGTTAGCTGGAGAACGGCAGCAGCCAACCCTGCATTAGTAAGTGGCCCACCTATTTCCCTACAGACTTTCATTTATGCCTCTATTCCTTTATTTTTATATGGGGTTATAGCTGCTTTGCATTCCTTAGTACATTGTTCAAAAACAAGTTGTTTGATCAAAGGCATAGCTCTATCAGGGTCCCCGAATATTTTCCCCGCTGCATCTATCATCCGAGCCACAAAGTCAGAAAAAGGCTCTGTGGGGCCTTGGATGATCTTAGTTAGATTACCAGATATTTCCCCTCTGTTAGGCAAGGACTTCCAGGCTCGGATGCAGATGTTGTTGATTTGCTCATATACCTCCGGTGGGTACCCTGTTTGTTGATTGGCAAATTTGCCCTGTCCCAAAAGCATGTCCTTATCCCAGGCAGGGTGTCCCGCTGCATGGTTTTGGGCCGCCTGCTCTATTGCCCCCTCTAACATAAATGCTCTCCAATCCAGATACTTTCCTGGAGAAACACAGGCACGCACTAGGCTCGCCCAATCAGACGGAGTCATACAAAAGCGAGAAAGGCCCTCCACCTGGGCAAGTGTAAATGCAGCATCCACACCATAGGTTCGGACTGATTCAGCCAATGTCTTGACAATTTTAAAGTCAAGGGGTTCATGATATCGCCCCCGATTGGCATCTTGAAACACAGGGAATGCTAGACCCATGTCCGAATGAATTTTTCTCCATGTTTGTGCATGAAACGTCCTATTGAGTCCTGGGTTAGGATAGGGTGGAGGGTCAGGAGGAACCGCCAAAGCATCCTCCCCCTCTTCCTCATATCCCACATCTGTCTCTGGGTACTTATGTTCTGTGTAGACAGCCTTACGGGGATCACTTCGCCCTTTAGTTTCACCTTTTCCCCTTTTCTCTCTAGCTTGCCGTGATAGCAATTCCAATACTTCCTCATTGTCTGAACTACTGTCTTCCTCAATGGCTTTCAATTCAGTCAAGTCTGGATAAAGTCTAGTCTTTGGCTGGCTTGAACGTTTATTATCTCTATCATTTCCCCCACTCTTAATACTTTCAGCTCCCTTGGACCTCTCCTCATGCAATTGTTCAAGAACCTCCTGTCCTTTGGTTAGGGCGTCCTGACATCTACTGTCAGATAAACAACCCCTTACTAACTTCCGTAAAGGAATCACCCCACCTTCGAGGGTCCCTTGTTCTTGTGCAAAATCTAAATCCCTGCCTAGTTTTTCCCAGATGGGGGTCGTGAGACTGCCCGAGTAAGCAAACCATGGGGCCGCCAGATCTACTTGTTTTAAAAACATCTGCAAAGTACTGTTTAACTTTTAAACCTTTAGATCGTAGCAGTCCATCCAGGGCTAACAGAATAGGGCTAGAAGCAGAGGCGCCCATGGCGTTAATGCAGAAAGCGAAAGCAAAGAAATAAAGCGAAAGTCCAAAAAATCCCCGCTCTCTCTTTTTACAGAGGAGCAACCAGCTAATTTTTCCGCGGATTCCCACTTACCCGGGAACTTACCGGTGCACCACCCTGACCGCTGAAAGTTCTGGATCCTGGGATTGAGAGGTATTCGGTTCCCCGTCCGGGCCACCAATTGTCGCGACCCCTTCACCAGCAAGGAAGACACGACACAGGATTCTTCTTTCAGCGGTTTATTCAGGCCTTAACTCTAGTTTTCTCTCAAGCGCTCTCCGCTCCATGCACCCACACACAGCCTAATAAAGCTTACTCAAGTCCAATCAAAAGCCGCCACGTGGGGTTTTCTCATAGGGTATTGAGGGACAGCGCGCCAACTCTTCCTAATAAGGAGTTGTTTACCAAGATCCACAACGGAGACTGGCGCCATCTTCCAATGGTGGCAACGGTCTACAAACACGGCTCACCACAACTCCCCTCCTTTTTTTTTTTTTTTTTTTTGGTTTTTGTGCTGGGGATGGAACCCAGGGCCTTGTACATTACACTACTAGCTGAGCCATATCCCCAGCCCAAGGTGAGCTCTTTCACAGCCTTTAAAGCCCTTAATTTATCTGTTTCAAAAAAGCAATGAAAGTAAGGGCTGCTTTTACTAAATTTATCTTTTAAATTTTATAAATTCAAACATCAAATTTAGGTTATGGGAGATATAGTGAAAATATCTGTGAAGTATATGACACCAGATGCTTAAAATTTCAGAATTATTGTTTTGATTGGTCTGCAACATATCACATAGACCATAACATTGTTTGAGGAAATAATTCACTTCTTAACCCTTGCTTAACTTCTTTCATTTAGTTTACAATTTCTATTTTGTTTTAGGAGAGAGAGAGAGAGAGAGATTATTATTATTATTATTATTAAAAATATTGTACAATATAATTTTCCAAACTTTTTTTTTGCTGTTTATATCTGAGGTTTTTCAACTATATTTGTTACTTTAAAGAATTAAGAAATTGGGCTGGGGCTATAGCTCAGTGGTAGAGCAGTTACCTTGCACATGTAAGACACTGGGTTCGAGCCTCAGCACTACATAAAAATAAATAAATAAGATATTGTGTTCATCTACAACTAAAAAAGAAATTTAAAAAAATAATTAATAAATTTATGGAGATTTCAAAGAAATTTGAAAAAACAAAACAAAACAAAACACTACTATTCAGGCTTCCCCAGGGACTAGAATAGTCTCTATATAGATATATAAGAGGGTATTTCTATGTGAATTGGCTCATGGGATTATGAAAGGTGAGAAGTCCCATGATACTCTATCTTCAAGTGGTAGAACCAGGAAAGCTATGGTATAATTCAGTACTAGTTCAAAGGAATGAGCACCATGGGTGCTGATGTAATTCTCAGTCCTTGGCCAAAGTCCTGAGAACTAGGGGTTGGGAGTGGGGCTGTGGTACAAGTACCAGAATCTGAAAGCCTTGGCTCTTATGTCCAGGGCCCAAAGATAGAGGTCCTAGTTCCTGAAAAGAGAACAAACTTGCCCTTCTTCCACCATTTAGTTCAATTTGTAGCTTCAAGGAATTGATGTTGTCCATCTGGATTGGTGAGGGCAATCTTCTTCATTCGGTTCACAGATACAAATGGTAATCTCTTCCAGCACCCCTCACAAATAGAGAAATAATGTTTTATGAGCTACCTGGATATCCCTTAACTCAGTGAGGTTAACACAAAAATTAACCATTACAGATACTAAAATTATAATAAAAATCAAAAATATTTCTGCAAGCTATTGATGCCTTTTGGTGTACTTGATCTTTGCATATACATTATTTTTAAGTGAAGAAGTGTTCTGGTTCCTCCACATCTTCACTACAACTTGTTTATTGTATTTTATTTTTGATTGAAACATAATTGTACAAATTTATTGGATGCAATGTGATGTTTTGATACATTTATGCATCGTATTATGATCAAATTAGGGGAGTGGCATATATACAACCTCAGACATTTATTATTTTGTTGCAGTGATAACACCTAAAATCCTTTCTTCTAACTGTTTTGAGATATATCATATTGTTAACTATAGTCCCTCTTCTCTGTAGGAGAATAATTTGCACCATTTTCCATCCTTTTCCTCTTCTTTCCTCCATCATGTTCTCTACAACTTCTGCTTACCACATTTTCTTTCTTTCATTTTCATACCAGGTATTGGACTTACGGGAGCTTGACCACTGAGCCACAACCCCAGTCCTTTTTTAAAAAAATTATTTATTTACTCTAATTTGTTATACATGACAGCAGAATGCATTTTAGTTCATAGTACACATATAGAGCACAATTTTTCATATCTCTGGCTGTTCACAAAGTAGAGTCACACCATTTGTGTCTTCATACATGTACTTAAAGTAGTGATGTCCATCTCATTCCACCATCTTTCCTACACCCATGTCCCCAATCTTCTCCTCCCTCCCCTTGCCCTACCTAAAGTTCCTCCTTTCCTCCCATACCCACCCCAGTCCCCATTATGGATCAGCTTCCTCATATCAGAAAGAACACTCGGTCTTTGTTTTTTGGGATTGGCTTACTTAGCATAATATTTTCCAACTTCAACCATTTACCTGAAAATGCCATTATTTTATTCTCTTTTAATGCTGAGTACTATTACATTGTGTATATATACCACAGTTTCTTTATCCATTTATCTACTGAAGGGCTCAAAACTATTCTAAGATTTCATCTCACTCCAGTCAGAATGGCAACTGTTAAGAATACAAACAGTAATAAGTGTTGGTGAGGATGTGGGGGAAAAGGCACACTCATATATTGCTGGGGCTGCAAATTGGTACAACCAATATGGAAAGCAGCATGGAGATTCCTTAAAAAACTTGGAAAGGTGTGGTGAGCCGTTCTAATTGGGCAAGGGGTCGCGACAGAAAGGAACCACCATTTGACCCAGCTATCCCACTCCTTGGTCTATACCCAAAGGACTTAAAAACAACATACTATAGTGACACAGCCACATCAGTGTTTATAGCAGCACAATTCACAATAGCTAAATTGTGGAACCCAGTCCTTTTTTATATTTTATTTAAAGATGGGTCTCTCTGAGTTGCATAGGGCCTCACTAACTTGCTGAGGCTGGCTTTGAACTTGTGATCCTCTTAACTCAGTCTCCTGAGCCGCTGGATTACGGTATCCATCACCATGCTCAGGTTGTTAACCACTTTTTAAGATTCTAAATATGGAGTGGATAATGTAGTGTTTGTCTTTATGTGCCTGGCTTATTTCACTTAAGTTTCTCCAGGTTCATCCATGTTAATGCAAATGACAATATTTCATTAATTCTTTCTTATGCTGACTAGTATTCCATTGTGTATATATACCACACTTTTAAAATTCATCTTTTGATTCATCTTGGCTGTTATGAATATCAATAAACATGGAATGTTCTTATTTACAAGGTACTGATTTGTTTTCTTTTGGATGTATTCCCAGTAGTAGAATTGCTGGATTGTTTGATTAATTTTTTGAGGAATCTCCATGGAGGTTTCCATATTGGCTATACTAATTTACATTCCCATCAACAAGGTATAAATGTTCCTTTTTCTGTACATCCTTGCCAATCCTTTTTTTGTCTTTTTTTTTTTTTTTTAATAATGGCCATTCTAACTAGAGTGAGGTGGTATTTCATTGTAGTATTGATTTGTATTTATCTAATTACTAGTGATGTCAACATTTTTATTAGCACATCTCAATGGTACATATTAATAGAATTCAGTATGATATTTCTATACATCATACATATATATTTACTTTTTGGTCATTTTTTTAAAATGAAAAAAATGCCTATTCAGGTTTTTTATCCATTTTTAAAGTAAGCTATTTACTTTTTTGCTATTGAATCATTCCTTGTATATTTTTAGGTATGAAATCCTAGTCAGATATGTAGTTTGAACATATATTCTTCCATTCTGCAGATTGTTTCTCCACTGTATGCTTATTGCCTCATTTGCTGTTTGAAAATGTTATTTGTATATTTTTGCTTTTGATGCTAATAATTTTCAGATTTTTCTTTTCTTTTCCTTTTTTTTTTCAGAGGTGGGGATCAAATCCAGGGCCTCACGTATGTGAGGCAAGTGCACTACCATTGAGTCACATCCCCAGTTCCTCCTTTTAGATCTTATTCAAAAAAATTCTTGCCCAGACCAATGTCATGTAGACTTCCTCCTGTTTTTTTTTTTCTAATAGTTTCATATTTTACATTTAAGACTGTGATTTTGAGCTGGTTTTATATGTGGTATAAAAGTCTAATTTTATTCTTCATTCATTGATGAGACTATCCTTTCTTCATTTTGTGTACTTGGCAATTTATTGCTGGACTCTCTATCTGGTTCCATTGGTGCTTCTTTCTTTCTTTCTTTCTTTTTTTTTTCTCTCTCTCTCTCTTTCTTTTTCCTCCTCCTCCTCCTCTTCTTTTTTCTGTTTTGTAGTTGTAGATTGACATAATCCCTTTATTTTATTTATTTATTTTTATGTGGTAATGACGATTGAACCCAGTGCCTCACACATAGTAGGCACGTGCTTTTTCACTGAACTACAACCCAGCTCTTCCATTGAATCGGTTTTTATGCCAATGGTATACTATTTTAGTTACTATATATTTGTGGTATGTTTGGACATTGTGATACCTTCATCATTGTTATTTTTAGTAAAGATTGTTTTGAATATTTGGGGGTCTTGTGGTCCCATATGATTTTAGGATCATTTTTAGTATTTATGTGAAAATGTCACTGGTATTTTGATAGGCATTGCATTGCACCTATAGATAACTTTGGATAGTATGGACATTTTAAAAATACTTAAATTTTGTAATCCATGAACATTGGATATCTTTCCATTTACTTGTGTTTTTTTTTTTTTTTCAGTTTCTTTCATCAGTATTTTGTACTTGTTAGTGCAGAGATCTTTCACCTCCTTAAATTTACTTGTAGGTACTTAATTTTATTTTTGTTTTATGTAGATACTATAATTTTTTTTCTTATTTTTAAAAAAGCTCAGTATTGGTATAAAAATGCTACTGATTTTTGTATGTTGATTTTTTTATTATCTTGCTACTTTGCTGAATTTGCTTACTTGGATCTAACAGTTGTTGGATCTGGCTCATACTTCTAGTACTGTTTTGAATAGAAATGGAAATCTTTGTCTCATTTCAGATCTTAGGGAGAAAACTTTCATTTTTATTTGTTTGATTTGATGTTAGTTGTAGTATCATATAGGGCCTTTATTGGGTTGAGGTACATTTCTTCTATACCTAATTGAGAGATTTTATCATGAAGTGATGTCCATTTTTGTCAAATGCTTTTTCAACATTTATAGAAATGATATGATTTCATTTTTTCTTTCATTCTATAATGTGAAGTATCATGTTTATTGATTTGTATATATTGAAACATCCTTTCCTACTTGGGATGAAACCTTCTTTATTATGGTAGATGATTTTCTTTGATAAGCAATCAAGTTAGTTTTGATGATAGGTTGCTGAGGATTTTTGCATCTGTGTTCATCAGGAATGTTGGCCTGTGGTTTTCTGTTTTTGTTACTAGTATCTTTGATTTTGGCATTAGAGTATAATGCTGGATTTGTAGAATACATTTGAAAATATACCCTTCCTCCACTAGTTTTTTAGAATAGTTTACACAAAAATTATTTTCTTTTTTAAAAATTAACAATTCAACTTCTTCACTTGTCATTGGTCTGTTAAGATTTTATATTTCTTCATAATTCAGTTTTAGTAGGTTTTTTTGTGTTCAGAACTTATCCATTTCTTGTAGGAAAAAAAAATCCTAAAAATTTATTAGCACATAAATTGGTTATTAAAGTCTTATGATCTTTTGCAATTCCCTGTCTGTTTTAATGTCTCCTTTTCATTTCTAACTTTATTTATTTAAGTCTTCTCTAATTTCTCTTTAGTCTACCTGAATGTTTATTGATTTTATCTATCTTTTCAAAAAAACAACTCTTTGTTTCATTGATCTTTTGTATTTTTTACCTCTATTTCATGAGTTTCTTCTCTGATATTTATAATTTCCTTCTTTGTATTGATTTTAGGCTGAGATTTTTCTTGGTTTATCGAGTTCCCTGATGTGACATATGAGATTGTTTATTTGATATTTATATTCTTTTCTGATGTAGGCATCTACTGCTATAAACTTCCCTCTTGATACTGCTTTAACTATGCCCTATAGGTGTTGTTTCCATTTTCATTTGTTTTAAAGAACTTTTACATTTCATTTTTAGTTTCTTCATTAACCTAGTTTTTTTTCAGTAATGGGTTTAATTTTCATCTATTTCAAAGGTTTCTGAATTTCTTTCTACCATTGCTTTTTAAATTTTATACCATTATGGTTAGAAAAGATACTTGGTATTATTTCAATTGTTAATTAGTTACGATTTCAGTGAACTGATATTGGATCTATCATGGAGAATGTTTCATATGTAGTAGAGAAGAATGGGTATTCGATAGCTTTTGGATGAAGTGTTCTGTAAATATCTGATAAATCAGAAAGTAGAACAAACAACAACAAAAATCTGTTGGGTCAAGTTGGCATGAGACTGATGTTTCTTTGGTAATTTACATGTTGATGATCTCTATTGCCAAAATCTCCTATTTGTATTACAGTCTGTTTCTCCCTTTAGACCTATTAATATTTGCTTTATATATTTAGGTGCTCTGATGTTGTATGCATATATGTTGCTAATTGCTATATCCTCTTACTGAATTGATCTCTAACTCCACTCTTCCCTCAAACACACATTTTGAAATTTTATATAAAATTTACACATTTACATTGTTTATTCTTTAGATTGTGGTTATTATTTTTAAGTGTTTTGTTGTTTACTGTTCACACTAAAGATTTAATGTGATTTACACACTATCAATACATTTTTAGAGTCTTCTGAATCTGGCCAATAACTTACTTTTACAAGTGGGATTTTTTTTTATGTTTCTCATTAGCATCCTTTTATTTCACTACAAATAAATTTGTTTAGTATTTCTTGTTAGTCAAGTCTGGTGGTGATGAACTCTCAATTTTTGTTTGTCTAGGAAAGTCATTATTTTTGTTTCTTAAAGTCAGTATTTTTCTTGACTGCTTTTTTCCCCTTACTTTCTTTTTCTTTGTGGTGCTGGGGATTGAACCCAGGGCCTTGTGCATGCAAGGCTAGGACTCTACCAACTGAGCTATATCTCCAGCTCAAAGCCAGTATTTCTCAAAGATAGCTTTTCTGGGTATAGTATTCTCAGATTTTTTTCTTTATTTTTCTTTTTGCTTTTATACATCCTGCCACAAATGTATTTGGAAAAGCATTATTTCCTCTTTTGGTTTTTAAATGTAACTTGAGCAATTTTTAGGAATTGATGGCAGTGAATTCTATTGCAGATCAGAATAAATATTATTAGATAATTGCACAAGAATAACTTTACAAGTGCTACATACCTTGTTATTTCTTTTTTTTATTTTTTTATTTTTATTTTTTTTTAATATTTATTTTTCAATTCTCGGCGGACACAACATCTTTGTTGGTATGTGGTGCTGAGGATCGAACCTGGGCCGCACGCATGCCGGGCGAGCGCGCTACCGCTCGAGCCACATCCCCAGCCCCCTTGTTATTTCTTGATTGACCAAAATGGTGGCTTATATTAATCTAAAGGCTTGATCTAATAGCAACAACAAAATAAATTGATATGTATAGATTTTTGACAGATGTTTTGTTGGGAGAAGTTTGTATTTCTCCAGTTGTTTTTAAAAAATTGGACATATAACCACATTCGACATGTCTATTTATTTATTTATTTGGTACTAGGAATTGAAACCAGGGACTTTGCCACTGAGCTACATCCCCAGTCCTTTTTTTTTTTTTTTTTTTTTTTAATTTTGAGATAGGATCTCACTAAGTTGTCAAGGATCTCACCAAATGGCCCCAACTGGCCTCAAATTTGCTATCCTCTTGCCTTAGCCTTCTGAGTCGCCGGGATTACCAGCATCGGACACTGCGCCCAGCAACACATCTTATTTTGAACAAGAGGATTAGCCCTCTTCTCTTCCACAAACTCTTCTGGGTGGTGTCATTGCTTTGCAACTTACCAGTTTAAATGCTAATTTAAACATTTCATCCCAATAAAATATTTTACAACAAAATATGTGAAAAGAGCAAGGAGAGTGATTTTCCCAGGATCTTAACTCACTTTCAAATGGCTCTAGACTTCAGTGACTCTAGGTCTGAGTAAGAATCAGAAGTATAAAGCTGGAAATGATGGAAGGGTAGAGGAAGAAAAACCTAACAGTTAGCATTTAAGAAGAAGGATAGTTTTTTAGCGAATATCTCTGGAGTTACAAAATACTGTAATCACAGAAACAGCAAGATGTTTGACAAAAATAGCTTCAAACTTTATGAATAGTTGGAAGTAAGTTAGGTTTCAAAAAATAGAAATGTCTCAACTTCCAAATACTAAATTTAGCAAATGGTATATAATCACTATCATCAGAGGCTGAATCCCTCAAAACACTATCTTACTGAACAAACATTTTGAGTTCTATGGTCATATTCCTACTTCTTTATGTGGTGGAGAAAAGGGATTTCAGAGCTAGTTATGGTAAGGTCTAAGTGCTTCCCTCAATTATATACATTTTTTTGTCTCAGTGAGTAAGTCCAACATAAATATTTAAAACATAAATTCTTCTACAGGGAAGGGAATTTCCATGTGAACCATTATTTATAGGGACTTTTTTTTTTTAAAGGGAGAACCTGAACTCTAAAGGAGACAATGGTATCAAATTAGAAGATCGCCAAGAAAATGGCACTGCAAACATGTTGAGGTACAAACTTGGAAAAAACGGAAATTTCAAAATAATCTCATTTATGATTCATTGCCCTTATGACCTCTTTAAAAAGCAAGATGAAAACGTCCCCAGACTACATCACCATAGAGTCATTGGTATGAAGTTGTTTTACCCCCCACAGTGATGTCATTGCTGGTTTCAGACCACTCTAAGCAAACACTATGTGGACAGATAAATGTATGCTGTGCCTTCTGGTTTTATGGTATTGAGAGTCAGACTACATAAAGGGTAATTTGTTTATGTCTGCTGTTTTTGTTAGATTAAAAGAAGTTGGATTGCCTAGACAATGAGTGTTCTGCTTCAATGAGTTTTTTTTTTTAAGAAGCTAGTATTTATAAAGAATCACAATAAAAAGTTTCCCTTTGTAAAAGAAAAATCCAAAGCAACAGTTGGTTATAGATTGAGTGAAACAGCTACAGTCATTAGGAGGTGGGGCCCCAGAGTTAGACAGATATGTTTTAAATCTTGACTATGGCCACTTACAGCAGTGCAATTTTGGAAAAATTATCTAACCTCTTCACACCCTAGTTTGTTTGTTTGTTTATTTATTTATTTCTGGTACCAGGGATTGAACTCAGAGGCACTTGACCACTGAGCCACATCCCCAGCCCTATTTTGTATTTTATTTAGAGACAGGGTCTCACTGAGTTGCTTAGTGCCTCACTTTTGCTGAGGCTGGCTTTGAGCTCGTGATCTTCCTGCCTCAGCCTCCCAAGCCACTGGGGTTGCCAGCATGTGCAACCATGCCTGGTTAGTTATTTTAACAACAACAACAACAGCAATAATAATTGCACCAAACTTCTAGGTGGTTTGTGAGAAGCAAATGTCCATACATTTGCTTCTCACAAACGTACTGCACTGCATTGCCAAGTGTCTAACACATACATTGCTAAGTGAAAGTAGTTATTATGGTTATTTTTGCTGGATCGACTTCATGATCCAGGTTCCACAAACCCCAGCATTCTATTCCCAGTAAAGGAGAAGAGGAATGTATTGTGGAGGATGATGTCTTATCCTGCCATCAGCCTCAGAAGCTAAGGAAATCTTTTATGTTATCTATGAAGCCATCATTCATAACTTTTTCCAAAAAAATTGTTCATATTTTCTATCTGTAGTAGAAATGCTGGGCAATGTTTTATACATTTATTAAATTTATATTTAAATTTAAAGCAATGTTTCCTTTGGTCTGACACTAAAGCCACTATAAATTTAAAGACTATCTACTTGCCCTAGAATCTTTTGATTTATTCTGAGTGTAGTTTCTATACTATTCACAACTGAAAAGAAGTAATACAAATCTGTGTGAACTCTTACTGTATTTCAGGTACTGTGCTAGACATTTCACGAAATTCATTTTATTGAATCTCCAAAATAGTCTTATGAGGTAGGAAATATTTTTATTTAAACAGAGAATTTAAGTTTATAGATTCTAACCATATTATCTTTCAGGTACCAATTTCTAGAGTAAAGCTTCTATGTTTTTTAGTATTCATACAGTGGCCTTTAATCTACTGTAGTTTTTTCTTCGTTTGCTTTCGTGTGTGGTGGCTGTGTAGTGAATTGGTTCAGAATAGTAGCTATGAATTCTGAAAAACCATGATTCTAATTCTGACTCTAGACTAGTGTTAACCTCAAGTAAGCTGCCTAACTTCTTTGTTATTTCACTTGTAAAACGGAGCTAATGTTATCCATTTTGGATTTACTTTTGGAATCAGATGACTCAACTTAGTGTAAAATGTTGAAGACACAGTCTAGATGTAATAAGCATTCATTCAATGATAGTCATTATTTTTGGTCAACCATGAGCTACTGATGGATCTCACACACACGCACACATGCATGCATGCCTACTGCTAGACACTAGAGTGGGTGCCAAGCAAAAAAATAAATAAATAAATAAATAAAAATGAGATGCTTATAGTATTTAGACTTAGAATGTGATGAGAAATCAGCAGGCATCTGTGAAAAAATATTCTTAGACATAAAAACGGGTTCTATGAAGGTATAGAAAGTAGCGACAAATTCTTAGTTTGGAGTACAGCTCAAATTAAAACAGGTGGAGAAAATGGTATCTGAACTGGATTTGGAAACAAAGAGCAAGGCAAAGTGGCATATGCCTGTAATCCCAGTGACTTGGGAGGCTGGGGCAGGAGGATCCCAAGTTCATGGGCAACTGCCACAGTCTGGCTGGGCACAAAATAACTGAGCCACCACAAAAACTTGTAGATTCTAACAGCAACTCTTTATTCCTGAACTCTCACCGACACTCTACACTCACGTTCTGGGAAAATACACTCCCTCCAATTGGCTCTGCATACCAATTCTCTCAGAACCCCGCGAGAACTCAACGGGAGCTCAAGGAGTGGGCGCCTGAGGCAGCAGGATATGCCCTAATCCCAGCAGGATCCGCCCTAAACCTGGAGCCACCCTAATCCCTGAGCAGGGTCACCTTTCAACCCAAAAATGCCATGCATCATTCCTACTTGGCTATGGCTCTCAGCAGGCAACCTTAGTAATTTAGGGAGATCGTAAGTAACTTAGCAAGACCATCTCAAAACAAAGAATATAAAACAGACTGGGGATATAGCTCAGTGGTAAAGTGCCCCTCTACCAAAACAGGAAAATAAAAAAAAAAGCATGCTACTATTTAGAGAAGGAAGAAGGCTTTCCCAATGCAGGAAGCAGAACAACTAAAACCCCTCAACTATAAAGTACCGTGCTTAGAATAGTGAGTATGGTGTGACCATGTGTGGTGTGACTGGGAAGTAGATTTTGTGGCTGTCTTAATTTAGTAATAAGACTGAAAGACAGATATGGCCTAGTTTGTTAAGTGCCTTGCTAAGGAGTATTAATCTTACTGTCTTGTTTAAACTTCTCTATTAGAAATGTGGGAAGTATAAGAAAAGAACCGAATTAAAGAGAGAGGAGACAAGGTTCAACAGTAACACAGGTTTGTTTTTTTTTTTTTTTTTTTTTTAGGATAAACCAGCAAGTGGGGGGGGCTGGGGACTGAGACCCATCTTTGGCTTACAGCCTGGGGTATATATAGGGGATTAGGTGGGGGGATTTTTTTTGCCCTTAGGCTATTGCAGGGTTTATAAGGGAAGGGTCCTTGTGGTGTCACTCTTAGTGTTTTCAGGATGTCAGTCCCAGATAACAATTTCCTTTCTTGTGATGAGGGGGTTTTGGGTTTTCTTTGCATGGTAATGGATTATTGATGGGGGTTTAGGTCAGGCTGAGTCAGAGTGACCTCGGATGATTCTTGTTCTAAGGTGGAGGATAGGTTTAAAGATGGTGTTGGCTGTGTCAAGTTCTTCCTAGCAGAAAGTGTACTTGGAAAGGTAAGAGAGAGCACCATTAAGTGAGCACCATTAAGACATTCATTGTGCTTGTTGAAACGTGATGAATTCCTGGGCAGAGACAGGGACACAGGAATGGAACAGAGGAGGAGTGTGTGCAAAAGAGACAAGGAAGAGAGAGAGAGAGAGAGAGAGAGAGAGAGAGAGAGAGAGAGAGAGAGAGAGAGAAAGGCATTCCTTCATGACTTGTGGAAGTGAGGATGAGGGGTTCAAAGATGATATCTAGTTTTAACCAGAGGGCTAGAAACTATTCACCAAGATCAAGCCCTCACCAGGAGGTTTGAGGACAGTGGTGTTTCTGGATATAATGCAGATGAAGTAACTTTGGGTAATCCAGGTAGCGATGCCCTAAATACAGAGGGAAATCTGGGCCTGCAGTTTAAATGAAGAATCTAATACTAGATGTAAAATAATATTACTATGATTGACACATATAATTTATTTTATACTTGAAAACACCAGATAGTATTTTCAAAATCAAGGTATACAAAATACAAATATTCTTTGAATAATGTACAAAAGTATTTTAGATGGAATCTATCTACTTAATACCAGGCTCACTTTTTTTGTTGTTCTAATCTAGAGAACTTTTTTTTTTTTTAATAAAGAATAGGGTATGGGAGAGTCAGTGATTCTGGAATTCTCTTCTACAAGTACTTTGCCAGAACCTGTTTTTATCAGTTCACATAAACTCCACCTGCTGGGGCTTTTGTTTGATTGGCAGTCTTGGAATCCTCTTGTGAGAATTAACTGGGCGGCTTTATCTATAAATAACATTCATTTTCAAGTCTGAGGTATAAAGGTGTAGTCATGGTGATGAGAGATCGTCTAGCCTGCCCGCCTTTTTAATCCAGGGTTAGTCCCTGAAGCATTTGTCAAGCTTTTACATTCTTGTCCCATTTTTAATATTTTGAGGAATAGTTCATGAAGAAAATAACTTTTCTTGGGGGGAATATGAAGTTGTTTTAGAATTTAGCCTATTAGCAGTATTATTATTTTAATGCTTGCTTGAGTGACATTTGAATAACTTTTAATAATGTATAAAACACTTTCACTGACCTGATTTCATTTTCACATTCAGAATAAACTGTCTGGAGGGAGAGTTATGATTACCATTTAAAAGATGAAGAAACAGACTAAGAGAGGTAGGGGAAATTGCTCAAATTGCCCAAAGCTAATTAGAGTTGGGACCAAGACTGGGACATTATTTTGACTCCAGATGAGTTTTTATATAGCTATCTCTACTTTTTCTAGTAATATTTCTAACATACTTAGTATCCTTTCTTAGTCTCAAATGTACAGACTGTAAATTTCAATGTTTTTCATCTTAAAAATTTTCAATAGGTCATTCAATATGGTAAATGGGCTATTCACTGTGAACAACCCATTTGGAAAAAATCCATATGTTAACTCACCATGTTATCACAGTTGTGACAGTTGTAGGTTCTTGTTTGATTTTCAAAGTGTCACAGTTGTAGATTTGATTTTCTTTTACCAAATATTATATGTAGCTGTAGACTATGTGAAGCTTAAACTCAGTTAAAAGTAATCTTTGCCTGGGTTCTGTGACAAACACCTTTTGTTCCAGCCTATTGGGAGGCTGAGGCAGGAGGATCTCTTGAGCCCAGATGTTAGAGATCAGCTTGAATGACACAGTGAGACACTGCCTCTTATGTAAACAACACACTCTTTGGCTATAATTGTACGAAATAGACATGTTTTAAAAACAGACATCATTTTAAGTCTGGTGTTTAAATTTTATTAAAATTGAAAACTAAAAAGAATAAGAAATGAAACTGAGATGGAGCAAAGGTGAAGTGGAATCTCTTCTGATTAGTCAGTATGCCACCTGGCTTTTTTAAAGAGAACAGTTTGAATACCACTCTTAGGGATTTGAAAGTAAAAATCGATCTTTTATCCACAGTACATTGTCTTTTCTGAAGCCAGCAGAGGACATGCAAAGACTTTTCTCTGGGGACGACCCCTGCAGCTATAGCTGCATTCTTTGCCCTGGTTCTGATGCTGGAGCTATTCAAGCAATCTGACATTGTTTCCCTTCATGCTTAAGTTTGTATTCTTATTATTCCTTGAGGTCTTCCTTGGTTACAAAGAGAAGAATTTAAACAGGAGGTATCTAAACTGAGATCTCAGACTTCTTGCTTTATATGTTAAAGAGTTATAATCACTGAAACAGGTGGTTCAGCAGGAGATGAGTGTAGACACTATATCACTATTTCCTGTGGAAAGAAGATTATTAGGCTACAAAAAGCACATAATCTAGAAAGGAGAGCATCAGAAAGGACCAGCTAACAACTGCTTCCTGAGATACACAAAGCAAAAGAGCTCTTGTTCTGATTGGTTAACTTTTAAATGTTCACTTTTGGGACAGTGGAATTAATTGTAACGGGTGTGATAACCCTTTCCTTACCTGGCAGTGCATTATTTTGTTTCTCTCTTTCTACTTTTATTTGGTTCCTTCTAAACATATAGTGAGTGGATTCTTTAGAAACAGAATACGGCCTTTTCTTCATGTTGGCCAAAAAGAGATGGAATAATCACTTCAGTACTCAGAGTCTTTTATCACTTCAATACCACTTGGTATTTCTATGTATAACATTTTTTATTAAAAAATGATTTTTTTGTGTGTGTGGTAAAGTCATCAATTTTAAGGTTCCTTGAAAACAAATTTGGTTATTTTCACTCCATACTTTTTGATCTGTAAGTGCTGATTAAAAAAATGTCCTTTTTTATTGGATTATTTCCAAAATCCAGTTTGGGACAATTGGACTAGTCTTACATAAAATTCTCAAGTAGTCCAAATTTGTCTTCAGCTTCTCACTTTCTCTTTTACAACTTGGATTCTCTTGCCTGGCTGATCTTCCTGGTCCCACTTTACTAGCCACTCTGCCTGTCCTTCTTGGCCTCTGATCTTTCCTCTCTCCTCCTGTCCATTAAATACTATCTGTACCTTGACCTCTAACCTCCAGGTCTTATTTACTGCTTTCTTTCTTTTTATTTTTTTTAAGTGGATTTCAAATGGAATAACACTTACCCAGGTTGTAAAATTCCTGAGATCAATAACTACCAGTATCTTATAAATGCCTGCCTATAATACTATTAAATATTTAATTATCTTCATTATCATTAGAATTTAATATGCTTTCATTCCCATGATCAAAACTGTACCTTTTTATACTTGCCATAATTATTGAGCATTTTTATTAGTTCCTTTTCATTACACATAATATTAGGTCTCATTTTGACATAATTATGCAAGCATGGAATATAATTTTACTGCTTTCTTTTTCACAATAAGTATTTTGAAAAATTAATCTATGCTGAAGAATTTATGATTTATAGTGCCTTACATTTTAAGGTAATGTATATTGATATTTCAAAATCACACTATGAAAGTGTCAGTAGAAAAATATATATTAATGCCAAGAATTGTAGGCTCTGGAGAGGCCAGTTTGAAAGATAATTTGAAGGCACCTGAAGGCCTTTGGTTACCTCAGATTAAATATTGTAGGTAGCCACCTACATAATTTAGCATGTAATTCTGATGTTGTTTGTAGATTTTAACTCCACATTCAGTAAAGCTTTCATAAAAATTTATGGCAAAAAATAACTTTTCAAGGTAATTAGCTATTTGTCAGTGAGGAGAAAAGGATCTTACTGGAGATTTGCCTTGAATTTTGTTATATGGCACATTTTATCTAAGTATCATAGGCTATTTCTGTACTCATAATTATGAATAGGAGGGCTTTAAGTTTACTGTCATAAATCTAATGTTTCCAAGATTAATATTAAAAAGAGCAGAGCTTGTCATGTTGTATAATTATATAGGTAAATTATGTATTTCCCTGGAGAAATTTAAAAACTTTCCAGTTTTTTTTTTACTTGTAGTTAGACCCAATATTCTTATTTTATTTATTTATTTTTATGTAGTGCTGAGGATGAACCCAGTGCCTTGCTCATGCCATGTGAGTGCTCTACTGCTGAGCCACACACCAGCCGCTTTCCAGTTATTTTAAATATTGTTGTATAGCAAGTTTCCCTATTAGCATATTGAGTTCATAGGAAAAGAGCATTTCTGATATTACCTACTATTAAATTGTAAATACAAAGTATTGTCAACACCTGTACTAAATGAAGTTTCCTACTTGGTATATACCCTCAGTAAAGTAAATTAAGGACACGTGAAAACTGCATTGAGGTTTTGAGGTCACAGCTGCAAATGACTTTGAAAGTGGTTGGTAAGCCGGTAGAGAGGATAGCTGCAGTTCACAATTATGTCACATGAGGGCAGCATAGTCACATACAGACTTGCTGTCTGGTTTGACCTTAAATCAAAAAACCTGATTCCAAAGGCAATTATGCAGCTCCCAAACATGTAAATAAAGCCAATTACATGTTTCCAAACTGATGGAGACACACGATGAAAAAACCGAGAGTAAATATGCTTATAAATAGTTTTTTCGACTGAATATTTTTATTAGCAGTATATATGATTTGCATTAGAAAAATAATTTGCAATTATAAATAGACATTATGTTATAGTTAAGAATGAGAGAGAAAGAGAGTTTTCCTTTTTGTGAGTGGAACCATACATAGCCTTTACATGTTGGTATCAGACTACTTGTGTAGTCTGTACATGGTATTTGGGGCATTATTTAACATTATTATTAAGGATCAAATCAGATAATGCAGGGAAATGAATTTGAATATACTATAGATATAAGTTCAATATAAATGTGAGTTTGCATTATATTCACTAGGCAAATGCTGAACTCAAGTATGGATTTGTTTTTTCAAAGATCTTCCTTAATTTGGAACTTGAAAAGGAAAACTCTCTTTCTCTCTCATTCTTAACTATAACAAGCTATCAGAGACCATACACAAGAATGAATTTGAGTGGGAAGCTTAGATTGTATTTTATGGTATTTATTATCAAATAATTCTGGAGAAAAAGAAATACCTGGGGATTGAATCCAGGGACACTTAAGCATTGAGCTACATCCTCAGACCTTTCTACTTTTTATTTTGAGACAGCGTCTTACTAAGTTACCTAGGCTGTCCATGAACTTATGATCCTCCTGTCTCAGCCTTCTGAGTAGCTAGGATTACAGGATGATTGGCATGTGCTACCATGCCAAGAATGGGAAAAAAAATTGCTTGAAGGAATTAGTTAAGGGGATTTTAGTAAGAATAGAAAGTTTAAAATCTAGTGTGAATTAGAGAAGAGATATCACAAGTGCTATACGGAAGAAAAATTTTTCTTCTCAAAGATTTGAATCCTGGTATCAGGGTAGTGATTCTTTCCTACTTAGGAACTAATCCATGGTCTATGAAAGCAATATCGGAGAAAATAAAATCATGGAAACAATTTCCAAGAGAGGAAACACAATCCTTTTCCAGTTTATTCAGCTTTTTTTCTTGCTGTGCGACAGAGCAGTGACTTCATGCTTCCTAAATGGTGGACCTGAAACTGCAAGTTTGAGCAAAGAAATTTGATCTTGTTGAATTCTGAGTCCATATGCAGTAACCACTTACCCAGAACCTAAAGAGCTTAAGCTTCTGGAGAAAGAAGAACTGCAACCAGGAAATGAAACTATACATGTGCCAAAGTGAACGATACAGAGCTTAAAGGAGGAAGCGGGAAGTCAAGCTAGAAAGATTAGGAAGAATCGGAAGTGGGATTTGAATGTGGCCTTAAATGTTGCTTGGGATTTGGAAAAGGAATAGGCAGAAGGAGAAAATTTAGTGGGTGTTATGGGCTGGATTATATTACTCCAAAATTTTTATGTTAAAGTCAATTTTAACTCCCAGTACCTTAGAATGTGACTATTTGGAGACAAGGTATTTAAAGAAGTGGTTAAGGTAAAGTGAGGACACTAGGGTGCACATAATCCAGTGACTGGTGTCCTTATCAGAGGAGGAGACTAGGAGATGCAGATGCTTGCAGAAGGATGACCACATGAAGACACAGGTTGAAGACAGCCACATATCAGCCAAGGAAGAGGCCTCAAAACCAGTGCTGGCCACACCTTGATCTCAGATGGAGTCTCCAGCATTGTGAGAAAGTAAATGTCTATTGTGTAAGCCACCCAACTGGTGGGCCATTATTCTGATAGTTTTAGCAAACTAGTAACAGTGGGGGAAATTATAAAACAAAGGTGTGGAAGTAGTAATTGGTGTTTCCCTGGAGGACATCTAAAAAGAAAATTACAGTTTGTTATTAAAGGATGTTTGGTTGGCTGCTTATAAAAACAAAATGATATGACACTGTTCTGAGAAAGTTGGGGTTTAACCCTTCATGGTCTGGTCAGAAGTTTGGAGTAAAGATGGAATTGCAAATGCCCTGTGTTTAGAAGTCAAATCTGGCAGTGATATGAAGGGTTCCATCAGAGACTGAAAACAAAAGTCACATTTTGATGAAAGGAGTCTGGCCTAGGGAAACAAAGCCAGCGGGGCACATATCAGTTATTAAAGAGTAGGCAGTCCTTGATGGCAAAGGGGCACACCTTAACGTACTAAAGTGGTTTTGAGAGAGGTTGACCCGTACATATCACAGAGGTACCAATGATAATGCACATGTCTGAAGCCAGATTCTGTCCCACAGGAGGCAATGAGACAGGCTGGATTCAAGGTTAAGAGTGTTAATGTTGGAGCTAAGAGATGGGGGAAATCTATGCGACAGTGTTTAAAAGGGCAGGCATCTGTGGCCACCTGAATCAGCATGCCTGAGTGATGGTCTCACAGCCAGCGACTCACCCGTATGGGGAGTCTGAGGTTGGGTGAACTGTCTCACATCCAAGCAAACAAAAGAAATTTGTAGGTTCTGTGCCACATTTGAGTTGAAACAATGAATGAACACATGGAAACAAGAAGAGGGAGGAACATGAGAGAAAAACATCTGGCAAGCGGGGTGATCAAAGAGTTGGGTCATTATTCCTTTTTTTTTCCTTTTTGGCAAGGTCTCCTTATGTTGCCCTGCTGATTGACCTCCTGGGCTCAAGTCATCCTCCCACCCCAGCCTCCGAGTAGCTGGAACTATAGATGCACATCACCACACCCAATTTACATCTTGAATATATAATATTTTTATCAATTAAATATTTTTAAACATAAATAAAGGGTGATTGAGATTTTAAGGGGGGAAAAAAGGCAGAGGACTAAAGATGACTAAAGGACTTTTAAGAACAAAGGTGTCAACTATATAATTCTACAGTGATGCCCATTATGTTAATTAAGTCATTTATATTTCTTGAGATGTAAGCATCCTCTCTCGTTCCAAAATTATGATAAACTTCGATACAAATACAAATTCCTTTGTGTGGCTAGTTTTTCCAAAACTAGGATAAGGAATTATGTTTCATGTTTGAGTTAGTCCTAAAGACGTAAAAGAATTTATCCACAGAAAGTAAGAATCAAGTAAGAATAAATATTAATTAAAAACAGAGGCTCTGAGCCTGGGGTGACCAGGGGAAAGTGGGCATCCAACTGCTTTTTTCTTTTTCAGTTGGGTAGGGTTGCTAGTTCATTTTCTGTTGCTAATGCCATAACACCACAGACTGGTACAAAGAGAAGAGGTTTATTTTGGGGTCAAGGTTCTGATCCAAGGTTGAAGGGAAGCATCTGGTTATGGTCTTCTTGCTGGCAGAGTCCTGGGGTGGCACAGGAAGTCACATGGTGAGAGGCAGGGAGTGTGTAGGGGTATGTGTGTTCTGGTTTCTTTCCTTCTTCTTTGAAGCCCTTGGCTTTCAATCATGGGGATTCCATCCCTGTGACTTGACTTAATCCAAATCACCTCCCAGAGGCCCCACCTCTAAACACCTAAGTTAAAGTTCCCACTCTCTGAAGACCTCAAAACAGGGATTCAACTTCAGCGTGAGTTTCTAGTTCGGAGTTTTGGAGGGGACAACCCATGTTCAAACCATAGCTGTAAGTCACACGGGCGTAGTTATCCTCCAGCCTGGATGCCACTTGGTATAGTAGTTCATCCTTGGCAAACTCTTCCATATGCACTTATAGAATCTGTTTGAAGGACCCTTAAGAATCAGAAAAATAATTTTAAAAAGCAACCAATGTGGCAATGACTTATTAAAAGATCTTTTCTTTTCCAAGAAAGCAACTCATTTTACAAGAAAATTGCCAGTGAACTCTATTAAAATAAACTGTTGACTTTAATTCAAACTTTTTTTTTCTTCCCATGCCGCTCATTCCTGCCATGACTAGTTTATGGGAAGGTAAATCCCTGACATTAGAAATAACAGGCCAAATCATTAAACTTTAAATAGAAGGAGAGTTACGTGATTGGTCAGAGGCCAAAAATCATAGCACTTTTGTTTGTTTTTATTCTTAGTAGGATGGCCAAGCAATGGAAATTGCAATATGAATTACTAGAAATATTATTCAAACATTTTATCTGGAGAAACAATTCGGTAGTTTTTCTTTCCCTCTTCAAAGCTTATTATTGATGAAACCAGTACTGTAGTAGATAAGATCTTGGAGAAGTTTTTTTTTTTTTTTAAAAAAAGCAATTTAGAAAGAAAAAGTAATATTTAGTAGGTTTCTTAACATATAAAGCAATCTAATAGTTTTGTAATAGAATACAAATTACAAAAAAAGAAATATTAGCAGTGTTATGGTTTGGATATGAGGTGTCCCCCAAAAGCTCATGTGTGAGACAATGTAAGAAGGTTTTGAGGTGAAATGATTGGTTTATGAGCATCTTAACCCAATCAGTGAATTAATCTCCTGGTGGGATTAACCGAGTAATACTGAAGGTGAGTAGGGTATGGCTGGAGGTGGGACCCTGGGGGCATGCCTTTGGGGTATATATTTTGCATCTGGGAGTGGAGTCTCTCTGCTTTCTGATCATCATGTGAGCTGTTTCCCTCCACCATAGTCATCTGCCATAATGTTCTTGCCTCACCTTGAGCCCCGAGGAATGGAGCCTGCTGTTCATGGACTGAGACTTCTGAAACTGTGAACCCTTACATAAACTTTTATTTTCCTAAAATTGTTCTGGGCAGCCTTTTAATCATGGAAGCCAACAAGCTGACTAAAACAAGCATCGAATATAAACATTTGATTCCTTGTTATATCATTGAGATGGGTTATCATCGAATCAAATCTAAATTACATAAAGTAGGCTGGGGATGTAGCTCAAAGGCAGAGTGCTGGCCTAGCAAGCATGAAGCCCTAGGTTTGACCCCCAGTATCATAAATAAATATAGAAAATAAATACAGAAATACAGAAAGTCTGACCTGTGAAGATGTCATTGTGGGTTGATCTGATAAAGTTTCATAAAAGGGGTGGTAGCTTTAGTTGGGCCTCCAAAGATGCTAAGGATTCTCTGAAAGCTGATACAGACTATCATCTAGCTACATTCTATCATCTAGTGCAGGATTTTCAACCTTGGCACTATTGACATTTTGGACTGGGTAATTCTTTGTTGTGGGTGACTGTCCTTCACATTGTGAGATATTTAGCAACATACCTGGTCTCTACCATCTAGATGCCTATAGCAAGCCCTGTCTCTACCCCAAATTGTGACAATTAAAAATGTCTGCAAACATTGCTGATGTCACCAGTGAGGGAGTGGGGGCAAAATTGCCTTTGTTGAGTACCACTGATTTAGCATAATGGACAATAATGTATAATTAGAGAAATCAATTTTATTTTAGTATCTTTATACACAAGTAGGAGAATAGTGGTACAATTTGGGTATAAAAGAAATTGCTTAGTTCTTTGAAGGAGGTGGCTTTGATTTCCTCTCCAAATGGCATTGATTAGTTCAAGAAGAATAACAACAGATTATGCTAACAGGAGATACTTCGGCTGTTATAGAAATCATAAAATCTTTTACCTGTTTTACTGAGGGCTCCAGTGATGACTGTACTTTTCCCGAGATTCCCTGAATAATGCATACAGACACACTAATTTCTGATGATTCATTAAAATTACAGTTTAGGAAATATGAAGCACATTAAAAATACACTTTAAAGCCTACTCATGTTTTACTTTCTCACTTGAAATACCAAGTGAATTTATACTATTTCCATTTACATCGATTTCAATAAACTTAGACATGGCTTTAGTCATGTCTAGCTAAACATCAGGGGGTCTGATTGTTTTAGATTGACTAGGCAGCTTTGGATAGCTTTAAAATTCATATTCAAAGAATGATGAGGTGACAGAGACTTAAAATGGAAAATACTCACCTTAAAAAAGCTAAAAAAAAAATGAAAGAGAATCAGGTCAGCATAAATATCTGTGGATGTGCATGATGTGCACAATATTTAGCCTCACTTTCATATCTGATTTCACAGATATTATCAGAATTTCATAAAGAAGATAACTTCTTCTGGTTTAATGTCTTTGAGTTATAGCATGAACTTAGAATGAATTTTGCCTGTTTTAGTTAGAATAATCTATCAAAACAGGAAGTCTGGTCCTTATGAACTGATTTAACAAACACCTCTTAAGTACTTAGCATGAGATGAGACCTGTGATAAAAGGTAGAGACTAATATCCTCAGAATCTTATAAACCAAATAAAGGAGGTGCTATACAAAAAGAGTATAAGTAAAATTAAATGTTACAGATAGTATACAAGGCAGTCACAAAGGCAGGGGAGATCAGTGAGACCAGGTAGATAATAGGAAAAATGTGGAACTATGTCATATTCCTATCAATAGTGTATGCTGTCTCACTGGTCCCTTGTCAGTATGGAGTGTTATCATTTAACATATTTTGTTGATTTGGTAAGCAAAACTTGTATCTAGTTTTAGTTTGCATTTATATGTTTGGGGTCCATTTTTTAAAAATATATTTGTTTTCTGTTTGTATTTCCTTCTTTGTGAATTGTCTATTTTTGCCCTTTCCTGCCATTCATTTTTAAATTTAGTGCTCTTAGCGCCTATCTTCCCATTCCTACAAGTACCTACATGACTGTTTACGTATTGAAACACATTTGTTCTGGAAAAGATCACCCAAAAGAGCATAAATTCTAAATCCAATAAATTGGTTTCATGTCTTGCCATATTGGATATCTTCTAGTATTGTCAATCTGCTTCCTTCTTTACAACCTCTGCACCCAGAGTTTCCACATTAGCTTAATTTTTGTTCTTATTGCATGTCTCCAGCCATTTCTTCTCAGTCATTGTTTGTGGTCCCTTTATACATATAAACATCTGATTCCTTGTTATATCATTGAGATGGGTTATCATCAAATCAAATCTAAATTACATAAAGTATGTTTATATGTTTCTTAATTAATAGTGTTTTTGAGGACCTTGTTCTTTTTCTGATTCTGGATCACATTCCGGTTTCCTTCATGCTCACTGTTACCAACTTCATGCATTATTCTCCTGACTTTCCTACCACCTCTGTGTTGTAGCTCTGAAATGCTCATCTCTACCTTAGAACTCTTTGTTTGATTTTCTGCAATCCCACTGATTACTGAACCATTCTGTAGAATATCCCATACACATCACATTTAACAGCTGTGAAATCAAAGCCATTCTTCTCATAGAGAAAGATTTAGCAGATGAACCCCCGACCTATGAAGAAAACTGACTGCTCTCTTTATGCCTCTATATTACTTCGTATATTTTTTATCAGAGTAATCAATGTGTTTTTTCTCTTGTTTTCCTTTTCTGTGTTCTTTACTAGGTTATAAATAAGCTCCTTGAGACTAAATCTGTGCTGCAGCTTGGTGTCCCCAGTGCTTATCACAGAGTGAATGCTCAATAAGACCTCAACAAATATGTGCTTCTTTAGTTAAATAAAGAGTACCCAGGTCACAGTAAATGATCATTTTATTGTATTAGAACATGTGTACAATATCATGCTTAATCAGGAACTCCAAATAGCCATGCTCTTAAAAGAACATGAATGAAGAGGGAATTTCACAATGGGAGAAGGTGCCCATGACGGTAGAAACCAGACTATGTCTAATACCATCCCAAACAGAAATACCACTATGTTCATTGGGAAGAATTTCTTTCCAGAATTCTTTTCTGTACATACTTCTTTTTTTTCATAAAATCTATGCTTTTATGTCCTGCTTTTTTTCTTATTTTATTTTCTTATTTTTTTTTTAAATTTTTTATTGTTGGTTGTTCAAAACATTACATAGTTCTTGATATATCATATTTCACACTTTGATTCAAGTGGGTTATGAGCTCCCATTTTTACCCCATATACAGATTGCAGAATCACATCAGTTACACATCCATTGATTTACATATTGCCATACTAGTGTCTATTGTGTTCTGCTGCCTTTCCTATCCTCTACTATCCCCCCTCCCCTCCCCTCCCCTCCCCTCTTCTCTCTCTGCCCCCTCTACTGACATTCATTTGTCCCCCTTGTATTATTTTTCCCTTTCCCCTCACTTCCTCTTGTATGTACTTTTGTATAACTCTGAGGGTCTCCTTCCATTTCCATGCAATTTCCCTTCTCTCTCTCTTTCCCTCCCACCTCTCATCCCTGACTGCTCTCTTTATGCCTCTATATTACTTCGTATATTTTTTATCAGAGTAATCAATGTGTTTTTAATGTTAATCTTCTTCTCATGCTCTTCTACCCTACTCTGTTCTTAGTTACTCTCCTTATATCAAAGAAGACATTTGGCATTTGTTTTTTAGGGATTGGCTAGCTTCACTTAGCATAATCTGCTCTAAGGCCATCCATTTCCCTGTAAATTCTATGATTTTGTCATTTTTTAATGCAGAGTAATACTCCATTGTGTATAAATGCCACATTTTTTAATCCATTCATCTATTGAAGGGCATCTAGGTTGGTTCCACAGTCTTGCTATTGTGAATTGTGCTGCTATGAACATCGATGTAGCAGTGTCCCTGTAGCATGCTCTTTTTAGGTCTTTAGGGAATAGACCGAGAAGGGGAATAGCTGGGTCAAATGGTGGCTCCATTCCCAGCTTTCCAAGAAATCTCCATACTGCTTTCCAAATTGGCTGCACCAATTTGCAGTCCCACCAGCAATGTACAAGTGTACCCTTTTCCCCACATCCTCGCCAGCACTTGTTGTTTGACTTCCTAATGGCTGCCAATCTTACTGGAGTGAGATGGTATCTTAGGGTGGTTTTGATTTGCATTTCTCTGACTGCTAGAGATGGTGAGCATTTTTTCATGTACTTGTTGATTGATTGTATGTCCTCCTCTGAGAAGTGTCTGTTCAGGTCCTTGGCCCATTTGTTGATTGGGTTGTTTGTTCTCTTATTGTCTAATTTTTTGAGTTCTTTGTATACTCTGGATATTAGGGCTCTATCTGAAGTGTGAGGAGTAAAGATTTGTTCCCAGGATGTAGGCTCTCTATTTACTTCTCTTATTGTTTCTTTTGCTGAGAAAAAAACTTTTTAGTTTGAGTAAGTCCCATTTGTTGATTCTAGTTATTAACTTTTGTGCTATGGGTGTCCTATTGAGGAATTTGGAGCCCGACCCCACAGTATGTAGATCGTAGCCAACTTTTTCTTCTATCAGACGGCGTGTCTCTGATTTGATATCAAGCTCCTTGATCCATTTTGAATTAACTTTTGTGCATGGCGAGAGAAAGGGATTCAGTTTCATTTTGTTGCATATGGATTTCCAGTTTTCCCAGCACCATTTGTTGAAGATGCTATCCTTCCTCCATTGCATGCTTTTAGCCCCTTTATCAAATATAAGATAGTTGTAGTTTTGTGGATTGGTTTCTGTGTTCTCTATTCTGTACCATTGGTCCACCCGCCTGTTTTGGTACCAGTACCATGCTGTTTTTGTTACTATTGCTCTGTAGTACAGTTTGAAGTCTGGTATCGCTATACCGCCTGATTCACACTTCCTGCTTAGCATTGTTTTTGCTATTCTGGGTCGTTTATTTTTCCATATGAATTTCATGATTGCTTTCTCTATTTCTACAAGAAATGCCGTTGGGATTTTGATTGGCATTGCATTAAACCTATAGAGAACTTTTGGTAATATCGCCATTTTGATGATGTTAGTTCTGCCTATCCATGAACAGGGTATATTTTTCCATCTTCTAAGATTTTCTTCTATTTCTCTCTTTAGGGTTCTGTAGTTTTCATTGTATAAGTCTTTCACCTCTTTTGTTAGGTTGATTCCCAAGTATTTTATTTTTTTTGAAGATATTGTGAATGGAGTGGTTGTCCTCATTTCCATTTCAGAGGATTTGTCGCTGATATACAGGAATGCCTTTGATTTATGCGTGTTGATTTTATATCCTGCCACTTTGCTGAATTCATTTATTAGCTCTAATAGTTTCTTTGTAGAGCCTTTTGGGTCTGCTAGGTATAGAATCATGTCACCTGAAAATAGTGATAATTTAAGTTCTTCTTTTCCTATTTTGATGCCTTTAATTTCTTTCGTCTGTCTAATTGCTCTGGCCAGTGTTTCGAGAACTATGTTGAACAGAAGTGGTGAGAGAGGGCATCCATGTCTTGTTCCAGATTTTAGAGGGAATGCCTTCAATTTTTCTCCATTCAGAATGATGCTAGCCTGAGGCTTAGCATAGATTGCTTTTACAATATTGAGGTATGTTCCTGTTATTCCTAGTTTTTCTAGAGTTTTGAACATAAAGGGATGCTGTACTTTGTCGAATGCTTTTTCCGCATCTATCGAGATGATCATATGGTTCTTATTCTTAAGTCTATTGATGTGGTGAATAACATTTATTGATTTCCGTATATTGAACCAGCCTTGCATCCCAGGGATGAATCCTACTTGATCATGGTGCACAATTTTTTTGATATGTTTTTGTATCCGATTCGCCAGAATTTTATTGAGGATTTTTGCATCTAGGTTCATTAGAAATATTGGTCTGTAGTTTTCTTTCTTTGAAGTGTCTTTGTCTGGTTTAGGTATCAGAGTGATGTTGGCCTCGTAGAATGAATTTGGAAGTTCTCCCTCTTTTTCTATTTCCTGAAGTAGCTTGAAAAGTATTGGTATTAGTTCCTCTTTAAAGGTTTTGTAAAACTCTGCTGTATACCCATCCGGTCCTGGGCTTTTCTTAGTTGGTAGTCTTTTGATGGTTTCTTCAATTTCCTCAATTGATATTGGTCTGTTTAGGTTGTCTATATCCTCCTGACTCAATCTGGGCAGATCATATGACTTAAGAAATTTATCGATGCCTTCACTATCTTCTAATTTATTGGAGTATAAGGATTCAAAATAATTTTTGATTATCTTCTGTATATCTGAAGTGTCTGTTGTGATATTGCCTTTTTCATCCCGTATGCTAGTAATTTGAGTTCTCTCTCTTCTTCTCTTCGCTAGCATGGCTAAGGGTCTGTCGATTTTGTTTATTTTTTCAAAGAACCAACTTTTAGTTTTGTCAATTTTTTCAATTGTTTCTTTTGTTTCAATTTCATTAATTTCAGCTCTGATTTTAATTATTTCTTGCCTTCTACTTCTTTTGCTATTGTTTTGCTCTTCTTTTTCTAGGATTTTGAGATGAAGTATGAGATCATTTATTTGTTGGTTTTTTCTTTTTTTAAGGAATGAACTCCAAGCAATGAATTTTCCTCTTAGAACTGCTTTCAATGTGTCCCATAGATTCCGATATGTTGTGTCTGTGTTTTCATTAATCTCTAAGAATTTTTTAATTTCCTCCTTGATGTCTTCTATAACCCATTGATCATTCAGTAACCTATTGTTCATTCTCCAAGTGATGTATGCTTTTTCCTTCCTTCTTTTATCGTTGATTTTCAGTTCCATTCCATTATGATCAGATAGGATGCATGGTATTATCTCTACTCCTTTATATTGTCTAAGAGTTGCCCTGTGACATAATATATGATCTATTTTTGAGAAGGATCCATGTGCTGCTGAGAAATAAGTGTAACTGCTTGATGTTGGGTGGTATATTCTATATATGTCAATTAAGTCTAGGTTATTAATTGTGTTATTGAGTTCTATAGTTTCCTTATTCAACTTTTGTTTGGAAGATCTGTCCAGTGGCGAGAGAGGTGTGTTGAAGTCTCCCATGATTATTGTATGGTGGTCTATTAGACTCTTGAACTTGAGAAGAGTTTGTTTGATGAACATAGCTGCACCATTGTTTGGGGCATATATATTTATGATTGTTATGTCTTGTTGGTGTATGGTTCCCTTAAGCAGTATTTAGTGTCCCTCTTTATCCCTTTTTATTAACTTTGGCTTGAAATCTATTTTATTTGATATGAGTATGGACACTCCTGCTTGTTTCTGAAGTCCATATGAGTGATATGATTTTTCCCAACCTTTCACCTTCAGCCTATGTATGTCTTTTCCTATCAAATGTGTCTCCTGTAGGCAGCATATTGTTGGGTCTTGTTTTGTGATCCATTCTACTAGCCTGTGTCTCTTAATTGGTGAGTTTAAGCCATTAACATTTAGGGTTATTATTGAGATATGGGTTGTTCTTCCAGCCATATTTGTTTATTTATGTTACTAAACATGGTTTGTTTTCCTCTTTGATTATTTTTCCCCCCTTTACTGTCCTACCTCCCACTGTTGGTTTTCATTGTTATTTTCCATTTCCTCTTCCTGTAATGTTTTGCCAAGGATGTTTTGAAGAGATGGTTTTCTAGCTGCAAATTCTTTTAACTTTTGTTTATCGTGGAAGGTTTTAATTTCATCTTCCATCCTGAAGCTTAATTTCTCTGGATACACAATTCTTGGTTGGAACCCATTTTCTTTCAGTGTTTGAAATATGTTATTCCAGGATCTTCTAGCTTTCAGAGTCTGTGTTGAAAGATCAGCTGTTATCCTGATTGGCTTACCCCTAAATGTGATCTGCTTCCTTTCTCTTGTAGCTTTTAAAATTCTCTCCTTATTCTGTATGTTGGGCATCTTCATTATAATGTGTCTAGGTGTGGGTCTCTTATGATTTTGCACATTCGGCGTCCTGTAGGCTTCTAGGATTTGGGATTCTGTCTCGTTCTTGAAGTCTGGGAAGTTTTCTCGTATTATTTCATTGAATAGATTGCTCATTCCTTTGGTTTGAAACTCTGTCGCTTCCTGTATCCCAATGACTCTTAAATTTGGTCTCTTGATGTTATCCCATATTTCTTGGATGTTCTGCTCATGGTTTCTTAACAGTCTTGCTGAGCTGTCTATGTTCTTTTCAAGTTGAAATACTTTATCTTCATTGTCTGATGTTCTATCTTCTAAGTGTTCTACTCTGCTGGTAGTATTCTCAATTGAGTTTTTAAGTTGGTTTATTGCTTCCTGCATTTCTTGGATTTCTGTTTGTTTGTTTTTTATAACCTCTATCTCCCTGTATAGCTGATCTTTTGCTTCTTGGATTTGTTTATGTAATTCATTGTTGAAGTGATCTTTCATTGTCTGATTTTGTTGTCTGATGTCTTCCTTGAGACTCCAGATCATCTGAAGCATGTATATCCTGAATTCTTTAACTGACATTCCATCTGCCCAGCTATTACCTCTTCTAACATTGAGTTGACCTGCAATGCTTGTGGTCCTTTCTTTCCTGTCTCTTCATACTGTTCTCCTTCCTTTCTACTTGGTGAAACTGTTGCGCTATTGAATTTTCCCCCTATATATTTATATTGGTCTTGTATAGTTGCAAAGTCTCCCTCGCAGGTGCGGGCGGCGGCTCTGCCCCTCCTCCAATTGGGGCAATGTGCCTACCATGCCGGCAGGCCGCTGGGCCTGCTCTGCCGGTCGGTAGCAGGTCCGCCTACCTTGTAGGTGCGGGTGGCGGCTCTGTCTCTCTGCGGGCCGCTAGGCTTGTTCTGTCGGTGGTCGCAGTTCTGCCTACTTTGCAGGTGCATGCAGCGGCACTGCCCCTCTGCACGCCTCTGGGGCTGTTCTGCCAGTGGGTCGCAGGTCTGCCTACCTTGCAGGTGCGGGGGGGTGCGGCTCTACCCTTCCTCAGGCCACTGGGCCTGTTCTGTCTGTCGGTTGCAGGTCTGGCCTGTTCTGGTGGTGGTCACAGTTCCGTTTACCTTGCAGGCGCGGGGGGAGGGGGCGGCTCTGCCTCTCAGCAGGCCGCTGCGCCTGTTCTGCCGGTGGGTCGCAGGCCCGCCTACCTTGCAGGAGTGGTTGGCAGCTCTGCCCTTCCATGGGCCACTGGGCCTTTTCTGTCGGTGGTCACGGTTCTGCCTACCTGGAGGGCGCGGGGGGTGGGGGACGGCTCTGCCCCTCAGCATGCCGTTGGGCCTGTTCTGTGGGTGGTCACGGTTCCGCCTACCTGGAGGGCGCGGGGGGTGGGGGACGGCTCTGCCCCTCAGCAGGCCGTTGGGCCTGTTCTGTGGGTGGTCACAGTTCTGTCTACCTTGCCAGCGCAGGGGGAGGGGGCGGCTCTGCCTCTCAGCAGGCCGCTGCTCCTCTTCTGCCAGTTGGTCGCAGGCCCGCCTACCTTACAGGAGTGATTGGAAGCTCTGCCCCTCCGCGGGCCACTGGGCCTTTTCTGTCAGTGGTCACAGTTCCGCCTACCTGGCAGGCGCGGGGGGTGGGGGGCGGCTCTGCCCCTCAGCAGGCCTCTGGGCCTGCTCTGTGGGTGGTCACAGTTCCATCTACCTTGCCGGCGCAGGGGGAGGGGGCGGCTCTGCCCCTCAGCAGGCCACTGGGCCTGATCTGTGGGTGGTCACAATTCCATCTACCTTGCCGGCGCAGGGGGAGGGGGCGGCTCTCCTGCTTTTTTTCTTGACAAAATGTCTTTAGCATTTCCTCATGTTATTTATCATTTTTTGAAAATGTGATTTTCAATGACTACATAATATTCTATTACATAGACTAGTTAGAACCATTTTTTTTAATCTCTTAAAACTTACTTTCAACTTATGGTATGTACTTTTGTTTTTTTTCTGGGGTTTTCATGCATAGGAACACATATATGTGTGTCTCTGTATATATATATATATATATATGAGTATGTGGGTGTGTATGTGTATCTAGAATTTATAAATTTTAAGAGTATCTCATCTTTGGCAAAATGTATTTTCATAAATGGAAGAGATGTTTTCAAAAATTCCTCATGGAAGATTTTAAAACCTTTTAATGTTATCATTTAGTTCGTGTTTAATTGGTACCTAACAGGAATTTAAGAATGAAACTATATTTTCTACCTAGAGACTGTTTTATTCTTTTCCCAATTTAAAAATATGCCCTTAGAAGATAAATTAAGGAGGGCAAGAAAAGTAACTAATCACTAATCTATATGATAACCTGACCATCAAAATCCAAAATTGAAATAAATAATAAAATTTAAAATTCTTTGATTTGGGATCTTTGATAATTCAGACAGACTTGGACCTGGTCTATGTATAGAATTAATTTACAAAAGCTTAAGTAAGATTAATATTTTTCTTTACTTTTATGTATTTTAAAAGGCTCATTATCAGCATTTCACATTTGAAGTTTTATATCCTATGTGTTATTGAAAATAATAGTATTTAAAATCCTTATTGATCAATCTCTTTATCAATTTTATCTTTCCCTTATTATCACAATTTAACCAGATGTTTACTATTAAATCAGTGTTTTAAATATTCTATAATTACATCCTTTTCATGTTCTTTAAAAAAAAATTTAATGAAACCAGGTGTAGAGGGGCACTCCTGTTATCCCAGTGATTCAGGAGGCTGAGGCAGGAGGATTTTAAGTTTAGGGTCACCCTCAGCAACTTAGGGAAACCCTGTCTCAAAATAAGAAACTAAAGAAAGGACTGAGGTGTAGTTCAGTGGTAAAGCACCTGTGGATTCAACTCTAGTACTGCAATAAATTAATCAGTAAATAAAATTGTAATTTAAAACATGGTTGTTGAAATTTTCAAATCCTTGGTTTTGCT
This sequence comes from Marmota monax, assembly GCF_021218885.2. Taxonomy (NCBI): domain Eukaryota; kingdom Metazoa; phylum Chordata; class Mammalia; order Rodentia; family Sciuridae; genus Marmota; species Marmota monax. Next base: position 453,978 of record NW_026693876.1, on the reverse strand, counting down.
GATGCCATCGTAAATGATGGGACAAGTTGTAAAGAAGTTATGATTTGTTAATACAACCAAACAGGTGTTATTTTTACAGTAAAATGGAAATAAGTGAATTATTGCCTCAGACTTCTTAACTTGTGTTCTGTGGTTTCAGTTACCAAGGCGGTCTGAATAGTGTGTTCCTTTCTAATATCAAGTGGAAGTGAAAGCAGCTAAATGCTAAGAACCATATCCAAGTAGTATGATAAATATTTGCAGATTTACATCTTGAGCAGACATTGCTGATAACTGAGGCTTTATTCACTCGATGTTCTTTGGGGAGACAGATTTATTGAGAAGGGTTACTGTTAATGATTGTAATGCCCATGAAAATAGAAAATTGTCTGTTATAATGGAAAGATCAAGGGAGATTTAATATGCCAAATGTTTCCTCTCCAAAGGTAGAAGGAGGCGTTGATAATGTGTGAAATTCTTGTAAGCTTAACTCACCCCTTAAGGAACAGATGACTATATAACCACACTTATAACTCCAAGTTATACTTCCTGATCTGCTTTTTCATTGGGAATGTCAAGGAGTAGAGCAGTAGTTCACAAATTTTAGTGGGTATCAGTCTCTTGGAAAGCTTGTTAAATATGTAGATTTCTGGCCCATCCAGAAAGATTCTTCTTTAGTAGGTCTGAGGTTAGACCCAGGAAATTTGAGTTTAGAAAACATCCCAGAAATTGCAATATAGATGCCTCCTGAGCCAAATTTTGTGAAATGCCAGGCAAGTAAATAAAGCTCTGGTAAAGATCTTGGGAAAGGCGCAGTTAGATATCTCACCGCTGGAAGAAAATGGAATTTTTACCTCTACTGAAGACTCTACGTGAACAAAGGGATTGTTCATATGGAGGACTCACAGTTAGAGTCATCGACTCATGAAATCAAAGTTAGAAGAGTCCTTAAAAATTCATCCAACCTCTTTCAATTGTGTACTGGTTCTTTTTTTTTTTTTTTTTTAACATTTCCAGTAATGGGGATGTATTCAGTCCTATGGCTTTTGCAACCTCGCTTTGGACTTTTTTAATCATCATGGTGTTCATCCACATAGTTAGAAGTTTGTGTCTCGTGGCATCTATTTTTTCTAAAACAAATAACATAAATGTGTGTTAGATGTTTAATGAACCATTAGAAAAGAAGGGAGATTAAAAGATTTAAATTAAAAGACAAGTTTCCACTTGTGCCAGTGCTGTCAAGTTTAGACTTCCATGTTGCCAGTATCAATTTCATTTAAAATCTAGACTTCACGGCCAAAACTGCGACTAAGAGAATTTTTTTCTCTGCAGTGTTGGGGATTGAACCCAGGGTCTTGCACATACTAAACAAGTGCTCTCTGTTGGGAGTCTCCCTGAGAACTCCCCGGGCCTTTCAAACATGGTGGCAGGCAAATTGCCAGTGGGTGGCTAGAACTCCCCGGGCCTTTCAGATAAGGAGCCCCTAATGCACCATGGCAGCGGGCTAGTTGCCAGTGGGTGGATAACAAGTTGTTTTGAAAACCTTCTAATTGGTCCTCCTGTCTTCTGCGCTCGTGGATAGTTTGTGCCCCCCATGAATCTTATGCAGGGCGGACGTGTGTGCACCGTAGGTGATGACCTGACCTTTACTATGATTGGCCCTGGGAGCTTCCTGGTTTAAGATAACTGACTCTCACTTTCTATATAAGCTAGAACCAGCTTGCAGTAAAGTGCTTCATCTTTGTCACTGCTATCTGTGTGTGTGCATTTTAATCTCCTACGACGAACCTTGGCCTTTCACTCTCCAATGAGCTAAATCCTCAATCAAAGACTATTTTCTATATCTATATTATTCTTATTTTTCTTCTACATTAAATCAAATTAGAATGTAAATAAATATCTTTTCTTCCAAAATGTATTTTATCTAGAACATCTGTTTTTTTGTTAAGAATATAAAACTTAAGATTGCCTAAAAGGTCATGAATTCTGTTCTCATGCCTCTGGTGCATCCTATGCCCTTTATCTTGAATGCACTTTCTTTCTTCAGGAGGCCTTCTCACATTTATTTAATGCCATTTTGACCATTCTTATATCCTCTTTCCCATAGTCTTGTTATTCAACACAAGGTGATTATTTCTTGTTCCTCTAATTACACTTGAATTGTGACACACACACACACACACATACACACGGGTGTGTGTGTGTGTGTGTGTATTCTCCTTTATATGTAGGGTACTCATAGATGAAAGCCAAATCTTTAATTTTATTTGTTTTATTTATTCAGAGAGAATTGTTGATGGAGCAGTAGGCATTTATATTTCCTCACCTCCAGTGAAGTGCCACAGTGCCCAGTCATATACTGTATTAAAAAGCTATGAAATCAGAAGGGAAGGGTCTACTGAGTAATTCACCATTTTCTGAAAATTTTGTTATCGTTTGGATCTGGAATGTCCCTCAAAGTCTTGTGAGGGCTCTGACCTCATCAGTGGATCAATCGTTTGATGGTAGAATGGGCTGTTGGGAGGAGGAATCTAATGGGAGGAAATAGGTCACTGTGGGTATGTCCTGGAAAGGTTTATCTTCTCTTCCAGACCCTCCCTCTTTTTCCCCTCTCTCTTTCTCTTGGTTTCCTCGCTGCCATGAGCTGAGCAGCTCTCCTCTGCCAAACCCTTCTGCCATGATGTTCTGTACCACCGTGGGTCCAAAGCAAAGGAGCTGGGTGACCGTGGACTGAAAACCCTGAACCATGACCTGGAAATAAACTTTTCTTTCTTTAAGTAGTTGATGTCAGGTATTTTGTTTATAATGATGAAAAGCTGACTAGCATACCTGTAGCAGTAGAATCAATGACTACCAGTATAGTTGTACCAGAGGATTGATTGCTGGGGAGGCAGTGTTGACTGAACTACTTAGGATTCGGAATCATGAGGACCACAGAAAGGAGACCTGTGAGAGCAAGTTGGTAACACTTGCTGTTTGAGAACAACTGATTCACAGAACACTCATTTCTGTCTTCCCTGAACTTAAGGTGGTTGTGTATTTTTCTAATATTTGCAGAACCTAAGCAAGGATCCACAAGGTTTCCTTGAGGGCTACTTCACTGGTAACTTTCAGAGGTGTATTCATGTTCTTTGCATAGATATTTTAAAAGCATTTCAAAGACCATGATTTAAGTATGTTGGAATGTCTAGCTTTGGTGGAACTTTGAGGTAATGAGGTACAAATCTTCCCTTCCTTGGAATCTTATTCAGATCACAGCTGGGAAAAATTACCTCATATACACCTAGTCAGGACAGCACCTAGACCTACCAAGGCTTCTTAGAGCTGCTTCCAGAATTGGAATTTCCACTTCCCAGGAAACATTTTGAGCACCTTAAAGCTTTATTCTCTTATACTAACTTTCTTTCTTCCATAATGGTTGACATATAGTGCATAGATGCTGAATAACTGTTATATTAAATAGAAGTTTGCCCTTTTAAATTTGTTATCCCTTGAATTTGTTCAAATTCATTTTTGTAAAATATTCTCTAATAGTGTGAATTAAAAATGAGAAGAATTAAAAATGAGGAATCACACTCATAACCTGCAACATCATACATGTCTAATAATAGTATTGGACATTTTTCTTTTTACTATTTATAAAATGTTATAGAGTTATCCAGATTGAGAATATTTTATTGGGCTTTAGCAATACCAAACCTAGACTTCTGTTTGGAAATGGTATTTGCAGTGCAAATAAAAAAATAAATCTTTTATGTGGGAGGCCAAGCTTATGGGTGACTGAGTTACACTCCCCAGCTGGGTGCTAAGGCGCTCAGTCACAGAAATGTGTGTGTCTTGCTACAGCCCCATGGGTGAAGCTATGCTCACCTGTCCCTTTGTAATATAACCCCTTGCCCTGTTTAGGATAGAATCTTCCATGGAAGTGCCTTGTGTGTGTCCCGTCCTCTTACTGTGCCCTTGGGTGTGGCCTACCCAGGTGTCAGTCAACCTGCTGACAGTGGACATCATGAAGATAGACTCAGCCCCCTGAAACCTGACCCCTTGCCTCATTTGAATAGCTTCTCCTCAATAAAAGGGGTCAGCGCGTGTGCTCTCGCTCTCTCTCTTTCTGCGGACCTTAAGGTCAGAGGAGCCGTCACAGCAACCCCAAAGAAAAAGGTATTTGTGTCTCTTGTGTGGTTATTTCGTGCAGCCCAGTTAGCCCAGTTTAACTAGAGTGACCCCTGAGCCTTTTAGTCGTGAGAACAGAAACCCGGCACTTTTATGATATAATAGACCTAGATAATGAGAGCTTTGGGGAAATATGTGACCTCGTTTTTAAGAATTCCTTAGAATCAAGTCTTTAGGCTTTGTAGAATTATTCTTTTCTCTATTGATTTATTTAAGAATTTGTTTAAAAGTAATGTATACCACTGAGGAAATTTGAAAGCTGCATAGCAAAGCCATTGAACTGGTTCTAGGAACTGTGAGGAACCAGTGTATTAGTTAGCAGGTGGCAACACAGAGGCTGGGGGAGATTTGCAGAAACCATTAGTTAACTGGAGCAGGAGCAACTTCTCCAGAGGGCAGCCAGCATCTCCTGTATGAAAGGTTTTGCTTGCTCCTATACTTCTGGAAAGGGACCTAGGAAAAGAGGGAGTAAAGACCTGGCAAGGAGAAGGTGAAAGGAGGGAAGTGGGCTTGGTTCTGACTTTAGACTCTTTCCCATCCATAAGGAAGGAACTCAATTCTGCCACTGCCTCATTTGCCCATGGGAGACATTAGCACAGCTCCTCTATCTGCACTAATGAGGTAATGAGGTACAAGTCTTCCCTTCCTTGGAATCTTATTCATATCACAGCTGGGAAAAATTACCTCATATACACCTAGTTAGGAGAGCACCTAGACCTACAGTAATAAAGTAATGAAGCATAAATCTTCTCTTCTTGATAATCTTATTCACATCATGACTGGAAAATTTTACCTCACACACACCTCCACTTACACACATGTGTGTGCACATACATTCCTATGCCCACACGTACATAAACACACACATGTACACCTAGGTACACATATGCACATATGTATGTTATTCCAACTCCCCAAATGTGTTCACAAAGAGTCTTGTCCTTGCTTAACCAAACCACGTTTCCTTCTTGCAAGAGATAAGTGAGGACATCTTCCCATTGTGTGAATGTGTGTGAAGGATAGGACCCTCTCGTCAGCACCATTTTTTGTTATCTGCTCCACTGAGTTCAAAATTCTGATTTTTTTTTGTTAAATTGTTAATATTAAAAAATCTTAGTTCAGCTTCCTATCCACAGTTTTCAGCCATCTTCCCTTGGATTTGGAATGATGAGGTAACTCGTAGGAGAAGCTATGCTCATTTGCTTCACTTTAACACGTTCCCTTATAGTAAACAGAACCATAAGGAACTGCCAGTTTTATAGGTTAAACATGGTCCAATAATAGCAATTTCATTCGGTTAAACCTAAATATTACACACATTTTTATTTAGGGATATTATTTTAACCACTTATTTTTAAAATTTCTTAGCTACTCTGTTTTTTTCCATAATCATTTTGCCCCCAGATTAAGGCTTGGGCTTTTTGGATCATCTATTGTTAATGAGACCACCAAATACAGTTAAAGAGAAGGAGATTATTGCTTACTCTCTTTCTTCTTGGATAGGGTCTGGATAATCTTTTCCTTTGTGACCTTTAGCCACTCTTAGTACCATGTTTATCTAAGAGCCTCTTGAGAACTCTATCTGCCTTTAGACTGGAGATTGTGTTTCATGGGACTCTTGTTTATGAAAATTTATTCATGTCTAAGTACATGCCATGTTACAGAGAGCCATTTGCTTCCAAAATTCAAGAGAGTTTCTGAGAAAACCTACTGAGCGGTCCTTATCTTTCTCGCATTTGCTATCCTCATGCATTTGAACTTTGGCAGTGAGCATTCGATTTACCTGTGTCCAATTTCCTGTGGTTGGCCAAAGTGCTCTTCTAGCATTGTTCTAGGAGTGGACATCACCAGTTTACAGATGATCAGCTCATCTTTGACCAAATTTAAGATATTAATAGGAGTAATGTTGTTTGCAACATTACTGTTTTCTTGGGTGTCAAAACATACTTTTCTCTTGCTATAGCAGAGGATTCCTTGGTAAGGAGCCTCTTCTAAAGTTTGAGTACCTGACTACTGGGACCTGCTGCTTCAAGTTTTACACCTACCACCGTATCACTCCCATAGACTCTATCTCTGGTACCTTCTCCAAATGGCTTTAATAGCCTTATAAAGTACTTCACTGAAGTCAGAGAAAGAACAATTTACCTGAATAATAACATTTATCAGAGAGAGATGGTTAAGTATATACATAAACTTGGCTGGGTTCAGTGCTCAGATACATTATTCTGGATATTTTTGTAAGAGTGTTTTGGGGTTGGGCATGGTGGTACATGCTGCTCAGGAGGCTGGGGCAGAATTGCAAATTCAAGGCCAACCTAAGTGAGCAACTTAGACCCTATTTCAAGATATAAAGTAAAAAGAACTGGGGCTATAGCTCACTGGTAGAGTTACCTAGCATATGCAAGTCCCTGGGTTTAATTCCCAGAACAACAAAAACAGTATTTTTGGATGAGATTAACATTTATATTATAGACTTTAAGGAAAACAGATTGCTCTCTATAATGTGGGGGAGGCCTCATTCAATCAGGTGATGACCCAAATAGAAGGAAAGACTGACCCCCCCTGAACAAGAAAGAATTCTGCAATAGACTGCCTTTGTACTTGAACTATAACACTTGTTTCTCATGGTTCTTTAGCCTGATGGCTTTGGACTTAAACTGTCCCACTGGCTCATCTCTAGTTTCCATCTTGCTTATCCACCCTGCAAATTTTGGACTTTCTAGCTTCCATCACTGTGTGAACCGATTCCTTAAAAATAAATTGCTTTATACACACACACACACACACACACACACACACACACACACACTATTGGTTCCTTTTCTCTGGAGAACCATGACTAATATAGAGGGGATGAAAACCAATGTTTATACAGTGCAGGATGTGTGTCAGGCATTCTACACATATTAACTCAGAATCTCCAGATGATTCCTGAAGGTAACAGAGATCCAAAGATGTAAAGAACTTGCCCCAAAGCATCTAATCATTGACAGATCCTTGTTTGAATTAAGGTTTGTAAAGTGTCTTCAACTACATGACTCTGCAAGAAAAAATTGCATTTGATAAGTGAACACTTTATGAGTTCCTGTAATAACCTCATAACATAATGAAGCCATAAACCACTCTCATGAGGGACCATATTATAATCTTCTCTCACTTCCTTGGTGGACAACTATCTTTTTTGATCTTGTTGTTGACTAGCATTCATTCTTCTCTCTAGCAGAATCCTATTTCTATGAGGACTTAACATCCTTCCCACTTTGTGTAATAGTGGTGGAAGAAAATTTCAGGCCCATCCTGGTCTCTAAGAATTATACTTGGAAGACCAGACCTTTTCTACTCCCTAGAAACGCTAGTGGGTGAGCTTGTGATCTAAACTTCATTGATTGATTGGAACTGTTTCCTAAGATGTGGAAGTCTTAGCATATGGTATAAGAAGGCAGAGAACAGCCATAGGCCTCATGGGAACAACAGCTTTTCCAGCGTTCATGTGGTTATTACTTCCTGTTTCTTCATTTCCTTTTTGTTTTGAATTTTCTCAGTTTCTTTCCCATACCAAGTCTGGTCCCTAATTTCCTGCCATCCCCAATATCCTTCCACTAAATTCCTCTTGTTTTCTAGGGTCAGTTTCTGATGCTTCTAAGCAAGAAATATAGTGATAAGGAATTTCAGGGCATAGATCCTCAGGGAAAGGGGAGATACAAGGTGTGATGTCCTGTGATGATCATCTAGGTAAGCTATTGCCTATAGTCACCCCAAAAAAATATCAATCAGAGGTAAAGTTTGGGACTTAGAATGGTTTCTACAATGAAGCAATATAAAGAATGAAAGAATTCAAAGATATCAGGGTGGGGAGGCTTCTTCTGATGGCATTGGATGAATAAAAAGCCAAAGAATGATAAGTTATTAACGTTATTAAAGTCTAATATTGCTGAGAGCCATAGCCAAGTAGGAATGACGCATGGCAATTTCCTTGTCAGCCTACCCAGTGTTGCTTAGAGGGAGGACTCTCCATTGTGGAAATGGGCTTGCCTTGGACCCAGGTCATTTGCAGTGATATTGCATGAATGTTTGAGAGTTTTGGTTGAAAGGTGACCCTGCTCAAGGACCAGGGTGGATCCGGGTTTAGGGTGGATCCTGCTGGGAATAGGGCATATCGTGCTGCCTCAGGCACCCGCTCCTTGAGTTCCCTTTGAGTTCTCGCGGGATTCAGAGAGTATTTGGTATGCAGAGCCCGGTGGAGTGTGTGGATTTTCCCAGAACGTGCGTGTAGAGTGCCGGTGAGAGTTCGGGAATAAAGAGTTGCTGTTTGAATCTACAAGGTGTGGTGGCTCGGTTATTTTGTGCCCAGCCAGACTGCAGCATAATATAATCTCAGGGACTTTTGTCTTATACATGTAAATATTAAATTAAATAAATTAAATTAAATTAACTGAAATAACCAAGAATCAAACTCAGCTTTTAACCACCTGTTGAATTCAAAGTCAGCATAGACTCAGTTATGTTGTGATGACAACAAACTCCACAGTGTCAGTGTCTTCAAACAAAAAGCCCCAGTGCACCTTTCCTTTCTTCCTCTCTCCCTGCTTCCTTTCCTTTCTTTCTTTTTTTTTTCCTTTCTTCTGGTTCCAGGGATTGAAGCCAGGGGTGCTTTTCCACTGAGCCATATTCCCAGCTTTTTAAGTTTCTTATTTCCAGACAGAGTCTCACTAAGTTGCTGATGCTGGCCTTGAACTTGAAATCCTCCTGCCTTAGCCTCCTGAGCATCTGGGATTACAGAAATACTCCACTGAACCCTGCAGCCCCAGGGTGCCTTTCTTGACATAAAAGTGATTCTTTTCTGTGTCCTGAAAAGCTACTTCCTTTCCAACCACTGAGATAAAAAGTCAACAATCTTAATGCCCCATATGGTTTCATCTACGGACCATTGACTTGAATCATTCCCTTGCATGACCCAGAGTATAAAATCAATCTTTGAAAGTGAAATTTTACATAAATATAAACACACACACACACACACACACACAAAATGGTGGGCAAGAACATGCCAATGTCTGTTAACCCCAAAGTGGGAAGTACACCTATGTACGAATGGATTTTGTGACTGCTTGGTCAGGATGATTTTAGCTTTACTGAAGTTGTCAGCATGGTTCATACCACAGTTTTATATGAAATAGACCAACTGGGTTGATAGACCAACTGGGTTTATTTTAACAACCCTTGTCTTGGCTAACACACCTACATAAACACACACATAAAAGTATATCCAATAGTCAAAAAAGTTGACGTGTTAGGGTAATAGAAATGTCTAATTTTAGAAATGATAGAAATAACCAAGTCTAGAGGGTCTAGATGATAGTTTTTTTCACCAAACACCTGAAATATATGTTGAAGGAATTGTAGATCTTTAAAGTGTCTGGTTTAAAACATTGTTCTCTCTAAGCCAGAAACCCTGATATGAAATACTGCATTCAAGTGCACTGTTCTGTGCATGGGAGTGGCAGAGTCCAGGCAAGACCATAATAGGAAGTGAGATTGGCACAATCATCAGACTGGTCTGCTTGGAAGAACTCTCTGGGTATACCCAATTGTGGATGAGTTCTCTAGGAAAAAATTGGGAGTGGAGCAACCACATAACATAAAGCATAAAAACTCCAGGTCTAGTAATCAGAGGTCTTAACTTAAGTCGTCAGGGGGAAAAGCCCTTAGTCAATTTCCAAATGTAATTGTTTACATTATCAGATTCCCTTGAACCAGCGGAAGGCCAGAAAACTTTGATGTCAGATCCTGTTCCCACACTGAAAGTCTACCTTGGAGATATCAAGATATGCCCACCAAAGGAAAAACAACTTACTGTACTTTTGGCCCTGTACCATTAAGAAAGAGTCCCCACACTTGGAATGCTTTGGAAGGAGCTTGTATCCACTTTGTCTTTCCTGCTTTGGCTATTTACCAGGTGACCGGAAAGGCTGCCAGTTTTGAGTAAGGCCCAGAAAAAAGAGAAGGTGCCCTAAGCAAAGAAGCATAAAGTTCTACTGAGCTGTTACTAACATATGCTGAATGCAGGAACAGAGCTAAGAGTGAGAGGAGGGAATGAGTGGGGTATAAACAGTGGAAGACAGTACAAGCAATTACATGTGCATTTAGGGTTTTTTTCTTGGAAACATTGGCAGAAGTCTCCTTATATGGGAAACACATGTTCTCTAATATGGCAAGTAATACTAATAGTGACCTTAATTCCTGAAGTGTTCTGATGAATGGAGAATTGGAGCTGTTTATCTACTCATTAAAATAGACATATCCATTAAAATCACAGGCTGCATATTCTGACTTGCTATCTGGTCGTCCCATACTTGCATGGAACTCTCACAGAAATCAAGGACACAGAACTGTTTTTCTTTGGCATTTAGTCTCTTTACAGGTTGTAAGTTTTGCCATTAAATGTGAATTTTCAGACAGAAATTCCTTTATCTTAGGGTGTTATGGCCTCAGGTTAGATTACCAGAGTAATGTACATATAAATACCTTCAGCTTGTTGGATCTCTGCTCTTGACCATAATTATTGCTTTACATTTATATAAGATTTTACTGAGCTTATTTTTAATGGTAAGCTGTGTTTTTCTGATATATCACTTTCAATTTAGAATTTTTCTAGTTATTATTTATTGACATAGGCATTAATTTGCATCTCCCATCATTTTATATACGTGTGTATTTCTGCTTTAAATTATTCATTTTAATATTTCAAAAGTTTTTTAAGATGCCCTATTACCTATAGCAATTGTGAATATAATCTTGTTGAACATTCTTTAGGCTTCCATTAAAACAAAAGCAATAAAGACTGTTTTCCTTAATGTGGTCAAATTTTATCCATATTTACTGTAGTACTCTATAATAGGAACACTTCTGGAGGAAAAAGTAATGGGATTTATGAGAGATTAATTTAAGGAAAGTTAATCAGGGCTTTTTGTTTTTGTTTTGTTTTGCTTTGCCTTTTGCTTTTGCGAGACAATGATCCTGTACATACGGGGGAGTAATACTCTGTTGATGGGGGCGTTTTGTGAATATGCTTCATTTGACTTTTCTTTTAAGTTTCATTCCACTTCTTAGAATTTTTCTATTGACTTATGAGAAGAATGAGTTTCTAAAAGTTATTTTGAGAAGGGAAGAGTGAGTAGAGAGTGAATCAAAGGTAATGTGACACATTTGGGATACAAATTGTAAAGATGAAACTTTTCATTCTAGACAAATGACCAGGTTTGCCATGTGAGGTAAACAGCAAAGAGTATTCCGTTATCAGCAAAGGCTTATTTGAAATATATAATATTCAATGGAAGTCACAAGAGAGAAGAATTTACAGAATTTTTTAAAAAGTTAAAAATATATCTAGATAGAATATGAAAACAATGACTGAGAGTGGGACATAGGACTTCAAATCCTGAGTGAGGAAGAGGGAGAAAACGAAGCCCTCACTACTGGCTAGCCCCAAGTCACCTTGTATGAAAATAAACTTTTCCTCACTGTGAAGATTAAATTCTTATTCAGATTTCTCAAGTGTGCTTTTGTATAGGAAGTGTTTGTGTCCCCAAATTGGAATCATGTTGTGAGTTCTACACCTTTTATTACCTTAGCTTCAGTTACCCTTGTAAGACCTAGGAAGAAAAGTGGTGGAGGAAGCTAGAAAGTCTACCCATTGTGTATTCATCTATTTCTCCATTCATTCATTCATTCAATATTCATGGAGCATGCACTTATTCCAGGAGCCATGCATGTGGCCAGACTGATAGCAGTGAATGAGTTGCCCTCATCCCTGCCCTCCTGGAACTTAGAGTTTGGGAGAGAAGGTAGGCAAATAGTATTTTATCATACTTTAAGCAAAGTCAGATTAATGTTCCAAATTACAGGTGCTGAGGTGCTTCATAAGAATGAGATCTAGAGCTGGGAGTGGTGGCCCATGCCTATAATCCCAGTGGCTTGGAAGACTAAGGGTTCAAAGCTAGCCTCACCAATTTAGTGAGACCCTCTCTCAAAATAAAAAATAAATAAAAGGGCCGAGGATATGGCTCAGTGGTTAAGCACCCCTGGGTTTAATCACTGTATCAAAAAACAAACAAACAAACAAACAAACAAACAAAAAACCCTGGATCTATCTCTGGGGTTCAGAGCCATCTAAAGGAGTAGAAGTCGGGGAAGTAAAAAGGCTAGCAACGTGTGGAAGTCCAGGGAGTTGAGGAGGTATCCAGTGAGAGTTTTACAAAGAAATAACAATTTTACAAAGAAAGACAGCGGGCCAGAAGCACAGTGAGTGTGGACCTCATGAGGATCAATACCCCTGGAACATCACATCTGAGAGGACTACCATGGGAACCAAGTCTGGGAGGAAAGGCAGGGTCCAGATCAAGAAGGACCTCCTAATCAAGTCCACTCTTGCTTTTGTCTATGCCTTCTTTAAACTCTTCTCTGTCTATACAACCAACCTCCTTTGCTAAGGCCATCAAAATGCTTATTCTAGGGCTGAGGATGTTACTCAGTGGTAGAACATTTGCCTAACATGTAGGATTTGATCTGGAGTGCTGAAAAGGAAAGAGGAAGTAAGGGAGGAAGGAAGGAAGGAAGGAAGGAAGGAAGAAAAAAATGGGGAGTGGGGAGAGGAAGGGGGGGTGAGGGATTCCATTTTATACAATGAAGTGTTATTTAATTCCAGAATTGAAAATAAAGCCAATTAAAATCTTTAAACTAAATTGTTGCAGTTTTGCCATTCGACACCCTCAATTTGCTTCAAAATCCATTCTATATTTTATACTCAATTCAGTGTGTTCACTTTCATTCTTGTATAGCATTGCATCATGTAATTGTGTCACTGTGTGTTTATCCATTCTATTACTGATAGGGATAGGGGCTAATGCCAGATTTTGAAAATGGAATAATGCTGCTGAAAACATTATTTTATGTATCTGTTAATGTACCATATACTTGAATTCTAAGTCATAACTTCAATAATAGTGGATAAAGCCAAACAATTGTCCAAATTACTGGATTCAATTTATGCTCCCATCTGCTGTCTATAAGAGTTCCTGTGACTCCACATCTTCATAGGATTGTTAGTACTTTAAACTTTTTGCCAATGAGGAGATTGTGTAGTTGAATTTCATAGGGTTTTAAAATGCCCTCCCCTGATGGCTATAAAAAGATACAGTAAGTCTTTATGTTTGTTGTCACTTAAATGTTCTCTTTAGATAAGTGCATGTTCTCTTCTTTATCTACTGTACTATTGAATTATTTGCTTGTTCTCAATCATGTGTGGGAGCTATTTTTATATATATTCTGAATTAAGTTTTTGATGATAAAATGTTTTATTGATGTGAAATGTTGTTATCTCTTTAAAATTTAATTTTCTAGTAGTTTTCCTGTTGCATAAAATCTCAATTGATTTTTGTATATGGATTTTGTGTCTGGAGGCATTGCTAGATTCTCTTACTAATTTTTAAGGGTTTTCCATAAATTCTTTTAGAGTTGTCTACATGAGCACCAAGATTATCTATGAGTAATACAGTTTTACATTTCCTTGTCAATCTTTATACCTTTCATTTCTTTTTCATGTCTATTGCACTGAAGGTGATTTCCAGTACAATGTTGAACACAAGTGGTGTTAATAGTCATTCTTGATCTGTTTTGGATGACAAGAATCAATCTATCTATCTATCTTTCTATCTATCTATCTATCTATCTATTAGTAATGGGATCCTGCTTGTGCTAGGCAAGTGCTCTACCACTGAGCTACATCCAACAAATTCTCTGAACTTTTGGAACTGATGAAGATAAATTATCTTCATCAATCATTGGCCCAACAATGCTAATAATTAGAAAAAGAGCAGAAAATTAAACTCCCAGGTCTGGCTGGGCACAAATCACGAGCCACTGAAGCAGGAACAAACTTTATTTCTGAATTCCACCAACACACTCCACACATGCTCCCCGGGAACTATCCCGAACCCCATGCAGCTAGTCCAGGAACCAGCCACCAGAAATATCTCCTCCGGAAATCCCTCCTCCTGCACTTCCCCAACCAATGGGAACTCTCTGAGAATCCCCGGGAATCCCCACGAGAACTCCAAAGTAGCGTGAGAACTCCAAAGTAGCGGCTGAGGCGGATAGTAATGCCTCGCCTGTCAACCAATACTGTTGGCAAAATGCCAGGGGCCATTCCCACTCGGCTGTGGCTCTCAGTATCTCCCCCCTTCTGTTTAATTAAACAACAAGCAATGTGGCTAGGGACCATGCCTGTTAGGTTGTCCAATACAACATATTGTCCTTACCCGTCATCGGATGAGCTGACCTCTAGGCGTCAGCCTCCTGTCTTAGGTTGGTACCACTGCAATTGGATCATACCCATCACTGACTACCAGTCCAGCATACAGCCATACTTGTGGATAGGCCTTTGCACCAGTGGGGGGGTGAGGTTCTTTGCCTCACCTCTGTTGGCCCCCAAATTTGGCCTTATGCCAGTGGGGGGGGTTGAGGTTCTTTGCCTCACCTCTGTTGGTCCCCAAAATTTAGACCATCACTAGCAGAAGGGAGGAGGATACAGAAATGCCACGACATCAAGCCAATTGACGGCTCCTTTGGAAAAATTGTACCACCAGTGACACCATCAGCAAAGATACGCCAGCACTACCACAATTCGCTGCACCAACAGATAGTTCACAATGCATACAAGTGATATGTAGTCCAGGCAAGTTCTGTGAGCAGTTCAAAGCAGAGGAATCTATCAATATGTCCATTTCCTCCCAAAGTAAATCGACTCCTTGATTGAGCATTACTTGTTGAGTTATTATTCATTGATGCATCAGTTTATACAGTTTGTTGTGATAACTATCGAAGAAGCTGTAGTTTGGTTTTATCTTTGTCTTCACTGGCACTGGGATGAAGATAGGAATTCTGGCAATGATGCTAAAAAAAATTATGTAACATTCCAACAGGTACTAAGAAAACAATTTTCTGAACAATTTACATTATCCTGAACAGAATTATTAAATATAATGAAAAGGAAAGGTGAAAGTAAACAAACAGATCTGTTAACCTCCTTATTTGTTCACATATTAAAACAATCCTCAACAGCTGTTTACCCAATTTAAATTAAACCATTAAAATCACGTGAATTAAAAAAAATTCGGATCCATTTTTTCATTAGCGCTCCTCATATATGATATATGGACATACGCACATACAGACATACAACACAAAACACAAGTGTGCACACAAACGTGCAACACATAAGACAATAGTGAAGGCCTTGTAGCTTTACACAGGTGAAATCTCCATTGCAGTGTTTAAAACTCCACAGTCAAAAAATAAAACTGATCATAAAAACATTAACCTAGGTCTGTATGAGCTCAAAAAATAAAATAGAACTTTATGATGTGGGAAAAGGCAATAATAAAATAGATATTGAAAAAAGCATCCTGGTTAATCACTGTCGCAGATGTAAGAATAGCCAAGCTGGGGCTCTGGATATCAGCTGTTATGGATTTGAGTCAAATCATCTTCTTTTTGGTCTGTAGAAATCACTTTGGTTAGTCTCTCTAGAATCCAAATCGGCTGTTGTTCTCCCTGTGGAAACACACAAACAGAACTCCGACTCCAGACAATCACTGGGTCAGGACCTTTCCATTGTCCTGTTAGAATATCCTTCCAAAGTACCTTAGGCTTATGTACATTTTTTGGACACATATGCCTTTCTGCAGCACTAAGCCCTGATGAATCCAAATTTTAAAAGTTTAGAGTAAAAAGGGTTATTTTAAGTTTATCTTTGGGGGATATATACCCCTTTCCAATTCCCTCTTTTTGCTTTAATAAGAACATTTTAATAGTCTGATGAGCTCTTTCAACTATGCCTTGTCCCTGTGGATTGTATGGAATTCTTGTTATGTGAGTAATACCAAATGATGAGCAAAATTGTTTAAAACAGGTCAAGGTATAGCCAGGACCATTATCTGTTTTTAACTGTTTTGGAACGCCCACAGTGGCTAAAGTTTGTAAGCAATGAGCTATAATATCTTTAGTTTTTTTTCTCCTGCATGAAGGGAGCCCATCAAAAATCCAGAAGAAGTATCAACTGTAACATGCAAATATTTTAATTTTCCAAATTCTGGCAAGTGTGTGATGTCCATCTGCCAAATATGGTTAGGTATCAATCCTCTAGGACTGACTCCAAGATTAACTTTTGGTAAAAAGGTCACACAATTTTGACATTGTTTTATTATTTGTCTAGCTTGTTCCTTAGTTATTTTAAAATGCTTTTGTAAAGTATTAGCATTGACATGGAACCTTTTATGAAAATTTTGTAGCTTCTTCTAGTGTAGAGAAAATATGTATGTCATGTGTAGTTTTATCTGCTAAATCATTGCCCAAACTAAGGGCTCCAGGCAATCCTGTATGTGCCCTGATATGTCCTATAAAGAATGGATCTTTTCTGTCCCAGATTAGACTTTGTATAGTGGAAAACAAAGAGAAAACAGTAGAGGAAGGGGAAATCCTACCAGCATCTTCAAGGGATACTATAGCATTAACTATATACTGACTATCAGAAAATAAATTAAATACAGAATCTTTAAGCATCACAAAAGCTTGTATAACTGCATTAAGCTCTACCTTTTGAGCTGATTGTTTGGGTACTAAAAATGTAAAAGTTTGATCAGGGGTAACTACTGCTGCTGTACCATTATTTGACCCATCAGTGAATACATTTGGAGCATTCATGATAGGGGTTTTTCTTGTCATTTTTGGAAAAACTACAGGATGCAAAGACCAAAAAAAACAACAAAGGATTAGATGGTAAGTGATTATCAAATGAAACATTAGATTTACACATGATATTGCCCAAGTATTTAACTCATTAGCTAACTCATGAATTTGATCCATAGTATATGGAGTAATAATTTTATTGGGAGAAATTCCAAACACTCCCTTTGCTGCTTTTATTCCTTTGAGTATTAATTGTCCTACAGCCTCAGGATACCTAGTAAGAATAGTGTTAGGAGAATAAGATAAATGTATCCACAATAATGGACCTTCTTGACAAAATACTCCTGTAGGAATATTTTTTGTTGGTAGTACAATAAATAATAAAGGCAAACTTATATCAATTCTATCCAAATGCATATTTTCCATATATGTTTCAATAATTTTTAATGCCTTTCTTGCTTCAGGTGTTAACATGTGGGGTGAATTTGGATCTGATGGACCTTTTAGGATATTAAATAAAGGTCCCAACTCTCCTGTTGGTATGCCTAGATAAGGCCTTATCCAATTTATGTCTCCCAATAACTTTTGAAAGTCGTTAAGTGATTTGAGTTGATCTACTCGTATTTGAATTTTTGGTGGACGGACCATGGTTGAAGATAATAGAACTCCTAAATAATTAATTGGAAAATTTAATTGTACTTTATCTATTGCTATCTCTAGATTATAATTTTTTAATAAATTTGTAAGTGTGGCATAACATTCTAACAATCTGTTTTTATCTTTATGTGCTAATAATACATCATCCATATAGTGAAATATTTGTAGTTCAGGATTTTGATTTCTAAGTGGCTGGATTGCTTTGTTAACATAAATTTGACACATAGTTGGGCTGTTAGCCATCCCTTGAGGGAGTACTTTCCATTCATATCTCTGATCAGGACCTTCGTGATTCATTGCAGGGATAGTAAATGCAAAACGTGGACTATCCTCAGCATGAATTGGAATTGAAAAAAAACAATCTTTAATATCTATAGCTAAAACATACCAGGTTTTTGGCAAAGCAGACAATTGAGGAATCCCTGATTGAGCAGGTCCCATAATAACCATCTCATTATTAGTGGCTCTTAAATCTTACAATAATCTCCATTTACCAGATTTATTTTTGATGACAAAAATGGGAGTATTATGGGGAGATACAGAAGGTTGTATATGTCCCTCTGCTAATTGTTGTTTGACCAGGTCATGGGCTACTTGTATCTTTTCTTTAGTCAGGGGCAACTGAGGAACCCATACTGGTCTTTCTGATTTCCAAGTAATTTTGATTGTCTCAGTGGCCCCTTCTGAAAACCCAATCCATGTCTATTTATTCCTTGATCTATTTGAATTGGTGCCGCTATACCTTGTTCTTGTTCTCCTAATATTTTTTCTTTCCTAAAACCTTGTCTAGCCCTAGTAGTGGGCGCATTAGGATTGATGTTATTTGTTAATGTCAAACCTAATTGACCTAGGACATCTCATCCCCATAAATTTATAGGAAGATGATCCAATACATATGGCTGTATAGTTCCTTCACATCCTTCAGGATCCTTCCAATCTAATACCATTGCACTTTTATGGGGATTAGTTGCCACTCCTAGGCCTCGAAGCATTTGGGTGGCTTGTTGTAATGGACAATGTTTTGGCCATTCTTGACGAGAGATGATGCTAAGGTCAGCACCTGTGTCCAGTAGTCCATTAAATTCATGTCCTTGAATATTTAGTTTTAGCATTGGGTGAGAATCTAAATTTAAAGACAGCATAGCCCAATCTACACCTGTGGAGCCTAATCCCCTGGAACCTCTTTCTACAGTATGACTGGAAAATTTATCATGCAGGCTGGGTATTATTAATAACTGTGCTATTCTATCTCCTGGTGAAATTACTGATATACCTCCTGGAGAACTAGCTATAATTTTTATTTCACCTACATAATCGGGATCAATTACCCCAGGACTTATCATAAGTCCTTTTAGTGTAGAAGAACTGCGTCCTAATAATAAGCCTACTGTTCCTTGGGGAAGAGGTCCTTTTACTCCTGTGGGAATGATTTGAACTCCCATCTCTGGAGTTAGTACTGCTCTGGCGGAGGCGCAGATGTCCAACCCTGCGCTCCCTCTGGTTTGTCTGATGAGGGATTTAATGGATAATGTGTCCTGGGCACTACCCTGATGGTGTTGCTGGGTTCCTCCATTGCCCCGTGTATTTGTGGTTGTGGGCCCCAGAACATTGGGCCACTCAGTCCGTTTTTTGGCAATGGAGCCTGATGCTTTTCTCCATGATATCATGGGTAAACACCTGGTCCTTGTCCATTTTTTGATAATGGAGTACCCTCTATGGTGGTTTGAGAATGGCAATCATAAGCCCAATGTCTCCCTTTACAGCATAGTGGGCAAATACCCAGTATTCTACTCCTTTGATACCTAGCTTTGTTAAACCCTCCTCCTATGGGGCAACTCCTTTTAAAATGTCCTGTTTGTTCACAATTGTAGCATGTTTTTGGCCTGGCATCTAAAGCCTGTTGTACTGTAGCTGCCAAGACTTGCCCTTGTTCATTAATGTCTCTACATAATTTAATATATGAGTTTAAATCTCCATGTTTCCATAGTCTAATGACCTCTCTGAACCAACGATTTTCTTGGTCATAAGCCAGTTGTTTAATTAATGGCATTGCTTGTTCTGTATCCTCAAAAACTCTGGTAGCTGTTTGAATAAGCCTATCTACAAATTCAGCATAAGGTTCATAAGCTAATGAACAAGATAATTGACCTTGTAAATCTCCATGTCCTTGTAAAGTCTTCCATGCCCTAATTGCATCTGCAGCAATTTGTGCATATATAGCAGGATCATATTCAATTTGTTGCCGTTGACCCTCATAAGATCCTTTTCCTAACAACATATCTAGATTTCTTTGAGGGTAACTGGCTGCTGCATTTCGCCTAGTCGGCTCCATGCAAAATTCCTCATTGGCAACCTTCCATAACAAATATTGTCCTCCATTTAGCACAGATTTACACATGCTAGCCCAATCTGCTGGCGTCATGTCCAAGTTGGTAATGGATTCGACCATGTGTACAGTGAAGGGTGCTTGAGGACCATAGGTTGTTACAGCCTCCTTTAACTACTTCACTGTTTTGAAATCTAAAGCACGGTGAATTCGCTGCCCTCCTGCCTGCTCAAGTACAGAGCATGCTAATCTTTGAGGTCCTGTCTCAGGATCCCATCTATCAACTACGGGGGTTGAGGGCCACTCAACTGTCTCCATAGGTGGAGCTGTTGTTTGAATTACGCCCTCTGGTGATAGAACGGTGTTAGTAGCAGCCTCCTGTTGTAGCTTTTTCCCTAATAGCTGTTTCTCCTCTAAGCTTTCTTCCTTTAAATTTTCTTCCTCTATCTGACTAGCTCCAGAGACCTTCTCTTTTTCTTGATCTAAAATGTCTTTCTCCATGGTCTGAACCTCTAACAACTTACTTAACACTCTTTCAGTTTGTTTTTTACTAATTTCTAATCTACTATAAAGATAACACAACCCAATAAGATAACACAAAGCAAAACGGAAACAGAATGAAACAAAAACGGAACAAAAAATCGTTGTATCAATTTTCCTATTTTCTTGACCTGTGCATTTGTTGTTTATTTCTATCTCTTCCTTAGGGGTGAACAACTTCAAACCTTGAGCCAACCATTTTTCCCAGTTTGCCTGAGAAAGTTCTAGGGATAGGCAGCTTGAAACAAAAACAAAACAAATCAAAACAAGAACACATTGTTTTTGAAATGGTCACCCATTCTCTCGCCTTCCCTTAGGGGCGAGCAATTTCACTTACCCCTGAGCTTCAGGCATTCCCTGTATGGGCCGCCAAATGCCGCAGTCTGGCTGGGCACAAATCACGAGCCACTAAAGCAGGAACAAACTTTATTTCTGAACTCCACCAGCACACCCCACACGCTCCCCGGGAACTATCCCGAACCCCAAGCGGCTAGTCCAGGAACCAGCCACCGGAAATATCTCCTCCGGAAATCCCTCCTCCTGCACTTCCCCAACCAATGGGAACTCTCCGGGAATCCCCGGGAATCCCCACGAGAACTCCAAAGTAGCGGCTGAGGCGGATAGTAATGCCTCGCCTGTCAACCAATACTGTTGGCAAAATGCCAGGGGCCATTCCCTCTCGGCTGTGGCTCTCAGCACCAGGTAGCAAAAGGAAGGAAAATAAATGGGAAATTGTTAATAGAATAGAAAACAGATATACAGTTATTATTTACCAAGCAATAATTTGTTCTTTTTAAAACCAAAGAAATTAATTGCCAACACCTCTTAGGACTCATTTAATAAAAAAGTAAAGGAATTCTCAGAAATGAGAAAGAAGACATGACTATAGATGTTTCAGGTATTAACGTTTAATAAAATGATATTATGAAGAAATGGAATATTAGTCAAAACACTTGGCACAAAGAAAATTCTAGGCTCAGATGCCTTTTGTTGATGAGTTCTACTTCTACTCAACATTCAGGAAAGAAACAGAGGCCCTCTTATACAAAGTCTTTCAGAAAATAGAAAAAGTGGGTCTATTCTCTACCTTATGTTAGGAGGTTTTTATGGTTTAGATATGGTGTCCCCCAAAATCTCACATGTAAGGCAAGTCAAAAAGGTTTGGAAGAGAAATGATTGGGTTACAACCTTAACATAATCAGTGAATCAATCCTCATGGGATTAACTGAGTGCTAACTGGAGGCAGGCGGGGTGTGGCTGAAGGAGGTGAAAATTGGAGGCCTGGCTATGGGGTAGATATTTGTATCTGGAAGCAGAGACCTCTCTCTCTGATTCCTGATCCCTGTGTGAGCTGCTTCTCTCTGCCACACTCTTCCTCCATGATATTCTGCCTCACCTCAAGCCCCGAGAAATGGAGCCAGCTTTCTATGGAAATACCTCTGAAACTGTGAGCCCTCAAATAATAAACTTTCAGTCCTCTACAATTGTGCTGGTTGGGTCTTTCAGTCACAGCAGTGAAAAAGCTGACTAAAACAGAGGCATAAATGCAAAATTGCACTGGATCAATTAAATAGGCAAGAAAAACTTTATTCAATACTGTTCCAAAATATCAGATTTATTTCTTAAACCAGAAAATGTCGAACATTTATGATTATATACTTATATGTTGGCCACAAATTGTGACTATTCTTTTTCTGTACTTTAGTATTCTTTTATCACTTATGAAAAAAATTAAAACAAATAATTAAAAACAAGACTATTCCAATAAGAGAAAGACTGGGGAGAGGTAGCTCAGTATGATTAGGTTATCCGTGTTCAGACTCCTGAATCTGTGGATATTCTTGTTTTTTAGATTTCAACATTACACTCTTTATGTATTTCAAATTTGCCTTTCTTCCTGTTTTCTTCTCTAGAGCTCTATCAGGGTCTAGGTTAACTTCTTTCTATCCTCTAACCCTCTTTCACATTTTCCATATCTTGTTTTCTTTGATAAGCATTCCATGAAATTTCTCAAGATATATCCTCATTAATCTCTTTAGTTATATTTACTGCTTAACCCACTGGTTGAGTTTTTTTTTAATTTCAACTTATATTTTCATTTTTATTTCATTATTTTTTAAAAATTTGAGACAAGATCTTGCTAAGTTGCCCTGGGGGGCCTTGAATTTGTGATCCTCCTATCTCAGCCTTCTGAATCACTGGGATTACAGACAGATGTGTACCACTGCACCATCTTCAAGTTTTCAGTTTTAGATGTTTCATTTTTTTCCTTTCAACTCTGTGAGTTCACAGCCCTTAATTGGTTATCTTTGTGAAATAATTCTTTGTTTACTTTAAACATGTAGTACATATTTCCTCAAAATTCTTTTTTATAACTCCATGCATGAATACTTGGGGACATAAATGTATTATTGTTTTTGCTGACTTTAATGTTACCATTGTTTCTTTGAAACCTTTGAATATGAGCTAATTGCCTTATCTTAGTATGTGTTATTGCAATGGTTCTAAAAAGGGCAAAAATCCCACCTGAAAGGCTTTCCTGTGCTTGGGCTACTAAGAGGTTCTAATAGCAAAGTACTACTTTAGGCCCATTTAAGTATCCTGGATCAGCTGCCAGTTAAGGCTCATCTTGAAACTTTGTTAGTAACCTAAAGCTGAGTGTCCTTAACTCAGTGCTGCCGCAAGAGTCTGCCTAGGGGCACCCAAACTCCTCTGGGCTGCCTACTGCTCCCAGCTCTGGATAGTTACTTATATCCACAACTCTTCTCTTCAGAAAGACACTAATATAACTCCAAACCTTTTGTAAGACTCACAGTGCCTCAAAAATTATTGTTCTGTCCATAGCATCTAATCTATTGGGTAAAATTCCTCAAAACAAAATGAACAAACAAATAAAAAACTATTCTACTAGAGTGCTAGAAACTAAACATTGAAGTCAATGTTTGAACTTGATTCCGCAGACAGAAGTATCTGCAGGGCTATCAACAACCTTCTCTGTCAGGGACATTGAGAGAAAACCACTCTGAAAAGTTGCTTCATTCATAAAGGAAATAGACATATTTTAGGGGTGTCAGCTAAGACTGTTGTTGGGCACTCAGTAAACACCAATTAATATGTTGACACTTTATCATTTGCTTTTTCTATTTTCCAATTTCTAATTCTCCTAATGCCATTTCTAACTTTTCCACCCAAAATCATGGTTTTACTTTATATTCCTATTTGCTTGAATAACTTTAAGAAATCCAGAAGCTGTTAGTAGAGAGCAAAGGTAGAGATGAATGCATGAAAATACATTCCATATCTAAATCAATAAGTGGACAAAATGGAACAAATTCTTAAAGTACCAACAAACTTTCATTTGAACTTAATTTCAAAGTTTAACTTCCAAATAGATCCGTGGGAACACTTAATTTATCATGTGGTAGATGGAATGTGCTCACTCATTCAATAAATGATTACCAAGTGCCTATTAGTTGTCTGGCACTGTAATGGGTGCTAGGGATACAATAGTAATAAAAATAAAGTTTATAGTTTGTATAACTTGTAGTGTAGCCAGATATACAAACTAGACAGGAATAACAATTAAAATGCAACCATTCCTGAAAACAGTGGGGAAAGACGGTCATATGCAAGCACACAAAATATGGAGGGGACAGCCTGGCAAAGAAGGGACAGTGAGAAGTATGGGGAAGAGCCGTGGAAACATCATTAGGCAAGAAGAAAAATTAGCAAAACTAAGAGTGGTTCAATGGAAGAAAATGAAGGATCATTTTTGGGGAAGGATTATGAAAGATGTGTTTGGAAAGACACTAAGGCCAGGTCATTCAAAACAATGTTGAAATGTTTTGCTTTATCTTAAAAGAAATGGAGAGACATTAAAAGATCTTATGCACAGACATACCTTGACTACATTTGCATTCTGCCAAGTTTCTCCCTTCCAGTCCTCCTTCTTCCTCTTCTTCCTCTCCTTTCCCTTCTCTTCCTTTTCCCTTCTTTCTTACCCTCCCCACGCTCCTTTCACTGGAGATTGAACCCAGGGGCAACCCACCACTGAGCTACATCTTTAGCCCTTTTTATTTTGTCTTTTTAAAATTTTGAGACAGATGCCCAGGTTGATCTCAAACTTGCAATCATCCTGCCTCAGCCTTCCGAGTAGTGGGATTATAGGCATGCACTACTGCACCTGGCTCAAAGGTTTTTGGGTAGCATGCCAAAACGGAGAGGAAAATGGTCCAAGTGGGAATCAGGGAAACCAGGTAGAATGCGTGTTTTAGTAATTCAGGTGATAGCAAGATTATTGAGGATGAGTATGGAGGGAAATGGATAAATTCAAGTCATTTATAGGTAGGATATGCAACTTGTATGGAAATAAAAGAGCTGAGGAGAAGTACAGTTCAAGAGATGACTCCATGAATTTGGCTAAATAAACTGTCTCTAGGGGGAAAATAGATGCGAGTTTAACTGGAAAATTTGGATCCTAGTAACAATTGGTCCTCACTGCAAACCAAGCCTCCTCAAGATACTTTTGTGGAAAAGAGGGTTTCTTTCCCTTTCTGTTTCCAACCCAATGAAGAAGAAGATTCCTCTGCTATCAGATCATTATCTGCAATATGGCATTAAGTAGGAAAAGCACAAGTCCAGTTGTCAATCTGATTCCATGAAGATGAAACAAGGACAAGGAAGAACTCTGGGGTTGTTGCCCAGAAATTGAGGAAAAGAGAAAGCAAGGGTCCCAGCTTCTACCTCAGTCATGGTTACTGCTATGCAGTTTTTCATGCTGGGATTGATAGATAGGTCCATCAGGGGCCTATTTTCATGGCAGACTCAAGGTCTCCTAGAAGAAGACACATCCATTAAAGCCTTAAGTAATACATAGAAAGGGTGAGTCCAAGTACTTCAGAAGGCTTATTGTACAGGGATTAAAAGTATGGGCTCTTCCCTGCCTTACTTGAGATAAGGCTCTGTCCCATCTCACTACATGTGAAAGTGACTATGAAAGAAGTAGGCCAGATTTCAGTACAGTTAAAGTTGTGTCCAAAAGTAGTTTTTTTGCCAAGATTACTAGGATCTCAAACAGGGAATTATGATGTATAACCCTGCCAGAATTCAAGGTAGCTATTATATAAGCTAAATATGTTTTTACCCTAGTTAGTTTTGTTTTGTAGTTTGCTTATAGATGGTTTAAGGATTGCCTGTTAATGTTTTAAAGAGGTACTGCTTTAAGAACACAACCTGGGTCAACATAAGATAAGGAGTTATCACCTACAGGATAGAGAGATAGACATTAAAGCCCAGTGCTCTTAATATAAGGCTGTTAACTTATTTGCTGGATGTTTAAGATTAAGTTCTAAAATTAAAAATTTGGCTCTTGCCCTCTGAGTCAGTCTGAATCAGGGAATAGGGGACTTCTCCAAAGGGCTCTGCAACTCTAGGCCACATAACCTCCTGAGCAGGGAGATTAATGAGACCAGTGGAGGACAGAAAGCCAATCAGTGCATTTGCTATGAAGAGGAGGGTCATCAGAAAAGGGAGACATCCCTGATGCTTCCAAGGGAAGCCACATGGTCAAGCAAGGCCTAGACCCATCCTAGCACAAATGGCACTAGCGGAACTGAGAAGCTGCTGTAAGTTCCCCAAGGACTCCCAGGGAAACTCAGCTGACTGTTAACAATAGATAGAAACAAAAGTCAGTTTGACTTGCTTCATCTTAAACATTTAGCAAAGACAGTCAAAGCTATCCCTGGGCATTTTAAATAATAATAATAGTTAAATGTAATTTCCAAAAATAAGTAAACTGGAGGCTGCAAAAGAGATTCTCAGACAGGAATGCCTGATACTATCAAAAGGAACTGCCAGAGTAGTTTTTAGTTTAAGGCCTTTATTTCTAACCTACACAGGTAGGCTTAATGTTTGCTAGTATGGTTATCCAGCCCTAAGTAACAGAATTAAAGATTTCTCTATTAGACACAGAGGTCATACTAGTAAAAGGATTTTACAAGACCAGATGACATTAAATTATTAAACTGTATCTTAAGGAAAAGGACATCTGTAACCCTAAAAGTTAAATGTTGTGTTTACATCCCTGACATTTCTCGCAATGTGACAAATATCCTTAAAAATTTACATGCTCAGATAGAAGCCATGTCCTCAGCAACTTTGTCATGGAAACAATATCTTAGCTCCTGGTTCTTGGTACTTCCTGGTGGAAAACATTTTTAGTCTTTGTATTTGCCATCATACTCATTGGCATATTCCTGTGCTATGGCATTTATTGCTGCATCAATATGGTTCCAGTACTAATGAATTATTGTTTCTCTTATACACCATCCATCACTCAAATGGCCCTCCAGCCTATTACTTCTCAATCAGACTTCTATCATGGACCACTCGATAGACCCGATTTTTAAAGGGGGACTCCAAATTGCTTGCCCCACATAGTCCCTTTTCAGCCTGAAGAAGCCAGAAAGATCTTCTTTGTCCCCCTTCCTTACAGCAGTAAGGAGTTCCCAAATTAGAGGGGGGAATGAAGCCAGATTTAGGTAAATCGGGTCTAATATCGAGTGAAATCTAAAATGGAGGCCGTGCGGAGAATGACTCAGGGAAAACACAGGACAACTCATGGAATGTTAATGAAGTCCCAAAAGGCCCTAGGCCAAAGTCCACCTCAAAGAAATGTTAATGAACAGCCCCCAGCAAAAAGGCGCTGACTCAGAAGTCCTTCCTGACCAGATTACTTCTTTGGCCCACCTGTGTCCCACCCCTGGGGCCTTCCCACCTACATTCCATCACTGAAAGAACTATAAAAAGGGGAGACAACATCTCTTCCACAGATTCCACCTCTTGGGTCCCCTTCTTCCTCCGGGAGAAGTCTTTTCTGCTGTCCTTTAATAAACTTCTAATTTCTACTCTGAAAAAAAAAAAAAAAAGTATGGGCTCTAAACTGGGCACAGTAGCACATACCTGTAATCCCAGTGACTCGGGAGGCTGAGGCAAGAGGATCACAAATTGGAGGCCAGGCTCAGAAACTTAGATTCTGTCTCAAAAAATGAAAGAGGATAGGGACTTAGCTCCATGATAAAGCACTGCTGGGTTCAGTCCCCAGTAGCAGACAACACCAAAAACAATAACAAAAAAACAAAAAATGTATGATCTCTAGAGCTATTTTGTGATGGCTATTATGGAGTAATTACTTATCACCATATCCCCCAGTGTCCTTATTTGTGCCAAGGATAACTTCTCTATTTATCTTATAGGGTTGTTGTAGGATTAAATGAATAAATACATATCAACTCAATAAATATCAGCTATTATTATTACTTTAACTCAGCTCATCATGGACTTTGGATCTGAGCCTTGAGGTGGGGCTGGGCAAGGTGGGGAGCAAGGGGGAAACTACAATAACACACAGTGGTCTTGACTAAACCTCACTAATAATTTAGGGCATAAGAAACATCGAACAAGAGTGTGCTGTGTTGTCAGATGTGCCCTGATGCCCACTGCAGCTGGCTGTCTCTGGAAGGTGGTGACTCACTCTGGACATGGGGCTTACACAGACCCCAGGCAGGAGGGCTCACTGAAGGAGGCCAGGTCCCCAAAATGCAGGCCAAAGGAATCACTTAGTAATGCTCCTTTGGTGTTTTAATTTTAACTGTTTGCACAGGATATTTAGGTAGGCATAAAAATATAGTGAAGTTTTTGAGCCACAAATATGGTAACTGGGAGTGTTCTGAGAAAGTTCTCAGTTGTGTTCTGCTGTAGTACGTGAAGTACAACCACTCGCTCCGGAGGAAAGGCTACTGGCAGACTTACAAGATGAATCATTGCTGAAATGTATTCAAATAGAATTATAAAGGGACGGAATATAACAGGAAATAAGCCTCATGGGTCATTCTGAGTTATAACCTTTTCTTTTTTTTTTAGTGTGTCTGAGTTTGAGTTTATTTGAATAATTCTAGGATGTGCTGTGTTGAGTAAGGGAAGGACGGGAAGTTGTGATCACTCAGGTTTTATCATCTGGTTTTTCACTTTTTATGAAAGATTTTTCCCCTTTGTGTTAGAATAATTTTGGTCAATTTTTTTCAAGTAACACTGTTATTTTTTAAGAGTTAGAGTCACAGTGCCTTTGTTTTATCAGAGTAGAATCTGTTCTGCACAAAATTTAAAATTTACTCTTGATTTTCATCTGAAACTTGAGAATAGAAACCAAATTGATACTTTTCTATTCTTCAGTTTTTCCAGGTACTTTTTACAATCCACTTTCCACACTGTTTCCAGAAAGTTAACTCAAATTTTAAAACTTGGTTTTGACTATGTTCTAATATTTGTTGTATAGACAAAGAATGAAGTAGAAGAAATGTAGTACCATGTGCAGTGGCACATGCCTATAATCCCAGCAGTTTGGGAGGCTGAGGCAGGAGGATCGCAGGAGGAATATAAGTATATAATTTCCCTGCCTAAGTTTCCTTAGTGTATCCATTAAGCTGATGTTTACCAGGCCTGCTACATCTGGCACTTTGATACTGTGAAATATGTATTTGGTTGGCCTCTACATTTCCTGTACACAGTTCCAATCTGTTAAATGGTGTCTTTTGTATGCTAACGAGATGACTATGGCTGGTGGATGAGGGAGGATCTCTTTGCTAGGAAACCAATCCTAAAATTAAAGTATTGGAGTTTTCAGTCCTGCCCTCTGACCTCTGGGGAGGGGACAAGGGATGAAAATTGAATTGATCATCAAAGGCCAGTGTTGTGATCAATTATGAATACTTAATGAAGCCTCATTAAAAAACCAAAAGGACTGGATTTAGAGACCTCTGGATAGTTGGAAAAGCAGAGGCACCTAATGAGAGAGCAGCTGTTACTTGGCTCAGCGGAGTGTTGCCATGTGTCAGTCTCCAATGATTTAGGACTTGGCTCCCCCCTCACTGCTGCTGGGGCTCAAACCCAGGATCCTCACACATGCGAGGCAAGTTCTCTACTACTGAGCCCCCTGCAATTTTTAAAGAAAATCTGTAAATATTTTTTTCTTTTCTGGTGGAATCTCAAAGCTCTTACATGATGGCAACTTTACTTTTTTTACTCTCCAAAAGTCAGCTGTAATGCCAGATTTGTGGGACCCCAATACACCTCCAGGAGCTGAATCCGATGCACTCACATGAGAGTCTTTATTGCAAGCTTGAGCCTGGACTCACAACCCTTTCGATGCAGCGGTCCCAGGGAGTGAGTCCTGGTCCTTTGTTTAGTGAGATTTTATAGGTTTTGGGAGGATACTCTATGCATCACAACATCACACTGCAAATCATTCCATACCATGGGAAAATCACACAACTCTTAACATTAATTAGCACATTCACTGGTGGGAACTAGTTGGGTAGGGGTGATCGGTTAATACAAGAGGGCGATTCCTTTGAACTGATTGGTTTAGGCCACGAGGGGTGTACGTGCTAAACTACATGGTTTCCCAACATGTTTAATCAACCACCATAAACTACTTGGGGGTCATCTGACATCCCAGGTATTTTCCCTGTCTCATGTGATTGGTGGTTGCTAGGGGGTTGCTATGGGTCCTCACCTAGCCTAATGAGTCAGGGACACCGGTGCCGCAGACCTTTCCTGTTATTTGCAGACAAACAACTCAGCAAGGTGGGTATGTGCCTAGGAGTGCTCTGTGGGTTTTTCCAAGGACAAGGGTCACGCCCCCTTCCTTGGACAGGCTTTGCTCTGAGGTAGAGGCTGGTTTATAAAAAATGGAGTCACATAAGTTTCTCAAAGCGAATTTTGTTCTGTTTGCTATTTTTATTCCTATTGGCAGTCAAATTGATAACTCTTAAAGATACCAGTCCTTTTTCCCATTATCTACTCTTCCTAAGCCTGAACCCCTCATCCCTTCATAGTTAAATCCCAGGTTCTACAGCTCTCTTAGCACCCTGTATATTTTCTTTTGTAACATTTGTTGTAATTTTGTGAGTCATAATTCTCATCAATCTCTTATAAATTCCAGGAAGTTGGACAGCATGCACATCTTTCTTTGTTGTATCTAGAATAATATTTGGGATGCAAAAGGGCACTCAATAAATATTTTGAGTCTAATGGAAACATGTTATAATATTATGTTCATTACATTAATGTTAGACATAAAGCATAAACATCACCCCGCCTTTTTTTTAAATTGAGAGCCTATAATACTGTGCATTTAAAATGACCTTTTGAAGTCATTCAGCTTTTAGTGATAAATCCAGCTTCTGACTCAGAAAACATGGCTCTCGCCATTGTACCATGTTATCTTTCTTAGTAATTCTTAGATTTTCATAATATTGTAATTCTGAAACCTTTGACTACTCTAAGTTGTTAAAACTGGGTTTTGACTGTTTTAATATTTGTTGAGTAGACAAAGAATGAAGTAGAAGAAATGTAGCGCCATGTGCAGTGGCACATGCTTGTAATCCCAGCAACTGGGGAGGCTGAGGCAGGAGGACTGCAAGTTCAAAATCAGCTTCAGCAATTTAGTGAGGCCCTAGCAATTTAGGGAGACCCTGTCTCAAAATAAAGAACAAAAAGGACTGGGGGTGTATATGTGTGCCAGTGGTTAAGTGCCCCTGGGTTCAATCTTCAGTACCAAAAAAAAAAGGAAAGCAAAGACCATTAGCATTGTTAAAAGACAAATGTTTTTAATCTGGAAGAATGCTTTTAATTTTTTTTCTGGATTTAGTATTTTCATCTGTTATTAATACTTGATTATAGTAATGATAATAGTCTGATGCTCCATACATTCATCTGAATCTCTTTTCTCTGTTGTGCTAGATAAGAGTAAATCTTGATTACCTGAACAGCCTGTTTTTCTTTATTCCCACACTTGCTGTGTTGCTGGCATCTATCAATTCGCTAGAGAGTCAATAAGAGAGAAAGAGAAAAATGTAAGAAAATACAAAAGAAAACAAAGGAAATTACAGAACTGCTAATATGACTGAATTATAAGAGCATAATCGCCAATTATCAGTCATTTCCTAGGTTTATGTTAAAATGGCAATCAGGACTGGAGATATAGCTCAGTAGTAGAATGTTTGCCTAGTATGTGCTAGGACTTGGGATTGCGCCTCAACACTGCAAAAAATTAATAAACAAAATTACATAAAATCACAATCAGAAGGTATTTAAGAATAAAGAAGGCCATTTACCACTATTCTTTAAGACCCTGAGAAAAAGTGTAGATTTTTTAAACCAACAATGTTACTTCTGGTAATTTCTCCTGAGGAAATAAATATGTCCAAAATAGCAAATGGTTTACTATGTTATGACATGTCTTAATAATGGGATATTATGAATGATGATTAATTATGTTTTGAAAATATTTAATAATGTAAATGAATGGTCATTTCACCGTAGTAAGAAAAAACAGAGAGAATCGAAATCTTTTATAAAATATTTTCCCAATGTTGAAGTGAAAATAAAAAGCTTAAAATAAATTTCCGGATTGTTTTATGTTTGAGCAATGGAGCTATGGGCAATTTTTATTTTCTCTTAAATTCTTCTATACTTACATATTTCTATATATAGTTTATAGCCTTTTGTAGATGTTAAATAAGGAAGTTAATTAAATTCAGAAATATATCCTTTTAGTTAAATCATAAACAAAGTGATGAAGACTTTGGCCTTCTTTCTTCACTCTTATTGTATAAATATTTTACTTTCTCTTCATCTTCTGTTTGAGCCTTTGGATGAAGTCCATGTACCTCCTGCTGATAGATGTGTTAATATTTTAAAGAGAGATCTCCTTGATTGGAACAGAATAAGCCCCAGAGACTATGTTTATAAGGCATTTAAAGCAGGGTACCTCAAGATTTGAAAGATGACATTGATATTATTCTTTTCATTTAAAGTTCAAAGTATTATGAACGAATAGTGTTTTTAAAATACTTTCCTAACTATACATTTTACTTATTTTTTCCCCCATGTGTTAACATCCTTCTTCTCTCTCCACTCTGAATTCTATCTCCAATTTTATTCTTCAGGCAAGTAGGCAGGAGTTGGGAATGAAACAGAAATGACACAAGTGCCATTTTAAGAAGGGAGACAGGCATATTTGAGATTTCTGATTCAGACATTCAAGATGAGACTATTTTATTTCCTAACTATATCTGTATATGTTATATCCCATCATAGAAATCATATGTCAATAAATCAGCTTGACTCTTAGCACTAGTCTTTCTTGGTTTCTTGGCTTTGTGCTTGGTTTATTAGAACGAGCTAAGGTGACTTCAAAACAGATTCCCTGCATTAAATACTCTGCCACACACTATTTTATATAAACAAGCACTGTTACCTTGGAGGTTTGTCCCTCAGAGCTTCATGTGTTGGAGACTTGGTCCCCAGGGTGGTGGTGTTGAGATGGTGGAATCTTTAAGAGTTAGGACCTTGTACAAAGCAGGTAGGTTCTGGAGGCTCCACCCTCACAAGGGAATCAGTGCTGTCTTGGGGGAGTGAGTCAGGTCTCACGTGACTGATTAGTTCCAAAGAGAATGACTTGTCATAAGCAAGTCTGGCTCCTTCCCCGAATCCTTCTTCCTCATCCTACGTTCACCACGTCTTTGTGCACCCCTTGTGCACCACTTCTGGTAATCACCAGTTGCCAAAGATTTCATCAGTAGGCTACTATGATGCCATCTGTCATGAGGCCCTTACCAGAGCCAAGCAGATACTGGCCCCATATGTTTGATGGACAAGATATTCATTGCTTTATTTCATAGAAAGAACACATTTAGTTTTGTGCAAACTATAAGACTTCAGGCAAGAAACTAACTTTTCTAAAAGTTAGTTTTCATCTGAAAAATAGAAATAATAGTATTACTTCAAAGTTTACCTTCTTTGTGTGTGTGGGGAGAGAGTAACTGAATTATATAAGCATATTTACCATATTATAGGAATTTAACAGATGAGATGATTATTAGATAGGGTATACAGTTAGGGAAAAGTAGCTCCACATTAATTAGGATATGGGATCTGTGATATTGTGATTTGTAATAAATACATGTTTGGTCTTTGTCTCCACAACTTTTAAAACCCCTGGAGTATCTAAAAAAAAGTTCTTGTATATTAATGAGATGATTGATGACTGGAGCTTCTTGGATGGCCTTGGATGAGGGCAGGTTGCCAGGATAACCAACCCTATCATTAGAAGATTGGAACTTTTAATTTCACCCTCTGACACAGGGGTAAAGAGTCTGAAGGTTGTGTTGATCACCAGTCACCAACAATTTAATCAGATATGGCTATATAATGAAGATTACATAAAATCTCCTGAAGATTGGGTTTGGACAGCCCTCGGAAAGCTGAGTTGTGGAGTCTGGAGGATGGCACACCCAGGAGGGCATGTGGGCTTCCCGCCACTTCCCATACAGCTTGCCCGGTTCAGCTCTTCCAACTAGCTGGGAATTCATGTACTTTTACAGTAATTGGGCAAATTTAAGTAAAGTGGTTCCCTGAGTTCTGGGAGCCATCTAGCAAATCAGAGGTCATGGGAATGTTTTGCTTTACAGCCAGTTGGTCAGAAGTACAGGTTAAACAACTTGGAACTTATGACTGGCTTTTGAAGTGGGGGACAGTCTGATGGGACTGAGCCTTTAATGAATGGGGCTTATTGACAGTGTCAAAGTTGAATTAATAAAACATCTAGAGAATTGATCAGTGTAGCAAATCCCCCACAGATCTGGTCACAAACGTATTTGGGTTGTGTTTAGAATATAGTAGGTTTTTTTTTTTTTTCCTACACAGTAATCCCCTAGGTAATCTGAAGAATATTGCCTTCTACATAGCAAAATCATAAAAATGCCTATCATGGTCTTTCATTACATGTTCAAGAGATTCTTTTATGTTTACAACTTTATTTTTTTTAAATAAAAAAATCTCTTTTCTATAGAGGAAATAGGGAAATTCCATTCGTGGCTAGATTGATCAAGAGCCCCAGGTTATATTATTTCCTAGAGTACCTTAGGAAATAAAGCATAATCGTTAACATTCCTGATCATATTAATGATCTTAATTATTATAATTATTACATTATAATAGTATGAATCTCACTAATTTCTTTATGTTTGGAATCAAGACTTTTATTTGAGAACTTTTTTTGTGGTATTAATGATTGTTATGGTTTAGTTGTGAGATGTCCCCCAAAAGTTCATGTGTGAGAAAATGCAAGAAGGTTTAGAGGTAAAATAATCAGGTTAGAAGAGTCTTAACCCAATCAGTAAGTTAGTCCCCTGATAGGGATTAACTAAGTGGTAATTGAAGGCAGGTATGGTGTGGCTGGAGGAGGAGGGTCCTTGAGGGCATGCCTTTGGGTTATATATTTTATCTCTATAGCCTAGTCTCTTTCTCTGCTTTCTAATCATCACATGAGCAGTTTTCCTCTGTCACACTCTTCCACCATGATGTTCTGCCTCATCTGGTGCCCTGAGGAATGGAACTGGCAGTCTATATGGACTCAGGGAACCACTTTACTTAAATCTGCTCTGAATCTGTGAGCCCCCAAATACATTTTTCCTCTTCTAATTGTTGTTTTTGTCAGGTCTTTTGGTCACAGCAGCAATAAAGCTTACTAAAACAATGATTAAACCCAGTTTTGCTCTACCACTGAGCTACATCTCCAGCCCTTTTTCTTTTTGAGACATGGTCTCACTAAGCTTCCCAGCCTGGCTTCCTGTCTCAGCATCCTGAGTAGCTGGGATTACAAACTGTGCACCACTATACCTTGTAAACATTTAATAAACATACATATGAGGCCAGGCTAAGTGACACACGCCTGTAATCCCAGCTGCTTGGGAAGCTGATATATGAGGATCACAAGTTCAAGGCCAGCCTGAGCAATTTAGTGAGACACTATCTCAAAATAAAAGACAAATCTGGACATGGTGATGCACGCTTATAATCCTAGCGACTCCAGAGGCTGAGGCAGGAGAATCTCAAGTTCAAAGCCAGCCTCAGCAATTTAGTGAGACCTTAAGCAACTTATCAAGACTCTGTCTCAAAAAAAAAAAAAAAAAAAAAATGAAAAGGACTGGGGATGTAGCTCAGTGGTAGAGCACTTGCCTAGCATGCTTCAGGGCCCTGGTTTCAATCCCCAGTACCGCAAACAAACAAAACCAAAAAGACAAAAAGGAAAAAAAATATGAAAATCAATATTTAAAACTATAATCTGGATTCAAAGACAAACATTGTGTTAGCTTTAACATAAGAGGGGAAAAGGAAAATCAAAATGAGTATAATTGGTGTTTTTCACATTTATCAAAATCACATATTCAAGTAGCGATTTGGTATAAGTACAAATATGGTATGAAACTAAAAATGCTTATGGACTAGTATGTCAGATCACAGTGAGGTGCATTCATTTTGCACTATTTTTCTGAATTCTTTACATATTACAGAAAACTTCATCATCCAAACAAGATTTTTGGATGGTTCGCTCAGTTCTGCAGCTTCCGTTTGTCATCATTCTGACCATTAGAGAAGCATGTCAGGCAGAGAACTTGCCCTGAGGCCAAGGAGGTTGTGTGGGCTCAAGTACCTGCTTGTTCACTCTGAGTGAAAACACCTTCCTGGGAAGGAGTTTATAATTAGTAACAGCTTGAAGACCTCATTTTAAGTGAGGAGAAATCATCTGGGCATTAGATTGGGAATTGGGAAGAAATGAGGAGGTAATAAAAGTTTGGTGCCAAGTTTTTCTGTTATGGGCACCTACTGCACTATTCCTGCTAGATAAGACATTTCTCCTCCTTTCCGTCTTTTCCAGTGATGAAAGTGACTTGTCTCTTCTGGAGGGAAGTTACTGGAGAGGGATTGGCTTGTGAGCAAAGCAGGTTTGGTGTGTGAGATTTCATCCTGAATCCATTAAAGGTATAGTTTTCTCCAGTGCTCCTTTATTATATACCAAACCAATAGTTTTACACAAAACTGATATAATTTGCCCTTTGTGGGGTCCATAGCTCTTTCTGTTCACATTCAGGGTTGGATATAATATGTTCTTATAAGAAGTCTATAAAGTGCCAGTGACTTAAAAGCTCAAGAAGATGTTTGTAATAAACTCTAAACTCTTGGTTATTAATGTTAGGTCAGTAAATTGTCCTCAACTGGAGATTATAGTTCTTCCTAGGGGTTATTTGTCAATTCCTACAGATATTTTTGATCATCACAATAGGGGGAGATGGTGTTACTGGTACCTACTGGGTAGAGGCTGAGCAGGCTGTTAAACATGCATTGCACAGAATACTCCATAACAAAGAATCATCTGGCCCAAAATATCATTAGTGTGAAGGTTTAGAAACCCTTTGTTAAATACATGTGATTTCATGGAGAAAGGATGGGTTGTTTTTGAACACATTTAGTCCTTTTTTTTTTTTAAATGAATTTGACCTTTATTTATTTATTTACTTTTTTTTTTTAAATTTTTTTAATGTGGTGCTGAGGAGCAAACCCAGGCCTCACCTGTGCTTGGCAAGTGCTCTACCACTGAGCCACAACCGCAGTCCCACACATTTATTCTTACACTCATAGCAGCAAATAACATAAGCTCCTTTGCTTAAGGTGTTCAGTCTCTTGGGGAAGCAGACTGAAATTTAAAGCCATTGTAGTATGACGGATAGAAGGAATTTAGGATCACAAAGGAGAAACTATTCGACTTTGAGAGATTAAGGAAGGCCTCAGTAGAGATCACTGGGATGATTCAGTGTGGTGTACTGGCTGCTTTCAGTCACAAGTTGCAGAAAAATGTGTCACTGAAGGAGCACATAACTTGAGAGTCCTGAGGTAAAGTGAGTCTTGGTGTTGGTTACTTTTAGCAGCTCAGTCATATCACTGGGGACCTGATGTCTCCTTTCTCTCTTCTGCCTTCCCAAATGTCAAATTTTAGTTTCAGGCTCATTTTCTTTGGGCACGGTGGTGCATAGCTGTAATCCTAACTACTTGGACTGAGGCAAGAGGATCACAAGTTCAAAGCCAATCTGGGCAACTTAGTGAGATCCTGTCTTGAAATTAAGAAAGGGCTGAGGCAGGGTGCAGTGGCACATGCTATAATTACAGCAGCTCTGGAGGCTAAGACAGGAGGATCACAAGTTCAAAGCCAGCCTCAGCAATGATGAGGTGCTAAGAAACTCAGTGAGATCCTGTCTCTAAATAAAATACAAAATAGACTGAGGATGTGGCTCAGTGGGTGACTGTCCCTGAGTTCAATCCCCGGTAGCAAAAAAAAAGGGGGGGGGTGGGGCTGAGATGTTGTTCAATGGTAGTGTGCCTGTGGGTTCAATCCCCGGTACCACAAAAATAAATAAATCAGTAAGTACTAATTTTCTTCATGTTTGTAAATGGTCACCAACTACACATTTGAATGATTGAATGGCAAGGGAAAGTGTTAATTCTAGCACTCCCTAAGAAGAGTCAGAAAAATTTTTTCACATAAACTTCCCCTATGCCTCACTGGCTCTAATTGGGTTATCTGACTCAAGAACTGTAACTAGGGTGTAAAACCATGCTAACTGGGTAGAATTGGGCCAAACTCAAAGCAGTACAACAGGGAAGTATGGATATTCCGACTACTTCTATTTATTGGTGATCTTGAATATATCAGGTAAAATGTGTCCAGCAGGATTTTTGACATTGTTGATGATGACCATGAGCATGTTTCTGGATGACACTTATCCATGATAAATTCTTGTCATATATTTGCTTTCCAGTTAATGTGATAAATTGATGTATATCTTATATCCAGACTACCTGTCTTTGTAACTAAAAAGCATCTGGAAATCTGGTGATTTCATGTTTGTAGTACTCCACTCCCCCAAACTATTGTTTTACGCTCTGATGGCATGTAAACCATACAAATCATGGTTCTTTAGTCTTTCAAATGAAGCTCTGGTTAAAAAGCTTTAAATAAAAGCATAAGAAAAATATGCTGTCTTGTATTTACTTTAATATTTAGATATCACTGTTTGGCATCAGTGAGGTTGTCTAGTAAAGGACATTGCCACTTGATGTTAATTGCATAAAATGTGACTAATAAACTGGTCTTCTGTGAAAGCTTAAGTAGCAGTGGGAGCTTCCCAGTATTCACATCAGTAATTATTTAAGTCATGAGTCTTTCATTTATTGGTCCTTGTATCTGGGAGTTTCTTCTGTACCTAGTTAACTCTTATTTCCTTCTGAGACCTCAGCTCAGGTGTCACTTGGGGAAAACTTTCCTGACACTTCCTGAACCAAGATAGATCCCCTGATAGGCTCTTTTATAATATTGTGGGTCATTTCTAAGATACTTTCTTTATGTGATTACATACACAACTGACATCTGCTCTCCATTAGAGCAAAGGCTCCATCAGGGCAGAGATCACATTTTTTTTTTTTTTTTTTTTGGCAAATGGCAGATGATAAATATTTGTTGAATAATTAAATAACACTTGGCCTTCAGACTAAAAAGCCAGGTCTCTTTCTCCCTCTCCCTCTCTTTCTCTCTCATTTATTTTTTACTTTATTTTATTTTTTGGTACCAAGGATTAAACCCAGGGACACCTAACCTTGGAGTACGTCCCCAGCCCTTCTGAATTTTTTTAAAAAAAATTTGAGACAGGATCTCGCTAAGTTACTTAAGACCTCACTAAGTTGTTGAGGCTGGCTTTGAACATGAAATTCTTCTGCCACAGCCTCTTGAGTCTCTGGGATTACAGGCATGCACCACTATGCCTAGTTAAAAGCCAGTTATGTCTAATAAAAGTGTTTAAGTATTAGTTTTTGCCTTAAGATAAATATTTTTACTTATGGCAGGTTTTTATATTAAAATATTATCTCATTACATTAGGATACACAAGACCCATCCTTTGGCAAGCAGAAATAAAGCAATTCTTTTGATGTTAGAAATTATATTTTGAATTTAGAATCAATGAGTGTATAATGTCCAACTCACTTCACATTCCATATAACCTCTAAAGCTGCATTGGAGATGAAGAAAGAGAGAAAACAATACTTTCCTGATATATACAAATAAAATACATACTGATATTTGGGCCATTAGTATCCTTTGTTGTCATAACAACACCGAGTTATTAGTCACTGCAATGCTTAGTAACATAACTGAGAGAAATGTGTTCTGCTACCAAAAATTCCTATATTTCTTCTTGCCAAGATTTGGATCTTTGCCTTCAGTATAGTGGTACAATTTTTTAAAAAATGCTACAAATAACAGTGTTTTTGAGTTTTGATCCTGGGTATTGAATCCAAGGGTACTCTGACACTGAACTTCATCCTTTTTATTTTGACACAGGGTCTTGTTATGTTGTGAAGGCTGGCCATGAACTTGAGATCCTCTTTCCTCAGCCTCTCAAGTATCTGGAATTATAGGTAGGCACCACTGCACCTGGCCTCATAACTAAGCTATTCTCAGATCTTCAGGGATATGATACAGCATGGAAGAACAATGTTAGATATTATTATGGAAAAAACTTCCACAAAATAATCCATAAACTTTATAAGTATTAGCTGATATCTCAAAATACAATTTTATGTTATTAATCTCTGAGTCCAACCAGGAAGTTCAAAATTTTATCATGTATTTACAATAAAAGGGAGGCTATTTGTAATCTAGGCTCTGCCTTCCTCATCAAGTACATTTCAGACCTTCTCTTCTTCCCACTGATGCTGCAATTACCCTGGATTCTTGAGTTCATAAGAATGAGTTCCATAAGAAAAAGGACCATGTCCCCCTGTTCACCATTATTTGCATAGTGCCAGTGGAGTGGAGGTGGAAACTCAATAAGGATTTGTTGAATATATAAATAAAAGGAAGTTGCTTTCCTATCCATCCTCCTTCCTCCTACTGTCAATATCTATCTATCTATCTATCTATCTATCTATCTATCTATCTATCTATCTAATCTATCTAATCATCTATTTTTTGGTACTGGGGATGGAACTCAGGAATGCTTTACCACTGAGCTACAATCTCCAGTCCTTTTCTTTATTTAGTTTGAGTCAGCGTCTCACTAAGTTTCTGATACTGGCCTTCAACTTGTGATTCTCCTGCTTCAATCTGCTGAGTTGCTGAGCTTACGATCATATGTCACTGTGCCTGCTTATAAAGACTTTGAGTATAAAATTTTGAATATAAAATGCAGATGAAATTTAAGTAATTTCTGAAGTATAATAAAAATATTTTCAGTTTCAAAAAGAATACAATTTGAATTAAATTTTACATAAAACAAATAGCAGGGAGATTAAACCTAAACCTAAATATTATAATTATTATTATTACATTAGGTAAGAAGTTACAGGATTCCATAGAAGTCCTGATATTTATTTTGAAAATTATGTTTTAGTATTTATTCTGTTTTTATACTAGAGTCACATGTGAAGATTACAACAAAATACTTCTTTTTTAATCAACTGTTAATATATTCATATTTAGAAATAGTTTCCCGTTACCACCTCACAGCTTTCTTTCTCTGACAGTATCTACACAGGCATGACTTACACGTATACTGATGATTTATTTGTGACTTCTGTTTGGATATATCTTTTATTTATCTGTTTAACTATGTGGGATTTTTTTCATCACAAAGGAAAGATAAGGGATTTTCCAATCTTTAATCTTCAAATATTTCCCTTTAAATTTCTCATAATTACACAATTGCACTGTGGGATAGCCCCATGGCTCCTTTTTATGAATGACACATTAGAAAACACCTAGCAAGGTGTGTTCTTGGGTTCACTAAGATCTTTCTCTACGCTTGATGACTCACAATCACATTTTAGGTACAAACACCAAATTCTTAAGAAATAAACTTTATAGGGAGCATGAACTGGGAGTTTAACAAATCGTTTTGAATGTAGTAGATGATTCTAGTGCTCCTGAGTTGTTCTATAGTAGTTTTTATCATGCATTTATTTCTTAGAATAAATCAATATAATGAATATTTAATTAAATTCCAAAGTTTGGCCAGTAAAATCTTTGTGGTCTAACAAATACATGTAGCTTTCTTATAAACAAATCCACCTAGATACATTTTTAGCCCTTAAGCCTGAAAACTAGCTTGGCGTTCTTTGGAGAAATTGTATCAAATTTCTACAAAATCCTAGTTGCCTCAGAAATGTAATGAGGATAAAGTATTCGAAACTTTAAATAAGGTAGGATTTGCTTGAGTCTGACAAAAGATTGATTAGAGATGAGATTGCAGCCTGTTTCCCAGCTTGCCCTGGACCCTCTGGAAATTGTCTAATGAGCCCAAAACTCTTTCCCATCCTGAGTTTAGGAAATACCCAGAGGCTTAAAGAGTTTAAAAGCACCTGAGGCAGAAATAGTCATAAAGGCCTTATTTGCTAGCTAAAAAATCAAGTTCAAGTCATTAAAAAGGAATAAGTTCAGAATGTGAACAATTTCCTGATGTTTATAAAGAATAATTGCTCTGAAATCCTTAGAATAAAAATATATATCATGACTCTCCAGGAGAGGGCTGTAGTTTGCTGATTTTTCTTTTTTTGCAAACAATTTTGTCTTGGGACAATTGGTAGTTCTAGTCCTTCAGTGAATAAGTGTCATTTAGAAAATTTTGTTATATTGTAACTCTTTGCTTATTTAGCTGTTGCTTAGCCAACTTTTAAGATATTCTATCTTGTTGTAATTTGGTGAATTTGTCACTTATTTGATTGACGAGAAATAGCCTACCTCCATGGCCTTTTCTGGAATTTTCCATTTTTCTTTTCCAGAAATTGCCTCCCTTCTCTATTGAAGCAAAGGAAGGAAGTATATTGGGGCTGGGGATGTGGCTCAAGTGGTAGCGTGCTCGCCTGGCATGCACGCTGCCTGGGTTCGATCCTCAGCACCACATACAAACAAAGATGTTGTGTCCGCTGGAAAAAAAAAACACTAAAAATAAATAAATATTAAAAATTTTCTCTCTCTCTCCCTCTCTCTCTCTCTCTCGTCTCTTTAAAAAAAAAGGAAGGAAGTATAAAAATGAATGGCACGTTCAGGAAGTGATGGATGGACTCTTTGGGTAGAATGTAAGAAACTTGATTGATAGGATGAGGGTGGAAAGATTGGTGGAAATAGATTGTAAATAGCCACATGCAGTGGAAACAAGTTTTAACCACTAGTGTGACACAAATTGATGTGGTCTTCGAGATAAAGGATTTACTATGAATGGGAAGATGCTGGACATTAATTATTACTGCTGATTATTTAATGCATGATAAGTGACTTGAACTAGAGCTAGAATTACCAAGAAGGACTGTATTTCAGAGGCACTTTGGAAGAATATTCAACCTAGTTTAATAAGTAATGTTGAAAATTTGATGTTGACAGTGAGAGAAAGCAAAGTTG
The DNA here is from genome assembly GCF_021218885.2 of Marmota monax. Lineage (NCBI taxonomy): Eukaryota > Metazoa > Chordata > Mammalia > Rodentia > Sciuridae > Marmota > Marmota monax. The sequence continues at coordinate 411,211 of NW_026693876.1, read as the reverse complement.
AAGTCTGAGGTTTTTATATAGGGAAGTGGGTGAAAATTGTCTTAATAGAGACAGTAATGCAGAACTGTGTGAACAGAGGAAGGGAACGGGTTTTGAAAATGTCAACTCGAAATCTCCAATTATGGCTGCTTTTGAGACCATCCAAGCTTACATTTAAAACAGCCAATTAGAAATATGGTAATGAAATATAGTAAAGAAAGAAGGAAAGGAAGGAAGAAAAAAGAAAAGAAGGGGAAAGAAGGAAAGAAGGTAATGTATATTTTCCCTGCTATAAAAATGATCAGGGCTAGAAATATAGACATGAAAACATTTTCTTTGAGAAGTAAAGTAGAAAGAAAACCAGGAGAGAACAGTCTTGGCAAAGCCAAGAAAAATGAGTTTCCAGAAAACAGTCCTGACTATATAACGCTGAGGTCAAGCAAGTGAAAACTGAAAAGGCCTAGCAGGTCAGGCCATGAGGGCTCTTCAGGAAGCTCTGCCAGTGCACTCTGAGAGCAGAGTGGGTGGGAACACACCGGACATCCTGTGCCAAATTTAAGGAACATTTCCCTTTTTCTATGGAGTAAAAACCTTAATTTGTGAACCCTGTCTCCTTAGGATTCAAACATATTCATTTGGAGGACTGCATTGGAAAGACCTAAAGGGGTCAATTTTGAAAGGTGACTGAGGAAGCCACCTGGAACAAAACTCACTCTGAGAGAGGACAGTCTGCCCCAAGTTAAAGGGCAACGTGATATGCAGAAGGGAGACTCTGAGTGAAGCTCGGGAGGATGCACCCCGCAGTGTGCACCTTCATTTTACCCTTGCTCCCAGACACACATGCCAACAGCCTTGAAAGAGGAGGTAGAAGAAATTTAGGAATTTGAGGGGACAAGTCAACAATTCCTATGTCCTGTGCGACAGAGTGCAGCAGAGCTATAGGTTGAGGGCCATTGGTCCAGTTGTGGTTAATTTCAGAGCAGGTTGAGTGATGGACCAGGTCTAACACCTGGAAAAAGAAGATGCAGGACAAAAATGTCACACTGAGAGAGTTATCATACAGATAAGAGGAAGAGGAAGACCTGGGTGCCAGAGGCATAAATGTGATGAATGCAGAGGTAGCGTGCACTGGGTGAATCTGGAGTCCCTATATCTGTGGTTGAGGGACAGTGCTATTTCATCACTATTTTAAAGGTCTTTTTTTTTTCTCTTTGTTTATTCTTAGAAAATGGTCCAGATACTTGCTATATTTAAAAAACCTGGACATATAATTAAGTTCAATAGATTTAAACTTAAAAAATAATCATCTATTTTCTTTTTACCCAAATCACGAGATACTTATTATAAAAAATGTATTCCCTAGAAAGTCTTATAATTTATACTTTGAGAAAAATAAAAAATAAAAGATTTTCTTAGTTATATGTTTTATTTCAGTGTTGTGTGGCTAGACATTTTATCTTCTTGTTACCAGGTATTTCAGTTCTTAGTGTTAAATTGTGTTGTCCCCTTGGGTGTCTTTATGAATAATATTTTGGAAACAAATCTTCAGTTCGAATATTAAGAATTTCTTATCTATCACTGACTGCTTAATGGGTTTTACACATATTGAATGTTTAATTCCTTAAGCAACTCTGTAAACTATCATTGCCTCCGCATTGGAGACTGAGGATGAAACAATTAAACCTTACCTAGGTCCACTTGTCTGTCAATAGTGGAACATGGATTTAGCCCCAGTTAGTCTTACCCTTAGGGCATTGTTACAATGCAGCTGGGCTGCCATTAAAAATATCTCAGGTTCATTGAAATTTCAGTGTTGCTACAGTTTGCTTTTTATGGTGTTTTCAGGTAAGATTCTCCATCATTTCGATTTTTTGAAAGCATCAAATTCTTTTCATCTTTCACAGACACTACTCGGGAGATGTTGCCACCCTTGAACTAAAACTGCCTCTCTTTTACTCTGTCCTGTTTTCATAGCCTGAAACTCATCCCATCATATCTGCTTCTAGAAATTATTCATCAGGAGCTTTTCCTGAAAAACTCCCAAAGTATGAATATAATTGTGTTTCCCTTGCTTCTTAAATTGCTCTTACCTAGTTGGAGATAACACTATAATAATCAGTAATTGCAAGCCTTTGGATAAACCTTATTGTTACCATACCAACACCACACAATAATATGTTGAATAATATAATGTATTTGTATTTGTGTAAATAAAATTATTGATCCTGCCAACTTTCTATTACATACCATTTTATGTGGACCCAGCAAAGGGCACAAGTTTCAAAATGGAAAATTATTAAGCTTTAATAGTAAAAATTATCCTAATTTATATGACTCATTTGGAGAAATGATTAGCGTGTTACTCAACTTTCCCTTACTGTGACAATACCTGAAATAAACAACTTAGAAGGAGGAAAGGCTTATTTTGGCTCATGGCTTCACAGTTTTCGGTCCATGGTTGCTTGGTCCAGTTGGTGCCTGTGGTAGCACAGAACCTTATGGCTGGGGCACTTGGTGGAAGAGGTCTGCTCATCTCATAATGCCGGGAAGGAGAAGGGGAGTGGGGGTGGGGACTGGGACTCCAATATCCCCTTCAAGGGCATAACCCCAATGACCTTTAGACCTACCTCCTAAAAGTTTCATCACCTTCCAATAGCACTACAGACTAGCAACACAGGGCCTTTGGGATACATTTCATATCCAAAATACAGCAGTTAGTAAAAGGCCAAAGATTTATATGATCTGAAGATAAACCAGAATATTGGGGAAATGATTAGTATTACACTTTACCCTGAAGTAAACTGAGGCTGGGCTAAACCATGGAAGGATATAAATTCCAGAATAAAGCAAGGAAGCATAAAAAATGACATAAGAAAGATTATCATTGGATTAGAAAATACAGTCATCACTTCTTATCTGTGGTTTTACTTCCTGAGGTTGCCTGCAATCAAACACAGCCTAAAAATATTAAGTGGAAAATTCCAGAAATAAACAATTTATAAACTTTAAATTTCATTGTTCTGAATAGTGTGGTGAGATCTTCTTCTATCCTCCTCATCCCACATGGCACATGAATCATTCCTCTGTCCAGTGTATCCATGTTTTGACTGTCCCTGCCTGGCATCACCAGGGTTCAATGATCCAGGGCCATCTGATGCATATGCTCTTCCTCTGATGTATTGTCAGAGGTCAGTAGTGCCTGATATCCTGTCATAATGCCTACATCATTCACCTGATTTAACTTTGTCACATAAGCCATTATCTCACATCATCACAAGAAGCATGAATATATCACAATAAGATATTTAGAGAGACCATATTCACAAAGCATTTCAGTATGCTGCTATTATTTTTCTATTTTATTATTAGTTATGTATGTATGGGAAAAATATAGCACATACAGGGTTCGGTATTATCGCGTTTCAGGCCTCCGCTGGAGGTCTTGGAATGTATCCCTCTAGGATAATGGGAGGCTACTAATATCTCTTGTATTGGTTTCCAAGAAGGAAAGTGTATAAGTGGTCTCCCCGAAGCCACCTTATTTTATATTTACACAAAATAAAGACAAATCAAGAAATAAGAAAATAGAGAAATGGGGAAGAAGTCATGGTTCAGCACCCCAATTTTTTCCTTGAGTACAATTTGATCTCATCCATTTCCTTTTAAAAATGATAATGGATTTCGTAGTATTAGTTGCACAATTTCCTGAGTATTCAAAATGCAATGAAAACT